>NC_086322.1:257549168-258191668 GCF_036172605.1 Pelobates fuscus
TAATTTATTTTAAATTTTGTTTCAATATTTTATTTATTTATTTTATTATTTTATTTATTTATTATTGTAATTATACGTATATATATATAATATATATATCGAGATCTATTATATATATAATATATATATACATATTATATATGTAACGTCATTCTAAGTGTATTTTAATACTAATATTAATATTAAAATACATTACGTATGACGTTACATATATATAATATGTATATATATTATATATATAATATATATACATATATTATATATATATAAATACTTGTATTTTATTTTAACATGTGTATTTATTTATTTTTTTACACTACCTACCAGCAGGGGGACTCTCTAATATTTTAGACAGTCCCCCTGCTGGCAGATCCATAGCCAGCTATAGGGGGCCATGTGATCGCTCTTTGAGAGCGATCACATGGCCCCCGGGGGCCTCATTTGCCGGAGGGGGGCTGCCTGGGCTCTCAGGCAGACCCCCAGAAGAGGATCGCGGCGGAGGTAAGTATAGCTTACCTCCTGGGGGCTTCAGCCGTTACGGCGTTCTATGCCGCCGCAACGGCTTTAAAGCCCTTTAAAGCCGCGACGGCATAGAACGCCGTAACGGCGTTAAGGGGTTAAAAATAATATCAGGAAGTATTACTTTACTGAGCGGGTAGTGGATGCATGGAATAGCCTTCCAGCTGAAGTGGTAGAGGTTAACACAGTGAAGGAGTTTAAGCATGCGTGGGATAGGCATAAGGCTATCCTAGCTATAAGATAAGGCCAGAGACTAATGAAAGTATTTAGAAAATTGGGCAGACTAGATGGGCCGAATGGTTCTTATCTGCCGTCACATTCTTTGTTTCTATGTTAGAGTGCCAGTTCTTTCCATGTGGTGATAACACAAATCACTGCTAAAGGAATCTCTATTGTTAGGTATGAGGAAGGCAGGGTTACACACAGGTCACAGCTCTGGTTACCCCTACTGAACTGACCTAGTGATTAGTTATTTTGAGGGGACAGCACATTTACACTGTTATACAGGATGTACACTTACTACTTTACATTGTAGCAGAGTGTCATTTCTTCAGTGTTGTCACATGAAAAGATATAATAAAATATTTACAAAAATGTGAGGGGTGTACTCACTTTTGTTAGAGAGAGTGTGTGTGTATGTGTATATATATATATATATATATATATATATATATATATATATATATATGTTGCTTTTGTTTGAATTTTATTTAAAAAAATTTAATTCTAACTTTATTAAAAAGAAAAAAATTGAGAATGCAATTTTAAGGATCACTATAGTGTCAGGAAAACAAAGCGGTTTTCCTGACACTATAGTGCCCTGAAGGTGCCCCCACCCTCAGGGTCCCCCTCCTGTGGCGCTGAACGTGTTAAAACCCATTCAGCAGCTTACCTTATTCCAGCGCCGGGCTCCCTAGGCACTGGTGACCTCTCCTCCCCCGCCGACGCCAGCGGAGCTGAATGCGCATGCGCGGCAAGTGCCGCGCACTCATTCAAAGTGTCCATTTCTCAATGCTTTCCTATGGACACTCGGGGCGATTGAGGAAGACAGCCACTAGAGGCTGTCTGAACCCCAAATGTAAACCGCTATCTTTGCATCTGCAGGGTTAAAACCTGAGGGACCTGGCACCCAGACCACTTCATTGAGTGTCCCTTTAAGGTATGTATGTGTTGTCACTCATAGTTTTTTTTTTTAACCTTAAACAATATGTTTAACCCCTTAACCCCTTAAGACCGGAGGGCGTACTATTACGTCCTTTTAAAAGCGGCTCTAAACGCCGCCGGACGTAATAGTACGCCCTCCGGTTTTTAGTAACTTACCCGGTCGCTGGCGGTCCCACGCCGGCGATCGCGGTTCGGGGGACTCCCAGGGAGCCCCCCGCGGCACGTCCGCCCTCCAGGAGCCCTCCCGGCCATGTGAGAGTGAGGTCCTTGCGAGGACCTCACAATCACATGGCCGGTATAGCTGCCTGCTGCATTGCCAGCAGGGGGACCAACTGTAATGACAGCTGGTCCCCCTGCTGGCTGAAAATCAAATAATAAAATGTTAAAACAGTGTAAAAAAAAAAAATTATATACTTAGATCATATATATATATTATATATATATGATCTAAGTATATATATACACATATACACACATACACATACACCGTCTAGGTGTATTTTAATATTAATATATATATAATTATATATATATATTTATATCAAATTACACGTAGACTGATACTGATTAAATATATATATAATTATTGTTATATATATATTTATAAATAATATAAAAAAAATTAATATGTAAATACGTAAAAAAATTAAATAAAAAAAATAATTAAAAATAAAATATTAAAAAATATATAGATGTGTTTTATTTCGTTCTAACTGTATTCTGATATTAATATATATATATTTATATCAAAATACACTTATAACGAAATAATATATATATCTATATACATAAATATATACGTATATATCACTATATATATACCTATATATAAATAAAAATATAAAAAAATATATATATATATACGTATATATACACATATGTATATATATACATATATTAATTCTACACATATATTTATGTAATAATTTTACATAATTAGGTATCCTAATTAATTACAATTAGCGGGACCTGCCTGACCACCCATGCCGAAAGTATAGGGAATTTAATTTGCTAGCACTATATTTAACCCTATAACTTTCCAAGACACCATAAAACCTGTACATGGGGGGTACTGTTTTACTCGGGAGACTTCGCTGAACACAAATATTAGTGTTTCAAAACAGTAAAATGTATTACAACCATGATATCGCCAGTAAAAGTGACGTTTTTTGCATTTTTCACGCACAAACAGCACTTACAGGGACGATATTATTGCTGCAATACTTTTTACTGTTTTGAAACACAAATATTTGTGTTCAGCGAAGTCTCCCGAGTACAACAGTACCCCTCATGTACAGGTTTTATGGTGTTTTCAAAAATTACAGCGTCAAATATAAGGCTTGTGTTTAATTTTTTTCACATTAAAATTCGCCAGATTGCTTACGTTGCCTTTATGACCCTATGGTAGCCCAAGAATGAAAATTACCCCTATGATGGCATACCATTTGCAATAGTAGACAACCAAAGGTATTGCAAATGGGGTATGTCCAGTCTTTTTTAGTAGCCACTTAGTCACAAACACTGGCCAAAATTGGCGTTTTTTGCATTTTTCACACACAAACAAATACAAACGCTAACTTTGGCCAGAATTTGTGACCAAATGGCTACTAAAAAAGACTGGACATCGCTTATTTGCAATACCTTGGGTCGTCTACTATTGCAAATGGTATGCCATTATGGGTGTAAATTTATTTCCTGGGCTACTATACAGTCTCAAAGGCAACGTAACCAATCTGGCGAATTTCAATTTCAAATGTAACACGCTATATTTGACCCTGTAACTTCCCAAAACACCATAAAACCTGTACATAGGGGGTACTGTTTTACACGTGAGACTTTGCTGAATACAAATATGTGTATTTTATTGCAGTAAAAGCAAACAGTATTATGACATTGACAGTTAAAATGTCATGAAGAACGAAAAAAATAAAAAAAAATCTTATTTTCTCCCATTTTTTTCATATTAAATTATGTTTCATAGCTAAATATTTGATATTAAATGAAAGCCCTGTTTCCCCTGAATAAAATGATATATAATAAGGGGGGGTGCATTTAATATGAAAGAGGTGAATTACGGTTGGACAGACATATAGCGCAAATGCCAGGTTTTGTTTACGTTTTGTTTCGTTCACAACTTGTACATTTGGCTGCGGTGTTAAGGGGTTAAGGACACATGACATGTGTGATATGTCATGATTCCCTTTTATTCCAGAAGTTTGGTCCTTAAGGGGTTAAACATTTATCTAAAAAAAAACTTGGGATTAAACTGGTCTATTTTGTTTTCATACACAAGGCTTAAGCTTTCCACATATGTCTAAACAAACATCTGTGCTGTTATTTAACGAGCTGACGTATTACAACCTCTCCTCTGCCTATACGAGCTTCTGCCATTTGATATTTTTAAAACACCTAACATAGCCCCATCCTTTCTAATTACATTGTGCTGAGGTTGCCACTACCAGCATGGCGGCTGCAGAGTATCCTGGGTGGGGTAAAACGGAAGTCAGGGCAGATTCCGGACGGAAGTGGGGCACGGTGACAGCTTGTGTTTGCATTTGCCCGGAAGAACGAGAGATATCCATTTCTATTAATAATATTAAACGTTTTTTTATTTTATTTTTACTGCATTTTAACCAGAAAAAAATGATTCCCAACGAGGATATCGGAGGCAGGAAGAGGGCTATAGAGGAGAAGCTCAAGCAGGTTACATTATTATCCTTATATATAGTGCATGCATTATTATTATTTTCCTCCCCACCAATGACATATTTCTTCAGCTTCTCTCATTGATGTAATTTTAGTATTCTAATGTTATTCTACTTCATATTTCATTATAGTCATTTAAGGATACCAATATTATATTTCTCCCTATTGTATTATTGTTGTCATTTCAGTATGCATGTTTTTTATTTTAATATCTTATTAGCATTTATGTAAAACCAGCAATTTTTCACTTTACCATTATACACCAGGGTTATTTAACAAGTCCTACATAATGCTGCCCCCTCCCCTTGCCCCCCCCCCCCCACTTGAGGGTTTCTAAACTATCCATTAATTGCACTGCTTCATCAAGAAATAGCAAATTTATGAACAAAATTAAAAAGCCAGTAACAAAGCTGAGTATGGCATTATACTTTTTTGGGGGTGGGGGGAGGGGGATGTCTGATCATTGGTCTCATACAACTATATTCTTTTTTTTTTTTTTTTTTGTCACAGGAAGAAGAAACCCTGAACTTCATAAGGGAGAGTCTGGATAAGAGCGATCAGTTAACTAACAATATGGTAAGTGTGTATATTTAATTATGTATTATTATTAATATTGCCATGTATCATGGGGAACACCAGGCACCAGAACAGCAACCATGTACCTGATAAAGTATCATGCAAGAACAATACTTATTCATTACAGTATTCTACTAAAAACCAGAAATATATGAATGTTGCAAAAAGTAAACAAACAATCTAGCCATTCTATTTACCAGACCCCCCTCACCAGTAGTGACTTGTTATTTGTAGGTATGTAGGGTAGTGATGTACCGAACAGTCCGCCGGCGAACAGTTCCTGGCGAAATTAGCGTGTTCGCGTTCGCCGTGGCGGGCGGACACATGCGCAGTTCGATCCGCCCCCTATTCGTCATCATTGGGCAAACTTTGACCCTGTGCCTCTCGGTCAGCAGACACATTCCAGCCAATCAGCAGCACTCCCTCCCTTCCACACCCTCCAACCTCCCTCCCAGCATCCATTTTCGATTCATTCGGAAGATGCATGCTTAGTGAGAGGAGGGAAAGTTTAGCTGCTGCTGATTAGATAGGGAAATTGATAGCTAGGCTAGGGTATTCAGTGTCCACTACAATCCTGAAGGACTCATCTGATCTCTGCTGTAAGGACAGCACCCCAAAAAGCCCTTTTTAGGGCTAGAACATCAGGCTGCTTTTTTTTTCCCTGTGTAATGTAATTGCAGGTGCCTGCCTGCCAGCTTCTGTGTGAGGTTCACATTGGATACTGTGCCTACTTGCCCAGTGCCACCACTCATATCTGTTTTAACAATAGGTTAAGCTTTACATTTAAAATAAATATTTTTTTTTCACTGTAATAGAAGAGCAGTTGCCTGCCTGCCAGCTTCTGTGTCAGGTTGGATGCCTTGCCCATTTGCACAGTCAGTGCCACCACTCATATCTGTTTTAACAATTGGTTAAGCTTTAGATTTTAAATAAATAATTGTTTTCACTGTAATAGAAGAGCAGTTGCCTGCCTGCCAGCTTCTGTGTGAGGTTCACATTGGATACTGTGCCCACTTGCCCAGTGCCACCACTCATATCTGTTTTAACAATTGGTTAAGCTTTAGATTTAAAATAAATAATTTTTTTTCACTGTAATAGAAGAGCAGTTGCCTGCCTGCCAGCTTCTGTGTCAGGTTGGATGCCTTGCCCATTTGCACAGTCAGTGCCACCACTCATATCTGTTTTAACAATAGCTTAAGCTTTAGATTTTAAAGAAATCATTTTTTTTCACTGTAATAGAAGATCAGTTAGTTGTCTGCAAGCGTCTGGGTGTCAGGCCTACTTCAGCGTGTGCTCTGTAGACCTGTTCCAGTGTGCTTTGACAGTTGCCAATCATATTTGGTGTCTCTATAGCGTGCTTTTAAAACCAAAATTTGTTTTTCACTGTTATAGATTGAATAGCAGTTACTTGTCTTCAAGCGGCTCTGTCAGTCCTTCCTTCAGCGTGTGCTCTGCAGAACTGTTCCAGTGCACATTGCCAATCATATCTGGTGTCTCTATAGCGTGCTTTTAAAACCAAAATTTGTTTTTCACTGTTATAGATTGAATAGCAGTTACTTGTCTTCAAGCGGGTGTCTCAGGCCTACAGTGTGTGCTCTGCAGAACTGTTACAGTTCACATTGCCATATCTGGTCTCACAGTAGCTTGCACGCATAGTACCACTAATCCCCCAAAAAATGACAGGCAGAGGCAGGCCACCCCGCAGGGGCCGTCGTGGTCGTGGTGCTGTGATTCCCTTTTGCCCTAGAATAATGCCCAGTTTTCAGAAGCCACGTACCCTGAACTTGAAAAGTTCTGAGGACATAGTTGACTGGCTAACACAGGACACCCAATCTTGTACAGCCTCCGCTCGGAACCTTGACGCACCATCCTCCTCCAGCTTAGCTTCAGGCACCTCTCAAGATAGCACTCACCCGCCTGCCGCCACCACCAAAACTAGCACCACAGCCGCTTTACTTGGTATGTCAGAGGAGTTATTCACACACCCGTTTGAAGAAATGAGTGATGCGCAACCATTATTGCTAGAGGATGTAGATAACAGGGATATGTCTCAGGCAGGCAGCATTAAACACATGGAGGTACGGTGTGATGATGATGATGTTGTACCCGCTGCTGCTTCCTTTTCTGAGTTGTCAGATACAAGCGAAGCGGTTGATGATGACGATGCGTCCATGGATGTCACGTGGGTGCCCGCTCGGCAAGAAGAAGAACAGGGCGAAAGTTCAGATGGGGAGACAGAGAGGAGGAGGAGGAGACGAGTTGGAAGCAGGGGGGGGTCGTCGCAAGGAGCTAGTGGCACAGTCAGACAGCATGCATCGGCACCCGGGGTCAGCCCGATAGCACGCCAATCAACGCATGCTGTGTCCACCACCAGAATGCCGTCATTGCAGAGCTCAGCAGTGTGGCATTTTTTTTGTTTGTCTGCCTCTGACAACAGCGATGCCATTTGCAACCTGTGCCAAAGGAAACTGAGTCGTGGGAGGTCCAACACCCACCTAGGTACAACTGCTTTGCGTAGGCACATGATCTCACATCACAAACGCCTATGGGATCAACACATGAGTACAAGCAGCACGCCTACTCTAAGCCGCCATCCTCCTCCTGGTCCAGCATCTTCAGCCACGTCAACCACTGCTGTCCTTCTTGCCCCCTCTCAACCATCCGCCACTCCGTCTCCCGCCTTGAGCAGTTCCCGCTCATCTGCCCACAGTCATGTGTCTGTCAAGGACATGTTTGAGCGTAAGAAGCCAATGTCACCAAGTCACCCCCTTGCCCAGCGTCTGACAGCTGGCTTGTCCGAACTATTAGCCCGCCAGCTTTTACCATACAATCTGGTTGAGTCTGAGGCGTTCAAAAAATTTGTAGCTATTGGGACACCGCAGTGGAAGGTACCCGGCCGGAATTTCTTTTCACAAAAGGCAATCCCCAACTTGTACTCGATTGTGCAAAAGCAAGTCATGGCATGTCTGGCACACAGTGTTGGGGCAAGGGTCCATCTGACCACTGATACCTGGTCTGCAAAGCATGGTCAGGGCAGGTATATCACCTACACTGCGCATTGGGTAAACCTGCTGACGGCTGACAAGCAAGGAATGCGTGGCATTGCAGAGGAGTTGGTGACACCGCCACGAATTGCAGGCAGTCCTGCTGCCACCTCCTCTACTCCTCCTACTCCATCCTCTTCCATAACCTCCTCAGCTGAGTCCTCTTGTGCCGCTGCTTCTTGCTCCACATCAACGGCACCCCCCCCAGCTCCCCAGGTACTATTCCACATCCCGGATACGGCAGTGTCACGCCGTCTTGGGTTTGACTTGCTTGAAAGCAGAGAGTCACACCGGACAAGCACTCCTGTCCGCCCTGAACGCACAAGTGGAAAAGTGGCTGACTCTGCAGCAACTGGATATCGGCAAAGTGGTATGTGACAACGGAAAAAATTTGATAGCGGCATTGAAGTTGGGCAAGTTGACACATGTGCCGTGCATGGCACATGTGTGTAATCTGATCGTACAACGCTTTGTGCATAAGTACACAGGCTTACAGGACGTCCTGAAGCAGGCCAGGAAGGTGTGTGGCCATTTCAGGCGTTCCTACACTGCCATGGCTCACTTTGCCGATATCCAGCGGCGAAACAACATGCCAGTGAGGCGCTTGATTTGCGACAGCCCTACACGTTGGAATTCAACACTCCTAATGTTCGACCGCCTGCTCCAACAAGAAAAAGCTGTTAATGAATATTTGTATGACTGGGGTGCTAGGACAGCCTCTGGGGAGCTGGGAATTTTTTTGCCACGTTACTGGACGCTCATGCGCAATGCCTGTAGGCTCATGCGTCCTTTTTTTTTTTTTCTTTCAACGTATATTAAAATTTTTAGTATACAAATGTAAAAACATATCCCATGCTTTACCCATTTTACAGTACAACTGTACACATGCAACAAAAGAAATCACTGAAATTCAACAACACAAAGCTTACATGGGCTTTGAGGTGTTTGCCAAAATGCATGTATTTGTAGCCCAGATATAACAGTGGCTATAATTAACCTATGTAAACTTGTCACATCTGGCACACTTATACATTACTAAACACAGAATAGTAGTGAACTAAAAAACAAATAAAAAAATTCTGGTATTTGAAGAATATATTCAAATCATTCGTTTTCTGCCTACATTTTGTCATTCAGTTTTCAATTCAGTACAAATAGATGTTCAGTGAATAAACAGCTTAATATGGGGTTGTTGCTTGCTAAAAACAGACAGTTATGCTTTCTTCAGAAAACAATTATTGAACATTTGAAACTTACTGAGACAAATTAAAATTTCAGCTTTGATGTTCAGCACATTACATGTATTTTTTTCAATATTTCGCTAAAACATAACAGTTAAAAAAAACAAAAAAACGTAAATATAACAAAACTACAACATTTATGCAAAAGGTTGAGGTCCTGCAGTAAAATGTTGATCAGATAAGAAGTTAGGTGGTATTATTTGTGAAAGCGGGTAAGAGAAGAGATTGGCTGGGTCAATGGACAATGGATTTACTGCATGAGTAAGGGGCAACATACCATGCCAGCCAGGGTAGGCTGCTTCTGGATACAATGGAAAAGATGGATATGGGAGACCTGCTGGAACAGTATTTGGCACATGGAGAGGTGGCATAATATTAGCACCCTGACTCTCTCCTATAATTACAGAGAATTCTCCTGGGAACTGAAGGCCATTGCTCAAATTTTGGAGCATATTCATGATCTCAGGCATGCCAACTTCCTCTCCTGTATCCTCAGAATTCTGATTCCACTGCTCAAAATTTGGGAAACCTGGAGGAGGGAGCCCTTGCTCGGCCATTTGTCTCTCCTCTCGTTCAACATCTGCTAATATGTCAGAGAAAATATCATCTGGGATATCCAAACCTTCTTTGTTTCTTGGAAGATTTTTTGGGATAAGCTGTCCAGGAAGGATGGCTTGGAAGAAGCAAGATCAGAAGCAGAATAGGATGGTTGTCTTCCAAACCTGGACCTCCCAAAGGACGCAATCTTTGAGGGATGGGTTGGCCGGCAGGTAGAGGCACTAGGAACGCCTCCATGCCATGACTTCTGATGATTGCATATCTCAGCTTCCGATTAAGATAAGAATACAGCCGAGCATATGAAACTGCATCACTTGACGTTCTTTGATTCAGTCGGATCACACACATGTCCTTGGTGCACTCTGGCCAGATACGATCCACATATTCCCAAACAGACTCTTGCAAAATGCATCCTTCGGATGTTAACACTTTTGGTAAATCCTGGCAAAGATGACTGCTATAACCAGACTCTGGCGTGGCTGTAACTTTAAACTGCTTTATAGAGAACATGTGAAGGAATCCCTTCCACACACTTGAGTCTGCTGGATCTGTGAGTCTAGTATCTGGATCATACAATTTCTTGTTCTTCTTTTCAATGCATGAAGAATGTTGATTGCCATTAGTTATATGGTGTTTCCATATTTTCTCTGGTTTCTTGGTAATTACCCATTGGCTTAAGTCAGCATCACCTGGGGGGTTTATCAGCCCTTTGCATATAAGGCAGTCCTGATCTAAAAGGTGGCTCTTGTGTTGGGATGTTGTCCCTTTTCTCTGAGATGCAATCCTGCTGAGAATCCTGAGGCTGCCACACAGAATCAGACAGATCCTCTAGGGTCAAGTTCTGATCGGGCACGGTATCAATTTCAATTAACCCCTTGTGTGTCAGCTTTGTCATCTGAATCTGGTATGGCTGTCTTTCCTCTTTCTCGATTAGTTCCAGTGCATGTTTTCTCTTTTGAATTCTCCAGTTGGCCAGCTCCTGTGCAGCCATTTACGTTGCACTCATTAGAACCAAACACTGTGGGGTGATTTATGGCCCCCACCCACTGCGCAGGAGTGGGGGCCGAGGGGGGGAGGACAGTAGGTCCCCCCATTGTGATTTATGGCCCCCACCCACCGCGCAGGGGTTGGGGAGGACAGTAGCTCCCCCCAGTGTGTATCATGGGCTTTGAGGACAGGTGTCAATCCATACCTGCCAAGTGACCCTATGTAGGAGTAACAGTCCCTATTCTGCTCTGTGTCAGTGTGTATCATGGTCTCTGTGGACGGGGAACAGTCTCTATTCTGCTCTGTGTCAGTGTGTATCATGGACTCTGTGGACAGGGAACAGTCCCTATTCTGCTCTGTGTCAGTGTGTATCAGGGGTTTTGAGGACAGGTGTCAATCCATATCTGCCAAGTGACCCTATGTAGGAGGAACAGTCCCTATTCTGCTCTGTGTCAGTGTGTATCAGGGGCTTTGAGGACAGGTGTCAATCCATACCTGCCAAGTGACCCTATGTAGGGGGGACAGTCTCTATTCTGCTCTGTGTCAGTGTGTATCATGGTCTCTGTGGACGGTGAACAGTCTCTATTCTGCTCTGTGTCAGTGTGTATCATGGTCTCTGTGGACGGTGAACAGTCTCTATTCTGCTCTGTGTCAGTGTGTATCATGGTCTCTGTGGACAGGGAACAGTCTCTATTCTGCTCTGTGTCAGTGTGTATCAGGGGTTTTGAGGACAGGTGTCAATCCATATCTGCCAAGTGACCCTATGTAGGGGGAACAGTCCCTATTCTGCTCTGTGTCAGTGTGTATCAGGGGTTTTGAGGACAGGTGTCAATCCATATCTGCCAAGTGATCCTATGTAGGGGGAACAGTCTCTATTCTGCTCTGTGTCAGTGTGTATCAGGGCTGGGCTTTGAGGACAGGTGTCAATGTTGGGTGATTTCTGCCCTTTATGGATTAAAAGCAGACTCTGCATCAACTGTGCAATTTTCCATGGGAGTTTTGCCATAGATCCCCCTCTGGCATGCCACAGTCCAGGTGTTAGTCCCCTTGAAACAACTTTTCCATCACTATTGTGGCCAGAAAGAGTCCCTGTTGTTTTTAAAATTCGCCTGCCCATTGAAGTCGGTTCGCGAACATTTGCGGAAGTTCGCGTTCACCGTTCGCGAACCGAAAATTTCGGGTTCGCGACAACACTAATGTAGGAGACTGCCCTACTAAATAATCAGTGTCATATTAAGAATAAAAAAAGTCTATTGCCAGTAGTAAAAGAATAAAAAAAAAAAGCGTTAACTTGCATATTTCCATTATAAATTGTAAAGATATTGAAAATCTATAGAGCACTACAGTACAATAATTGAACCTCCCCTTTCTTAAAGCACAGTACAGATTGACTCTGATAAAGATGATGCTTGTCAGGATAAGTTATCGAGAACAACTGTGTTTGTGTATACCTTTGAAAAATTCCCCATCTGGAACCACAGGAAGCTGCCAGGATGAAAACCAATATAATTAACTACTAGGTTATAAGAGAATGTACAGAACAGGGGCTCCCAATAGGTTGATCCCCAGATGTTTTAAAACTTAAAAGCATCATGGTAGTTGTTGTTGTTCTACATCATCTGGGGATCTACTTTTTGGGCAACCCTGGTATAGAAGTATCTAATTCTAAAGCTCAACTGTAATACCAACATTGTGTGTTTGCCAAAAATGTTTCCCTCAGATACATGTACTTTTGTCAATGATAAAAAAGTGTTCTCCAATATCAAACTGTGGATCCGGTCATTTACATGGTTATTAACTGTAGTGAGAGGTGTGCCACACACATTTCTTTGCAGTGAACTGGTCATATCTCTAGTCCTCAAAGGGTTAAACAAAATATATATTTTATTTAAATTTTGACAGCCATTTTAATATTTCAAATTAGTCCAATAGATCAGGAGGGAGAGGGAGTTGAGTCAAATTCCATGGTTATAGTCTGGTGGCATATCATCTATAAACTTCACCAGCCGCTGTTTGCCCCTTTCTTTAACTTTCCAGGCCATAACCAAATGTTAAAGGGACACTTCTGGCCATTGGAGTGGTCTGGGTGCCAACTCCCACTACCCTTAACCCTGCAAGTGTAATTATTGCAGTTTACATAAACTGCAATATTTACCTTGCAGGGTTAACTCCTCCTCTAGTGGCTAGACAGCCACTAAAGGGCACTTCTGTGTGTATAGCACACGAAATGTGTGCTATAGCGTCGCTGGACGTCCTCACGCTATGTGAGGACCTCCAGCGTCTCCAAAATCCCCTTAGAAAAGTATTGAAAGCATTTTTCAGTGCTTTCCTATGGGGAGGTCTAATGCGTGTGCGCGGCAATGCATATTAGGTTTCCCCCGCCGGCGGCCGCTCATGCTCACTAGGTCTCCCCAGCCGGCTGATGTCGGCGGGAGAAGCGTGGGTGGACTCTGACCCAGCGCCGAGGGACATCAGCGCTGTATACAGGTAAGTCACTGAAGGGGTTTTAACCCTTTCAGCAACTTGGGATGGGGGACGGGAGGGAGAGAGGACCTGCAGTGCCAGGAAAATGGTTTGTTTTCCTGGCACTGGAGAGTCCCTTTAAGACCGTGGCCTGAAAATGGTCAGCTATAACTCCTGCTTACTGAATGATGGGTTCATTCAATCATGGCAAGCATACACGTGTACTAGCAATTCTTGCATACTTTGTGTTTTTCTTCCAGTAGCTGAGATACCATAAGTAGCTGCAATAGGTGTTTTTATAAATCTTTGTATTCATTCCTACTTGATATTTCCTATCCTAATGTTTCTAATACCCCACCTCCTATAGACTGTAAGCTCATTTGAGCAGGGTCCTCTTCAACCTATTATTCCTGTAAGTTTTCTTGAAATTGTCTTATTTATTGTTACATCCCCCCCCTCTCAAAATATTGTAAAGCGCTACGGAATCTGTTGGCGCTATATAAATGGCAATAATAATAATAATAATAATTTGTAATGCTGTCATAAACATTCTCTTTTTGCTGTGAATTTACTAGAAGTTGTTATTCTGTTTTCAGGTTATTGCCCAAAACTTCCAGAAAATGTTATTTGTCAGATAATTCCATATCTGATCTGCTGTGACTGTAAAACAAATTGATAATTAAAGGGACATTGAATGCCATATAACCATTTCATCCCATTGAATTGGTTATAGTGCCTGGAGTTCCCTGGCAATGTCCCTCCATTCAGTGTTAAACCATTTTCAATCCGTTTAAAACCGAATGAGGGTCCCTTGCTTACCAGAGCTCGGTCGACACTGGAGCTGTGGTTAAGGCAGAGATTGTATACTTTCTTGTTGCCATACTCATGCCTGCAATGACACTCAGGCAGAATTTGGTCAGCTGACACTCTCAGCCAATCACAGCTGCTCAATGATCTCTAATTAGCTCAAGCAACACCAGGGTGTGCGGGTTGCTGGAACTACTTATTTTGCATTGAAACTTTAAATACTTTTTAATATAGTACCTGCAGTGTCCTCAAATGAGTCTTATTATCTGTTCTCTGAAACATTTCTTTATTTTCATTTTACCGTCCTTCTTTATTTCTAGGTATCTATTCTGTCCTCCTTTGAGAGTAGACTGATGAAGCTGGAAAACTCTATTATCCCAGTGCACAAACAAACCGAGACATTGCAAAGGCTTCAGGAGAACGTGGAGCGCACCCTTTCCTGCCTGGACCATGTCATCAGTTACTACCATGTGGCCACAGAGACAGAGAAAGTCATCAAAGAAGGGTAAAGAAGAAGCTATCTTGCAGAGGCTCTGTTTAATTCTATTAAACAAATACAGAGCCGTGTATTTTGATATCTATTCACTAAAAACTGGGCAATCTAGAAAAACTATAAGCACATGAGTTGAAAATTGCAATTAAACTTGCCTGTAATCCAGAGAGAAGACCTCCTCTTAACAGTAATTTAAAGCCCCTAGCGGCTGTCTGCCACTAGATGTGGGGATTGCAAAAGAAATTGGTGCCATTTCTAAGAAACCGCAGGGCTTTCACCTGCAAGGCTGCAGGTGCTGCTTCTATGCACCCAAATCCCTTCATTAAGATCAAGTGGTTTTGGTGTTTATATTGTGCCTTTAAAACAATGAAAGTGATGTTGATGGGGAAGTGCATTGCACAGTGCAATTATTAATAGGAGGACAAAGATGAAGCAGGTCCTTCAAGTGGGTAATTTATAGGGACTCACTTTGTTTTAAATCGTTTTTATTTTATATGCAAAATGGTAGCAATTATGGAGCAAATTCAAAAAATCATTGCATGGATGCCTGCGCAGAGGCGTAATAAGTCAGGGTAAGTCACATACGGTATTTGGTCGCCTGCGCAGAGGCTTAAAAGGTTGAATATGCAGGCATCATTAAGTCTGTTACAGTTAACAAGTGTTAGCATAGGTTATTGTGCTGAAATGATTTAGTCTGGTTACAACATTTTACTAACATATAACGGCAACGCTAATAACAACCTATATGTTTACAGCAGCGTATATGGGAGCGTTGAACGCAGGTTAAACTGTATTCTGCACTACCATAAATCAGTATAGCATAAGTATCATGCTGTGAGTCATTCAGCCCAGGCTCTACTCCCTCATTCAGTATTGGTAGTCAGCGCAGGTCATGGACTGCCTGACCTGCACTCGGCCATGCGGCATATTAATGTGGTATTATGTCAATAAGTAAAGCCTATAATAGCAATAAGGAACTAAGGTTTAACTGATCACTGTGTAGTCAAGTGCTAAGCTGTCAGTAATTCCTTGCAAAATTTATAATAACGTAGAGAGCATTTGATCATCGTCACTGAGGCATACACATGACATCATGCAGATAGAATAGGCGCATAATGCGAGGCGATCGTGTGTGTGTGTTCTGCAGGCTGACAGGCTAGTTGTCGGGAGAAAGTAAAGCACGATTCTACGCGCCTGGGTGTGCTTATGTACCTATTTTTTTCGTGCACTCCGGGTAGGCCTGATGCGCTTAATGCGTTCCAGATATGTATTATATGTGTGGCGTCCAGTGGCCTGGGCGTGCCCATTAAAATAATAGAACCGCTGTCAGTGGCTATGTGCTATAGTACCTGGTGACAATGCGTGAGAAAAGTGCCAGCCCTAATTGTGTATTTTGGTAGGCGTCCACTGACTTATATAGGTCGCTGCTCGCGGGGAGAGGGCTTTAACTGTTTAAATCAGCCTGTGTGTAGCGCGTTGTGTAATAACAGTTAACTAGGGCCTCTGAGGGCAACGTAAAGCAAATAAAAAAAAAAACACAAAAAAACTTTTTTGTGCATATTAAATCAACAGTAGTGAATTCTCAGCGTGTATAAACTCAGTCCACAAGCATTGGGGGGGCCACGGATACGAGCCTTCCGAGCGGGGGAACCGGCTGCTGATGCATCTGTGGCTGATCCCAGGGGCACCGGTCCTCCGCAGCATCCCCCCAGGCTGCGCCAAGCCTCCATCCGGGAGATCCGCAGCACAGCGGGCACTCGGGGACCCACCAGTCCACAGGACCCCCCACCTAAAGTCCGTGTGCCTGCCAGTCATCCCCTGCACCCCCACCGCGCCACTGGGGACCCAGATGGTCGGGGTGAAGGCCGCCCTGTGTCTCACCATTCTCCGGCCACTCGGGCAAGCGCCAGCCTCCTCCCAGCCACTGGTCCGCCGGGGGCTGCCGCGCTCCACCCTACGAGGGCTCACAGCGTCGGGGACAGCTACCTCCAGGCCCTCCTCAAAACCTGAGGGTGACGGCACTTCAGTCCCCGCATGGCACAGTCCAAGGATCGCGGCATCTGGCCAGCGGGTCCCAGGAAAATCGCAGCAACATCCCGCCTGGCCCCCCCGCCCACGTGCATCGCCTCCAGGGCCCGCTTCACCCGCAGCTGTAGCATCCACGAGACAGCTTCTGAGGGTAAGACAGGGCTGTTGTAGGCCGTTAAGTCCAGGGTGTGTGTTGATCCTGTAGCACAGGCAATAATCGTCCCTTGACTTCGGGTCTAGATAGCAGGCGGCCGCGGTTAGGCAGTCATTGCCTGTACAGGAGGCCTGCGTGTACCCCGGGCGGCTGCGTCCGTCCCAGGGCTTGCATCCTCCATGAGGCCGGGATTACCCCCACCGGCCGGGGGGGGGGGGGGGGGCGGAGCGGGGCCGCTGCTCTCACCCGTGTAAATCTCCACCAGCGTCCACATAGCTGGTGTGCTTTTTCTTCCGGTCAGGCAATCAGGCATCTGTTCTCTGTCTGCAGCTGCCCTCAAGCAGGCTTATGCAGGTGTGTAGGCCGGGTTCATCAGTTTCGGTGCTCCCCGTTTTGGCCGTAATCTGGTATCACATGGGTGCTCGGGTAGTGCCCCATTGTATTGCAGCATGTAATCCGGTCCTGGGGCAGGTTTTTAGCAAGTTTTATGCCGTTTTTTAGGGCTTAAGCTCGGAGCCTCCGTGTTCTGCTGCCATGCTGCTTGGCGGCCCGGCCCCGCCCCCCAGGGACTCACTTTGGATGTGACCGTATCATGTACAAATTCATGTTGAACAAAAGAAAAAAAAACTATGGATAGGGTATAGATAAAATTTCCATCTTTAAAAATTATGTTGCTAATTAAATCACTGTTGTAACGGATCACCTGGCACCCCGACTGGGTACCTCCGTTGAAGGATGCTCCTAGCGCTTACAGAGGCCTCCAAGCGCTCTGCAGACACCAAAACCACCGCAGACCCCACGAACCGCCGCAGCTTGGTTGGGGTCTCGCCGTCTCCTTTCCACCCTGGACCTCCGACAAGGCTCCAGGTTCCAGTGGGTGATCCTCTCCTCCAAGAGAGTGAAGCAGGAGCAAGCTCTTACAAGAGCTTAGAAGTGATTAGCCAAGAGAATATGCAGAGCATAGCAATCCCTTGTAGTGATATAGCAATTCCCCCAATAAGAGACAGGACTCTAGATTGAGGGTGAAGAAGAACTCTGGTTTAATGACAGGGACTCCCCTGCAAGGCAGACTCCCACAGGCAATTAGGCATCAACCAATAAGATAACGGTTACATCCCACATATTCCCTCCCCGCTGCTTGGGAGAGAATTGAGTTTCTTACTGTATCTACTCAATTATCTCCAAGCTAAAACTTATACATTTTATAAATTTTTATAACTCCAAAACTATACATTCCATCTTCATAAAAACCACATATTAATAATCAGCATACTATAAACATAACCAAAAATCACACAAATCCATCCAGTGGATAAAAAGTTAGATGGAAGTCCTTTATGACCGACCGCAAGCACATTTTCCTGCCCAAAACAGTTCCATAGGTTTGGGCTGTGCGGTCGGTCAATTTCATGCAGAAAAACGGCTAAGTCCCATTCGAACCGGAGTTCGAATCTTCGAACGGGACTAAGTCTCCAGCCGCGGTGTCGAAGTAAGTACGGGTCAGCGGTGTTCGTGCATTTGGGTAGCCGCAAACAGTTCCATAGATTTGGCTTCACACATCGCTGACCGCGTTCGAATAAGTTAAAATGGCCGCTGCCACTTGTTCGTTTGTCGAATGGCGGCCACTTCGACACTTCGATGACTTCGGCACTTCGACTGCATTCGAAGTGCCAGTTTAAAGTTGGAACACTGCTCCAAAGTATTTAAAGGGCCAGGAACAGCATTATACAAATCCATTATGCCCAAATGCAGTTAAAGGGCAATACATCCCAGGGCCATAGTCGTAGGGCAGGAGGCTTGCAAACAGGTCCCTCCAAAAAACAGTGGCTAGGTTACTTTCGCCACAACCGTCAAAAGACATACAGGATGAATTGATGTCTCAGCTCCCTATGAGGGAATGTGTGCACGGATAATGAGTTACTTAGATTTGTTTTTACTGCTACACTGGTTTTATTAGCTTAAAGGGACACTATAGTCACCTGAACAACTTCAGCTTAATGAGGTTGTTCAGGTGAGAACTATAGCTCCCTGCAGCCTTTCTCATGTAAACACTGTATTTACTGATAAAATACAGTGTTTACATTGAAAGCTAGGAACACCTCCTGTTGCAGTCACTCAGAGTGAACCAGAGGGACTTCTGAGCTGATGGAGGCATAATATGCCTCCATCCACTCAGATCTGCTGTCAGCAGAGCTCAGGGCAGCACTGTGCATAGCATCCTGTGATTCAGTATCTCCTCCCTCTGCGTGCAGACACTGAACTTTCACTATGAGGAGATGCTTATTGGCCAGGACTGTGTTTGAATCATGCTGGCTCTGCCCCTGATCTGCCTCCTTGTCAGTCTCAGCCAATCCTATGGGGAAGCACTGTGATTGGATCAGGCTATCACATGTCAGCAGACTGCTTGTTTTTCCTGAGTCTAACAGCATGCAGATTTACAGCTTCTGGCTTGAATACAGTAAGATTTTTACTATATTTATGGAGGAATGAGGGGCCCAGGGGGGCTAGATGGTCGTGTTAACACCATAGGGTCAGGAATACATGTAGTTGCACTGGTGATTATAGTGTCCCTTTAACAATGCAAACTGTAGGATAGTGAGGTCATTTGAACCTGCCTTATAATGTTCGGTGATGGAGAATACTCACGGAAAGTTTGAAAGATGACCGATATCTGTTTCTATATAGTAGCACTGTTTACCATCTTATAAGCAATATCATGAAATGTACTGTACTGTTATTGATACTACAGCTCTCATACAGTTTCATTCGGTCTTGCTGTCACAGCCTGATTAGACTGAACAATTAATTTGTAATTGGTCTGTGCTCCAATGCAACAATATTGAACTTGTGTAATGATTGATGTGGTATAACGTATTCCTGTCTTTACCGATAATAAATATACAGCTCTGTACAGGTAATATAACAATGTCTTTGTCTGGTATCCTAAAGGTTTTATTCATTAACCTATGAGTTATAAACTGACATCAATTTAGAACAAAATAGGGATTTAAACAAAAATCAGTTCTGCTGACATGGAAATTATTTTTTGTTGCAAGTCCATATAAATAACTATTTAATTAATAACCCCTTAGAATAAGTAATTCATTCATGACTTACTAAGTATAATTTTACCCAGAATTTGACTTTACATTCCCTGCTGCCTCATAACCATTTTCTTTCTGTCTCTCAGGCCCTCGGGGCGATTGGAAGAATATCTTGGTTGTATCGCCAAAATCCAGAAGGCTGTTGAGTATTTTCAAGACAACAATCCGGACAGCCCCGAGCTGAACAGAGTTGTACGTTCTGTGGTCCTAGGCTTTGATGTGACAGCAAATTATGCATTTATAGTTTTTAATCGCTTGGATTTACAAAGTTTCCATTAAATCTGATTAGTTATGGGTTAGTTATGGGAGCTCAACATTAATAGCAGCTTGGCATTATATGGGGTGTTATAATAGGTACGTGGTATAGTCACTTAAAGGGACACTTTAGTCACCAGAACAACTACAACCTATTGTATTTGTTCTGGTGAGTATAATTCCCTTCAGGCTTTTTGCAGTAAACACTGTTTGATTTTTCAGAGAAAAAACAATGTTTATATTACAGTCTAGGGATACCTTCACTGGCCACTCCTCAGATGGCTGCTAGAGGTGATTCCTGGGGCAGTGCTGCACAGTGTGAAGACTGCATGAATACACTGAACTTTCCTCATAGAGATGCTTTGATTCAATGCATCTCTATGAGGAGTTGCTGATTGGCCAGGGCTGTATTTGGCTTGTGCTGGCTTTGCCCCTGATCTGCCTCCTTTACAAGCTCTGTTTTCCTATGGGAAAGCATTGTGATTGGCTGAGATCATCACTTCTGATGATGTCAGCCATGCAGCAGATCGGGGCAGAGCCAGCACCAGGAGACTAGAATAAAGGTAAGATTTTACTATATTTAGGAGGACCAGGGGGGCTAGATAGTGTTTTAACACTGTAGGGTCCGGAATACGTTTGTATTCCTGACCCTATAGTGCTTAAAATGTAATGATGGGTGTAATTGTTTCTATATGTTTGTGTGACCCCAGACAAGGACGTTTTAGCCGCTAGGCAAACAAGGCATTTGCCTTGGCCGGCATTTTCCAGGGGGCGGCAAAAAAAGCCGCCCCCAAATGCCCAGGGCAAATGTCTTGTTAGCCTTGCGGCTAACTGACATGCTGGTCGGGCTGATGGGCTGGCTGCTATGACGTCATATTCCGGCTCCCGGCCTCACTCTGCGGGCGGTGCACGAGGGAGCTGAGCAGACAGCTCAGGGGAAAGTGCTCTCTCGCCAGCGCCTCCCGCCCAGCAGTCAGCCCATCAGCCTGAGTGGCAGCCCCAGGGAGAGGGAGAACCCCCCCCCCCCCCCCAGCATTCCTAAAGGTAAGGAGGCTGGGGGGGGGGTTTAAAAAAAAAAAAAAGTGAGTGTTAATGTGAGTTAGTGTGTGTGTGTCTGTTAGTGAGTGTGTGTTTGTCAGTGAGTGAGTGTGTGTCTGTTTGTCAGTGAGTGTGTGTGTGTGTGTCTGTTAGTGAGTATGTGTTTCTGTCAGTGAATGTGTGTGTGTATTTAGAATGCGGGGAAGGGTTGGGTGGGGGTGGCACCTGAGTCTTGTCCTCTTGTCCCAAAACCAGGATACACCACTGACCCCAGAGAATAAATATATATATATATATAAATAACAAGGGCTTGCACTCCTGGTTAAATCCTTGATGCCTGGTGCAGGTCTGGCAAAATCATGTAGATATAGTAGAAAGGACCGCACTCCAAGGTCTTTGTGATAGTTTTCTAATAAAATGTAACTGTTATTTAATCCATATAAAAGTCAACATTTCAGCCCCCACATGGAGCTTTCATCAGGACATCTTGTCCTGATGAAAGCTCCATGTGGGGGCTGAAACGTTGACTTTTATATGGATTAAATAAGACCTTGGAGGGCGGTCATTTCTAATATATTTTATGTTCAAACCATAACAGGAAATTCACTTTTTAATTTCTGTAAGTTCAACCTATTGTCTTTTTGTTGTGATTCTTAGAGAGTGGTATACTGGTATATTTTTGGTCTTGTACTGCATTGGTGCAGAAGAAGTTGAGAAAGTATTGAGACAGCAGCATGTTTATCTGTCTTGGTCTTTGCAGAAATCTCTGTTTGAGAAAGGGAAAGAGTCTTTAGATGCTGAGTTCCGAGGCCTCTTGCAAAGACATACTAAGCCCGTGCCACCTATTCTTATCTTGGACTTGATTGGCACTGACGAGGAGCTGGATGCTCAGGACGAAGGAATCCTGGAACATTTGCCAGAAGGAAGTCTGCAGGATGTCATTCGTATATCCCAATGGCTAGTAGAGTACGGAAGGAACCAAGGTAATTTGTTTGCTGTATGAGTCAAATTAAAGTATTGACTTTAAACAGAAATCATCCTATTTTTCTCTCTATTTGTTCTCAGTTCCCTTGGACTCCTACTTATTCATTCCATTGATCCTCACTTTCAGATGGATCTCTGTTCTGTCTGTAAAAGTCTTTACATTTTTCTCATGTCTCTATATTTGCATGCTTTCTACTCTAGATTTCATGAACGTATACTATCAGATACGCTCCAGTCAGCTGGATCGTTCCATCAAAGGTTTGAAGGAACACTTTCGGAAGAATAGTTCATCTTCAGGAGTGCCCTATTCCCCAGCTGTGCAGAACAAGAGGAAGGACACTCCTACCAAAAAGCCAGCCAAGAGACCAGGTCAGACAAATGTTGAGATCACTTACAGAAGTAGCTTCTCAGAGCATTCTCAAGTATACACCTCCATATGTTTCTTTAGAACATTTTCTAATAACTTTTATTTTCTCCTTAAGGGGCAGACTATGCGTCATTACCATTGCAACACACAGTAGTGGTTATTACCAGCAGTGCCTTGGTACCATCCCATGCTAAGTAGTCAAATCATTTTATATATCCCATGGAACCTCTGGTCTAACCACCTATCCTGGCCTAAAATTTGCTTGTTTATACGGAATTCATTGGCTAACAAATATGGAATTGATAGAACTGTCATCAAATGAGGCAGAAACAGAGGTATCAGGGGCCCTGAAACAGTTGATCTGTTTGATTTCTTACTATGGGACAGTGCCAGGACACTCCTGGCACCAAAAACACTACATTGGGTTTTTGGGTTGTATTGATTAAGGTGTCTAGGCTGACCTGTTAATCCACGAGTTATGTTGTACTTCATTCCATCGTTTTTCTTCATGTGCATATAATCATTTCTAGCATGGGAACTGTGCACCGAGATGTGTGTGTGTGTGTATAAGTAACCTAAAGATAGTAATGTAAACCTCATAACAGGAGCCACGTGAATCAGACCTATAAAATTGGATAAAATCAGACCTGGAAAATTGGATTTATGAGAACAAAATGTGCTGGAGGGCACTCCTGTAAAAAGCCATTTTCTATTGGATGATTTTTTTTATATTAATAGTTACATGAAGCCCTACCAGCAAACTCCAGTGAGCAACAACGGTACCCTACTGTATGCTTGTGTCATAGTACAACATGTAATCTACACTATGGCTTATAGTGTGCTCATGTGTAATCTATAGCAGATGGTCCCTTCCCGATGCTCTACAAGAGTGGCATACTAGTGAGCAGGCAGATACCTGCTTATATTTTAGGAGAAAACAGAAATTATGATTATATTTCATCAGACATTGACCGTATTGTTTCTTTTTTTATATGTCCCGTTCTCAGTCTTCATACCAGGTAATGCATTTATTCCTTGCAGTGTGCTAAGGCATTAACCTAGATTAAGCATCATATAATGTCCATGCCGCCTCATTTAACACATCCGAGGCATGTGTAACACCAAGCTTTGAGCCAGCTTCTTTGTTTTAATATGACGTATCCGTGTTTTAATGCCATTATAGCTTTCTGTAAGTCTTTGCACTGGCAGAGGAGTCAGGCCATCTAGGATTTTCCTATTGGCAACACAAGACTTGTTTCATTCACTTGTGTTTTTTTTTCTGTTCTCATTGTCTTTTCATCTTTCTCTTTAGCAACTGTTCTTGTGACATTAATCCATTATTCTATCAGCCTGCAGCCACCCAAGAGAACAGGCCTCTCCGAGTGTCCAAATCTAGTGGGGGAAGGAGCCCTTTTCTGTTCCCCTCACCCCACCCCACCCCACATGAACTGGTGGCTTGAGTCTTTACTCTGATCCTAAATTTCTCCAGGGCTTTCTTTAATGCTCCAAGCATGCTGTCACTCTGTATAAAGGCAATAGTTTTATAGCTGTGGGTTCCAACCACAACTTTATAACCAAATATCTGTTATAATAATAGACGCACTTTAAAATCAAGGTAACTGTGAGTCTGCAATTAAAATTAAAGGACTACTCTGGGCACCATAACAACTTCATTGCAAAGAGGGTGCCATCTTACTTTAAGGCGATAAACCATTATAATACTCCGCAAATATTTGTTTTTATTTTTTTATTCTTTATTTGTTGTGCAATGTTTGACATATAACAGAATAACTCGCTGTGCCCCAATGGCATTAGCAAGCATATTAAATACACTGAATGACATAGTTGTTGAGAAGTCAGAGCAATGTGAATAAACAGTCTGCGTATGCTTATTTATACAGCTATGACTTGTACATGCTTGGTATGTATGCGTTTATGCACCGTGGCACTCAGGAGTAACTTGCACATTTTATAGTATGAAAAACAAGAAAAAGCATAGATAGGGTAAAACAAGATGGAGTAGAGTAATGGCATGTATGTTATATAGACCGGTCAAGTTTGGGTAGTTAGAACACTCCAGGCCAAGCTAGTGCACTGCTTAATTGAGATGTATATACACAGGTCAGCGAAGAGTCAAATAGCACAGCGAAGAGTCAAATTGCATCCTCTAGAGCAGGGGTAGGCAACCTTCGGCACTACAGATGTTGTGGACTACATCCCCCATAATGCTCTTTCACCTATTATGCTGGCAAAGCATCATGGGAGGTGTAGTCCAAAACATCTGCAGTGCCGAAGGTTGCCTATGCCTGCTCTAGAGTATATGAGCTGAGCTAATAAACACTAACTTACTCCAACTGGCATTAATGGTCATTATTATAGTGAGTACATGAGTAGGTATGTGGCGTTCACTGATTGTAAAATTAAGTGTGTAACAGGAGCTAGGCTCTTAGCAAATAAACAAGCTGAATAACTTAAGTGTCCCAGAACGTTTCTTCGCCCACGCCAGCAGCAGGTATGGTATTGTCCCCCAGAGTAGCATTGTCGGTGGTGTTCAGAATTATTTCCCACAGAGCGCCATTGTGTTCCACAGCTATGTATTTGACATTTTAACTCACAATCATGCGGTCTCATTTTTATGTAGACGTTAACGAGATTCTTTGCTAAGTGTGTCAAGTCATTCTATACTGTAATGCATAGCAACTAATAGGTTGGTCAGCATAGTGTAGATAGAGTTTAACGGTAGGCCAAGGAACATGCATGCCGTGTGTACTGTGGATAAGCAATATATCTCGCTCAGTAAAGAAATAGTCACAGGATTAACAAAGGGCACGTCATGCATTATAGTGCCACAGCAATAGTCACTGCTGGAGGCAGTGTAGCCGAGTGCTTTGGGTCGGTGGGGACCGGGATGACCCCCGCCGGTCCATGGTGGGGGGAATGGAACGGGGTTCCACACTGGTGTGTACAGCAAGGTGTTGTGGTGGTTGGGGAGCGGCCGTCTCCCTCGCACCATCCATGCTGGTAGGCCGTGTTAGTCGATTAGTTGAGACCGGTGAGTAACACCACATTTTCGGTACTCTCGTGTAGGTCCTCTGTCATTTGGGCAGCAAGATGAGCCGACTCTTGACCTTTATCAGTGCAGAAATCAGGCGATTTAGCTTGGCAGTGCTGGAGCTGCAGACATACACGTCTGTTCGGCGCTGCAGTCAGACCCCGCCCCTTCCACAAATAGTTTAACCCCACGCTTTGGAAGACGGTGCCCTAACACTCTTTTCAGATACTTCCTTTCTTGTTCCGAGTCTTCAATCAGAATACCTTTGACCGGGCAACGCTGTTAGACCGAGAGTGTCAGCCTATCACTAGCTCCCCATTCAGATAAGTGCGTGAAAAGAGTATATATCTTGCTCACTCACTTTTCCGAATGGGGAGCTAGTGATATGCTGAAGATGTTCGTCTCTGCCCGGTCCAAGGCTTCTCTGTTTTAAATTAAATTAAATTGTTTCTGGACTACATTTCCCATGATGCTCAGCTAGTTTTGAAAATGTAGTCCAAAAACAATGTATGATGTCAAGGTTAGCCATCACTGGTTTAAAGCCTCAGACCAAGAAAGGAAATAGCTGGTCAGATTGATCGAGCACCGTCTTCCAATGTCTGTGACTGAACCGCTCATTAGCGGTTTAACTCCTTGAAGTTCGTAGGCACCTGTGACGTCCTTGCACTATATCAACTTTATTGCAATGCAGTTGTTATGTTGTCTATAGAAACCTTTTAAGCTACCAATGTCAGATCTATTAAAGGACCTATCACTGCGTAGGATATTAAGTATTCAGAGATTCTTACAGAAACATTGCTTCATGCCCTAGATTATTTTTTTTTAGTTATTGCCAGAAATTCATATATTTCAGGCTAGAAATGTTATTAGATTAAGATTTACCTTGTCTTTTAAAAGAGAAGCCCTCGAGATGACATAGTTCCTGCATATCGATAATTTAAAAATGAAACACATTGGTAGAACAAAATATAGAAATTCACCAATGAGGACCTGGAATCTGCACATGTTTTGTTATTCCATGGGATGTACATTTCAGTTTAGGTTTATGGTTTTGTTTCTATATGGAAGGTGCAGTTTGTCAGATAGTGTAAGTTTCTGTGTTTCCTAAATGGAGTAGCGTCTCCTTTCTGCAGTTTTCAGCATGCTTTGGCCATTGGTTGCTACAGCACAGTGATGTTTTCGGAACTAACTCATTTTAAGATGGTCGTGTGATCTTGGGCTGGGGATTGTCTCTATCTCTTCTTCATTTTGGTGTCTGTGGGTTTTCCTGCTCACTCTCCAAGTTCTTGTTCCCCTCCCTCTTCTTTCTTTTCTACACTTTTTGGTGACAGGCACTATCCGCAAGGCTCAGAACCTCCTCAAACAGTACTCACAACACGGGCTTGATGGGAAAAAGGGAGGGTCCGGTCTTGGAGTCCTGGAAGGTAATTTGCATGTCTTTCATCCTTTTCTTGGGTGATTGGTTTTCAAGGGCCTTGCTCGCGTTGAATCTCCGATCAGAACACCTTCTCGAGTCGTGTTCTAGATGAAGATTTTAAATCAGTAGTGGTTGAACTCTGAATTAAATGGCATAGCTTTCAAGTGCAGGCTGCATCCTTTAGAGAAAACGTTACCTTTGCTCAGCCCATAAAGGCAAGGCAAAGTGTTAAAAAAATTATAGAAAAACTGAATTTGAAAATGGCTACATACAATATATTGTATACAAAAAAAAAAAAAAGACAAATAATGGAAAATTATTGCTATGTTGTCAATTGAAACGGATGTAGCCTGCAGGGTTTGAGAGTTATATTATCTGACGCTAGAGGGAGCACATCTTGCCTGCACGTCAATCCACCCAATTCCACCTTTTTCGGACACCGGACAGCCACTCTGAGTGACCTAGGCCTGTCTGTGACATGCCAGATAACTCTATCCCCTGCCTCCCCACTGAGCAGGTCATGATCAAGAATCTCGTGGCCGATACCACGGAGAGACCGTGGGAGAGAAACATGGGTCAGTCACTGGTAAGTACTTTGTTCAGATGGGACATACAGGATAGTCTTCTCACTGTGAGTCATACAAGTTTTTTTTTTTCCTAAATGTCTTGGAGAACATTACTGTTACATGACAGAGAATACTACTGCCTATAGGTGAATGAGCACAATACGACTGTGTTCCCTGAATTTTTATGATTCAATCTAGGTAAGGAAGATGTGCTGGATCTGGAAACCGACACCTACATATACTGTATCAGTGCTTTTGTGCGCCTTGCGCAAAGCGAGTACCTGTTACTGATGGACATCATTCCTGAGCACCACCAGAAGAAGACCTTTGATTCTCTCATTCAGGTGGGATACCTTCTACATTGCAATCCCCTTGATGCTTGTGCAAAAATGAGAACTTTCTTTGATCATGGACCTTATCTTTTAGCCCATTGAACCTACCTGTTTTTTTTTTTTCTTTACAGGAGAGCTTAGATAACCTCATTTTGGAAGGAGAGAACATTGTCTTGGCCGCCAAGAAAGCCAACTCTAGACATGATTTCACGTCTGTCCTTAGTATCTTTCCCATCCTAAGACACCTCAAGCTCACTAAACCTGAGTTTGATAAAGTTCTGCAGGTTCGTATTTAGAAAGGGGACATCCTCTTTAAATTCACAATGTCAAATTTCAAAGGACTCACAGAGTAGTGCAAATAGGAAGGAATTTTATTCAGGATCATGAGAACAAAATTCTATACAATGTTTCGGTGTCAAACCTTAATCATGTATGACGCCGAAACGTTGTATATAATTTTGTTCTCCTGATCCTGAATGAAAATCCTTCCTCTTTCCACTACTCTGTAAAGCCTTTGGAAGTTGATTTTTTAAAAATATTTCTAAGGGACTGTAGGTCCCTTCCCATGGTGCTCTAATGGGTTCTTTTTGGAATTGAATATATTAACAATGTATTCTCCCTTCTCAGGGCACTGCCGCCAGCACTAAAAACAAGCTGCCGAACCTTATCACCTCTATAGAAACAACTGGAGCCAAAGCCCTTGAGGATTTTGCCGATAGTATTAAGGTAAGGCACCCCACACATTGCGTGGAACATCTATCTACTCAGTGTTATAAGGTTTGGTATGACTTCAGAAATGTCCTTTCCGTTTCCTACAGAATGACCCTGACAAAGAGAACAGCATGTCCAAGGATGGCACAGTACACGAGCTGACCAGTAATGTAAGCACAAATCATTGAGATTGGATTTAATGTCGTTATGTGTGTGACAATACAAGTAACTAAGCTACTTACCCTCTTCTTCTTGTTGTCCAGGCCATCCTTTTCCTGCAACAGTTGCTTGAGTTCCAGGAGACTGCAGGTGCAATGCTTGCTTCACAAGGTAATCCTGTGCCACCCCTCCCTTGTCGCATGCTGTCCCTTCATCAATCCAGAGCAACCCTGGCTTTCTTTTTATGGAAAGTATGTTTTTGCTGTATGTTGTCATATAGGTCACCTCCTTCAAACATCAACTTCATTATTTGTTTGTATTGAAGGAATGAGTCATGTCGGGAAGCATCAATATAATATAAATTGAATTATATTTCTGTAAAACATTTTTAAATGTCCTTTTGAGAATATCATCTACTTTAATCTCATCATTCTCTAATAATAGGCGTCTAACTTTTTGTTTGTTTGTTTTTCTGATTCTTGACTTCTGACTTATCCTGTATACATAGTATTTTTGAAAATGAAGATGAAAAATGTAAATTGTTTCACACAATATGCACCTACCTCATATTATTTGTGTCTTAGCGGAGTCACTCATCGTTTTACATTTTCGGCTTTCTTTTCCTTCTCGTATCCATCCTTTCCTCTCGTACACTTTCTAAGTCACTGTGTTGACTATTTTTCTATTCTGCTTCCCCTCTGTGATTCACAACTTTTTAGTTTTACCTTGTCTCTCTCTCAAACTATGTTGCATATTTTCATCTAAGTGCTTTTGAGTCTTTTTAGCTTGTCTGTCTCTGTGCTCTCCATCCTAGTTGTCCTGTGTCTCGCTGTGCTTTCCAGCCAAGTAAACTATTTCTACCTCTGTGATTCCCAGACAGATACATTAGTCTCTATCTCTTTACTCTGTTGCCTGATTATCTTGTTTCTGTCTCTGTATCCTCCAACCAATTAGCCTTGTCTCTGTGCCCTCCAACTAAGGTGCATTGTCTCTAGCACTGTGCTCTCCAACCAAGTAACCTAGTCTGTGTCCCCATCCAGATTATCTCTAGGTCAGCCCTTTCTAACCAAGTCTTACTAAACATTTTACAGTGCAGGATTTTGGCATATCCTTATTTAAGCAAAGGTGAAGTAAAATAGTAGCAGCTCTCTGGCTGGATAGAACAGTGAGCTCACTGTCTCTGATGGCACTGCTTTCTGGTTTTACTGCATTGCCAGTCTGTGATATAAAAAGTGCCTTAGAATTCTATTGTTAGATAGACGAGGGTCATCATTGAGCTGTTAGATGCCACCCACGGCTGAATCGTTTATAAGTGCTGATTTAGACTGGGAGTTTCCGAGATAGGGTGACCATACCTGGTCTATGGACAGGATGTCTTCTGTTCATCTGGATGTTTGAGACCATGAACCTGTTATAGATATTATGTTTATTTATTGAGGGAGCGGGGAAACAACTGGTGAACATTGAATGTTGTTTGTTCCTCTTGTAACTTTAGAATCATCAAAGTCCAGGTGTCTTTAAATAGCACAGTCCCGGTTCCCCAATTTAATTTGCCTAACTTGTCTTCCAGTTCTCCAATGCATACTACAATCATAGGTTTGCAGATGAATTAGCAACACGCTGTGCATGCACAGTTAGTAAAACAATGAGCAGAAATCCCCTATAATGCACTCATAGAAGAGGCCACCGTACCCGTCCTTGCATGACTAGTCGGTCTGTTTGCTGGAAAGTACTGCATGTTTCTGCTCCTGGCAGTTATCCTGAATAGCAACTGTATTAAGTTTGTTTTTTTTCTTTTGTTTTTTTTGTATCCCACATTTGTCCATACAGCTGCCCCTTCTATTTTGTTTCACCAACATTGTGTTTGGTTTCTATACTCTTGCTTTCTCTTTATTCTATGTTCTCGACTCAGTTCCTTAATCTATTTCCATCTTACATCTCTCAATTTACATTTACTTTTCTGCCTTCCACTTGCCTTCTCTTACTGGCATCCCCTATATTATCTCCTTTCCGACTGCACCCATAACTTTTTGCTTTAGTAACTTTGTCTTTTCTATTTGCTGCACTAAACTGATTTATGTTCCTCCCCCTCTTGTTCTTCCGGACCCTTTCCCCACTTTGCTTCTCTCTCCTTTCTCTTCCTGCTCTATTCTCAATAGTTCTGGGGGACACTTACAATATTCCTATCGATCCTAGAGGTAAGCAGTGTAATATTCCTAGGGGTTCCATGAATTCTGTTCCCTGTTTACTATTTAAATTCCCAGTTTGTGGTGATAAAGAAGACATTAAACTATGTATATATTTGGCTCACTTGATATTTTATTTTATTTTTTTAATTTGTTCCCCATTGAGAAATTTTTTTTATTGTATATATTAAGTCTGCTGCCTATATATTTAGAATATAATTTCTCTTTCTTTGATCTGACCCCTGCCTTCCTAAATGTCAAGCTACGGACAGACACTCTAAGCACCATAACAACTTTAGCTTAATTAAGTAGTTTTGGTGTTTCGATCGTGCCTCTGCACTCTCAGTGCTCAGCTTTATCCCATCTGGGAGTTAAATTACTTTGTTTATACAGCCTTAGCTACACCTTCCTTGGCTTAGACTCTCACAGCCTTCCTACACACTTCCTGAAAAGAGCTATATTTTTATAATTGCAAAGTGTGTTTAATTTAGACATTTTTAATCTCGTGCTCTGTAAATTGCCTGCTTGAATCTGCAGCAGCCTCGTGTGTGTGTGTTTAAAGTTTTCAGGAGATGAATGCTGTCTGCACATGCTTTTTGAATTTAGTTGATCAACAGCTGTTGGACGTTTTGTCATTTGAACTCCCCATCATTAGACGTACAAAATAGGAGTGTGACAAGTATTCGTTAAACACGTGCATTGTCTGTTCTACAGTGATTGTCTTATATGCATACAATTTATAGGTGCTGTTATTTTGTAGTAAATCTACTACTTCTCTGTGACGGTTACTATAGAACATCTGCATCAGAAGCAGGCAGCCTTTGGCACTCCAGATGTTGTTGACTACATGTGCCATAATGCTGGCAAAGCATCAGGGGAGATGTAATCCACAATATCTGGAGTGCCGAAGGTTTCCTATCACTGATCTACATGTATCACTCCCACGCACTGAAATCAGTGCGTGGGAAAATCTAGCAATTATTTCAAAATGATTTAAATGTGTGAGAGCTATGTCGTAAGTCAGCCAGATTCTAATTTGTAAAGGATGTTATTTTTTTTTTTTTTGCTGCTAATTACCACTTTCTAGTTAAGAACAATAAGAATGTTTAGGCTGTGCATTGTACTATCCTAAATAACAAATGTTTGTTTTTGGAAGATGGAACAGTGGGTAAACTTTATGGACCAATTGCTCATCAGAAGTTGTCATTTCTATTAAGTACCAGAAGGGAGCAGTATATCACCACTCCTAATATGTGGCTTATGTGTTTTATGAGACTGTGATTTTAAACTGGTCTTATTTTCATGGGTAGGGGTGGGGGCAGTGTAGCAAATGGCTCTGTATTAAATGTGATTTGTATCTGTGTCTGGCAGATATACTTTGATTGCTCCATCAAATTCTAATTTTCTAGTAGTGAGCTAGAGTTGTCTTTTGATGCGCAAGGCTCTCCGGTGTCTGCAACAAACCTTTTCACCAAAAATATAAATTACCATACACTTTCCTTTTTTTTTTTTCTTGGTGGCTACGTTTTTGGCATTTCTATTACTGTTGGCCACTTCAGTCTCTCTTCCAAGTAACTGTATTGTTTAGTCGTTCAATAACTTTATAGGGTCTTTTTTTTGGTGATTGACTGCAGTGTCTTTCATTCCACCTTTGGCTATTTTGTTTCAGAAACCAGCACGAATGCTAGCAGTTACAGCTCAGAGTTCAGCCGCCGTTTGCTGAGCACCTATATCTGTGAGTATAATGGGCTTCGCTAGCAGGATTGGCGAACAGAACCCTTGTGGCACTTTGAGGTTATTAAATTATCCATTCCACCTGTCGCTAACTTCCTCTACCCCTTGCAATCCAGGTACATCCCATCTATCAGGGTTATTGTCTAAAGTAAAATTCCAAGTGAATTCAAGATGTACTTGGAATTTAAGGCCAGAGTAGTTGAACTGAATGCACAGCTAAGAGAATTTGTCCAGATCTATTTTGGGCTTAAATGTAAATTTCACTTAGAATTCTCACTTTAGCCAATGTGAGATTTATGGCATAGTTCACCCTGCCTATCATCCTTCTCTATCTCACTCTCTTGGCATTTTTGTCTTTTTTTTTTTTTTCCTCTGTTCTGAGCACTATTGACTATAGGACTTTCCTGTGTTCTGTTTTTCACTCATTTCTACACCCTATTATAATCTACCATATTTTATTTTATTTTTCTGCTATGTGTCTCACTTTGCATATTCTGCACTATATACAGGCAAAGTACTTGGCAACCTGCAGCTGAAACTTTTGTCCAAGTCCAAAATGTATGAAGATCTGGCCCTGAGTGCTATATTCCTTCACAACAATTACAACTATATTTTAAAATCTCTTGAAAAGTAAGGCAAACCTTCTGAATGATATGAAATATTTACTGGTTCACTATCGTTTTTTTTTGCTTGTTTTTAACCCCTTAAGGACACGACGTGTGTGACATGTCATGATTCTCTTTTATTCCAGAAGTTTGATCCTTAAGGGGTTAAAGAAAAAAATGTTTTGCTCTTAAATTGCTATTTTTTTTTTTTTTTTTTAAAGGACCCAGTCCAATGATCTAAATAGATCAACTAACCTTCTAATGTTAAAAATAATTGTATTTATATAAGCCAGTCTGCCGACACGTAGATGATATTTCTGGATCTGGCAGAAAAAAATGTTTCTCTGACAAATGAGACAGTTATGGAACAAAAGGAAAATAAATGGTTCTCTGCTTGATGAAGTCTGATTGTCTTGCTTTTTAAGTAAAAAACTAAATTTAAAACAAGTATATAAATTGTTGGAAGGCAAGAAGTTAACTCCATATTGCTTTTATTTTTTTCCTATCTCTGCAGTGGTGCTGGTTTCTAAGAATATGTTTCTTTCCATAAGAAAGAACAAAAGATAATTAAGGGGGGCGGTGAGCGGGCAGCCTTTCATAACAAATGTGTCCCCTAGGGAGCGTAGTTTGCCATGGGCTAAATTAGAATTGTAAGTGCGGAGCATATGAGTGGAATGGTATATAGATCTAAGTAAGCCACCTCACCTTTTAATGCATATAAATATAGAACTTATGTTTGCATTTTTAGTCTTGCAGTTTAATAATTTTAAAATCATGGATAAGATAACCATCTCCTGTTTAATTTTTCTCATCTTTTTTAAAGGGGCACTGTAGGCACCCAGACCACTTCAGCTCATTGAAGTAGTCTGGGTGATGTTACCCTTTTGCACTTAGTGCGGAAATGTAAAACATTGCAGTTCCAGAGAATTGCAGTGTTTACATTGCAGCACTAAGTCTCCCAGACAGCTACTGGGGGCGCTTCCGGAATCCTTGCAGACTTTTGGTCTGTTATCTGACACTGGACGTTCTCACGGACCTCCAACGTGAGATTTTCCCCATAGGAAAGCCTTGAATATTGCTTTCCTATGGGGAGGTCTAATGCGCACGCGGCCATTGCCGCACATGCGCATTAGATCTCCCCCACCGTCTGATGTCTTTGCTGGATTCAGGTTAGTGGCTAAAGGGGTTCTAACCCCTTCAGCCCCGAGGGAGGGGGGACCTATTAACCCTATAGTGCCAAGAAAACTGCTTTTGTTTTCCTGGCACTATAGGATACCTTTAAAAAGTAAAACATGATTTTAGAAGCTACATAATCATTACTGTGGGGATTTTTCGCCTTTCAGCCTTATGACTAGATTTAGTTTTGGTCAGATTCACTCTCCCCCCCCCCCCTCCCCTCCCCCCCACATTTCATACACCTAGAGTGTGTATCAATGCACATTTCAGTATTATACTTTCATCAAGGGCCTTTTAAATGATTTGCGTTTCTACTGAATGAGGGACCTTGCATGAAAGGTTGTCTTAATCTAAGAATTTAGGCACATCCTTTGTTCTCAATACAATCTCTTTGAATAATGTAATTCAAACCTAATCCATTCCGACTCTAGGAGTCTGTATACAGGGTCCTAGCTACAGCTGTGTGTGGGCTTGTGAGCTATCATGTTAATATTCTGTATAGTTCTCAGTTCTGTCTTCCAGATGCCTGGAAATAGTGATAACTATGCATGTGGCTGAGTGTCTGTGTATGTCCTCAGATCAGAACTTATGCAGTTGGTTTCTGTGACTCAGAAGAATCCAGACAGTCTATATCGTGAGCACATTGAACAGCAGATTCAGATCTACCAACGCAGGTAAGTTGAAATAAACATCCCATTTTCCTCATAATAATTTCTACTTTTTAGAACACCTTTTACATTAATCTTAAACGATTTATACTTGAAGCCCTGCTTTCTTTCTCCATCTGATATATTTCATGCAAGCATGAGAGTACAGCACAGAGGTCTGTGCAGTAGACCACAAGATCATGGCATTCTCTATACACCAACTTATGTGATTTGCAAGAAGATGATTGATTTCCAGAGCCATCGCTAGCTGTGACAAACTTAAAGACAAAAGTCAAGTTTTCTCCACGTCCTGCTTGATCACAAGACAAAGTAGTCCCTACTTTCTCGTACATCTTCAAATTGAAAAAAATAAATATCCAGGCACACCTGAAGTTTCTTCTAAAGGGCAGAAAAAATAAAACAATGAGACAGCGCTGGTCAACTTATAAGCAGCAACCCTTTAAAAGGAATCCCTCAAAACCATTTAAAACAAGACAGGTGTAAAACAATAGTAAAAAAGGTTGCGCCACAAAATACAAAGTAAAAATGTAAGTAATGGAAAAGTAGTAGTTAAAAAGTCTTTTGGGGGCGGGGCCTGACCGCAGAGCCGTGAGGACGCTCACCACAGCAGCTCCTGCTAAACTCGGCACTTAACGCTAATTTCACAGACCCACAGGCACTTAATTGTGAATGTAAAGCTACCACTCGAGAGCAGACACCGAGGGGAATAGAGAAAGATACCTCTCCAGCGACGAACCGAGCACAACTCACAATTGGGCCTACAAGCATGGCGGGCGCAGGGGAGACGGCCGCTCCCCAGCTGCAAAGCCACGCCGGGAATCTGTCTGCATGCCCTCGTTCCCCCCCCTCTGGACCGGTGGGGGTTATCCCGGTCTACCCCCAGCCGACTCCCTGGCAAAGCGATGGGCCAGTACCGGCTCCGTGGAGCCTGAAACCAACCGACCCAGCGGTCTTTAATATGGCGGATGCCTCTCACACCTCCGACGCATGGCGGGAAACGGAGATGAGGCTGAACAGCATCTTCGCTAATTTCTGGGACTCCCTGGAAGCCCGTATGAGAGCCTCAGAGTCTGCAGACCCACTCCAGACTTCACCACAGCGCACCTCACAGGAGGCCAGACGGAGACAGACAGCAGCGCAACCCCAACGACAGATCCCTCACAAGGGTGACGCTAACCCGAATCGGAGGGGGCAGAATCGAGTTACAAGGCCCAAAAAATCAGTAGCTGGACGGAAGTGGAGGGTCAAGTACTCTCACCCCCCATGCAAAGCAGTGACACGGAGGGGACCACCGAAGCCGAGCACAAGACCTCCCCAGACAAGGCAAGTGAAGCGGAGGGGAGCTCGATCAGGGGAGGTGACTGCCTCAGGAAGGTACATACAATGCTACCTCAGCCCAAGACAGGCGAACCTTACCCGACACACAGCTTGGTCGGAGCTACACTCAGTGCCTTCAGCAACTCTACCTGGCCCAGGGGATGTCAGCGCCTTCACACCGAGGAGACTGCACCAGCTGCACGGACCACCACATGAGGCACATACACAGCCCCAACAAGGCATCGGCTGACCCCCCAAAAGGACTGAAACTCAAAGCCAGGCATAGTACCATCTGTCACACAGATTAATACATTACTAGGCACGGCTATGTCCAGGCTAATATGCCCCTTGACATTTAACTCACACTCAGCAATTGTATTAATAATATGCCTATTGTACCTGACCTACTCTTGCTTCACTATAACTTATAGCCTATACACTCTTTGCAACTCCAAGTCAGTCTAACCTAATACCTACAAAATCGACTGACTGCACATAACTGTGTTTTTCCTACTGAAGTATAATCAGACAGTTACCTAGCTTGCCATCACCTTGAAACTAATCTCTATATGACACTGCATCTAGTTTGTTTTATAATACCTTACATTACTTCATCTGAATAATCGTCCTAGCTAGGCTATTTGATAGTAAAAATGCTTAGCGTAACTTGTGTATTTCACCTATGTCAAATGCTTAGCGTAACTCATGTATTTCACCTATGATGCTTAGCGTAACTCGTGTATTTCACCTATGAAAAGTGCTTAGCGTTACCCGTGTATTTCACATATGTAGCATGTTTAGCGTAACTCGTGTATTTCACCTATGTATAATGCCTAGCGTAACTCGTGTATTTCACCTCTACATAATGCTTAGCGTAACTCGTGTATTTCACCTATGAAAAGTGCTTAGCGTTACCCGTGTATGTCACATATGTAGCATGTTTAGCGTAACTCGTGTATTTCACCTATGTATAATGCCTAGCGTAACTCGTGTATTTCACCTATGAATAACGCTTAGCGCAACTCGTGTATTTTCACCTATGAATAAGGCTTAGCGTAATTTGTGTATTTCACATATGAAACACGCTTAACGTAACACGTGTATTTCACCTATGAATAACGCTTAGCGCAACTCGTGTATTTCACCTATGAAAAAAGCTTAGCGCAACTCGTGTATTTTCACCTATGAATAAGGCTTAGCGTAATTTGTGTATTTCACATATGAAACACGCTTAACGTAACACGTGTATTTCACCTATGAATAACGCTTAGCGCAACTCGTGTATTTCACCTATGAAAAAAGCTTAGCGTAACTTGTGTATTTCACCTACTAATAATGCTTAGCGTAACTCGTGTATTTCACCTATATAAGATGCTTAACGTAACTCATGTAATTCACCTATGAAGACATGTCAATACTATAAAAAATGTGCCTGTACATCAAAAAAAAAAAAGTGCAGTATTATGATGCCAAATTGTGAATATTGATACATACATTATGCGTGCTGATGTGGCACTTTACTCTTGTTTGTTATATCCATGCACAGAAAAAAAAAAAAAAAAAAAAAAAAAAGTCTTTTAATAAAAGATAGCAAAGTCCAAGTAAAAGCAGTCCAAATGGTTAATCCTTACGTATGATCTTGAGATCTTCAAGTGTGATAACGTGTCCACTTATATGAAAGATAAAAGACGGGGACAAATAATAGTGCAATATGTATGGCTCAAAAATGGGCATAGAAAGTAAGGATGGTAGAGAACTCACATTTACAAGAGCTATAATCCAGCTCTGGGGTAAAGCGCGTACAGCGGTATAATCCCCGCTTGTGGGATATGTCGCGGGTATCTCTCCGTTTCTGATGCAGCCAATAGTGCTCACCGTATAACAATGTCGATATAGGTGAAAAATAAAACGTACTTACAAATAGAGAGCAGACCGACTGCTCTATGATGTCAGCATAGGTGGATTGATCCCCACCTAGGATTTCTTTAAATACAGGAACCTTCCAGGCAGATATTTAAAACCAATAAAAATATATAAAAGTAGTAATAAAAGGCCAGGATAGAATATGAGTAAAATAATATATATATATATGTGTGTGTATCTAAAAAAGGTAATTGGCACAAATAAATGACTAAAATACTTTAATATTTAAAATACACAAAAGTTTCCATAACGCGTTTCGTCAACACTACCTGGCACATGGTATTATGTAAGAACATAGGTGATTTGAATTTTGGCGCCAAAATTGGTACCAGCCAATGAGAATCAGTTAAAACAAAATTAAATAACACAAGTTTAAAACACATATTTAATACTTTAGCTAGATTCTTTATAGTAGCCCAACCTATTTGGGCTTTAAATTTAATGAAAACGAGCGTGGGAAAGTATAAAATTTAGTGTTTAAAATCTGTCACGTGACTTGCGGCACTTCCGCATTTCGGGAGTTAGACCGCACAGCATCTTGGGAAATGTAGTGAAAAGCGGCCGTTTAGATTAGAGCAATAGAAATTTGATATTATTAAAAAACCAGATAAAACCATCTTGGGAGATAAAAAAGAGGATATATAAGAAGCCATATTAAAAGTGGCAGCTAAGAATTCGATATTATATATAAATAAAAACACATTGGATAATAACATAGAATAGAAGTAATTAAAGAGGTAGCAACCTAATTTAAACAACTAAGAAACATAATAAATAATAAAAAAAAAGAATCATTATAAAGACTAAAAGAGTATTATGCAATTATAAGAGATTATTTATATACATATAAAAGGCAGATTAATATAAAAGTATAATGTATATAATTATAAAAAATTGTGCAAATCAAAGTCTGCATTAAGACCATGGGGTATAAGGGTCTTAAGGTTATACACCCATTCCATTTCTGTTTTTCCAAGTATCTTTTTTTATATCTCCTCCACGCCAGGGGGTGGAACATTTTTTTTATTCCGATACATTTAAGTAACTGTGGGTCTTTATTGTGCACAATAAAATGTTTGGATACTGTATTATTCAGATATTAATTTTTAATATTTCTGCAATGTTCGCTCAGTCTTATCTTTAAGCACCTTGTGGTCATCCCCACATATTGGAGACCACATGGGCACTCAAGCAGATAAATAAAATTTTTCGTATTGCAACAGATAAAATCATAAATATTATACACATTATTGGTTATATTAGACATAAATTGAGTAACTTTTTAGATGGGACAGAAGGGTCTGTGGTTCTGCATACTATACATTGTTTACATTTAAAAAAGCCCTTTGTCTGAGGAAAAAAAGAAGAAAAACTTTTAATCGGGGATTTATTAGTAAAATTGGTGGTTAGAATTGATTTAAAATTGGGTGCTCCTCTAAAAACAATATTTGGGTGTGTTGGTAAAATAGGATTAAGTATCTCATCATATTTGAGTATATGCCAATGTTTTTTTATTATTTTTTTGACATTATTACTTTTATTGTTGAAATTAAAAATGACCGGAAGGGATATAGATTCATTTTTTTCTTTGTTTTTGTACATCAGGAGGTCTTTGCGTTCTTTTTGTTTTACTGTATTGATTGTATCATTTAAATCTGATTCTGATTAATTTTTTTCAACAAATTTATTTTTTAAAAGGTCTGCTTGTTCATTAAAGTCATTGATTTCAGAGCAATTTCTGCAAAGTCGCAAGAATTGACTTTTAGGGGCACTTTCTAGCCAAGGCTTATAATGGCAGCTCGATTTATCTATCGCCGTATTAGCGCTCACTTTTTTAAAAAATGTTTTCGTTTGGAGTTGTCCTTTTTTGATAAAAATATTTAGGTCTAAAAAATTCATAGATTTCTTGCTGTATTCGTGTGTAAGAATAATACCCCTATTATTAATATTTAAATGATTGATAAAAGCAACAAGGGTATCTTCTGTACCATCCCAGATAAAAAAAATAGGTCATCTATATACCTGAAATATGAGACTAGGTTTGCCCGCCATATATGATTACCCCAAATGGCTTGGGTTTCCCAGTCTGCCATAAATAAATTGGCATAGCTAGGGGCAAACCTAGTCCCCATAGTAGTACCTCTCTTTTGTAAGTAAAAAGAATCTAAAAAACAAAAATAATTGTTTTTTAAAATAATATTAATACCTTCTATTATAAAATCTATTTGGATTGCAGGAATTTTTGCTTCTGAAGCTAAAATTTCTCTAACAGCCTGACATCCGATATCATGGGGAATAATGGTATAAAGTGACTGGACGTCACAGGTAACTAATATAAAATTGGATTGCCAAGTAAAATTATTTAAAAATTTTAAAAGTGACATAGAGTCTTTTAAATAGGATTTCATAAGTTTGACAGAAGGCTGGAGAAGGGTATCGATATATTGGGAAAGGTTGCATAAAAGAGAACCTATCCCAGAGACAATTGGTCTACCTGGGGAGTGGTGTTCGTTCTTTTGGGGAGAAAATAAATTACAGGGGTAATGGGGAACTCTTTGTTTAAAAAATTAAATTCTTGTTTATTTAAAAAATATTTAAGTTTAATCCTTTATTTAAAAAAGTGGATAAAATTACTTGTATATTTTTTGTGGGATCAGATGTAAGTTTTTCATATACATTTGTATTGTTCAGTTGCCTATGAGCTTTGTCTATATACATTTTACTGTACTGTATAACTACTCCACCACCTTTATCGGCTGATTTTATTACAATTTCTTTATCTTTTTGTAATTCTTTAATAGCCATCCTTTCAGCATTTGTAAGGTTATTGGGATCATATTTCTTGTATTTGATTTTTTTCAAGATCTTTTTGAACAAGTTTTTCAAATAAGATCAAAGGGGCTGATTTGCAGTGGGATGGGTAGAATTTAGATTTTTCTCTAAGATGTGTATTTATGAAGGGCCATTGTTTATTTGTGATGATGGGAGTGGGGTAGAGATTTCATCGCTTTTACTTATAAAAAATCTTTTGAGTGTAGCTTTTCTAACACATTTATTTACATCAAGCAAAGCTTGGAATGCATTAAATGAAGAAGTGGGAGCAAATGTAAGACCTTTGTTGAGGACAGACAATTGAGCAGCGGATAAAACTTTATGTGAGAGATTAAAAATACCACTGTAAGAGTCTTTAGGGGGTATTATTATCTTTCCAATCTTTCTCTTTTGTTCCCGTCTTCCACTTCGTCTTCCTCTATACTTAAAATTGTTTTTTGGGAACGTGATGGGTGTGGCGTCTGTGCTAGTGAGGGCTGGTGGGTACGTATTTCTAAAAAATGATCCTCATTATCAAAATCTGAATCAACTGACAATAGTTGATACCTATTAGGGTGATTTGGGATGGTGGGTGACTTGGAGTAATTGGAATTTTCATTGTGGTCATTTGTGTATCGTGATCTTTGGGGTTTTGGTGAGAAATTGAAACCAGAGGAATTGTGGTATTTGGGGGATTGTGGTACAGGATTATAAGCGTGATGAAAAGGTTTTCTTTGCTTATAAGAAGGTAATTGATATATGTTGGTATTGCTTTGATAAGGTAATTTGGAAGGGGCGTTATATCGGTGGACTGCAGTTTTTGTAGGTCTTGTTGTGGATGGGGACTGATAGTGAGATTTCCGTGTAGCATAGTTTTGATATTTAGAGGGTTGTTGGTATGTTGTGTTGTTGTAGGAGTTGGAGTGAGTATACATATGATTTTTGTGATCATGATAGTTAGTTCTAGAAATGTTGTTATCTGAAGTATGCTTTTTCTTAAGATGATAAGTTCTCACTTGTTTGTTCGAGGAGTCAGTTATATCTCTGATGTATTTCTTAATTTTCAGATGTTTTGTGTCTACTTCAACTTTTTCGATTTTGTTCTGGATTAGTATGGAATTTTGTTTATATGCCTTGGTTTCAGTGAATGGAAGAAGTTTCTATCTAAGATCATTTATTTCAATGTCTAAAATAGACAGTTTTTTACTTTTCTTAATTATTAGTTATATTATCTTATTATTAGTTTCCATCAAACCAAAAGTGCATAGTTCTAATTTGCTATTCCATTCATCCATAAATTCAAGATCATCTTGATCAGAAGTGGGTAATTTGAGAAGTCTTAAACCACGGGGAGTTATCTGCTCGTCTATATATTTTTTAAACGTGGCAATTTCCCATTTAAGTTTTTATGGCTTCTTATATATCCCCTTTTTTATCTCCCAAGATGGTTTTATCTGTTTTTTTAATATCAAATTTCTATTGCTCTAATCTAAACGGCCGCTTTTCGCAGCTGTTTTTTACTACATTTCCCAAGATGCTGTGCGGTCTAACTCCCGAAATGCGGAAGTGCCGCAAGTCACGTGACATATTTTAAACACTAACTTTTATACTTTCCCACGCTCGTTTTCATTAAATTTAAAGCCCAAATAGGTTGGGCTACTATAAAGAATCTAGCTAAAGTATTAAATATGTGTTTTAAACTTGTGTTATTTAATTTTGTTTTAACTGATTCTCATTGGCTGGTACCAATTTTGGCGCCAAAATTCAAATCACCTATGTTCTTACATAATACCATGTGCCAGGTAGTGTTTGTAATTCCATTTGACAAAGTCTGTTGATGAAACGCGTTATGGAAACTTTTGTGTATTTTAAATATTAAAGTATTTTGGTCATTTATTTGTGCCAATTACCTTTTTTAGACACACGCACGCACGCGCGCGCGCGCCCCGCCCGCGCCCCGCCCCGCCCTTTTATTACCACTTTTATATATTTTTTTTATTGGTTTTAAATATCTGCCTGGAAGGTTCCTGTATTTAAAGAAATCCTAGGTAGGTGGGGATCAATACACCTATGCTGACATCATAGAGCAGTCGGTCTGCTCTCTATTTGTAAGTAAGTTTTATTTTTCACCTATATCGACATTATTATACGGTGAGCACTATTGGCTGCATCAGAAACGGAGAGATACCCGCGACATATTCCACAAGCGGGGATTATACCGCTGTACGCGCTTTACCCCAGAGCTGGATTATAGCTCTTGTAAATGTGAGTTCTCTACCATCCTTACTTTCTATGCCCATTTTTGAGCCATACATATTGCACTATTATTTGTCCCTGTCTTTTATCTTTCATATAAGTGGACACGTTATCATACTTGAAGATCTCAAGATCATACGTAAGGATTAACCATTTGGACTGCTTTTACTTGGACTTTGCTATCTTTTGTTAAAAGACTTTTTAACTACTACTTTTCCATTACTTAAATTTTTACTTTGTATTTTGTGGCGCAACCTTTTTTACTATTGTTTTACACGTCTTCTAAAGGGCAGTCTTTTCTTTTTTTTTTTTTTTTAAACAAGGAAGTGGAGAACAACGTTTTGGCTCCTCTCTGAGCCTTTATTAAGTCTCAGAGAGGATAAAGGCTCAGAGAGAATCCGAAACGTTGTCTCCACTTTTAGAAGAAACTTCAGGTGTTCCAGGATATTTCTTTTCTTCAACTTGATGTCTTCAGGGATTGACCCTGCCTTTCGGAAGCACCCTGCAGCAAGTATTCCCTTTTTATTTTGTGTGTGTGTGCATTTTTCTTTTTTTTTTTTTGCAAACAACTGGAATTCCGATTCAGTCAGAATGAGTATTTCATATTAACTTTATCTTGATAAAATACTCTCATAAAACTAATTTCTCATGACTTACCATTCCGTCTCGTTTTTTTTGAACTGCTGTGACGTTTGTTTATTTATACCTGTAGTAAAACATTGTTTTAATCAGGATCATAGCTGAAATCACTCCTTTTAACAAATGTAAAGAATCAGGATTTTCAGCTGGCTTATTTTTAAATTGATATATGAACGGCAAGCAATCCCTCTTCTTAACATATGACAATGCTCTCAGCTATTTAATACAGTCTAATGCTCATATGAATTGTTCTGGTCATTCTGTAATGTGAACTTCCACATTATCATAAGAATTCAGGATGATCAAGTGTACCCGATCGAGTGTCTATCGCTATAGTTGCACAGACTTGCTCCGAAGCCTCAAAAAATTTCTCTCTATGCCTGCCTCCATTGGACTCGACTGTGCTCCCCTTACCCATTAAGCCGACAACTCTTCAGACCTTATCTTCTTAATCGTATTAATTGTAAGTCTTGTTTTAACTTTTGTTCAGTGCTGTGGAGTATGTTGGCGCTATTTGTATAATTGTAAATTTAGAAACCTATATAGTACAATAGAAATTATGGTGGGGATGAGGGGCATTACCTTTTTTTTAATTCATGTGCAGAGATGGCTGCAAGAATTCGACGATTTGAGCGCATCGGTGTATTTTGTGCCATGATATATATATTTTTCATTTATAAATGTTGTTTTTTTCACAAAGGAACATCACATAATCACTGTACATTGTTACCATAAATTGTGATAGCATGACTAGTACTTCAGCAAGGGGAATCAGGTTTTTGAATGTGTTAAATGACACATTCATGTCACAACTGGTACAAGCACCAACTAGAAAGGACACTTATCTGGATCTCGTTTTAACAAACAAGGTTGATCTTTTGACCAACATTCAAGTAGGGGAGCATTTGGGAAATAGTGATCACAATATGGTAACTTTTGAAATAAACTCAAAAAAGCAAAAGCATGTGGGGTATATTAAAACGTATAATTTTTAAAAAGCCAATTTTAATAAGAGTAGGGCAGCTCTACAACATCGACTGGCATAAACTCCTTAGTGATAAAAACACTGAGGATAAATGGAAACTATTCAAACAAATATTAGAAAGGTACATTTCACAGTATGTACCATTGGGTAATAAATATAAAAGAAACAAATTGAAACCACTGTGGCTTAGTAAAGAAGTAAAACAAGAGATTAAAAATAAGAAAAGGGCATTTAAATCGGACAAATCCAAGGCATCCTATATAAGATATAAGGAAGCCAATAATGCTTGCAAAAAGGCAATTAAAGTGGCTAAACTAGAAAAATGAGAAATGGGTAGCCAAAGAATGCAAAACCAACACCCAAATATTTTGCAAGTACATCAATTCTAAAAAACAAAAAATGAAAGTGTAGGTACACTGGAAACAGAGATGGGTCTGTTTCTTAATAAAGACCAGGAAAAGGCAGACATTTTAAATAACTATTTTCTTCAGTATATATTAATGAGGGTCCTATGGCAAGACATATGCAAATGATTGCTGCAAGAACCTTGCAGATAACTTGTGATTGGATGACTCGAGACAAGGTGCTACAGCAGTTAAAGAAAGTTAATGTTAACAAAGCTCCGGGGCCTGATGGTATTCACCCATGAGTACTTAAGGAGCTAAGTGGGGAAATAAGTGAACCTCTGTATTTAATTTGTCCAGATTCTTTTGTTTCAGGTATTGTACCGGAGGATTGGAGGAAGCCAGATGTCATTCCAATATTTAAAAAAAAAAAAAAAAAAAGGGTTCAAAATCCTTGCCTGGAAATTATAGACCTGTGAGCTTAACTTCTGTGACAGGGAAAAAGCGCTATTAAGGGATAATATTCAGGAATTCATTGGGAAGAACTTTATTAGCAATAATCAGCATGGTTTTATGAAACTTAGGTCATTTCAAACTAACCTAATTGCATTCTACGAAGAAGTAAGTAGAAGTATAGATCAGGGTGTTGCAGTGAATGTGATCTTCTTGGATTTTGCCATGTCATTTGATACGGTTCCTCACAATAGGTTAGTCTTCAAACTAAAAGAAATTGGTCTATATGAATATTCTTGTTCTTCGGTAGAACATTGGCTTAAGGATAGAGTACAACAAGTTGTCATTAATGGTACATTTTCAGGCTGGACAAAAGTAGTAAGTGGTGTCCCTCAGGGTTCTGTTTTGGGATATTTAACATATTTATAAATGATTTTGAAATCGGCATTGAAAGCCATGTTTCAGTGTTTGCAGATGACACAAAACTTTGTAAAGTAATAAAATGTGAGCAGGATATTGCTTTACTGCAGAGGGCTTTAGATAGATTGGGGGGACTAAAATGGCAGATAAAATTGAATGTAGAGAAATACAAACTTTTGCACTTTAAGGTCAAGAATGCACAAGCAACTTACACCCTAAATGGTAGTGAATTAGGCATAACCACACACAAGAAGGATTTGGGAATTGTTATAGACCACAAATTAGGCAACAATATGCAATGTTCATTTGCAGTTGCTAAGGCCAGTTTTTGTCATGTTTTGTCATGTATAAATAGGGGCATAAATTCTCGGGATGAAAATATAATTTTGCCTCTTTAGAAATCACTGGTAAGACCAGACCTTGAATATGCTGTGCTATTTTGGGCACCTGTTCTAAAGAAGGATATCATGGCACTAGAAAAGTGCAGAGACGAGCAACAAAATTAATAAAAGGAATGGAGCATTTAAGTTACGAAGAAAGGTTAAAATATTTAAATCGCTTTAGTTTGGAAAAATGGCGCCTCAGAGGGGATATGATAACATTATACAAATATATTCGGGGTCAGTACAAACCATTATCTGGAAATCTATTCATAAAAAGGGCTATACATAGGACACGAGGTCACGCATTTAGGCTGGAAGAAAGGACAGTTCAACTAAGGAAAAGAAAATGTTTGTTTTTTTGTTTGTTTTTACAGTAAGAGCAATAAGGATATGGAATTATCTGCCTGAAGAGGTGGTTTTATCAGAGTCCATACAGATAGTTAAACAACAATTGGATAAATACTTGCAAAAACACAACATACAGGGATATAATTTCTAATTAGTGGGGTAACAGCTGCTTGATCCAAGGAGATATCTGACTGCTATTTTGGGGTCAAGAAGGATTTTTTTTCCTAGTTTGTTGCAAAGCTGGAAGAGCTACAGACTGGGTTTTTTGCCTTCTTTTGGATCAAGAGCAAAAACATATGTGAGGAAGGCTGAACTCGATGGACGCAGATCTCTTTTCAGCTATGTAACCTATACATGCAATCTAAATTGACATCAATCGTAACACTCGGTTAATGTACAATATAAATGTAGTGCTTGTTTGTTACATTCAACCTGAGACAATTATTATTATTTTATTATTTCCAAAGCGCTGTACAATGGGTAAAAAATTGCATCTTAAATCACATTTTTTTTTAAAAGGCTTCACAATTTGCATGTCCCTGTAACATAATGCATACTCTCCTAAAGTGAATGCACCATAAAGATCCATACATGAGGAAATGATTTAAGATTTAACAAAAAAATTGTGAATAAAAACTTTAAAACAGAACAAAACACAGCACTGTTCAGCTTCTCAAATATTTGTAACACTAAGGTGGGTGTTCACACTTTTCAGAGTAAATGTTTTGGGTAATAATCATCTATTCTGGTAGTGCTACTAGAGACCAGATAAGATCTCCTGTCAATGTATTCAAGTTGTCTACCAATTAACGTTGGGTGATATACTGCTGCCCCAATAGTTAGATCCTGGATATGTTGTCGTCCATAGTATTGTTCTTCTACTCCCTACCCCAATCCTTTCAGGGTTCCCCTCTGTTAGTATGGTACATGTGTCTTTTTTTTACAAGTTCAAGTATCCCCCTATTTTTATCAGTTGTAATATGCCCTTCTCCCCTTATGAGTATCCTTTGTTTTTTCCACGGTTCCCATATTTTGTCATATGTGTATAGGTTGTTATTTGAGGACCATCTAATTTCCTCCATAACCCTCAAGTTTTCTATTCTGGATAACCATGCCCCACGTGAAGGTTGGATATTGTGCCATGATATTTATATGCTGCTAAATACCTAGTCTCTAATACCTTCTCGTTTCTCCTGCAGCTGGCTGAAAGTCACAGATTATGTTTCGGACAGGAACATGCCAGCTATTCAAGGACAAAAGGTGACTAAAACGCACGTTGAATAGCACCTGCATTTCTTTGTTAATCCCAAATACATTGATTAAAACCCTCAATATGTCTCTTTTTCAGCTGAAGGATAAAGAACGACAGATGATTAAAGAGCGTTTCAAGGTGAGGAGAGAGTTGGGCGGGATATGGCCTAAGTCAACCATTTTTCTAATTTGCTGTCAATGCAAATACTGTATGTTAAAATCTATGTATAGGGCAAGTTGTTCGAACAAAAAAAATATGAAAAATTGTAAACTAATGCAGTCAGTAGAAGAAAAAAGTATAAGGATTTAAAATAAGCATCTAAAAGACTTACCTACCTAGTAATGATCGTAAAACGCTAAACCTTTTCAAGCCTGTATAGGAAATCCATCTTTCATCTGAGCTGATAATTGCAGACAGGAGCCTGTGTTCTTGTGCTGTAACATCAATTACAAAACACCTGGTGAGAAATACAGGGGCTCGCTTACATACATCATCGATGCAATAATCTCCTAACATACCAAGTGAACTGCAGTTCTCAGTGTTAAGCTTTAGATACAATGAATTAGCTAGTTATTACAAATGCTTTATTTATTTTTTCTTTCTTTCTTTTCTTTCTTTCTTACTTTTTTTTTTTTTTAATATAATTTTTATTATTTTCCAAGTATATGGGGTACAGAAGAGAAGGGAGGGGTTAGGGGGGGTAACAATCATAGTATGTCATATGATATATTAGTTTGTTATACAATAAGTAGTAATACTGTACACTAGTACGTTACACAATAAGCGTAATGCAGTATAACCGCTTAGCATTTGTAAATGTTAGCACAGCAAATCCTCCTTATATTATATAAGTGGTAACATCGTATGATAGCTTAGGACAACACAATTGTTAAACCTGAAGGTAGTATTGTGGTGAACAGGGGTGAACAGGACAAACGAGGTCGGATAAGGGTGGGGAGGGTCGTCTCTATAGGACCCTGAATACAAGAGTATAACCATTGAAGGCCTCAGGTCAGGTCATGTATTGTTAGGAGCCTTCTAATAGCTCGGTTCATGCCAATCGATTAGTTTAGGTTAGGTAGGGGTCGTGTCCCTGTCAATAGATAGGGTCTGATCTGTCAAGAAGTCACGTAAGGAGCGTTAGGGCACCCTATAAGGATTTTAAATGGTGAGTGCTTTAGCGTATAGTATTCGCCAGGGTTGCCACATAGATGTGAGTCGGTGTGTTTCGGCACTGTGGAGTGTCGTCATGCTTTCATATATATGGTACTGTTGGATCTTGTCCCACAGTTGGGATTTAGGCGGGCATGTCTGTGATTTCCAGTTCAGCGCTAGGAGGTTTCTGGCAGCTAGTATGGTGAGAGCACATATTTGTCTGTGGTCTTTAGGGAGGTTAGTAGGGAATAGGAGTAAAAGATAAGTTTTTGGGTTCTGGGGAAGGTTCTCGACGCCCAGCGACTCCAGCAACCTCCCGACCTCTGTCCAGAGGGGCTGAATCACTGGGCATGTCCACCAGATGTGGAAGAACGAGCCTGGCTCTTTGGAGCACCTCCAGCATGTCGGCGTCACAGTGGGGTAAATTTTGTGTAGCCGTAGTGGCGTCATATACCATCTATACAACAGTTTTCTGTGTGCCTCAATGTGGGTGTAGCATCTAGTGAGTTTTGAGAGATTATTGAGAGCTTGTATCCAGTCTTCGTCAGACAGTCGGAGTGTGCAGTCTTCCTCCCATTTCTGTTTGCATAGGGGGTGTTGTTGAGGGGCCACACTCTCCCACAATCTGTAGCATAGGGAAATGGTCTTAGGTTTTCCCGGTGTAGCCCAGCAACGGTCAATGATCCCCTCAGCTGGGAGAATCTTCTCCTGCTGATTGTCATGTTTGTGTACATGAGTCAGTATGGTGCCTTTGAGTCTGAGGAATGTGAATAGTTCCTCTGGTGGCAATCGCCATTTGGCCTGTATATCTGCGAATTGCATCACCTCTCTGCCTTTTAATAGTTGCTGTATGTTGGTGATACCCGCTGTAACCCACTTTGCTATGGGCAAGTCTGGCGTCGCAGCGCCGAGGGCTGACAGAGGCGCCTTGGCGTGATATAAGGTTTTACATCCTAGCTCGGACAGGAACGAGTCCCAGGTGCTGAGCGTGAAGGTGGTGGTGGGGAATAGGGCCATCCCAGAGGCCCTGAAGTGTTTAGGTGTCCACAAGGTGTCTACTATGTTCCCTCCCTGAACCTGTTTGTTCTCCATATCTACCCAGCTCAGTTCTCCCTTAGGGGAGTGCAACAAGATTCCAGCTGTCAGTGCTGACGCTTTGTAATATTGTGCAATATTTGGCAACCCTACTCCCCCTTGGTTGACCCGTGTGTACAGGAGTTTGGTAGGAATCCTAGGTCTTTTATTATCCCAAATAAAGGCATTGCATGTTGTCTGAAGAGCCTTAAGGAGGGGTTGTGCAATCTTTAACGAAAGCATGCGGAAGACGTACAAAATTTTGGGCAGTATGGTCATTTTGAAGGCGTTAATGCGTCCTAGCCAGGAGAGCCGTGTGTGTTTCCACTTCAATATCTCTTTCCTGCACATATTTGGGAGGGGCGAAAAATTTAGTTGCGTAATTTTGTGAACAGAAGTTGCAATTTTAACTCCCAAATACGTGAGGGAGGATGACCGCCAGTCAAATTGATGTTCCTGTTATAGAGCTAGTGTGCGGCTCGTGGACAGGTTGACTGCTAGGGCTTGGGTCTTGTCTTGGTTCAATTTGTAATGGGAGACTAGGCCAAAGTCTCTAAGGGTTTGTATGAGGTGTGGCAGGGACCTTTCTGGCTCCTCCAGTGTTACTAAAACGTCGTCGGCGAATAGCGCCAGTTTGTGTTCCTGTCCTAGTACTTGCATTCCCTTAATGCCCTGGTGCGTCCGTATTTTTTGTGCCAGGGGTTCTAGCGATAAGATATATAGAAGGGGGGACAACGGGCAGCCCTGACGTGTCCCATTAGTGATATGGAATTCATCAGAAATGAAGCCCCCATTTGAGACCCTGGCTGCCGGTGCGCTATAAAGTGCACTTATCCCGGCTATCATCTCTGGTGGGAATCCATAGGTCTCCAGGACCCTGGACATATATGTCCAATTGAGGCGATCAAAGGCCTTCTCCGCGTCCAGCGCAAGGAGGAGGCCTTCGGTGTTGTCCCTGTCAACTCGTGCTAGTATATTAAGAATGCGTCGGGTGTTATCCGAGCCCTGCCGGCCACGGACAAACCCCGATTGATCATAGTGTACTAGTTGTTTAAGAAAGGGAGCTATTCTATTGCTAAGTATCTTGGCATAAATTTTGGCGTCACCATTCAGCAACGAAATTGGTCTGAAATTTTTGCACTGTGTAGGTGGTTTCCCTGGTTTGGGAAGTGTTGAGATGTGGGCCAGGAGGATCTCTGCTGGTAGTGCCCCTCGATCGTTACTTTGTCTATATAGTTTCAGTAAGTGAGGTGAGAGGACAGTTTCAAACAGCTTATAGTAGGTATTGGTGAGACCATCAGGCCCCGGTGATTTGCCCGTAGGCAACGCTTTAACCACTGATGTGATCTCGTCTAACGATATAGGCTGTTGCAAGGACTGGATTGCAGTTGGGGTCAGCGAGGGTAGGTCTACGTCTGCCAGGAATTTGTCTATGTCAGTCTGCGTCGGGACCTTCGTTGTGCCATCATGCTGGAGGTTATACAGTTTACTATAGTATTCTGCGAAGGCATTTACTATCCCCTTGGGGTCAATAATCTTGTGGTTGCTGCCTCCTTGGAGGTAGGCAATCCTGGAGGCGACCGTTTTTTGCTTCAGTTGTGCTGCTAATTGAGCTCCTGCCCTATTCCCTGCTGCAAAGAATTTGTGTTTAGATTTCTGTAGGAGGTAGGTGGTTTTAGCTAGTTCCACATCTCGTAATTGAGATTGGAGCGCCAGTAATTTTTTCTGTAGAGCTATGGTGGGCGAATGTTTGTTTTCATGTGTGATAGTCTTGATCTCGTTAATGAGAGTCAAGTACCGTGTCTGTTGAGTCTTCCGAATGTGGCTAGCGTGTTTGATAAAGCTGCCCCTAATAACCGCTTTATGGGCTAACCAGACATATTCGGGGTTGATGTCCTGTCGGTCATTGTCCTCAAAATAGTGCTGTAGGTCTAAAGTGACTTGTTTGATAACGTTGGGTAGTGTCAGTATTTTATTGTCTAGTCTCCAAGATGTACGGCCGGTATTAGGGAACTTGTCTTTGAGTGTCATTGTGATAGGGGCATGGTCTGACCACGTGATATCCCCAATTCCTGTGTCTAGTATGTTTGGTAATGATGTGGTCCTAACCAAAAACCTGTCTATCCTGGAGTAGCTGTTGTGCACAGCTGTGTGGCAGGTATAATCAACTTCAGTAGGGTGCATGATTCTCCAGGGATCTACAAAATCGTGTGTCGCTAAGATGTCCCTGATGTTACATGATTGTGTGAACCGCCTCTTGGAGGTGGTGGTCGCCACCGTGTGTGAGGCAGACGAGTCCCTAGTGCTGTCTAATAAAAAGTTGGTGTCGCCTCCAAGAATTACCTCCCCAAAGCTATACAAATTCAACATTGCAAATACCCTACACATAAATTCCTCTTGGTTATCGTTAGGCCCATATATGTTCATGAGGGTGAAGGGGTTATTGTTTAGGTGGCATTGAATGATGAGGTATCTGCCTTTCCTATCGCTGATTTTCCGGACCATTCTCTTTCTTACTTTTTAATTTCTCTCTCTCTCTTTCTCTCTCCCTCCCTTCCTTCCAAGACAGCTTAATTTAGTATTTTTTGTTGTATATATCATACCACCTCTATCTAACTGCCTAGTTGTAATCTGGAATTCAATAAATGTGTTTATGCAGCCCTAGTCACACCTCCCCTGCATGTGACCTACACAGTCTCCCTACACATTTCCTCTAAAGAGAGATGCAATGTTTAAACTTCCTTTATTGCACATTACTGTTTAATTCAGAATTTCATATCTCCTGCTCTATTAATAGCTTTCTAGGGCCTGCAGTAGCCTCCTGTATGTGATTAAAGTTCAATTTACAGAGCAGAAAATTAAAACTTCAAAAGTTAAATACACAAGACTGAAAATAAAACCATTTTTCTGCAGGCTGTGTCAGTCACAGCCTCACAACCAGGTGAGGTATGGCTAGGGCTGCATAAACAGAAACAAAAATGATTTTACTCCTAAATGGCAGAGCAGTGAGACTTCCAGGGCATGATCTGTACACACAAACAGCTTAATTATGCTAAAGTTGTTTAGTGCTTAGAATTGTTTTTGGTACTTAGAGTATCTCTTTGGTACTTAGAGTATCTCTTTAATCTCCTTTGCTAAAAACTGATCAGTAGATCAGAAACAAAGTTGATGTTTTGAATATAAGCTCTCTCATTGCTTTTGTGTTTTGCTAATATCATTGAGCTATCTTGGTCCTTTTAAGTGGATTTCTATTAGCAGAATTCAAGAGTTGAGAATGTTTGTAGCGGATATATAGTCCTGTATCCATCCATTGTTTGTGCAAATTACAGTCATCTAAAGACATCTAAAGTCACCCAGACTACGTCAGACCCAGTGGCCTGTCATGCAGCAGCCCTCTAATTTTAACCCTCAAATGTAAAACATTGCAGTTTTGTCGAAAATTGCTATTTTCATATTGCAGGGTTAAACGCACCTCTAGTGGTTGTCTTCCAGACAGTCATTAGAGGTGCTTTTACAGCATTGACAGAGTGACCAATACAGCTCACAGGAAAGCATTGAATGTAATGCCTTCCTTTGTGAAACATTTGGATATGCGCTCGCCACACATGCACATCGGTCCCTAATGAGAATTATTGGATTGGACATCTGTGAGATAGCCAGGTAGCATTGCAGGCGAAAGAACGTGTGGCAGCACTGAGGGTCCATGTCACTATACTGTTAGTAGTACAGGTTTTATATTCCTAATGCTATGGTGCTCCATTAACTAGAAAGAGTGACATTCTAGCAAATGCATAAAATGTTTGGGGAAAAAGAACTAGTTGCTTTTTAACAAGTATTTTTTCTTTCTTTCTAATGTGGTCATAGGGATTTAATGATGGTTTGGAAGAGATATGTAAAATCCAGAAGTCATGGGCCATTCCAGACAAGCGTCAGCGGGAACGAATACGTCAATCCCAGAAGAGCATTGTGCAAGAGGCATATGCAGCATTCTTACGCAAGTAAGAATCAGGAGGATATTTGTTTTTTTTTTTTCTAATCAACAAAAACATTTTGCTCTTTTCCCAGGAGCCCATGATCTACCTCTTGATCAGAGCTCAGAATTTGCACTTGCCCAGTAGCTAGTAGTGATTGAGAATTCAGCCCTGAAAAGTAGAGATTTATTCCTGATGTGTGGGCCATGGACTCCCCAGGCTTCTAGTGACAAGTAACCTTTAGGCCTGTCTAGCAGCAGAAAACTTGACATTTTTAGCCTCCTGCTATTGATGTTCTCCAAGTTCTTTCTACTTGCCTGTGTTGCCCAAAACTTTTCTATTTTAATTGATGACTTTTTTTTTTATTGTCACAGTGTAATTCAAGGATTTAAAGACAAAACTGAGTTTTGGTATTGCTGCTTGCACCCCCTAGTTGTCGTGTTTGTTGAATCCATTATTCAACCGTATCTCATATCATTGCCGACATGTTCAGTTCAGAAAATGCTATTCTTCCTTATGCCCTCTCCTAGTTCAGCCACCCTCGTTCAGTCTTGCACACTGTTTTGCTACTTTTGAGGTCAGGTTTAGAAAAGGAAAAAAAACACTCCCAAGTACCTCTGAGTACTTCCAAGCACTCTACCAGACACATCATCACCGTAGTTCCCACTTCCAGCGTTACAGCTTGGCTGGGGTATCGGTGGCCTCCACCCACCCTGGACCCAAGACCAGGATCCAGCTTCCAGTGGGCAGACCTCTCCTACTCCAGAGAGTGTAGCAGGCTGCTCTTACAAGAGCAAGTGATTATAACCCAGAGGAATATAGTGATATAACAATCCCCAGAGGAGATACAGCTGTTCTCTCCCCCCCCCACCACCACCACCACCACACATACGATGAAACTCGATGTTGAGGGTAGGCAGGAAACAGGTAGTTTATTGGCAGCCACAACTGGCCTTATATTCAGGTCCCCATGCAAGGGGCACTCCCCCCTGAATCTGAGAGTAGACTACAGTAAAAACAACCACACAATGACATTGGCTCTCAGGTCCAGGACACTCCCACACACAAATAAAATAATCCCTCATCTGTGCCTGGGAGATAATTGGACTAGATTAGTACATTTCCTGGTTCAATTATCTCCAAGCACAGAAAAACATACTTTTTAACAGTACCCTGAAAGTACCCCCAAAACCCATGGAAACATCACAAAAGTTACATCACCTAATAGCCCCGATCCGGGTGACCAACATATCCAAATCACCCAGATCGGTTCAGGAATTTCCTGGAAGTCATAATTTTGACCGACCGCACGCATGGTCCCATGCCCAAAACAGTTCCATGAAATAAGTGCTAATGGTCGGTCAACTTCGGTAGTCTTTTACAGGTTTTCCTGCAGGGCCCATAGTCTGTGGGCAGGTGGCTGCATACAAGCTCCTCCAGGAGCTCGTGGCAAACTCACGTGGAAAGGGGAGTTTGTCACAAGAACCATCAGATAAGATGCGCTAGTTTGATCCTTGACTCCCGTTAAGATTTGGTTCTATAATACTCTGAAACACGAAGTGGCAAAATTGTTGACAGCCCTCCTCCACTTGTGTGTCCCACCACTCATCTGTCCTTGCTTTGTTTAGAATATCTAATAGAGTAACCTCAACCTAGTTATTACCTTTAATTGGCTAATTAAAAACCCCTGGTCACTCTTTGGATTAGCCAGGCTACTGTGGCTTTCACAAATGGTTGCCAATATTCTATATATTTATTTTTAAATTAAATGTAAATTATAATTCTTGTGCTTCTTCCTTTCTTGCAGGTATGGCACTGGTGTTAATTTCACCAAGAATCCTGATAAATACATTAAATATTCAGTGGAGCAAGTTGGAGACATGATTGAGAGATTATTTGACACATCTGCATGAAGATCTTAACTTCCTTTTGATAACTGTATATATTATATATAAATATTCAACCTCCTAAATCTGTATATACACTAAGAACATAACTCATTAAACTCTAACCTCATTTACCTGGTTCGGTCTGTGTATCTTGGTGTTCTAGGGGTGCAGGATGCAATAAATGATTTGAAAAATAGCCCACCTGGCGCATGTAGTGCAGTACTGGACATTTGATCTTAATGAAGGATATTTTGGATGTGGAAGTGCACAGGGAAACGACAAGATTATTATTGGGAGATTTATATGTCTAAAGAGGATGTTTTATCAGATGCTGTATGAGCAGAATATTCAACGATGTAATACTTGTGTAACTTATTATTTAGTTATTGTGGATGTAAAATTATTTGTAAGACAGCATCCCAAATTGACTTATACCTTCCTCCTTTCAACCGGCCCTATTTGGGATGCACATCAATGACCCTCAGAGCCTTACATCCCCTATGACACTGACATTCTACCTTTGTTGCCAGAGCATCATATGCCAAAACAAAAAACTTGAGCGTACCACAGAGTATAGCATCAACTACAGGGCATTGCCTTTCACATGCTGTGTTTATTTTTAAGGTAACAAGTTAATTCCGTCCCGACATTGGGGTGCTATGCTGTGCTACAATAGGGGGCTTTAGAGCCATTAAGGCGCATAGCACGCCATAACGACCTGGCCCTCCCTTTGGACCGCCTTTTTTATCCATGCTGCCGATCAAAATCAGGTACCTGCCTGGCAACTCAGGCAGTCTCCCTGCAGCCAATGCCAGTAATCCGAAGCACGTGATCACAGTGACAACCTGTCACCGTCATCACTGTTACTATGTCTCAGCCAATGATTTGTAACATTCTCTGCCCCTCTCTTTCCTCACTCTGATCTGATGCGAGAGACAGAGATGTCATTGCTACAGTGTGTGTGAAAAGTAATAAGATTAGTACTTTTAAAGGGACACTACAGTCACCAGAACAACTACTGCTTAATGTGAGGCAGAAACAATAGAGGCTCACCTTCAGCTCTGTGCCTAAATGGGATGCTGACACTGCGGTACCCAGTAAAGAAATATGTGTATGTTTTGCCTACAATGCACAACAAAAGCACAGTGCCAATGTCTGTCAGAGGAAGAACTGAGCAGCTGCAAAAACAGAAGCATATTGTAGACTACAGCAAGTATGCAGGGGGAGTAGACTTTGCTGATCAATGTCTACAGCCTTATCTAGTGAATGAAAAACTAGTCCTGGTATAAGAAAATAGCAATCTGTTTAACCCCTTAGCGACGGAGGACGGTTCAGGACCGTCATCGGCATTTTTGCGTTGCCGGCCGGTGACGGTCCTGAACCGTCCTAACGGTCTTAGTTACTTACCAGATCGCCGTTGCTCCCGGTGTGGGGAGACTGCCTGCAGCCCAGACAGTCTCCCCATGGTGGATTAGGACCCCTGGGGCCATGTGATCGCTCAACAGAGCGATCACATGGTCACAATAGGTGTCCTAGTGTCTGCCTGCAGGGGGATTGTCTGTGCTGACAGGCAGTCTCCCTGCATGTGTAAAATCATAAAAAAAAAATAAGTTAAAATTAATAAAAAAATATATAATTATTATATATGTGTGTGTGTATATATATATATATATATATATATATATATATATATATATATATATATATATATATATATATATATATAGACATATTATATCTATATAATATGCCTATATATCATATATATAATGTCATGCTAAGTGTATTTTTTTATTAATATGTACATATATTAATATAAAAATACACTTATAATTAAATTACACACGTGTGTGTATGTATATATATATATGTATATATAATATATATAATAACTATATATATATTGTATATATATATTATTATAAAATACAAATAAGTAAATTAAATAAAAAAAATAATAATTTAAAAAAAATTATATATCTATATGAAATTTTATTCTAACTGTATTTTGATATTGAAATATATATATTTATATCAAAATACACTTAGAATGAAATTGTATATATATCTATGTATATATAAATAAATAAAAATAATACGAATTATACATATGTCCATATACAAAATTACATAAATAATTATATAAATATACACGTAGACTTCAAATATATAAATATGCATATATATTTAAATTCTACATGCGTATTTATGTAATATTTTTACATAATGAAGTAATTTTATTAATTGCAATTTGAGGGACCTGCCTGCCAACCCAACCCAAAATTCCAGAGAATATAATTTGCTAGCACTGTATTTTACCCTGTAACTTTCTATGACACCCCAAAACCTGTACATGGGGGGTACCGTTTTACTCGGGAGACTTCACTGAACACAAGTATTAGTGATTCAAAACAGTAAAACCTATCACAGCGATGATATTGTCAGTGAAAGTTACTTTTTTGCATTTTTCACACACAAACAGCACTTTTACTGATGATATAATTGTTGTGATAAGTTTTCCCGTTTTGAAACACTAGTATTTGTGTTCAGCAAAGTCTCCTGAGTATAACAGTACCCCCCATGTACAGATTTTATAGCGTTTTTGAAAGTTACAGGGTCAAATATATGGGTCAAATATTTTTACATTGAAAATGGCCAGGTTGGTTACGTTGCCTTTGAGAGCGTATGGTAGCCCAGGAATGAGAATTAACCCCATGATGGCATACCATTTGCAAAAGAAAACAACCCAAGGTATTGCAAATGGTGTATGTCCAGTCTTTTTTAGTAGCCACTAAGTCACAAACACTGGCCAAAATTAGCGTTCAATTTAGTTTTTTTACTTTTTTCACACACAAATATGAACGCTAACTTTGGCCAGTGTTTGCGACTAGGTGGCTACTAAAAAAAGACTGGACATACCCTATATTGTATACCCTGGGTTGTCTACTTTAAAAAAAAATATGTACATGTGGGGTGTTATTCAGAGACTTTTGGCAGATAATAGCGTTACAATTTCACTATTGATAAATTTGAAAAAAATTTATGTTTTGAAACCGCAATATCCTACTTGTACCTATAGCCCTATAACTTGCAAAAAAGCATGTAAACACTGGGTATTTTAAAACTCGGGACAAAATTTTGAATCTATTTAGCAGTTTTTTTTTTTATTCGCTTTTGTAGATGAGTAAAAGATTTTTCAAGTAAAAGTCAAAAAACAGGTATTTTTTTAAATTTTTCATCATATTTTTTATTTATTTTTTTAAATTAAATGACATGGGATTATATAAATAATGGTATGTAAAGAAAGCATTTTTTGTCCTGAAAAAAAACAATATATAATTTGTATAGGAACAGTAAATGAGAGAGCAGAAAATTACAGCTAAACACAAACACCACAAAAGTGTAAAAAGAGGCCTGGTCTCAAATGTACAACATCGCAAAAACAGTCCAGTCCTTAAGCCAGGTTGCGATTATTAATTCCTATGTGCTATATAAAAATAATCAGGCAGACCATATCTATTTGTTGAGTTTTTGTTGAAACGTGTCTGATATTTTATTTACCAAATCCCTCACCCTCGCTCTTTGGAATCAGGAGATGTCCAGAGACTTGGTGGCAACCACTTTTCTTCCCGAATCCCCCACTCAGCCTGTGAGAAAGTGCTGTGTTTACTATTAGAAAATAGCCCTTCCCATCTCTACCTGGTGTCTGCATAACCGACTGCTTCAGAGTCTACCATACGGAGCTGAACTATTGAATCACTCGTAATGTGAATTTGTTAGTTATTCTGGATTTCTGGCCTTGGCTTGTCCTTACCAACTTGTTAGCTTGTTATACCGACTACTCTGACTTCTGGATTCCCCTGACTCTGACCTGTGCCTGTTTACAGGAAGTCCAGCCCTTATAAATTGATTCAAAATACTACGTTTAGAGTACTTGTTAAAATGGTATGCCATCATGAGTTTCATTTTATTAGTTAGGTTGCCATGTTCTCTTAAAGGCGACAGGCCCAGAAAATCACTTTGTCAATTTTACAAGTTGAAAAGGGAATCTTTATCTTTAAAGGAAAAATAGAGTGTGAGGAGCATAGACATCTATTTCTAACCCTATAGTGTTAAAAACACGATCTGGCCCCTTCCCCCCCCCCCCCCCCGCCCCCCTTAAATATAACACAATCTTACCTTTTATTCCAGTTTGCTGCTGCTGGCTTTGCCCCTGATATGTCTGCTTGGTTGACATAATCAGAAGTGATTCTCTCAGCCAATCACAATGCTTTCCCATAGGAAACCATTGAATTGGCTGAGACTGTCAAGTATCAGATCAGGGGCAGAGCCAGAACAAGCCAAACCAGCCCTGGCCAATCAGCATCTCATCAGAGATGCATTGAATCCATTCATCTCTATGAAGAAAGTTCAGTGACTCCATGCAGAGGGTAAAATAGGTAGATGCAGTCTCTGCCAACACAGTGCAGGACTCTGTGAGCCTCACAGCGTTACACAGATTTTTGTTACACTAGTGTAGAAAAATCCCCCTGGCTGTCCAGTATATTTCACTTCCATTGTTTTCCCCATAGACTTTCGTGTGAATTAAATGTTTGTCTAATGGTTCCCCTAAACTGTACTGAAATACGTTATTCACCATACGAACACAAACTACCGAACACCGGACCACCTTGATGCATAAGTGTGCCTTCAATTAACCTCCCTGTTCGCTTCATTGAAAAGCATGAACTTGTTGTTAAAGTCCCTGGGTGGCCGCCATTTCGGGAGCTGAACACGTGGCGGCGGCCATCTTAAACTCCCCAACAGCGGTGTTTTGCCGTTGAGTGTCGTGAACTAAAATCGGACACTCGACTAAGCAAACACCGCTGAGACCTCCAGAGCTATGGAAGAGACTGATAGAAACTACCAAACGGCCTGCCGTTCGGTAGTTTGAATCTCACTAACAAGGGGATTCATCTGTATGCAAACATAGCTCTGCATGACATTGAGTTCGGACTTTTTAGCCACAGAAAAGAGACCGACCGCAAGGCCAAAACTCATGGAACTGTTTTCGGCTACAGTTGCCTGTGCGGCCGGTCAAAACTTTACACCTCCATAACTCCCGAACCACTGGTCTGATCTGGGTGATTTTTGCATATGTTGCTAACCCAGATCCGGGCTACCAGGGGATACCACATTTAGGGGTGTACCTATCATATTTGGGGTACATCCAAGAATTGGGGAAAAATATGTACATTTTAATTGTGTTATCTGTTAAGCTGAGGGGAGGAGATGTGTGGGAGGTAACGTCTATGTGATTGGTTACTGTAGTAATTATTGTGGGTGTCTCCCTTGCAGGGGAGAACCGCATAAAAACAGGGGTTGTGGGATTAAAGAGCAGTTCTACTCCTGATACTGTGTGTCGTCCAGTTATTGAGAAAGGTGATGGGATATTACTGGATTACCTTGCTGATTGTGCTTGTTAACCTATTGGATTTACTTCTTGTTCCTGAGCCATTCTAGGATACCAGCGGAAATAGGCTGTGGGAAACCAGCTCTCTGCTACAACTAGTATTTTTTTTGTTTTATTTTTTGTGCTGTGGCCGATGTGGACACCCTTGTGGTTTTTGTTTTTGTTTTATTAACCCCTTAAGGACCAAACTTCTGGAATAAAAGGGAATCATGACATGTCACACACGTCATGTGTCCTTAAGGGGTTAAAGTAACTTTATTCCAGAGCAGGGACAGTCTCCTTACTCTAGCCCAATTCACTTCTAGTGACGTTATCAATCACAATGGTTTTTATCCAATCAAATGCTGTTCATAAAGACGCGTTGAGGGAACAGTGCTTGCACGGCAATCGCTTCAATCTGGCAATCCAGTCCTTCTTACAGAGAAATATTGGACGAACACAGTATCTGGTATCTGCATCTTTGGCATGCTGACACTAGAAGTCAAATAAATTCAATAATTGCACTTGTTTTTTCTTGGAAGCCTTCCTAGGGGGCTTCCTAGGGGTCTATCTGAGAGCCACTAGGTGTGTGGAGTTTGCAAAAAGTAAACAGTCTGTTTCTCAGAAACTTCAAGTTAATTTGCGAGGCTGTAGCTCAGCATCTATACCGCAAAATCACATTGTGAAGAAGTAATGTTGGTGCTTAGATTGTCCCCAGGAAAACCATCATCTTTTGCATTTAATCTTTAAAATGTATTTGATGAATAAGTAGCAGCAGGGTTACAAGATTATAAAGATTGATTGTGACATTTGGCCCCTGAGCTGTTGAATCATTCATTGTGCATATTCAGAATCTGTAGACAATATATTGAAAATCTTTGTGTCATACCTCTTTTCATAGCACTCCCACTACTTCTCGTATGCTATTTTATTATGACCAGGGGTGAAGACTTTGGTGCTTTTATAATTAAGGTACATCAATTAAGATCTTATTTTCACAATATTTTTATTAAATTTGTTACAATTGAGGAAAAATTTGTTATTTGAAATTCGGAACAATGAGAGAATCGGAACACAGGGCACTTTATAACTGCTGCGTAAATAGTACACAAACAAATGACTATAGAACTACTCTGCGATCATTTTTAGTCTTTGGAACCACAGGCAACAATGCATAATATAAACAGGTATTTAAATAGACTCTATAGTCACCAGAACAACTACAGCTTATTGAATTTGTTCTGGTGAGTAGAATCATTACCTTCAGGCTTTTTGCTGTAAACACTGTCTTTTCAGAGAAAATGCAGTGTTTACATTACAGCCTAGTGATAACTTCACTGGCCACTCCTCAGATGGCTGTTAGAGATCCTTCCTGGCTCATGGCTGCCTAAAATGCATCCAAACATTCAGTATATCCTCCCTCTGCATGCAGACACTGAACTTTCCTCATAGAGATTCATTGATTCAAGTCATCTCTATGAGGAGATGCTGATTGGCCAGAGCTGTGTTTGAATTGTGCTGGCTCTGCCCCTGATCTGCCTCTTTGTCAGTCTCAGCCAATCCTATGGGGAAGCATTGTGATTGGATCAGGCTACTACTTCTGATGATGTCAGCAGACAGCTTGTTTTTATGAGGCAAACAGCATGCAGATCTACAGCTTCAGGCTTGAATATAGTAAGATTTTGCTATATTTATGGAGGCATGAGGGACCCAGGGGGGCTAGATGGTGGTTTTAACACAATAGGGTCAGGAATACATGTTTGTGATCCTGACCCTATAGTGATCCTTTAATAATCACTGATTTAAACCAGGTGCTGCTGTTCCACACAGGGTTAAATAGATCCTGAAACTGGAAATTAGATCCTAGGATTTCTTGCAGAGCATTTTATGGAGAGGCACAACAAATGCTTAATGTTTACAAAAAAAACATCAATCAGCCTGCATGTTGATTTAGTTTCAAGTGCTTTTTATTGTCAAGTATCGATGATATCCATAAGTAAGATAGTCATAAATATTGCATTACACACAGCAAGTTGGATATTGTAGCTATCACATAGTTCATGACTTTTTATATGGATAACATACAGAATCTATAAAAATAATATAATATGCTGAGCAAAACATTATAACTCTAAATTAAAGGAAACTAAATTAAACATGCTTTCTTTCATGTGTTTCGGGTATTTATACATGGATTTAGGGGTGACCAGCTTGAGGTTTCCTGTTCTGGGGAATTTACGTTAGTCACCCAGACCACTTCAGCTGAATGAAGTGGCCTGGGTGCAATGTCCCTCAGGTTTTAACCCTTCACATGTAAACATAGCAGTTTCAGAGAAACTGCTACGTTTACATTTGCGGTTAATCCAGCCTCTAGTGGCTGTCTTCTGGACAGACACTAGAGGCGCATCTGCGACGCTGGAAGCACATTTCGCCTCCATCGCGCAGAGTGTCCATAGGAAAGCATTGAGAAATGCTTTCCTATGGACACTTTGAATGCGCGCGCAGCCATGCGCATTCAGCTCCAGTGACGTCGGATGGGGGAGCTGACGTCAGACAGGGAGGAGAGGTCACCAGCGCCGAGGGAGCCTGGCGCTGGATTAAGGTAAGTAACTGAAGGGATTTTAACCCCTTCAGCGCCACGGGAGGGGGACCCTGAGGGTGTGGGCACCCTCAGGGCTCTAAAGTGTCAGGAAAACCGCTTTGTTTTCCTGACACTATAGTGATCCTTTAACCTCCCTGGCGGTATGATTATGTCAGGAATTTTGTACCAAAAGCGGTACCATTTTTTTGCATTTGAATTACCCGCCCAGTTCCGCCCCCATGTCAGGCATGTCAATCAAATTTTAATTAATCAAATCACATAATTACGTTAAAAGATTATTTAAATATACATGTAGAATTTTAATATATATGCATTTATAGGTATTTAAATTCTACGTGTATACTAATGTAATCTTTTATGTAATTATATGTATTTATCTATATATATATATTTGCAGTTATTTGTATTTTATATATATATATAGATATATATAGAATGTCATTCTAAGTGTATTTTGTTACCGATATATATATATTAATAACAAAATACAGTTAGAATGAAATTACATATGCATATATAATTTATATTAAATTTTGTTTCAATATTTTATTTATTTATTTTATTATTTTATTTATTTATTATTTTAATTATACGTATTTATATATAATATATATATATATGTACATCTATTATATATATAATATATATACATATTATATATATGTAACGTCATTCTAAGTGTATTTTAATATTAATATATATACTTATATTAATATTAAAATACACTTTGTATGATGTTACATATATATAATATGTATATATATCATATATATACATATTATATATATATATAAAAATATATTGAATTTATTTTTACACTTGTCTTATTTTTTTTTTTTATACTTCCCACCAGCAGTGGGACTGTCTGATATTTCAAACAGTCCCCCTGCTGGCAGATCCACAGCCAGCTATAGAGGGCCATGTGATCGCTCTTTGAGAGCGATCACATGGCCCCCGGGGGCCTGATTTGCCGTGGGAGGGCTGCCTGGGCTGTGAGGCAGTCCTCCCAAAGCGGATCGCGGCGGAGGTAAGTACATCTTACCTCCGGGGGCTCTGTTATCTACCCCGAGCGTGACTCGGGGTTACCGCTTCTGGCAGCGAAAATTAAGTCACGCTCGGGAATACCGCCAGGGAGGTTAAGAGTTTAAGGGGTTATTTTGGCCTGGGGAAGCCAAATGGTTATACACCTATGCTCTAAACCAGGAGTAGACATCCTTTGCCACTCCAGATGTTGTGGACTACACCTCCCATGATGCTTTGCAAGCCCTAATGGAGATGTAGTAAAAAAACAAAGGGAGTGTCGAAGGTTACCCCTGCACTAAACCAAAAATATATAATACAGTTCCTACCCCATAAATATAATATTTAATGCTATAATATTTAATGCTCTCATCCAACCCCCTTCCCTTCACAGTTCCTAATAAATATATTACAAATATAATTCCCTCACCCCTGTAGCCCCCTCTATTTACATTTCCTTCTACACACACACACACACACATATATATATATATATATATATATATATATATATATATATAAAATATTCATTGGGCCACAAATATAAATGTAAAAAATATAATCATTGCCTCATCTCAAATTCCCAATTCAGATCTTTCCCGTCCCCCCTGCCCCTATCTAATACACTGCTCACCCCCCTCCCCCTAATATACTGCTGTCACCCCCCTCCTCTAATATACTACTGACCCCTCCCTCCCCTAATACACAGTTTACCCCTCCCTCCCCTAATACACAGTTGACCCCCCTCCCCTAATACATTACTGACCCCCCCTCCCCAATACATTACTGACCCCCCTTCCCAATACATTACTGCCCTCCCCCTCCCCAATACAATACTGCCCCCCCTCCCCAATATATTACTGCCCTTCCCCAATACATTACTGCCCCCCTCCCCAATACATTACTGCCCCCCCTTCCCCACCAATACATTACTGCCCCCCTCCCCTCCCCAATACATTACTCCCTTCCACAATACATTACTGTCCCCCCTCCCCAATACATTACCCCCCTCCACAATACATTACTCCCCTTCCCGAATACATTACTGCCCCCCCTCCCCTCCCCAATACATTACTGCCACCCCTCCCCCCAATACATTACTGCCCCCCCCCCCTCCCCAATACATTACTTCCCCTCCCTCTCCTCCACAATACATTACTGGCCCCCCCTCCCCAATACATTACTGCCCCCCCCCTTCCCCAATACATTACTGCCCCCCCTCCCCAATACATTACTGCCCCCCTCCCCATTACATTACTCCCCTCCCGAATACATTACTGCCCCCCTCCCCCTCCCCAATACATTACTGCCCCCCATCCCCAATACATTACTGCCCTCCCTCCACAAAACATTACTGCTCCCCCTCCCCTCCTCCCAATACATTACTGACCCCCCCTCCCCAATACACAATACAATAGGTCCCCCAAGCCCCTTTATTCTTACCTTCAACAACAGTTCAGGGAAGAGAGGCCGCGATGCAGTCACTGTAGAGCCGCCGCCGCGCAGCCGCCGGATGTGACGTCATGTCGTCATTTGCCGCTCACATCCGGCGGCTGACAGGAAGTAGCTGTGCCCTCGCACAGCAAGCAGCAGCGGCCGGCGCAGGTGTGGCTGCGGCCGTGCGGTTGTGGCTGCGGCCGCACGGCCGCATAATCAAACAGAAAAAAAAAGTCATGTCTTGTGGCTGAGTGCAGCCACATGTCAAAGCGGCCCCAGGGCTGGCTGGAAATTTCCCGGTATCCCCGTAGCCAGTCCGGCCCTGTCATAGTTACATAGTAACATAGTTACAAAAGAGACTTGCGTCTATCAAGTTCAGCCTTCCTCACATATGCTTTTGCTGTTGATCCAAAAGAAGGCAAAAAACCCAGTCTGAAGCGCTTCCAATTTTGCAACAAACTAGGAAAAAATTCCTTCTCCACCCCAAAATAGCAGTCAGATGTCTCCTTGGATCAAGCAGCTATTACCCCACTAATTAGAAAGTATATCCCTGTATGTTATGTTTTTGCAAGTATTTATCCAATTGCAGTTTAAACATCTGTATAGACTCTGACAAAACCACCTCTTCAGGCAATCCTTATCCTTATTGCTCTTACTGTAAAAAAACCTTTTCTTTGCCTTAGATGAAATCTCCTTTCTTCAAGCCTAAATGTGTGACCTCGTGTCCTATGCATAGCCCTGTTTATGAATAGATTTACAGATAATGGTTTGTACTGGCCCCGAATATATTTGTATAATGTTATCATATCCCCTCTCAGGCGCCGTTTTTCCAAACTAAAGAGATTTACATTTTTTAACCTTTCTTCATAACTAAATTGCTCCATTCCTTTTATCAATTTTGTAGCTCGTCTCTGGACTTTTTCTAGTGCCATGATGTCTTTCTTTAGAACAGGTGCCCAAAATTGCACAGCATTTTCAAGGTGTGGTCTTACCAGCGATTTATAAAGAGGCAAAATTATATTTTCATCTCAAATTTATGCCCCTATTTATACATGACAAAACCTTACTGGCCTTGTCAAGTAACATTAAGTAAACTCAAACGTGGTTTTGATTCTAGATAGGTTTTTAAGTAAGAAAAAAAAATTTGGTAGCATACTTTTATTTAAAGGGACTCTCCAGTGCCAGGAGCCTACGCTCCTCCCCCGCCGACGTCACCCGGCGGGGTAGACCTACTGCGCATGCGCAGCCGGCGGCAGGGAAGACCTAATGCGCACGCACGGCAATGCCGCGCACGCATTTTAGACCTCCCCATAGGAAAGCATTGAATAATGCTTTTCAATGGGGATTTCTGCGATGCTGGAAGTCCTCACATAGCGTGAGGACGTCCAGCGTCGTTTTAAAACACTTTTCGTGTTCTTTGAAAACGGAAGTGTCCTCTAGTGGCTGTCTAGTAGACAGTAAACAGACACTGAAAACTGCAATAATTACACTTGCAGGGTTAAGGGTAGTAGGAGTTGGCACCAAGACCACTTCAATGGGCAGAAGTGGTCTGGGTGCCTGGAGTGTCCCTTTAACAAGGTTTCTGTTCAGCCCATGTGCAACAGAAAGAAGACCTTTGTGTGAAGCAAGGATAATTAGGGGGGGAGTGGCAGGTTTAACTGTGCATTGTGCACTTATGTTCAGTGGCTAAGATTATACAGACTAATTTCGGAACATGGTTTGATTCTGCTATAGTTAATCCTAGTGTTGCCAACAATGAAGAAGTCTGGAAGGATCTACCTAGTAATTGTTATACATCATTGTCTACTTTTTCCAAGAGTACCTTAATTTAAATTGATACCGGAGAAACTGACGGAAGCCAAGCACAGAGAGATGGACACAGGTTTCTTCAGGAAGGAAGAGATTCTTTATTGGATCACCGACCGGGGCTCAGAGGGACTTATGTCACCAAAATACAGCAAGATCTGAGCCCAGAACTGACTGTGTAAATGCATGATATAGACATATAGCTCCTCCTATAGTTAACTCTACCCACATATACTCTTTACACAATCAGCTGAACAAAGCCTAACTTCCCTTACCTGTTAGACCACATGGCTCACCCAGAACAATGGAGGAGGGGAAGTGTTTTCAGTTTCTGCATTCCTGCATTTGCTCAATACAGTGTTGATTGTATCTTAGCTACGTGTAACTGATACACCAACATTTACACATATGCCACATGGCACTCTTGTCCTAGTAAATTTATTTTTACTGAGATTCCACCACATTCCCCCCTTTGATGCTTCTGATATTTCACAATTCCAGATGCATCACTTAACCATAGTTTGCTTACACCTCAGGTTGCCATGAATCAGAACAGACCTCGTAAGCATCTTAGCATCCTTACAAATTCCTTCAGCACTCCTCATTCTGAATATATTCTCTCTGGGCTAAGGGTTCATACTTGCAAACAGCCATTACATGCGCAGCTGGTTTCCTTTCTGTCGTGCTCTCTATGACACTCTGTATGGACCTAATTACCAATGGAACCAAACATGGTAGAAAGAGACACACTATAATCAACATGACTCCTCCTACCAATGTCTTGATCCCTCCAAGCTGCTCGTACCTACTTCCAAACCAACTACTAGAATTGTACCCGTTCCAGGCTTAAGTCGGTACATGCGTCAGTTTAGCCATGTGGCTTGTGAGATCAGCCACTGCCTGCCCTTCATCATCTATGTGCAGACAACAGTTGCTGAGATTGAACTTTCCACATACACCTCCTTCTATTTGCATTGGAAGTGAATGGAGGACTTTATCAACAGCCCAACTAGTTTACCTGGTAAGAAGGCTATGTGCTTTACAGAGGAATCCATAATTGCCTAATGGTAGAATGAGGCTTGAATCCCTGTTTTAGAATACAATAACACTCCATGGGCATACAGTTTGGCTGTTAACCAGTTCCCTCACATATTACATCCCTCCTATTGGCAATGAAGCGCGCTAAGGTAGCCAGTGCCACTCATTATCTTCCCAGCTACCTACATTCAAGGATGCTAGCTTCTTTTTATGATTCACATCATAAACTTTAACTCCCAAGGTCTCTCCTGTTTCAATTGGCAACAAGAAGAAGGATGGTTTGAGCATACCTAATACACATGCCCCTTCCCAGTCCTGTGGTAACTCCGAATAGGCTTTCTTACCACAGATCCAGTACAAATTTGCTGGGGCTTTCCAACTAGATGTAGCAGATAGGTCAAACCACACATCCTTTAAATTGGCGTATCTAGCAAACGGGTTAGATGGTTCTGAGACATTTGAAGCCGACCACCAAGTTGTATTCTTTGTATCATCATCATAAGCTTTTTGCCCTAGACAAGTTAGTTCTCCTACAGATGTGTTAAACATTATTATTTTCCTTGCTATGCAAACATAACCTATAATGGAGGTCTTTAATCGCCACTCAAATTTACCTCTAACACTCACTTGATAATCAGTTTGAGAAGATATTAACTGTTCAATTGTCTCAGAACCGGAATACATTACCTCCTTTGCTTCCCATGGCCATTGGTCTCCCATGTTAGTACCTCCACACACATAGCAGTTGGTAACATTAAGACTACCGGCAATACTTTCGGTTAAATCTATGAACAGGTTTTTAGCATTATGGGGGATCTTATTATCTATACTCATCTCTTCATAAAAAGATTGGAAAACCTGATGAGTTTGGGATGCTACGGTATCGGTCTCTATCCCTATAAATAATATTGTCCCAGGATCTAAACCCGTCCCATATATTTGGAACCCAAATAAGTTACCGAACCTATCTAAGAACTTGTCGGGGTTATTTATAAGTATATGGATTGGATTGCATTCCATAGACTTCCAGTATGGACTGGTAGGCAACTTAGTCACAATCATGTCCTTGTCTGCTGTCTGTCCCCAAGTTGCCCACCCCACACAAGACCAATATGGGCAAAAGTTATAATCTCTATTTGGGCATCTAGGACTTACATATTTATTTTTACTACTGGGACAAATATATTTATCGTTAGACCCATACGTCCTCTCCCATCTAAGATCCCCACATACATTCCACGGCTTTCTACCACTTGATATCGCTTTACACGCATCAAATAGCAGAACACCTGAAGAATATACGGATTCTAATACCGTCTTATTAATTAGGGTCCCCTGAGGATCTCCATTCCTGAGAGTCAACCAAATTGTACGGGGTTGATACTCTGGACTGAAGCACTTAGGTTCTCCTACTCCTAAATGGCACACACTATATTCTATATTTAGGTATCTACATCTTGATACATCTCCTTTACACTCATATTGTGAATGCCAAATTAGGGTCTGGGATATATGGTTACCTGTTCTTGTAGTCTTAATGCATACCTCACAGCTAGGAGTGTCGGTACCTCTACCTTCCTGAATATAAAAAGACACAAAAATATACATTATCAAAAGCACTTCTTTCGACATCTTCATCCTCAGTCTTCGTCCGTGCGATGGCACCTCAGCTTCCAGGATGTAAGGGCTGCAGGGAATGGAGTTCTGCTCGTCTTCACAGGGGTCCCTTCGAGACTTTCCTGGCTTTTAATAACACGTTGGTGAGCGGACAGGCGTTATTATGGCCGTCAAAAACACTCACTTGTAGATCTTTGTTGATGTTCCCTTTTAACAATATTATCTTCGCAAAAAACACTTTTAATCCAACTCGATCACACGCTTCAACTGGATCTTGCAAGGATTCTCTGGATCTATGGTAGCTTGTCAGGAATCTGCCGCTGCTGGTTTAACCCTGGAGTGATGAATCCACTGAGTCACTTCTACAACCTTTACAACTGTTGGGGTAGATTAAAGAACAACATAGGGACCTCTCCACTTGGAACCTAATGGAACAGTGTTCCATTCTTTTATCCACACTTGATCCCCTGGATGGTAAGAATGAACAGGTGGATAAATATTCACAGGTACTTTACACACTTATCCACATAGGTTTGTATATTTTCCTTAGCCCTCTATAATATATGGTACTAACTAAGGCTAACAGGATACGCTCCAAGCTTTAATTCAATGTGTATTGGTGGAATATTGCGAGCAAGTCCTGGAGGATTATTCTCTGTCCATATTCTTGAAATGTCAAAAAAGGATTCATCACTCTTAGGGTCTGTATTTGTTATTATAGAGTAGAAGTGCCATTCTTCTTCCCTTTGCACCGATACTGATATTATGCCTGGTGATCTATTAAACTTCAGAGACGTTGATCCGTTGGGTTTAAAAGTTATCTGGGCTTGAAGCTTTGATAATAGATCTCGTCCTAGAAGCTGAACTGGACACTCCAGCATATATAGGAACTGGTGCTTAACAAAATGGCCTCCTAGAATACAAGTATGACTCCTGAGAATTGGTCTAGCAGCGCTTTTCCCAGTAGCTCCTATCATAATTATAGTCTTCCTGAAGGAGGAGCAACTAGGTTAGTTACCACAGAGTACTCAGCAGCAGTGTCAATCATGAAAAAGCTCCTCTTTCCCTCTATTGATACATCGACCATAGGCTGCACTCAGCTAAAGGGGGATGGAGCCCAGTCGGTATCAATAGTCTTCCATGACAGTGTCAGCCAGACCAAAAAATATCTCTATCTTCTCTATCCCTTAATCTCTGGGTAGGGGAATAGTATCTACTTCCCTGAACACCTCCTCTGTTACTACTGTCATTCCCTCCAAGACTTTCTCTATAGCCACCTCTGTAACCATCTCGTAACCTTCTCTCTTGTCTTATCTATAACTTGCTTTATATTCCCTCTGTGGGCAGTCACTTCTCCAATATCCTTCCTCTCTACAATACGCACAGTGATTCCTACTTCCTCCCTTACTCAGCCTATTCTCAACTCCTCTATTCACCTCCCTGTTCATATACACCTGACTTGCAATTTCCATTAACTGTGATATGGACATTCCTACAAATCCCTTTAACTTTAGCAATTTTCTTTTGATATCACCTTGGGTCTGGCTGACAAATGCTGAGTTGTTCATTTGAGAGTTCTCAGGGGCCTCTGGATTAAAAGGAGTATATAATCTATATGACTCCAGCAATCTCTCATAGAAAGCACTAGGTGACTCGTCAGCTTTCGTAAAGGAATTATGGGTCTTCCAATTAAACAGATCAGTCATGGTGAACGGGACATAAACAAATACAGGGTCTGCCAACTGTAATTGACCATTAATATCAATGTGTGGGGGACCAGGGGTAAGATGCAGTGGCATTTGTAAATGTCAAAGTTGGAGGGCACCGGTCATTTGTCAGGTTAGGGTGGGACTTAGATAGTGTTGTTTAGTCATAGGTTCCGGTCGGGGAGTGGTGAGGTAGGTGGAAATGGATAAATTAATTTTACTGGGTAGTAAATCGGTTAACAAAATGTTTCGGACAGGGCTAGGAGGAGCCTGACCAGTAACCAAAAATGGTAAAAGTGTATTCCAGCGTCCTATACCATTGACCATTTCATCCAGTTGTATTTCAAAACTAATTTACTGTTACTAAAGGCACACAAGGCTCAGTAATTATAGTGTTATGTCAGTGGTTATGGTGTTTTCAGTGATTATGGTATTATCAGTGGTTATGGTATTATCAGTGGTTATGGTGTTTTCAGTAGTTATGGTGTTTTCAGCGGTTATGGTATTATCAGTGGTTATGGTGTTTTCAGTGGTTATGGTGTTTTCAGTGGTTATGGTGTTTTCAGTGGTTATGGTATTATCAGTGGTTATGGTGTTTTCAGTGGTTATGGTATTATCAGTGGTTATGGTGTTTTGTAATTGCTGAGAATTATCTGATTTCAGTGGATTCAGTTACTGTTATTAAGAATTCTCCTCACAATTTTGACTGCTAATAATAAAACTGAATACAAAGAACCAGTTGGGGGGGGGGTAGGTAGGCACAGAAATAGGAGGGGACAGGCATCTGAGAGCCAGAGACAATTAGAGCACAGGGGGACATACCAGCTGCACCAGTTTTTGCTAAAGAATTTAGTTGAGGGATGGTCAGATGGGTCAGATTCCATTGGGGATGGACAGACCAGTTTTGATAACCATCTAGTAACACAAACTGTGTTAACAGTCAAAAACTGGTCATTCTCTACTACATAAGGTAGTCCCCAAAATCACACACATTATATCCCTTTTTAAAGTTATTTAGCATACATTCTAAGGGATCAACAATCTTTAAATTCCGGCGCTGCCATACTTAGCAACGGAGCGTCTAATTCAAAGAAACACAACAAACACACCTCCAACAGTCACACTCGTTTCCCTGGCAACAGCGCCATGTGGCACAGTTACTAGGTCAAACTCATACAACAAAACATACAGGGAATTCCCGTACACACACAGCTGTTACACCAGTCACTAAGTAACTAATATTATGCCCTTTGGCGAAACTATACAGTCACCCACGCTATAATTCTCTATATATGAATTACCCGTCTATAACACACCCCAGTAACATCGTCTTTTACAAATAGCGGTTACAGTACGGTTAGCATAGGTCAAAGCACAATTTAAGGTCACAATACAATTATTAGTGGTTATGGTGTTAAACATGCAATAGAAGACAATGATTAGTACTTATATACAGTGTCAGTAAATATACAGGGTTATGGTACCGTGCACTATGATACAGCAACACACTATTAACACTCTCACTAGACGGCTGAGCTCGCGCTATCTAACAAGATATACACTTTACTAACAATCTTTAACACATTTACAATCCCAACTAAACTATTGGCCAGTACCTTGAATGGACTACCTAAAACTATATACACCCGTTTTGGTTAGCCACACTGCCCAAGCACCACATATAGCGAACTAGAGGACCGAATTTACACAGACGCCTCTTAGTCTATTACTCTATCAAAAATCTAGTGGGTTCCAAATTTACACGCCTTCCCACTTAGCCAAGATAGGTTGAGAGCTAGCGAACCGAATTTACACAGACGCCGCTTAGTCTCCCGGTCCCTCCGACCTAGTGAACAAAATATACACCCTAGAACGCTAGTCTAGACAAGACACCGGTGTCCGGCTAGGGCTATTTACACCAGAACCCCGCCTGACTAACCAAATCAAACGGTCTTACTAAAGAGCGTTCGATTGAGCGGTGCGCCTTCGCTCCTTCCCTCCGACAGAGGGGGCAGATTCCGTACACAATTCAAACCCCTTATGGGCCTACCGCACAATCGGTATACCCCTAGTGGGTCCGCCGTCTAAAACAGCAGTCGTCTTACCTCCTCGTTCCTGAACCTGGGTTCACACTCATCGACGGGGACACCCCAGCACTTACTACGTAGAGGCCGATGATCTCCTGGACAACAGACCAGTGGCGCCGAGACGAAGGGAGGTCCACGCAGAAGTTCAGGGGTGCAGCCGTAGAGAACGTGGGCAAAGATAGACCGTCTCACGCCTCTGCTTCTCAGCTACCGTTGAACGATGAGCTTCCCGGCCAATGCACCAAATGATACCGGAGAAACTGACGGAAGCCAAGCACAGAGAGATGGACACAGGTTTCTTCAGGAAGGAAGAGATTCTTTATTCGATTCACCGACCGGGGCTCAGAGGGACTTATGTCACCAAAATACAGCAAGATCTGAGCCCAGAACTGACTGTGTAAATGCATGATATAGACATATAGCTCCTCCTATAGTTAACTCTACCCACATATACTCTTTACACAATCAGCTGAACAAAGCCTAACTTCCCTTACCTGTTAGACCACATGGCTCACCCAGAACAATGGAGGAGGGGAAGTGTTTTCAGTTTCTGCATTCCTGCATTTGCTCAATACAGTGTTGATTGTATCTTAGCTACGTGTAACTGATACACCAACATTTACACATATGCCACATGGCACTCTTGTCCTAGTAAATTTATTTTTACTGAGATTCCACCACAAAATTACATCTCCAAAAACATATATCGGTCTGCTCCTTTCGTCCCACATCTTTGGCAGCTGGATGAGCTCCTGAGCTTTAAGGAGAATAGTATTTGAAGGGAGTAGTATGCTTGATGTGCGATCTTTAAATGCATTTCTTGATAAGAAGTGTTTTTAGTGGTGGAAAGTGTGTTACTGTTAACCATCTTGACAGTCCTGATTGTGTAGTTAAATGGTCCAAGTAAGGTCTGATTTGAGAATAAAGTAAGCTGATGGAATAGGATGAAGTTGCTGGTTGTGTGGGTAATCTATGGAGTGATCCCAAACTTCCTGTCTAAATTGTGGGAGGATTGTGTTGATTAGGCTACATGTCTGTAAGTATGTGAAGAAGGGAACATGGAGGGCAGGGAAATGTGTTTAACTTGTTGAAATGATAATATAAATGTTTTGTATTCATCCAGGAAGTTAGATATGGTGGTGTGGCCTTCCATTTCCCAAGAGTGCTATGGATATTGGGCTTCACCATCCTAAAAGTATGGGTTGCGTAAGAAAGGGATAAACCTGGTATATTGCCATTGGAGTCCCATTAGTTTTCTTACCAGTTTTTATGTTTTAATAGACAATTATCTTGTGCCACTTTTGGAAGGGAAACAATTGGAAGAATGCCACATTAGGACAGAGCTGCGTTTCTATATATACTAATGTGAATTAGCCTGATCATTTTATCCAGTCTAAGGCGTGGCGGCAGTGTGCTGCTAAAGTGTACAATTTTGTATTTGAGATATTTAAACCCAGGTTAAATCTTGGTTGATATAGCTTGTGCATAGCTATTCGTGGACATTTTTGTTTCCAGAAAATTTTTGAAAATAGTTGATTTAGGGTTTTTTCATCTGAACGTGTGAGTAGTATCGGTAAGGCTTGGAGTGAGATATAGGAGGTTAGATAATAACACTGATTTTAAAAGGTGTCTCCTTCCGAGAGAGTTAAAGGGAGGTGCTCCCATGTGGAGAGAAGGTCTTTCACTTCAGACATCAAGTTTGAGGATGTCCACGATAAAGTAGTTGGTGTTTGTAAGTGTATTGGTGGGCCTGGACCTAATCTCAGGGGCGTTGCCTTGGATCAGTTAATTTGGAAGCCTGTTATCTGGCCATATTTTTCAAAGAGGTCAATTGCATTTGAGAGAGATATTTCAGAAATTGAGAGGTAAAGTAAGAGATAATCTGCGAAACATGTGAGTTTGATGGTACGGGGGCCTATTTTAATTCCTTTTATGTCTTCTGAGGAGTAGATGAATCTAATAATAGTGTCTAGGGCCAAATGAAAAAGTGTAGGCAATAAGGGGCTTTTTTCTCTGTTTATTTTTGTGGATTGTTGGGTATATAAGGTTTTCGTAAAACTGAAGAACGGAATACCAAAAATAACCTGAGTATTTTAGAATTCTAAAGAGATGAGGCCAGGATACCTGCTCAAGTTCTCTCTGGGCATTTAGATGTAAAAACTACTTGTGTTTTGTTGAAATGATTGCCATATATAGAAGCTCAATTTATCACAGTTATTATTCATTGGATGGATTTCCTGCCTCTAGTAAATCCCAACAGTTGAGAGTGTAAGAACTGTTGAAGTATATTGGCCAATGGGCAGTATTTTAGTGAGGACGTTAAAATAATTATTTGGTAACTGTCAGGATTCCTCCATATTGTCTCTGAACTTATCCATGTTGAATTCATCCCGATCGGCATTACCCAGTGGTGTATCCTGGTTTTGTGCTGCCCTAGGCAGGACAAAACTCAGGCGCCTTCCCCCTCCCCCCCCGCGCCACCCCCACCCAACCCTTCCCTCCAACCCGCATTCTAAATTCACACACACCCACACATTCACTGACAGATACACATACACTAGCTAACAGAAACACACACTCGCTAACAAACACACACAAACAGAAACACACATAAACTAACAGACACACTCACACTCAGTAACAGACAAACACACTCACTAACAGACACACACTAACAGACACACTTACTCACTAGCAGACACAAACTAGCAGACACACACGCTCACTAACATGCACACACACTCACAGGCAAACACACACACTAACAGACACACACAGTCAGACACACACACACACTAACAGACACACACAGTCAGACACACACAGGCACTCACTAACAGACACACTCATTAACAGACAAACACACTCACAGGCAAACACACTAACAGAAACACACTAACAGACACAGACACTAACAGACACACACTAACAGACCCAGACACACACTAACAGACACAGACACACACTAACAGACACACACACTCACCCACCCACATTTTGTAAAATTTATTTAAACACCCTCCCCCCCAGCCTCCTTACCTTTGGGAATGCTGGGGTGGGGGAGGTCTCTTCCTCCCTGGTGGTCCAGTGGCTGCTGGGTGGGCAGGTGTTCTGACAGAACAGCGGCACTGGCTGGTGGGCGGGCGGCTGGCGAGGGAGAACTTCCTCTTAGCTGTCTGCTCAGCTCCCTCGCGCGCCATATTCCGGCTCCCAGCCTCACTCTGCGGCGCGCGAGGGAGCTGAGCAGACAGCTCAGAGGAAGTGCTCCCTCACCAGCCGCCCACCAGCGCCGCCCGACCGCCCAGCATCCCAGCATGTCCCAGCATGTCCCACACAGACTAACAGACACACTCACTAACAGACACACTCACTAACAGACACACAGACACACACTAACAGACACACACTAACAGACACACAGACACACACTAACAGACACACTAACAGACACACACACTAACAGACACACACTAACAGACACACACACTGACACACACTAACAGACACACACACTAACAGACACACACACTAACAGACACTCTCACTAACAGACACTCTCACTAACAGACACTCTCACTAACAGACACTCACACTAACAGACACAGACTAACAGACACAGACACACACACTAACAGACACACACACTAACAGACAGACTAACAGACACACACACTAACAGACACACACACACACTCACCCACCCACATTAACACATGTTTTTAAATTTATTTAAACACCCCCCACCCCCAGCCTCCTTACCTTTGGGAATGCTGGGAGGGGGTGTCTCTGCAGAGGTGTGTTTCCCTGGTGGTCCAGTGGCTGCTGGGCGGTCGGGCGGCGCGGGCGGGCGGGCGGCGAGGGAGCACTTCCTCTGAGCTGTCTGCTCAGCTCCCTCGCGCGCCGCCCGCAGAGTGACGTCATATTCCGGCTCCCAGCCTCACTCTGCGGCACACAAGGGAGCTGAGCAGACAGCTCAGAGGAAGTGCTCCCTCGCCGCCCGCGCCACCCAGCATGTCTGTTAGCCGCGAGGCTAACAAGGCATTTGCCCTGGGTATTTGGGGGCGGCTTTTTTTGCCGCCCCCTGGAAAATGCCACCCAAGGCAAATGCCTTGTTTGCCTCGCGGCTAATACGACCCTGGCATTACCCCCTGTATGACTTCTGGGTTTCGCCGATCAGTCTCCTCCCATGCGCCTGACGTCAAAAGGAAGCCGCGACCACATCTAAAGTGCTCAGTAAATCTTTGTGGTTTGATGTGCTCTCGCTACTACTACATTGTTGCCGCTTCGCTCCAGAACTCTGCTAACCTGATTTCCTGTGTACCGAACCTCTGGCTTTGATCCTGGCTTCTCTCTACTCAACTCTCCCTCTCAAGGAACAGACTTAACTTCGGATTCCTGCCTCTCTTCACTTACTACAGGGAACTATATTTCATTTTACTCTGATGAGGACTTCAACTCCCATCATTCATGAAAGGAAAGATAAATTCTCCAGTGATCGCAATTATTAATTGGTTCTTACCTTAAAGGACCACTCTAGTGCCAGGAAAACATACTCGTTTTCCTGGCACTAGAGTGCCCTGAGGGTGCCCCCACCCTCAGGGACCCACTCCCGCCGGGCTCTGGGGGGAGGAAGGGGTTAAACTTACCTCTTTCTCCAGCGCCGGGCGGGGAGCTCTACTCCTCCTCCTCTTCTTCCTCGCGACGTCATCGGCTGAATGCGCATGCGCGGCAGGAGCCGCGCTCGCATTCAGCCGGTCGCATAGGAAAGCATTCATAATGCTTTCCTATGGACGCTTGCGTGCTCTCACTGTGATTTTCACAGTGAGAAGCACGCAAGCGCCTCTAGCGGCTGTCAGTGAGACAGCCACTAGAGGCTCTGGAGGCTGGCTTAACCCTCAGAATAAACATAGCAGTTTCTCTGAAACTGCTATGTTTATAAAAAAAAAGGGTAAAAGCTAGCTGGACCTGGCACCCAGACCACTTCATTAAGCTGAAGTGGTCTGGGTGCCTAGAGTGGTCCTTTAAGTCATAAGAGAAGGATATGGAATACTAAAGTCTGCCTTCTGGGATTCTCCTTGCTATCTCTTTTGAATGTCATTTGCCAAATTACTCAAATGTTAATTATTATTCTTCAAAGAAAACTCAACTGCTGGAGTGAACCAGACTGGTTAAGTATACGACTGGATATAATGAACGAAAATACTGATAATGTTAAAAATCCCGTCTAGTGAAACACCAGTAAATAGTAGTGAAAATCTAGCCAAAATGGCTTACCTCTATGTACAAAAAATGAATAATACCTATGAACCTACAGAGCTCCAGAGTAGCTTACTGGCTGGTGACTTTAATAAGTAGAAAGAAATGGTCAAACCCAGAGCTAGGGGCCCATAAGGTAGGTATGAGTCAAAATGACAAACATAGGTATCAGGGGTGCTGTCACGTTCAGCTAAACACGGTGCTGGATCGTGCTGCTGTAAGATGGTCTATAGACTTGGTGACCAGTATAATGTAAAATCTGGTCGGCTGGTATACCAAGCAATAGTACCACTGTCAAGGGGGGGGTGTCATAAATGGATGATAAATACTTAACATGAATGACATAGGGAAAGAGGCATATAGATAGGACCTCCCCCTATATAACTCGATAACTGTAACGCTGAACAAATAATGGTTACAGTGTATAATCGAGAAACCCCAGTTGGTACTACTGAGTAATGCTCAGCAGATACCAGACGTGACCCAAACCCTAGTACAAATAGGAGGTAGAAAACACACACAAAAGGGTGACTACATGTGCATAACCATACTTAGTGTGTTGGTTGCCTACACATGGTGATAGAGATCCCTAAGTGAAAAAGTAGAGTGAGTAGAACAGAGAGCCCTTAGAGCCCGACGCGCGTTTCGGTGCTCGCTCGGATGCACCTCGGAAGCACTCTACTTTTTCACTTAGGGATCTCTATCACCATGTGTAGGCAACCAACACACTAAGTATGGTTATGCACATGTAGTCACCCTTTTGTGTGTGTTTTCTACCTCCTATTTGTACTAGGGTTTGGGTCACGTCTGGTATCTGCTGAGCATTACTCAGTAGTACCAACTGGGGTTTCTCGATTATACACTGTAACCATTATTTGTTCAGCGTTACAGTTATCGAGTTATATAGGGGGAGGTCCTATCTATATGCCTCTTTCCCTATGTCATTCATGTTAAGTATTTATCATCCATTTATGACACCCCCCCCTTGACAGTGGTACTATTGCTTGGTATACCAGCCGACCAGATTTTACATTATACTGGTCACCAAGTCTATAGACCATCTTACAGCAGCACGATCCAGCACCGTGTTTAGCTGAACGTGACAGCACCCCTGATACCTATGTTTGTCATTTTGACTCATACCTACCTTATGGGCCCCTAGCTCTGGGTTTGACCATTTCTTTCTACTTATTAAAGTCACCAGCCAGTAAGCTACTCTGGAGCTCTGTAGGTTCATAGGTATTATTCATTTTTTGTACATAGAGGTAAGCCATTTTGGCTAGATTTTCACTACTATTTACTGGTGTTTCACTAGACGGGATTTTTAACATTATCAGTATTTTCGTTCATTATATCCAGTCGTATACTTAACCAGTCTGGTTCACTCCAGCAGTTGAGTTTTCTTTGACTATTCTAAGCTATAGGGGTTAAGCCCCAGGACACCCCTGGAGTGTCCCAATAGGTGTTCCTCCACCAGTGAAACGGTCCATATTTGCTCGGACCCTCCTCACAGGTGGAACATTTGTTATATTCATTAATTATTATTCTTTGAGTCAATTGACTACAACCACTTCGCATACCAGGACATTTCGTTACCAAGTTTATTTTTTCAAGTTAAAAGACTGCTACTTTGTACAACAGGAATCACCTGCTCTCTCAATTTTATATTGAAGTTTAATGGCCTTTACAGCTTGTTGCCAATTAAGCCTTTAGCAACCAATTACTATTTACTTTGTGAAGCTATACTTAACCAATATTCCCATTCTTCATGCATTATTATTTTAAAACATTATTGCTGCAGAAGACTGCCAAGGTTAAAGTACTTTATTTAAATAAAATATATTTTCTTAAAGTGACAGTATCCAATTAGTATTTTCACCTGCGGTCGAGTTCCAAATACATTTCTCTCGGCAGTTTTACAGTAACATGATTGGTCTATAGAAGGTTAAGAGGGCAGGGTCTTTGTCCGGTTTTGGGAGTAAGATTGGTTTAGAGTCCGTATGAGGTGTGACCAGTATTTTATCTATGCATATGGCTTTTAATAATGAGGTTAGTGTGTTGATTTAGAGTTTTATAATAATCAATTGTGGGCCCGTCCATCCCAGGTGCTTTTTGCTGCCATACCTGTTTTTATTGTGCATGCTACCTCTTCCTCCCTAATGGTGGCATTAAGGATATCTCTTTATTCGTTGATTAGTTTTGGTGGATTTGCTCTATCCCTTTCATCAGGTCATCTGGTTGAGAGGCAAAAATATCAGAATAGGTATTTGTTTTTCACTGGGTCAGAGGGTCTGTAGTATGTGTCCCATGAGATTTAGGTATACAAGTTATGCTATGAATACCTGGTTTGGGTTCGGCTAAATGCATAATAAACTTTCCCATTCTCTCTCCCCCCCAGCGAAAAAAATTGTTTTTGGAGAATTCTAGTTGATACTTTGCTCTTTCTAGTCAGAAATAGTCTAAAAGTTGTTTTGCCTCCACATAGGTGTGTTTTTTTAATTTATTTTTTATATATAGCATCATTAAATAATAGCTATGTACGCCAGATGGGCATTCACTAATTTTGTGTTAAGTTGATCATACTTTTGATTCTATTTGTCTTTATAATTTGAGATGTATACTACTATGCGGCCTCTAATTTTTGCCTTAGAAGTTTGCAAGAATAGCATTGGGTTATCTACATGATCCAAGTTATCGTTTGTGAAATCAGCTCAGGCTCCCACCGGCATATCTTTAAAGTATTTGTGTGTTGTTAAATAAGTTGGGAAGACACCATTGTGGGGTGGGCCTATATTCAGAATCAAATCAATTGGTGTATGATCTGATATTAAAATGTTGTGTATTTCTGTTTGTGTTACCCTGAGTACCAATCCAGAGAAAATCAAGAAAAAAAATGAATCTAAGTGAGATGTTCGGGCCTCTGTTTATTCCTGACATTGATATTTCGAAACTTCCATGTGTCTGTGAGATAAAGCCTCTTTTGAAAGTGGAGAAGTTACAATTCTTCCTGGGAGTGGGACGACGGAGCAGAGACAGATCTGTCCACCCAAACATCCAGTACCACATTGAAATCCCCTTCTATGATTATGGTAGAATCTGCAAAAGGAATTGATACGCTAAGCAATGTCATACAGAAGAAAGCATTTGCATTTTTTGGTGCATATATATATTGACCAGGTTATAGCGGGTGTTAGCTAAGGTTACATTTAAGATGCAAAATCTCCCCTCTGTATCTGGAATTTGGATTATGGATGATCGGGGTCATCGATTTGTTAAGCATTATGGCGACACCTCTCAAGTTGGTTCTGGAAGTGCTGAAAATGCATGTGTTTATCCACTTAATTTTAAGGGTAGAGGTGTTTTTTCCTGTAGTTTCCTGAAGAAATACCACTTGTGGGTTATGTTTACGCAGTTTGGATAACATTAGTTTACATTTGATTGGGGAGTTAAGGCCATTTATATACCAGGATAGCAATTTAAGCCCTTGGTAGGAGACTGGTATTGCCGTTGGTGTTAAAGGGTGAGACGTTAACCTGGGTCAAAAGGGTAAATTTTAGGATGGGCTTGAAAGGTATTGATTTGCTTTCTCCCTAGGTCCCAGCCAAAGGGGAGAGCAAGGTGAAGATAGCTTGCTAGTTGTCCCCTATGCCTAATTGTCAGGGGTGGCGGTCTGGTGACCGGGACCCAGTATGCCTGATCTTGATAGTAGGAGTCACTGTGTGGAAATGGATTATCAGGGCCTGTTGCAGGGTAACCACACGCCCCCTGGTGTTGAGCACCAGCGTTTGTACGGCCACATACCAGGGCCCTGGTGCAGCTTCTGTGGATCCCAGGTGCCAGATGACACTATGCAGAACTCCCAGGAATTGGATAGGGAGGCTCTGCAGCAGACATGTATCCAGTACAGAAACAAGGTAAGACTAGAATAGGCACCAAACAAGAAAACAAGACAAAACTAGGAGAACCCAGAACCGGAGCAGGAGAGAAAGCAGAACATGTACACAAGACATGAGGAAAACAAGAACAGGGCAGGACAGGAAACCAAGAAAAACTAAACAAGAATTGTAAAAAGAATACTGGATACCAGAGGCCAAGGACAGACATCTCCTCAGAACAGAGCAGGATTTAAACACTAATGAAATAGTGAGCACTAATAGAGAGCATAAGAATAAACAACATTAAAGAGAAACATTTAAACTCTGAGAACTGTAATTGGAGCCCCTGTATATGGCACATCTTCAGCTGGTTGAGACGATCCCAGAGCCACCAGTCTCTATAGGTGAATAAACTTTGGGATCCATATGTCGGATGACACAGGTTAGGTCAAGAGTATTGATCAATTCCTGCGCTGCAATAGTAATAGTCTTCCAGATCACTATGCTTTTGTACGTGTTATCAAGTCTGGTGGAATTAACAGCCACTTTGCCGACCAGATCACCAATAGTGTGTTGTATGGGTCGAGTTTGCCTCCAGTTTAGGCCACAGTAAGGCCATGATATCATCTGCTAGTGAAGAAGTGTTTTTTGGGAAGGCCTGGCATCACTAAAGTTTATACCTGTTGGAGAGTTTTCCAAGATACAATGGCTTTCTTTATTATGGTCAGGACCAGCTGGAGATGAGCAGGTATAGGTTGGGGGAAAAAAGTGAACAAGGTATTTACAAGTTTTTCTCTTGGCGATAGTGGGAGACTTGAGTGGACATATGGTGTTGATCAACTTGAGTTAAGGGAACTTTGTGGTTGGGGGTTTGGGCGGTGATATACTGCTTTCTCCACATGATGTTAGGCCGTGTGCCTGTAGTGAAATGAGTGCTTGCCTACCTTCAGCCCAGTACTTAATTCGTTGGTTGTTTCTGGTGCTATTCGTTGCGCTCGACCAGATACTCAGGAGTGTGTGGTAAGCTGGTTTTAGGTTTTTTTCCCTGTCTGAGCGCCAAGATGGCGTCCAGCATGCTCGTAGCTATACAAGCTGGACTTCTGGTACTCTCTGAACCGTGAGGTTGTGGTTGGGAACCTGCATGCAGGCGGCTTTGTCAGCAGGTCTTAGTTCATCGGGGTGCTAGATGTGAAGGGTTGGGAAAGTGTCGTAAGGCTGCTGTTGAGATGGGTTAGTGCGGAGCTTCCTTGCTTGCGTCCGCTAACATTGGCTCCTCCCCCAGATGTCCTACATGTTAATTTAAAGCAGCTTTGCTCTGTGCTCTAGGTAGCATCTATTGTCCCAGTTCTAAAAGTCATGCGGTTGTCATGGATACAAGTTATTTAAAATGAGAATGTGTTGCTCTCTCTGCTATTTTGAGACGAAGAAAGGGTCTTGTGGCTGCCTTGTGTAAAATGAAGGTTTTTAAAAGTTAAGTGAACATCTGTTTACCGGGAAACGGGTCTCTGAGAAGTGAATGATGTAAACAAGTCTTAATATATAGATATGTATCCCTTTTCACGTAGAAGTAGAGATAGCACAGAGTCGCTTTGCTATCCTAGAGATTTTTTTGGCAAGTGTCACAATCACTGCGACATTCATCTAATCATCTCATCATACAAAACAGGAGGCATAAAATGAGCATCGATTTTTCAAATACCCCTGAGTACTAAATATGTAGCATTTGGATAGAAGCATGGGCAGAGATTAAATGAATTTCATTACCAAAACAGCTGTTTGTTATGCCTCGTAAATCAATGTTATGTAAATAAAAAATTACAACCAATAAATCAATAATATAATTATGCCTATGATTAAGTAGAACAGATGTAGTTTTTTCTGATGATAGTCTCAATGTACATTATGTAAATAATATCTAAAAATTAGGTTTATTAACTAAAATTTGAAAAATTAGATGCTTTTCCGAGGGTACATTTTGCCAACTGAGTATTTACGTAAATCCAGCAAATTTGAGCATTCTAAAAATAGGACAGTATGGTAGATTATTCCATCAAATAAAATTTTATCTGAAGCAAAAAATAAAAAATACATCTGCAATGTACCTTTAACTATGCTTATTACACATCATTTTTTTTATTTAGCAATTGATAGTTTCTTGAATTTATCACCAGCCTGAGAACACGAGCTAGTGTGCATCATCTCTCATTGTTGATTCCACGTTCGTCACAGAATGTATCATATTTCATTATGCGTTTGAAATGAGGCTGGAACTTGACCAGGCAACTTGACCAGCCCATCTACTCAATTACCTGCTTAATTAATAATTGTAATATAATAGCATTTTACCATGCAGAATACATTTTGGTTTTTAATCTAATACTGCAGTGTGTTTAATACCCAACCTTATGGCAATATTAAAATAGAAAAAGTTAAAAGGGACACTCAAAGAACCCACAAATGTTAGGTGATATGTGTACTATAAGTTATGTTACAGTTAGCGGTGCTGTTTTGTTTTTTTAATTATTAAGTTTTATTTATTTTTTTAATAATAATGAATAGTCTTGCTTCTTCAGCTCACCCTCTCGGGCCCAACCGTCAGTGTTTCCCTTTTTGTTCTGACATTAAGCTGGATATTATTTATAGCAAATGTTTCTGGGCGTTGTAATCCAGCTGTTTTTTTTTTAGTTTTAGTTTTTTAAATGACAGCATATCACACATGAGAAATTTTATCAGCATACTTCAGCATATCACCGAAACAGATAAACAATACAAGTAAGTACCTGTGCTATATAGAGACATCTATAAGCATAGAAGTGTGCCATGAGAAAAAAAAAGTAAATAGGCTTAGTGACAATATGAATATGTTTAAGCCACTGGGAGGCCACCTACAGTGAGGGAATAAAGTATGTGATCCCCTGCTGATTTTGAACGTTTGTCCACTGACAAAGAAATGATAAGTCTATAATTTTAATGCTAGGAGTATTTTAACAGTGAGAGACAGAATAACAAAAAAAGAAAATCCTAAAAAATGCATGTCAAAAAAAGTTATAAACTGATTTGCATGTAAGTGAGTGAAATAAGTATTTGACCCCTTTAACTTTGTACTTGGTGGCAAAACCCTTGTTGACAATCACAGAGGTCACATGTTTCTTGTAGTTGGCCACCAGGTGTGCACACATCTCAGGAGGGATTTTGTCCCACTGCTCTTTGCAGATCCTTTCCAAATCATTACGGTTTCAAGGCTGACGTTTGGCAACCAGAACCTTCAGCTCCCTCCACAGATTTTCTATGGGATTAAGGTCTGGAGACTGGCTAGGCCACTCCATGACCTTAATGTGCTTCTTCTTAAACCACACCTTTGTTGCCTTGGCTGTGTGTTTTGGCTCATTGTCATGCTGGAATACCCATCCATGACCCATTTTCAATGCCCTGGCTGAGGGAAGGAGGTTCTCACCCAAGTTTTGACGGTACATGGCCCCGTCAATCGTCCGTTTGATGTGGTGCACTTGTCTTGTCCCCTTAGCAGAAAAACACCCCCAAAGCATAATGTTTCCACCTCCATGTTTGACGGTGGGGATGGTGTTCTTGGGGTCATAGGCAGCATTCCTCCTCCTTCAAACACTGCAAGATGAGTTCATGCCAAAGAGCTCAATTTTGTTCTTATCTGACCACAACACTTTCACCCAGTTCTTCTCTGAATCATTGGCAAACTTCAGACGGGCCTTTACATGTTACAAACAATATTTCTTACGAAAATATAAATGGGTGGATTGGCGCTATTAATGCTAATATAAAGGTGGTAAAACAGCAACTACCCCCAAGTGCCCAATAAATCACCAAAAGGCACTATCCAAATAGGTTAAAGAGAGAAAAAATATATATAAGGGGGGTGCTATATAGACATAATATACTTATATCTGTACATCAATAGATCCCTCTGCAGTTTACCGAATCAATCTAGAAAAAACATAAACAGAATGCACATAGCATAATACTGTATGAGGAAAAGAGTATGAGTTATTGTGGTATTGGGTCACTCACGATAAGCAGAGCCTATTATAGCAGGCTCTGACTGTATAGGCTCCTCAAATCTCCTGTATGCTGTATACTCCAACAGGATCAGCTCCAACCGCCTCTTAGTATTCCTCCGGTCACACCACACCACGGCTCAAAACGACCAAGTGGTAAAGTATAAAGGAATTTATTGGAAATATTTTTATAAAACAAATTGTATAAAAAATATATATATATATATTATGTTTACATGGTGTTTACATGGTATATATATTTTTTTATACAATTTGTTTTATAAAAATATTTCCAATAAATTCCTTTATACTTTACCACTTGGTCGTTTTGAGCCGTGGTGTGGTGTGACCGGAGGAATACTAAGAGGCGGTTGGAGCTGATCCTGTTGGAGTATACAGCATACAGGAGATTTGAGGAGCCTATACAGTCAGAGCCTGCTATAATAGGCTCTGCTTATCGTGAGTGACCCAATACCACAATAACTCATACTCTTTTCCTCATACAGTATTATGCTATGTGCATTCTGTTTATGTTTTTTCTAGATTGATTGGGCCTTTACATGTATTTTCCTGAGCAGGGGGACCTTGCGGGTGCTGCATGATTTCAGTCCTTCACGGCGTAGTGTGTTACCAATTGTTTTCTTGGTGACTTTGATCCCTGTTGCCTTGAGATCATTAAAAAGATCCTCCCATGTCGTTCTGGGCTGATTCCTCACCATTCTATTGATCATTGAAACAAGGTGAGATCTTGCATGGAGTACCATACCGAGGGAGACTGACAGTTATTTTGTGTTTTTTTCCATTTGCGAATAATCGCACCAACTATTGTCACCTTCTCACCAAGTTGCTTTGCGAATGGTCTTTTAGTCCATTCCAGCCTTGTGTAGGTCTACAATCTTGTCCCTGACATCCTTGGACAGCTCTTTGGTCTTGGCCATGGTGGAGAGTTTGGAATATGATTGCTTCTGTGGACAGGTGAATTTTATACAGGTAACGAGCTGAGGTTAGGAGTACTTCCTTTAAGAGAGAGCTCCTAATCTCAGCTTGTTACCTTTAAAAAGACACCTGGGAGACAGAAATCTTGCTGATTGATAGGGGATCAAATACTTATTTCACTCATTGACATGCAAATCAATATATAACTTTTTGACATGCATTTTTCTGGATTTTGTTTTTTGTTATTCTGTCTCTCACTGTTAAAATACACCTTCCATTAAAATTGTAGACTGATTATTTCTTTGTCAGTGGGAAAACGTTTAAAATCAGCAGGGGATCAAATACTTTTTTCCCTCAGTGTAACTTTGGTCATTTCATTGGTGAAGATGACTTAACAGAGAGGCACAAGACATAGAGAGACACAAGTGAAAACACAAAGAGGCAGAATTATAGGCCAATGAAATTCTCCTAAATAAATGAATATTAAGTTTTTGCAAGTATTCATCCAGTTGCTGTTTAAACTGCTGTACATCCTCTGATAAAACCACCTCTTCGGGCAGAGAATGCCACATTTTGAACTAGACAGATTATTTTTTTTGCCTAACCTTTCTTCATAACTACAATCTTGTATTCCTTTTATTAATTATGTAGCCTGTTTTACACTTTTTCTAGTGCCATAATATCCTTCTTTTGAACAATTGCGCCAAAATTGTACAACATATTCAAGATGTGGTCTTACAAGTAATTTATAAAACAGAAAAATCACATTCCTGGCTAATCCATGGCAGCATTACAGTAGGGTTAGCTTCATCCACTTGGCTCTTTAGCACAGGAAATACAGTTGCAAGAAAAAGTATGTGAACCCTTTGGAATGATATGGATTTCTGCACAAATTGGTCATAAAATGTGATCTGATCATCATCTAAGTCACAACAATAGACAATCACAGTCTGCTTAAACTAATAACACACAAAGAATGAAATGTTGCCATGGTTTTTATTGAACACACCATGTAAACATTCACAGTGCAGGTGGAAAAAGTATGCAAACCCTTGGATTTAATAACTGGTTGAACCTCCTTTGGCAGCAATAACTAGGCATGTGCATGGGGAAAATTTTCAGTTCGGTTAGGCATTCCGAAATTCGGGATTTTCGAAATTCGGGATTTCGGCAATTTGGCACTTCAACACTTCGGCACTTCGGCACTTCAGCACTTCGGAACTTCAGCAGTTCGACACTTCGGAAATTTGGCAACTTCGGAACTTCGGCAACTTCGTAATTTCGGAACTTCGGAATTTCGGGACTTGGGCACTTCGGGACTTCTATTGCAGCTGCTTAGTAGATAACTCCCTAATTCCCACGGCATTAGGGAGTTATCTACCAAAAGGCTGAAAGACCTAAATTGGTCTTTCAGACAAATTTACTAATACTAAGTAAAAATGACTTAGTATTAGTAAATTTTGCCCCTACTCGCTATACCGCGAGTAGGGACATGTCTAGTAAACAGTGATCAGCCTGTGGCTCCCCCTAATTTTCCCACGCTGTGTAATTTGACTCATAACTCTCTGATTGGTTACTTAATCCACCAATCAGAGAGTTATGAGTCAAAATACACAGCGTGGGAAAATTCCAAAGAACTTTCCCACTCTGTGTAAAATGACACAGAGCACTCTGATTGGTGGATTTCAAACCAACCAATCAGAGTGCTATGACAGGTGAATGTAGAGACTTACCTGTCAGTCTCTTAATTCACCTGTCAGAGCACTCTGATTGGATGGCTTAAACCCACCAATCAGAGTGCTCTGAGCCTAATTGCAGGGTGGGGCAAGGCTATAAGCCTTCCCCCGCCCTGCTGTGCTCAATCTTTATTTTATTATTATTTATTTATTATTTTTTTTGCGCTCGTTTTTTTTTTTTTTTTTATTATTGCGTCGGTTATTATGTTTTTTTATTTGGCCTTTTGTGGGGCTGAAAAAAGAAGATTTAAGAAGAAAGAAAACATTGAATGGTAAGTTGTTGTTTTTCATCACAGTCTGCTTAAACTAATAACACACAAAGAATGAAATGTTGCCATGTTTTTTATTGAACACACCATGTAAACATTCACAGTGCAGGTGGAAAAAGTATGTGAACCCCTAGACTAATGACATCTCCAAGAGCTAATTGGAGTGAGATGTCAGCCAACTGGAGTCCAATCAATGAGATGAGATTGGAGGTGTTGGTTACAGCTGCCCTGCCCTTTAAAAAACACACACCAGTTCTGGGTTTGCTTTTCACAAGAAGCATTGCCTGATGTGAATGATGCCTCCCACAAAAGAGCTCAGAAGACCTACGATTAAGAATTGTTGACTTGCATAAAGCTGGAAAGGGTTATAAAAGTATCTCCAAAAGCCTTGCTGTTCATCAGTCCATGGTAAGACAAATTGTCTATAAATGGAGAAAGTTCAGCACTGTACAATGAGATCTGTAGAGGCCTGGTAGGATGGTTTAATTTGTGTGCGGATTCTGTAGAAGCTGTCAGTGAGAGGGCTTTTGGCCTGCTTATGAGGTAATAGGTGATGAAAATGGCATCTCAAGAAATGTGGTAGCTCCATCTGGTCCATTGTATCTGGTATGGCCGGGATTTTAATATTCTTGTGGCAGTCATGATCCTCTTGCTCCCCCAACTTCTGCGCTATATCAACTTGAATAAGCGTTAAAAATGTTTGCTCCACAGTTACTGAGGCCTGCTCTGCCCTGAGGTGCAGTGAGTCCTCCTATGAGGTAAGGGTATATAGTTTGTTTCTCTTGCCGTATTAATATGTCGGCTTGGAATATCATGCAGGGGCGTTTTTATGTCGCTCTTTCTGGCTTGAGTGTTGGCTTCCTCATCTTAGGGCAGGAAGGGCATATTTCCTGTAGTGGGCATATCATCCAGTGTGTCCATGGAGGGTTCCTCTGCAGACGATGAATCCTCCGCTAGCTAATCCACCATCTTAGGTGAACGCAGTAGGCCTCCATGTATTCCGCGGTAGGCCTCCGACGATATTCCGGGATCCAGAGCCCATAAAAGGTTTCTTTTTCTTAGCACGCTTATCCATAATGATTACGTATATATAAAATGCTCTTTAAACAGCAAAACACCAGTGTGGCTAGGTTGAATTGGCTTGTAATTATGGAGCATCAGCTAAACACATTTCAGGCAAATTTCAGTGTATTTTTGGTGTGCTTTCCGCTGTTCTCATTGGTCTGCATTCCACTCAGCTACTTCTGTTACGGATCACATTCAAATGTCCCGCCTAACGCGTTTCGTAAATACAGGTTCACTTCTTCAGAGGCTGAGATTGAAGCATAAGGATGGCACTTATATACCACATAGCTCATCAATTAAACTAACAGGCATATCCTTAACTGATACTAAATATTAACATCTCAGCCAATCATATAAAACAGACTTAATACATTATAATAAAACACGAGAGCATTACAAATATGGATTAATCTAATTTTAATATGAAATAGGTACTTTTTCTACTTTCTATATTTTACTATTTGGCATTTTATGAGTTTTATGGTGACTTTTTTTTACCAGTTGTTTTAGAAAGGTGATTAGTAGATAACCCCTTTTCTCTTATCCACTAACTGATTTCCATTTTTTTTTAGTTTCCAGTTTTATATTTATATAGATATGTTACCTCACAACAAATTCTATGTAATATAGGGTCATATTGAGCACAAAGTATAATAGAAATGTCCAAGAAGCGCAAAAAATACTATCTAGTCTCACATAGGTAATAAACATATTAAACATTTAATCTTATTGAAATCTAAAAATATATAAAATCACAATGGCAAAAAAACACTGTTGGATAATACTGGTGCTATATTGAGTACACTATAGATCAGATCACAGATGAAAGCAACGTATGAACCCAATGTATTGTGCTTATCATATAAACTGTATTAAGATTATTTTTTCATTCATAAATCACTTCTCTATTAAAATGCACTAACTCTGCACTGTAACTCCTGCCGGGCGTCTAGTGCCCCCCTTGAACACATTGTTCTGATTACTACTAAGTTGTTACATTAATGATTAGTCGATTCTTACACGTTCTCTGCTATTTTCCTTTTTGATTGAGTCACATTACTGGCTGCACTTTTCTTGATTATTATGCTGTAGATTTGTATTTCTAGGTCAAACCTTACAATGAGATGACAAGCAGCAAGACCAATAACTGTTCCAGCTCTCGGTACAAAATCATCAAGATATTTGAGCATATATAAGGAGAATAAAAAGATTCCAAACGGATTTGATTCGAAATCAAGATGTAAGAGGAAATATTTAAAGAGACTCTATAGGCACCCGGACCACTTCAACTCAATGAAGTGGTGTGGGTGCCATGTCCCTGTAGTTTTCACCATGCAACTGCAAACAAAGCCATTATGCAGGAATGACTATGTTGACGTTGCAGGTTTTAAAGGTCTCTAGTTGCGGTTATACTGATAGCCACTAGAGGTCCTTCCTCCATAATAGCTGAGTAAAACTCGTCTTTTTGAATCGATTGGTTTCAAGGAGACCTTTTGATTGGAACACCACAGAGTTTTGCCGCACATGCACTATAGCCCTCCAATTATTTCCTATGGTAGAGCATTGGATTGGCTGAGATCATCGAATTTGATGATCTCAGCCTTGGAGTGGGGACCAGCCACAGTGTGAGCTATGCATTTGCAGTAAGATAGGTAGAGTAGTTTTTTCTCAATATGACCACTAAAGGCAATAAATGATATCACTGAGACACAGCATTTTGAAAGTACGGAAAGTATATTAAAGCTAAGCCCCGTTTTTATAATATTTTTTAAAAAGGGGCATAAAGGGAGAAGGGGAATCAATGAATCAACAGTTAGTATATTAAACATTTTAATATCTGGCTTCTTAGCATGCAATCAGCAATAATTTGATTGTAAAATAAACCCCAAGATAATAACGCTCATTCCTTTCAGCCAAAACAAACTGGATTTCCTTAAAATGGCTGATTTCAAAGATCTTTGTTAATATTGCTCAAATGCAAAACTTTTAAAGGAAACATGGGGATCAAAGATCAGCCGACATTTTGAGTTTGACATATTTGTAAATTACTACATTACATACCTGTGCCTGTGCTTTATCCATACTCTTATTGTGGTGGAATCTCGGTAAAAATAAATTTAGTAGGCCGAGATTACCACGTGGCATGTGTACGTGCATATGCTGGTGTATCGGTCGGTTGGTTGCACATGGCAAAGATACAATCAGTAGTGTACGGAGCATGTGCGAGAATACAGGATGTAGTATTCCCCTCCTCCATTGTGCTGGGCAAGCCATGTGGTCAAACAGAAAGTTAGTTCTTGTTCGATTGATTGGGTAAGAGTATGTGTGGGTGGAGCTAATTATGGGTGGAGTTACATGCCTATATAAGGAACCTACACTATTGTCCGGGGCTCAGATCTTGTTGTATTTTGGTGACATTAGTCCCTCTGAGTCCCGTTCGGTGAATCGAATAAAGAATCTCTTCCTTCCTGAAGAAACCTGTGTCCATCTCTCTGTGCTTGGCTTCCGTCAGTTTCTCCGGTATCATTTGGTGCATTGGCCGGGAATCTCATCGTTCAACGGTAGCTGAGAAGCAGAGGCGTGAGACGGTCTATCTTTGCCCACGTACTCTACGGCTGCACCCCTGAACTTCTGCGTGGACCTCCCTTCGTCTCGGCGCCACTGGTCTGTTGTCCAGGAGATCATCGGCCTCTACGTAGTAAGTGCTGGGGTGTCCCCGTCGATGAGTGTGAACTCAGGTTCAGGAACGAGGAGGTAAGACGACCGCTGTTTTAGATGGCGGACCCACTAGGGGTATTGGATACCGATTGTGCGGTAGGCCCATAAGGGGTTATTTGGAATCTGCCCCCTCCAGTGGAGGGAAGGAGCGAAGGCGCACCGCTCAATTAAACGCCCTGTAGTCAGCCCGTTTAATTTTGGTTTGGAGTCAGGCGGGGTTCTGGTGTAAATAGCCCAAGCCGGACACCGGTGTCTTGTCTAGACTAGCGTTCTAGGGTGTATATTACGTTCGCTAGGTCGGAGGGACCGGGAGACTAAGCGGCGCCTGTGTAAATTCGGTTCGCTAGATCTCAACCTATCTTGGCTAAGTGGGAAGGCGTGTAAATTTGGAACCCACTAGACTATTGATAGAGTAGATAGACTAAGAGGGTACTGTTGTAAATTCCGCCCTCTAGTTCGCTATATGTGGTGCTTGGGCAGTGTGGCTAACCAAAACGGATGTAGATAGTTTTAGGTAGTCCATCAAGGTACTGGCCAATAGATTAGCTGGGAATTGTAAATATGCTAAAGATTGTTGTAATAGTGTGTATATCTTGCTAGATAGCGTGAGCTCTGCCGTCTAGCAAGAGTGTAAATAGTGTGTAACTGTATTATAGTGCACGGTACCATAACCATGTATAATAACTACTGATACTGTAAATAAGTACTAATAACTGTCGTCTATGTTGTATGTTTAACACCATAACCACTACTAATTGAACTGTGACTTTAAATTGTACTCTAACCAATGCTAACCGTACTATAACTACTGTTTGTAAAGACGATGTTACTGGGGTATGTTATAGACGGGTAATTCAAATATAGGGAATTATAGCGTGGGTGACCGTATAGTTTCGCCAAAGGGCACAGTATTAGTTATTTAGTGACTGGTGTAACAGCTGTGTGTGTACAGGAATTCCCTGAGTGTTTTGTTGTGTGCGTTTCGCTTAGTAACTGTACCACGGGTGTGACCGTTGGAAGAGTGTTTGTTTAGTTTCTGTTGGAGACGACGCTTCATTGTTAAGTATGGGCGCGTCAGATTCAACGGTTTTGGATCCCTTAGGATGTATGTTAAAAAACTTTAAAAAGGGATATACTGTATGTGATTTTGGGGTAAAGATGTCTCCAGCACGCCTGACTACTTTATGTAGTAGGGAATGGCCTACTTTGGTTGCTGCATGGCCACCACGTGGCAGTTTGGATCCTAATCTGGTACAGCGTGTACATGTGGCTGTATCAGGTAGGCCTGAACTTTACGGCCAGTTTCCATATATTGACTGTTGGAGGCAGGCCGTAAATGACTCGCCAAAATGGATCCGAGTATGCCACGAGGAACAATGTCGCCTCATGGTGGCCAGGACTCGCTTGTCCACTAAGGCCGTAAATACGCCCATTTTGGACACGCCCCCTGAGTCTGAGATCCCCATGCCACCGGAAGAGGAAGAGGAGGTGCTGTTGGAAACGCTCCTCCCCTTACCCCGTTGTCCCCACCTACTCCCTCCTCTAGCTCTGAGCGCAGCCCTCTTGTTTCAAACCCTCCCCTTCCGATACCTACTTCCGTTAACTCCACCTACCCAGATTTGGCGCCATATCTAGTTTCCGGTCAGGCTCCTCCTAGCCCGGCCCGGAATATTTTACTTACCAACCTTCCCCTTAGTAAAGCGTCCCCATCCCCTTGTCTTACTACCCCTCGACCGGAACCCCTAACTGACGCATCTCAACGAAGCCCCATACTAACCCGACAAATGACTGGTACCCTACAACCCCGACATTATCAAATGCCTCTTCGACTGACTCCTGGCCCGACACACATTAACGGTGACGGCCAGATACAATATGCTGATCCAGTCTTCGTCTATTTCCCTTTTACAACCACCGATCTATTTAATTGGAAAACCCATAACTCCTCTTACACCGAAAAGCCTCAAGCCATGACGGATTTGTTTACCTCAATAGTCCAGACACACAATCCCACTTGGGCTGATTGCCAGCAATTGTTGATGACATTGTTTAATAATGAGGAAAGGACAAGGATAAATCAAGCGGCAATTAAAGCGCTGGAAGAAGTGGCCCGTACACAAAATCGGGCCAACCCGGCAGCATGGGCCGCAGCCCATTATCCAAACACCGATCCAAATTGGAATGTCAATGGCGCAGACATGGTCCATTTAAAAGCTTACAGGAACGCTATTATTGCTGGCATGAAAGCTGGAGGAAAGAAGGCGATTAACATGTCCAAGACGGCTGAGGTATTACAGAAATGTGATGAATCGCCCAGTGTCTTTTATGACCGATTATTGGAGGCATACCGTTTGTATACCCCCTTTAATCCGGAGGCTCCTGAGAATTCCCGGATGGTTAACTATGCCTTTGTCAGCCAAGCCTACGGAGATATAAAGCGCAAGCTACAAAAGTTAGAAGGGTTTGTAGGGATGTCCATAACCCAACTAATGGAGGTAGCAAATAAGGTATACATGAATAGGGAAACAGAGACAAAGAAGGAGGAAGAGCGTAAGATGCGTAGAAAAGCAGATATGCTAGCGGTAGCTATCGCAGGCGTAGATAGAAGGGAAAAGGAAGTGTATAGGGGAACGGATAAAGGTGAGAGTAAATGGAATAGGGAACCCTTGAGTAGGAACCAATGCGTATATTGTAGGGAAGAAGGGCATTGGAGAAGTGAGTGTCCACAAAGGGAACAGTATGAGAGAGACAGGCCTAGGGCAGGATATAGTAATTATAGAGGTAGAGCGAGAAGTAGAGGAGGTCCTGGAGGGAATAGTGGTAACAATAGAGGAAGTGTTAGTGGAGACAGGTACTATCCAGCAGCGCAGAGACCCCGCGATAGAGAAGATAGGGACTTTGTGGGGTTGGCTGACACAGTCATGGAGGACTATTGATACCGACCGGGCTCCATCCCCCTTGGCCGAGCGGAGCCTATGGTCGATGTAGCAATAGGGGGAAAAAGGAGTGCTTTCATGATTGATACTGGTGCTGAACATTCGGTGGTGACTGACCTAGTTGCTCCTCCATCTGGAAGAACTATCACCGTAATAGGAGCAACTGGAAGAAGTGCTGCTAAACCGGTTCTTAAAAGTCGACTCTGTACATTGGGAGGCCACGTAGTGAAACATCAATTCCTTTATATGCCTGAATGTCCAGTCCAACTGCTAGGACGTGATTTGTTGTCAAAATTACAAGCACAGATAACGTTTCTACCTAATGGAACAACATCTTTAAAGTTCAATGGACCTTCAGGTATAATGACAATATCTGTACTAAAGGAAGAAGAGTGGCGACTTTATACAGTGTTGACTAGCCAAAACCCTAAGAGTGATGAATCATTGTTCAATATACCATGAGTGTGGGCAGAGAACAACCCACCAGGACTTGCTCGCAATATTCCACCAATTCGAATTGAACTGAAACTTGGGGTTTATCCAGTGAGCTTAAGACAATATCATATCCCACAAAAGGCCAAGAAGAACATACAATCATATTTGGATAAGTTCATAAGGTATGGTATCCTAAAATTCTGTACTTCCCCCTGGAACACCCCATTGTTGCCTGTTCAAAAGCCCGGTACAGATGAGTATCGCCCTGTGCAGGACTTGAGAGCAGTCAATGATGCGGTCGTAAGTATACACCCAGTTGTGCCCAATCCATATAACCTGCTTGCTTTCATTCCGGGTGGGGCTACCTACTTTACTGTCCTAGATCTCAAAGATGCCTTCTTTTGCCTTCGAATTGCTGCGGAAAGCCAGTGTATCTTTGCATTCCAATGGGAAAATGCTGTAACGGGCTCGAAACGCCAGATGACTTGGACAAGACTGCCCCAAGGGTTTAAAAATTCACCTACCCTATTTGGATCAGCTTTAAGTCAAGACTTACTGGATTTCAAGTCCATCCCAGGAGAGTGTGTACTATTGCAATACGTAGATGATTTGTTGATAGCGGCAGTTACTAGAGAAATATGTCAGCAAGCAACACATGATTTACTACACATTCTCTGGAAGGCAGGATACAAGGTGTCCAGGAAGAAAGCTCAGTTGTGTTAGCCAACTGTCAAGTATCTGGGATTCCATATCTCTGAAGGTCAAAGAATAATGGGGCCAGAGAGAAAAGAAGCTGTATGCCAAATACCAATACCCAAGAATAGAAGACAAGTGCGGGAATTCTTGGGGGCAGCAGGCTTCTGTAGGATATGGATTCCCAGTTATGCGATACTGGCGAAACCTCTTTATGCAGCTATAAAAGGTACAGAGCACGATCCCTTCCTGTGGACCCCTGAACAGCAAAAGGCATTTGAAGATGTGAAGAAGGCTTTGATGAGTGCCCCAGCATTAGGTCTACCTGATCATACACGCCCATTCTACTTATATGTACACGAGCAAAGAAGAATGGCTGTGGGAGTATTGACACAGTACTTGGGATCATGGCAACGACCTGTTGCATATATGTCCAAACAACTGGATGCAGTGGCCAGTGGTCTTCCACCTTGTCTAAGAGCCGTAGCTGCCGCCGCCCTGCTTGTAGCCGAAGCTGATAAACTCACTCTGGGTCAGGAACTCTATGTGCGAGTCCCGCACGCAGTACAAACGTTGCTAGACTATAAAGGCAATCATTGGTTTAGTAACAGCCGCATGACTAAGTATCAAGCTATGTTATGTGAAAACCCGAGAGTGCATCTAGAGACTGTTAACACCTTAAATCCAGCTACCCTTTTGCCACAACCTACTGAGAGTCAACATGATTGCCTGGAGGTGATGAATGAAGTGTTCTCAAGTAGACCAGATCTTCATGACTTTCCCATCCAGAACCCTGATGTCCAGTACTATACGGACGGCAGTAGTTATGTGAAAGAAGGGATTCGCTATGCAGGATAGACATAGACAAGGTGATAGAAGCTCGGCCATTGTCAAAAGGAACATCGGCACAGAAGGCAGAACTAATTGCACTAACCCGAGCGTTACAATTGGCTGAAGGTTTAAGAGTGAACATTTACACGGACTCCAAGTATGCGTTTTTAACCACTCATGCCCACAGAGCTTTGTATAAAGAAAGAGGATTATTGAATTCAGAGGGTAAAGAAATCAAGTATGCAGCTGAGATATTACAACTACTGGAAGCCGTGTGGGAACCGAAAGAAGTTGGTATTATACATTGTCGGGTGCATCTGAAAGGAGATGGTGATGTAACCAAAGGAAATTGGATGGCAGATAATGCAGCTAAGCGTGCCGCTGAATCAGGAAGACAGGAGTATGTGGAACATATAGCTGCTCTTATACCGACTCCACTGTCTCAATGGACTCCAGTTTATACAGCTCAAGAAGAAGAGTGGTTAAAGACTGAAGCTGGGAAGTATCTGGAGAACAATTGGTATCAGTTAGAAGATGGAAGAATAGTTATTCCAGCATCACTAGCTGTAGAAATTGTCCAGAACTATCATAACGGGACACATTCTGGAAGAGATAGTATGGAAGAATCTCTCAGGAAACATTTCTACATACCAAGATTGTCCAACTTGACTCAAGCCATTGTACGAAGATGTGTGATATGTGCCAAGAATAACGCAAGGCAAGGACCAGTGAAACCACCGGGAGTCCAGTATATGGGGGGACTCCCTATGTCCGATCTTCAAATAGACTATACGGTAATGCCTAAATCCGGTGGACATCGCTACCTACTAGTAGTTGTGTGTACCTACTCAGGTTGGGTAGAAGCATGTCCTACTTGTACAGAGAAAGCAGGAGAAGTTGTGCGATTCCTGTTGCAAGAAATAATACCCCGATATGGACTACCATGTTCTATAGGATCGGATAATGGTCCAGCCCTTATTCACCAGTGCCTACAACAACTGACTCATATGCTTGGTATTAAGTGGAAGCTTCATACGGCATATAGACCTCAGAGCTCTGGGAAAGTAGAAAGGATGAACAGAACTATTAAGAACCAATTAGCAAAGATGTGTCAAGAGACTCAGCTTAAGTGGAATGTTCTTTTGCCCATAGCTCTGTTGCGTATTCGTAGTACACCTACCAGAAGGATGGGTCTCTCACCTTTTGAAATCATGTATGGGCGTCCACCTCCCATACTTGGTAACTTAAGGGGGGGTTTGAGTCAGTTGGGAGAAGGAATTACCCGGCAGCAGGTTGTAGAGTTGGGTAAAACTATGGAGGAGGTACAGAAATGGGTACAAGATAGATTAGCTGTGAATATTTATCCCCCTGTTCATAGTTATCATCCAGGAGATCAAGTATGGATAAAAGAGTGGAACAGTGTACCGTTGGGGCCTAAGTGGAGGGGTCCTTATGTTGTTCTTTTGTCTACCCCTAAAGCTATAAAGGTGGCTGAAGTGACTCCGTGGATTCATCACTCCAGGGTTAAACCAGCAGCAGTAGATTCTTGGCAAGCTACACCAGATCCAGAGAATCCCTGCAAGGCCCGGTTAAAGCGCACGACTCAGTCGGAGTGACGAGGAGATATCGGGATTTCAAGTGTGTTTAAAGAGATCAGCAAGTAAGTGTTTTGACGGCCATAATAAAGCCTGACCACTTACCCACGTGACATAGCCAGAGTGTCTTGAAGGGACCTCTGTGAAGGGAAGAGAGGACCTGCAGAACTCCATTCCTTGCAGCCCTTACATCCTGGAAGCTGAGGTGCCATCGCACGGACGAAGAATGAGGATGAAGACGTCGAGAGAAATGCACTTGATAATGTATATATTTGTGTTTTTAATTATTCAGGAAGGTAGAGGTACCGACACACCTGGCTGTGGGGTTTGCATTAAGACTACTAAAACAGGTAATCATATTTCCCAGACCCTTATTTGGCATTCACAATATGAGTGTAAAGGATATGTATCTAGGTGTAGATACTTAGGTATAGATTATAGTGTATGCCATTTAGGAGTAGGAGAACCTAAGTGCTTCAATCCAGAGTATCAACCCCGTACAATTTGGTTGACCCTCCGGAATGGAGACCCACAGGGGACCCTAATAAATAAAACAGTATTAGAAACCGTACATTCTTCGGGTGTTCTGCTATTTGGTGCATGTAAGGCGATAATAAGTGGTAGGAAACTGTGGAATGTATGCGGGGATCTTAAATGGGAAAGAGCGTATGGGTCCAATGATAAGTATATTTGTCCCAGTAGTAAAAACAAGTATGTAAATCCAAAATGCCCAGATAGGGATTATAATTATTGTCCATATTGGTCTTGTGTGGGGTGGGCAACTTGGGGACAGACAGTAGATAGGGATATGATTGTTACTAAGTTGCCTACCAAACCATATTGTAAGTCTATGGAGTGTAACCCAGTCCATATACCGTATATACTCGAGTATAAGCCGAGTTTTTTAGCACATTTTTTGTGCTAAAAAAACCCAACTCGGCTTATACTCGAGTCAATAGTCTGTATTATGGCAATTTGCATTGCCATAATACAGACTGGGGGAGAGGGGGGCTGGCAGAGCTGTACTTACCTTTCCTGCAGCTCCTGTCAGCTCTCTCCTCCTCCGCGCCGTCCGTTCAGCACCTCGGTCAGCTCCCAGTGTAAATCTCGCGAGAGCCGCGGCTCTCGCGAGACTTACACTGTGAGCTGACAGAGGGAGCTGCACGGACGGCGCGGAGGAGGAGAGAGCTGACAGGAGCTGCAGGAAAGGTAAGTACAGCTCTGCCAGCACCCCTCTCCCCCCCACTGAACTGCCAATGCCACTGGACCACCAGGGAAGGAGAGCCCCCCTCCCTGCCATATATCAAGCAGGGAGGGGGGACGAAAAAAAAATTATGAATAATAATAAAAAAATAATAATTAAATAATAAAAAATACAATAATAATAATAATTAAATAAATAAAAATAATAATTAATAATAATAAAAAAATTTAAATAATAAAAAAAACACCCACCCCCCAAGGCTCTGCAACTCTCACACACTCACACACGCTGCACTCATACACTCACGCTGCACTCATACACTCACGCTGCACTCATACACTCACGCTGCACTCATACACTCACGCTGCACTCATACACTCACGCTGCACTCATACACTCACACTGCACTCATACACTCACACTGCATTCATTATACACACACTGTAAATAAATATTCAATGAATATATTTTTTTTAGGATCTAATTTTATTTAGAAATTTACCAGTAGCTCCTGCATTTCTCACCCTAGTCTTATACTCGAGTCAATAAGTTTTCCCATTTTTTGGGGTAAAATTAGGGGCCTCGGCTTATATTCGGGTCGGCTTATACTCGAGTATATACGGTACTTATTAATAATCCTGAACAATTTATAGATAGGTTCGGAAACTTATTTGAGTTCCAAATATATGGGACGGGTTTGGATCCTGGGACAATATTATTTATAGGGATAGAGACCGATACCGTAGCATCCCAAACTCATCAGGTTTTCCATTCTTTTTATGAAGAGATGAGTGTAGAAAATAAGATCCCCCATAATGCTAAGAACCTGTTTATTGATCTAGCTGAGAGTATTGCTGGTAGTCTTAATGTGACCAACTGCTATGTGTGTGGAGGTACCATTCCCCAATGGCACTGGGAAGCAAAGGAGGTAATGTATTCTGGTTCTGAGACAATTGAACAAATAACATCTTCTCAAGCTGATTATCAAATGAGTGTTAGAGGTAAATCTGAGTGGCGATTAAAGACCTCCATTATAGGTTATGTTTGCATAGCAAGGAAAGGAATAATGTTTAATACATCTGTAGGAGACTTAACTTGTCTAGGGCAAAAAGCTTATGATGATAATACAAAGAATACAACTTGGTGGTCGGCTTCAAATGTCTCAGAACCACCTAACCCGTTTGCAAGTTATACCCATTTAAAGGACGTGTGGTTTGATCTATCTACTACATCTAGTTGGAAAGCCCCAGCAAATTTGTACTGGATCTGTGGTAAGAAAGCCAATTCGGAATTACCACAGGACTGGGAAGGGGCATGTGTGTTAGGTATGCTCAAACCATCCTTCTTCTTGTTACCTATTGAAACAGGAGAGACTTTGGGAGTTAAAGTATATGATGTGAATCATAGGAAGAAAAGGGGACCACTAGAGATAGGTACCTGGGAAGATAATGAATGGCCTCCCCAGCGTATTATAGATTATTATGGGCCAGCTACGTGGGCAGAGGATGGTACTTTCGGATATAGAACCCCAATATATATGCTCAACCGTATTATAAGGTTACAAGCAGTGGTTGAGATAATTACTAATGAGACATCGCAAGCGCTCAATCTCTTAGCGAAGCATAATACTAGGATGAGGACAGCTGTTTACCAAAATAGATTAGCTTTGGATTACCTATTGGCAGTAGAGGGAGGTGTATGTGGGAAGTTTAACCTAAGCAATTGCTGTCTTCAAATAGATGATGAAGGGCAAGCAATAGCGTAGCTTACTAGCCATATGGTTAAAATAGCGCATGTGCCTACTCAGGTATGGAAAGGGTATAATCCAAGTAGTTGGTTTGGTAATTGGTATGAGCAGTTTGGAGGACTTAAGGCATTGGTAGGTGGAGTCATGCTAATATTAGTACTGTGTCTTCTCCTACCATGTCTTGTTCCTTTGGTAGTTAGGTCTGTGCAGGGCATTATAGAAAATATAGCAGAAAGAAAGGCTGCTGCACAGATAATGGCCATATATAGATATGAGGCTCTAAATCAGGGAGAACCAGTACAGGAAGAGGAATGTTGAGGGATTCATATCTTTAGGGAGTCGCAAAGTCTGGTCTGGTTCATGGCAACCTGAGGTATATGCAAACTAGGGTTAAGTGATGCCTCTGGAATTGTGAAAATATCAGAAGCATCAAAGGGGGGAATGTGGTGGAATCTCGGTAAAAATAAATTTAGTAGGCCGAGATTACCACGTGGCATGTGTACGTGCATATGCTGGTGTATCGGTCGGTTGGTTGCACGTGGCAAAGATACAATCAGTAGTGTACGGAGCATGTGCGATAATACAGGATGTAGTATTCCCCTCCTCCATTGCGCTGGGCATGCCATGTGGTCAAACAGGAAGTTAGTTCTTGTTCGATTGATTGGGTAAGAGTATGTGTGGGTGGAGCTAATTATGGGTGGAGTTACATGCCTATATAAGGAACCTACACTATTGTCCGGGGCTCAGATCTTGTTGTATTTTGGTGACATTAGTCCCTCTGAGTCCCGTTCGGTGAATTGAATAAAGAATCTCTTCCTTCCTGAAGAAACCTGTGTCCATCTATCTGTGCATGGCTTCCGTCAGTTTCTCTGGTATCATTATGACTGCATCTGTTAGTCAATAAAACATGTGAGTTGACAGTCATTTTGATATTGTCATCAATTAGGGTTGCCACCTTTCTTGGAAAAATAAAATACCTGCCATACTAATTTACATAATTAATTATGCATGCATGACATCACACAATGTAAATCACAAGGAGTGACATAACAGCAAATTCTTTAAAATCACCAAAAACTACCGTATATACTCGAGTATAAGCCGAGTTTTTCAGCACATTTTTTGTGCTGAAAAACCCCAACTCGGCTTATACTCGAGTCAGTAGTCTGTATTATGGCAATTTGCATTGCCATAATACAGACTGGGGCTGTGGGGGCTGCAGAGAGCGTTACTTACCTGTCCTGCAGCTCCTGTCAGCTCTCTCCTCCTCCGCGCCGTCCGTTCAGCACCTCGGTCAGCTCCCAGTGTAAGTCTCGCGAGAGCCGCGGCTCTCGCGAGACTTACACTGGGAGCTGACAGAGGGAGCTGCACGGATGGCGCGGAGGAGGAGAGAGCTGACAGGAGCTGCAGGACAGGTAAGTAACGCTCTCTGCAGCCCCCACAGCCCCCACTGAACTACCAATGCTGGACCACCAGGGAGTAAGAGCCCCCCTCCCTGGCCAGCTAGCAAGCAGGGAGGGGGGACGAAAAAAATTATAATAAAAAAATAATAATATTTAAAAATAAAATAATAATGAATAAAACTAATAATAGAACAATCAAAATTCCCACCCCCACCAACACATACACACACACTGCATCACACACACTGCATCACACACACTCACACTTCATTCATATACACACACTGCACTCACACACTGCATTCATACACACACTGCATTCATACACACTGCATTCATGCACACTGCATTCATACACACTGCATTCATACACACTGCACTCATACACACGGTGCATTCATACACACAGTGCATTCATACACACAGTGCATTCATACACACAGTGCACTCATACACACACTGCACTCATACACACACTGCACTCATACACACACACTGCACTCATACACACACACTGCACTCATACACACACACACTGCACTCATACACGCACTGCACTCATACGCACTGCACTCATACGCACACACTGCATTCATTATATACACACACTGTAAATAAATATTCAATTAATATATACACACACACAATGCACTCATACACACACAATGCACTCATACACACACACTGCACTCATACACACACTGCACTCATACACACACACTGCACTCATACACACCCACTGCACTCACACTGCACTCATACACACACACTGCATTCATTATATACACACACTGTAAATAAATGTTCAATTAATATAATTTTTTTAGGATCTAATTTTATTTAGAAATTTACCAATAGCTGCTGCATTTCCCACCCTAGTCTTATACTCGAGTCAATAAGTTTTCCCAGTTTTTTTGGGTAAAATTAGGGGCCTCGGCTTATATTCGGGTCGGCTTATACTCGAGTATATACGGTACTTACAGTTTGGTTCTGTTGTATAGAATCATTGCTCCCACTGTCTCCCTGTCTCACAGCGCAGTGTCTCCCAGTGTCCCTTAGTGTCTCAGTGTCCCCATGTCTCCCTTAGTGTCCCCTAGTGTCTCAGTGTTCCCTAGTCCATAGAACATAGTATCATACATATTAACAAAATAATAAAAAAAAAACATGGAGATTATATTAAGAGTTGTAATAAAACTGAGATGAGGTGGATTTTTGAGTTGGATACTCTATCTCCTGCTGGCATGAATATAGATTTTGAGATTTTTAACTATATTTAAAATCTATAATTTAAGCTATTTAGAGAAAAAAATACCTTCTCCTTTTACAATTCAATAACAGTTTTTTTTTATTTCTCTTCACTTTTTTATCATCCTTTTTATTTAATGTTTAATACCAATCCTGTTTTACCGCTTTTAATCTCATCTTTTTTTGGAAGGGTATGTGTAATACAATTATAAATAATAATATATGCACATTTGTATTTATGTATTTATTGATACTGTCTAGTACTAAATAGTAATATATGCACATTTCTTTATTTCTGTATTTATTGATACTGCCTATTTTTCTCTCTTCTGTTTCTCTCTTCTGTTTCCCTTCCCAAATATTCTGATTTGCCTCATCAAAAATAATATGTATGATACTATGTTCTATGGACTGGTGGGATTAAAGCTGTAGAGCAATCAGAACGCATTCTCCGGGAAGCTAGTACACCCTGGGAGGTCCCTCAGGGTATACCAAGATGGCGCGAAAGCAATGATTGACATCTAGCCGAAACCAGAAGTATACGCCAAGCCATACCGGAAGTGACGTGATGCGACCAAAATGCGCAGGTACATTACGAATTTTTTGCTCAAAGTTTTCAAATAAGCACCTGATGAAGGCGTCCAGCCGAAACGCGTTGTGTTTAATCTAGGAAGATTCCTTGCATGCAGTTTGCTGTGCTTTTTCTTTTTTTTTTTTATAAATTCTTTATTTTTGGTGCATGTTGCGTAACACATAACATAACATTCGTAGGTGCCACTTCCATGTGGTCAAATAATAACAGTTAAACATCTGGTATGGCATTCAGTATATTTGCACATTTTGTTGAGGTGGTGGTCTGTGTGGTTATAACGGGGTGACCTATGTGAGAAAGAGAGGGAGGAGACCGCGCCTTAAATATAAAGAACTAGATGAATATACAAAAAAGTATACGTACACAATAATTGAAGTAATGGTCCTCTTACACAATATGACCTCAGAAATAAAAGGAACATACAAAGAATAATAGTGCAATATGTTTAGTACAATAAGTATGTAAATGAATAATACTAATAGTTTTCCACTCACATATCCCAGAGCTAACCTAGAGCTCTGCCGTTAGTACGCCTGGATGGAACAATCCCCGTCTAAGGATATATATGAGGTAGTGGTGGTCCCAATCGTCTCGGATGGAGTAATATGTGGAGAGACAGGAGAATCCAGATAGTGCAATATATATTTATAAAATAAAGAATGAATAAAATGATGTAAAATCAGTACTCACATTTACTAGAGCAAAACTTGCTCTAGTTTCTATAGCGTAGGTGGTATAGTCCCCACCAAGGAACAGGATGATAACCAGGATGGAAAAAATAAAATTTAAATGTATATAAACAAAGAATTTATTAAACAAAAATTGGATAAAATAAATAAGAGTGCTATATAAAAAGTCTTTCAAAGTCCACTTTACGCGTTTCGACTATCAAAAAGGCTTCTTCAGTGTGCATGCAGTTTGCTGTGCTTTTTCTTTTTTTTTATACATTTTTTATTTTTGGTGCATGTTGCGTAACACATAACATAACATTCATAGGTGCCACTTCCATGTGGTCAAATAATAACAGTTAAACATCTGGTATGGCATTCAGTATATTTGCACATTTTGTTGAGGTGGTGGTCTGTGTGGTTATAACGGGTTGACCTATGTGTTTGTATTATACCTCCATGTCGTGTGTGGTTCTATTGGGAGCTCGGGGTGAAGCTTGTCTGTGGTCGTTTGTTATATTTGTTTGGGTTATGTCATGGAGGTGCTGCTCCATTATGTTGTCCTATGTTACAACTGTGGTAGTGAGGGGTTGTCAGTTTTTGCTGTGCTTTTTATATGTAAGAATTTTTATTGATTTCTGGAAAAAGTGTGATTTTACTTCTAATCCCTGCTTATTATTTCTCACAATATGAACATTGGGGGAGAGCAAAGAAGCTGAGGAATCACACCTTTACATCCTACCTATGCTTATTTACTTGAGTCCGTTTTCTATACAGGCTCATGAAAATGTGAGTAGTATGCTACTATTTTAATAATGTTTTAGTCACAGTGTGGACACTATACAGACTATATTGCCCTATGTGAGCCATTTTGTCTTTTAGAAATTCCTCTGCATAAAGTTTATTTAAAGTGTATGTATAAACTTCTACTACTGCACTTTTTTGAACACTGTGCACAAACCTTTTGTCACTATTTACTTTATAGAGCGCTAACCACCATTTTTTTATTTCTATTGTATGTATTGTGTGGAATTAAGTGGTTGATTTCACGGTGGTTTTCAGCAGCATTATCTTACATCACTATAAGCACCAATTTACCACTATTTTTTCTTCTATACACACATACACACACACTGACACAAAAGGACACACAGAGACACATACACACAGAGACAGGAGATGAGGGGGAGGTAAGGGTGACAGTGTGGGAGGGAGTGTGTGTGCTGGTGGGCAGTGTGAGAAAGAGGGACAGTGTAAGGGGGGAAGGGAGGGAAAGGTTGACAGTGTGGAGGGAAGGGTGAGAAATGGTTACATTGTGGGGGGCAGGATAAGAAAGGGTTACAGGGGGGGGCAGGGGAAAAATGGTTACAGTGGGAGGGTGCAGTGTGAGAAAAGGTTACAGTGGGGATGTGTGGGGAGAGAAAAAGTTACAGTGGGGGGTTGCAGGGTGAGAAAGGGTTACAGTGGGGGGATGCATGGTGAGAATGGGTTACAGACTGCTGAATACACACACACACACACTGCATTGATTTGTGTGGCGTGTGTGAAGGGTGCTGTGTGTGCGAGGGGTGGTGTGTGTGTGTGTGTGTGTGAGGGGGGCTGTGTGTGGGGGTAGGGGGGCTGTGTGTGTGGGGGGGTAGGGGTAAGATGTGTGGGAGGGTAGGGGTTCTGTGCTGTGGGGGGGAGGGGTGCTGTGTGTGGGGGGGTAGGGGTGCTGTGTGTGGGGGGTTATGGGTGCTGTGAGGGGTAGGGTGCTGTGCTGTGGGGGGGAGGGGTGCTGTGTGTGGGGGGTTAGGGGTGCTGTGTGTGTGTGAGGGGTGCTGTGTGTGGGGGTAGGAGGGCTGTGTGTGTGGGGGTAGGGGGGCTGTGTGTGTGGGAGGTAGGGGTGCTGTGTGTGTGGGAGGTAGGGGTGCTGTGTGTGTGGGGGGGGTAGGGGTGATGTGTGTGGGAGGGTAGGGGTGCTGTGCTGTGGGGGGAGGGGTGATGTGTGTGGGAGGGTAGGGGTGCTGTGCTGTGGGGGGAGGGGTGCTGTGTGTGGGGGGTAGGGGTGCTGTGTGTGGGGGGGTTATGGGTGCTGTGAGGGGGTAGGGTGCTGTGCTGTGGGGGAGGGGTGCTGTGTGTGGGGGGGTAGGGGTGCTGTGTGGGGGAGTGTAGGGGTGCTGTGTTTGGGGGGTAGGGGTGTTGTGTGGGGGGGGGGTAGGAGTACTGTGCGTAGTGGGGGTTGTGGTAAAGATATAAAAAAAAATATAATAAATCTTTATCCCCCCCTCCCTTCTTCTTACCTTTGGTGAAGGAGGGGGGGGGACACAGCCAGCCCTGGTGGGCCGGTGGTGGTAAGTACAGGTCTGCAAAGCAGCTCTCCTGTCCTCCCGTGCGATGCTGTGCGGAGCGTTGCCATGGTAACGCACGGCAACGCTCCACACAGATTGCTCACGGGAGGACAGAAGAGCTGCTTCCTAGGTCTCTCCCCCTGCTTCCAGGTCCTCCCGACACGAAAGCAGAGTAGGCGCCTGCCGTTTTGGGCAGGCAGGTGCCTACTCTGCATTGCTGCAGACAGACAGTGGCCCCCTCCCCTGGCGACCTATGGCCGCGTGCCCACAGAGAGCTATAGGTTCGCCATCACTGGCCTAGTCCCTTAATCTGACTAAATCCCTCTGCAGCAAAGTAATATTTTCCTCACATTGTATCACAGAATTTTGTATTACCTGCAAACTCTGAAACATGACTTTCTATGCTTATTTCAAGATCATTTATAAACATTTTAAATAGAAGTGGTCCCAGAACAGAACCCTGATGGACACCACTTACAACTTTTGTCCAGCTTGAAAAATTTCCATGTTACAACTCTCTGTACTCTATCTTTAAGCCAGTGTTCTACTCAAAAACACGTATTCTCTTGTATCCTGGTTCAGTAGCCTAAAAAGAGAATAGAGAGAAAGGGGAGAAAAAGAAACAATGTTTCACTTCTCTTCTTGCAACACAATGTGTGCCCTGGCTGTGCCCAGACTAAACCAGATGGTGATACACAGATAAGCCACAACATTAAAACCCTCTTACAGGTGAAGTGACTAATATTGATTATAATGATACAATGGCACCTGTCAAGTGGTCAGAGATATTAGGCAGCAAGTGAACAGTCAGTTTTTGAATCTCATGTGTAGGAAGTAGGAAAAATTGGCAAGGGAAAAAAGATCTGATTGATAAGGGCCAAATAGTAATGACTAGGCTGCTTAGTCAGAGCATATCCAAAACGGTAGGTCTTGTACAGGGCTAATCAGCCTGCCTGGTATACATTGGTTAGTACCTACCAATAGTGGTTTATGAAAGGGCATCGGGGACATGGGCGCCTATGGCTCATGCACATGTAGAGCAATGGCTAGCTCCTCAGAACCTCTGTAGCTCAAATAGGTGAAAGATATAATGCTGGCCATGATAGATAGGTGTCAGAACACACAGTGCATAACAGTTTGCTGTGTATGGGGCTGCATAGCCACAGAATGGTCAGAGTGCCCATGATGACCACAGTCCACCACCAAAAGCACCTTCAATAGGGACGTGAGTATCATAACTGGACCATGAAGCAATGGAAGAAGGTTGCCTGGTCTGATGAATCACGTTTTCTCTTAGATCAAGTGCATGGTTGGGTGATGCACATCGTTTACCTGGGAAAAAGATGACAGCAGGATGCACTATGAGAAGGACACAGGCTGGTGGAGGCGGCAGTGTTGTACTCAAAGCAATGTTCTACTGGGAATCCTTGGGTCCTGACATTTATGTGGATGTTACTTTGAAACGTACCACCTACCTAGAGATTGTTGCAGATCATGTACACCCCTTCATGGCAATGGTGTTCCCTGATGGCAGTGGCCTCTTTCAGCAGTATAATGCATCCATCAAAAATTGTTCTGAAATGGCATAAGGAACATGGCAAAGGGTTCATGGTGTTGCCTGGGCCTGCAAATTACCCAAATCTGATTAAGCATCTGTGGGATGTGCTGGAGCAACAAATCCATGGATCCTCCCATTTCGCAACATGCAGGACTTAAAAGGTCTGCTGCTAATGTATTGGTGCCAGATACCAAAGGATACATTCCGAGGTCTTGTGGAGTCCATGCCTCAATACATCAGAGCTGATCTCGCAGCATTAGTGAGCATTAGTGAGGCCTACACAATATTAGGCAGGTGGATTTATTGTTGTGGCTGATCAGTGTATAAATCTACTAAATATTTTATTTACAATTAAAAGAAAATGCATAGATTTGCACAAGTTATAAGTGACAGGTAATATTTAGTATTTTGGTTGTTCTTGTGTTTGTCTTTACACTTTTTTCAAGTGACCTTGACTTGTTCTATGGCTGCGATTGACATTATGGACAATATGTCCAAACTCTTATTTATATATATATATAATAACATATTTATTTTTTTATATGTACATACAGTACATTCACTTTGAAGAGAAAATGTTCTCTCTGTGAGATCCCAACGTGATTCATGAACCTGATAATCCTGTTGTCTGTACAAATGTATCAACGTGAATACATTAATGCATATTTTTTTCCTACCTCCCTCTCTCTCTCCTTTTGTGCAAATTGTTTCTCTTATCAGAGGAAATTGAAAATACATTAAGAGGTTTCTTTGAAAGATGGAAATTGGAGTTATTGTGTGAGATCTACAGCACTGAGAGGGGTCTGAAACCTTGTTTGAAGATTTACATTAGCTGTCCAGCTCTCTACATTACTGCCCTAATCATTCCTGCAGTCTTTACATTAATCTACCTCTGCTTGAGCATTCAATATTCCCCAGTCTATCTACGGCACTATGCGCATAACGTGTTCTCTGTGGTCACAGCCCCCCCGATCAGTTTTATTAGTCATCAACTCAGCACCTGTGCCTCAGTCCTAAAATTAAAGTGTCCCTCTGCCCATTTGAAATGTTGGGGGGTATATATTCATATAATATACAAAATATGGAGAGAATACTCAATAGTATAAACATTAATAATAAACAATTGCTAGGGTGCTATTCAATAGTGGTACTCCCTCAAATACCAAAATAACCAATAATTAAATAAACAAAGAATGCACACCAAAAAAACATAAAAAGTCTCTATCTATATTTATTACATCACTAGTAAGTATACAATTCTAATATAGCAGACAGTGACACAATAGGCTAAATAATAAACAATAATAAATATTTACCGCAATTCACAAGCCTAATCGGGCAGAAACACGAGTCAAACAAACCCCCCAACGTTTCGGCTCCTCCTGGTAGCCTTTATTCACTCATATATTTTCTTGTTTGTAAAATATTTTGCACCATCTTGCAACTTTCAGGACTTAAAGGATCTGCTGCTAATGTCTTAGTGACAGATACCACAGGACACATTCAGAAGTCTTGTGAAGTCCATGTCTTGATGCATCAGAGCTGTTTTTGCAGCACAAGGAGGACCTACAAAATGTTATGCAGGTGTTTTTAACCCCTTAACGCCGTTACGCCGTTCTATGCCGTCACCATTTAAATTGGCTTTAAAGCCGTTATGGCGGCATAGAACTCCGTAACGGCTCTCTGCCCCAGGAGCCTCCAGCTACTTACCTCCGCCGTGATCCTCTTCGGGAGGACTGCCTGACAGCCCAGGCAGCCCTCCCCGGCAAATTAGGCCCCCGGGGGCCATGTGATCGCTTTCAAAGAGCGATCACATGGCCCCCTATAGCTGGCTGTGGATCTGCCAGCAGGGGGACTGTCTGAAATGTCAGACAGTCCCCCTGCTGGTGGGTAGTGTAAAAAAAATAAACAATTAGAGATGTTTTAAAATAAACTGCAGAAAAGCAAAGAGTATAGATGTCCATCATCATTCGGTAAATGTCCTTAGAGCATTAGGTCAATAAATAAAGTCAGATTAAGGAACAGAAAACACATACAACTACATTTTAACATTTTGTGAGGCTACTTAAAATCACCCATCTCAGCAAACAAATATAGGGATTCAGTTCCACCATATGACTATATTGTGTTATGCCCACCACCACTTCACAGTACCCCAATATCGGTGGGTCCTACACTAATTCCAATCTGGGAGACAAATTAAATAGTGCTGGTGCAAAATAAGCAGGAATGTATATATTTGAGGAGATTTTTGAATAGTAAAGTCACTTTTATTATAATTTTCATAGAGCAGATATATGATATGCATTGTGAGCATATACATCAAAGCACTATCAGTTTAATGGTTTAGTATTGATACTGCATTTTTTTGAATTGCATTTACCAAAATAATTTTGCATTATATATATTCACAATGTTCTTATAAACAGATCATACACTTTTGCTTATTTTGCACCAGCGCTATTTAATATGTCTCCGACGCTGGAATTAGTGTAGGACCCACCGATATTGGAGTACTGTGAAGTAGTGGTGGGCCAGCGGAGGATCCAGAACCCAATCTCGGGAGGGGCACATGGTGTTTTATAGAATCAATCCAGGCACAATAACCACTACAAGGAGGGATTGCTGTACTATTTTTACTGTGGTGGGCTTAACACAATATGGCCAGATGGTGGAACTGAACCCCATATTTGTTAGCTGAGATAGGTGATTTCAAGTAGCCTTATGTAATTGAAAAATTTATTTTAATGTGTGCGTTTTTCCTTAATCTCTATTATGTATAAATTTTGGTCACTACGGCAGCACTTTTCCAGTTAAATGGAAATTGGAGTTACTGAGTGAGGTCTACAACACTGAGAGGGGTCTGAAACCTTGTTTGAAGATCTCCATTACTGCCCTAATCATTCATGCAGTCTTACATTAACCCCTTAACCCCTTAAGACCGTAGCCAAATGTACAAGTTGTGATCCAAAAAAACGTAAACAAAACCTGGCATTTGCGCTATATGTCTGTCCAACCATAATTCACCTCTTTCATATTAAATGCACCCCCCATTATTATATATCATTTTATTCAGGGGAAACGGGGCTTTCGTTTAACATCAAATATTTAGGTATGGAACATAATTTAATATGAAAAAAATATTTAAAAATGGGAGAAAATAAGAATTTTTTAAATTTTTTTAGTTCTACGTGACATTCTAACTGTGAATGTCATAATACTGTTTGCTTTTACTGCAATACAATACACACATTTGTATTCAGCGATGTCTCGCGTGTAAAACAGTACCCCCTATGTTCAGGTTTTATGGTGTTTTGGGTAGTTACAGGGTCAAATATAGCGTGTTACATATTTCAGTTTTTTTACATTGAAATTCGCCAGATTGGTTACGTTGCCTTTGAGACCATATGGTAGCCCAGAAATAAGAATTACCCCCATGATGGCATACCATTTGCAAAAGTAGACAACCTAAGGTATTGCAAATTGAGTATGTCCAGTCTTTTTTAGTAGCCACTTGGTCACAAACACTGGCCAAAGTTAGTGTTAATATTTGAAAATGCAAAAAACTAATTTGAACGCAAATTTTGGCCAGTGTTTGTGACTAAGTGGCTACTAAAAAAACTGAACATACCCTATTTGCAATACCCTGGGTTGTCTACTATTGCAAATGGTATGCCATCATGGGGATAATTTTCATTCCTGGGCTACCATACGGTCTCAAAGGCAACCTGGCGAATTTTAATGTGAAAAAACTGAAACGCAAACCTTATATTTGACTCTGTAACTTTTGAAAACACCATAAAACCTGTACATGAGGGGTACTGTTATACTCAGGAGACTTCGCTGAACACAAATATTAGTGTTTCAAAACAGTAAAACGTATCACAACAATTATATCGTCAGTGTAAGTGCCATTTGTGTGTGAAAAATGCAAAAAATGTCACTGTCACTGACGATATCGTCGTTGTAATATATTTTACTGTTTTGAAACACTAATATTTGTGTTCAGCGAAGTCTTCCGAGTAAAACAGTACCCCCCATGTACAGGTTTCATGGTGTCTTGGAAAGTTACAGAGTTAAATATAGTGCTAGACAATGTAATTCCCTGAACTTTTGGCCTGGGTTGGCAGGCAGGTCCTGCAAATTGTAATTAATAAAATGACCTAATTATGTAAAATTATTACATAAATATATGCGTAGAATTATTATATATATATGTGTGTATATATATATGTGTGTATATATATGTATATAATTTTTTTAAATTATTTTTATTTATATATAGGTATATACATAGTGATATATACGTATATACTTATGTATATAGATATATATATTATTTCGTTCTACATGTATTTTGATATCAATATATATATATTAATTTTAAAATACAGTTAGAACGAAATTACGCATGTTTATATATTTTTTATCTATTTTTTTTTTATTATTTTTTTATTATTTTTTTATTTATTTTTTTAACGTATTTATATATTTATTTATTTTTTATTATATATAAATATATATATAATGAAAATTATATATATATTTAATCAATATCATTGTACGTGTATTTTGATATTAATATATATATATAATTATGTATATATTAATATTAAAATACACGTAGACAGTGTATGCATATTTATGTGTATGTGTGTATATGTGTGTATATATATACTTAGATCATATATATAATAAATATATATATGATCTAAGTATATATAATTTATTTTTACACTGTTTTAACATTTTTAATTTTTTTTTCAGACAGCAGGGGGAGTACCTGTCATTACAGGCACTCCCCCTGCTGGCAATGCCTTGGACGGCTATGCCGTCCATGTGATCGCGGGGTCCTCGCAAGGACCTCGCGATCACATGGCCCTGGGCGGCTGAAGAGGACGCAGGGGGACTCTCTGGGCTCCCAGGTAAGTCCCCCATACCGCGATCGCCGGCGTGGGATCGCCGGCGACCGGGTAAGTACATAAGATCGCAGGACGTACTATGACGTCCTGCGGCTTTTAGAGCCACCAAAATAAGGACGTCATAGTACGTCCTGCGGTCTTAAGGGGTTAAGGACTGAGCCAAATGTACACGTTGTGATCAAAACAAAACGTAAACAAAACTTGGAATTTGACTATATGTCTGTTCAACGGTAATTTACCTCTTTCATATTAAGTGCACCGACACTTATTATATATAATTTTATTCAGGGGAAACAGGGCTTTCATTTAACAAAAACTATTTAGCTATAAAACACCATTTAAAATGAATTAAATATTGAAAGATGGGAGAAGATAAGATTTTTTTTATTTTTTTAGTTCTTCGTGACATTTTAAGTGTGAATATCATAATACTGTTTTCTTTTACTGCAATAAAATACACATATTTGTATTCAGCAATGTCTAACGTGTAAAACAGTACCCCATATGTACAGGTTTAATGGTATTTTGGGAAGTTACAGGGTCAAATATAACATGTTACATTTTTCAGTTTTTTTCACATTGAAATTCACCAGATTCGTTACGTTGCCTTTGAGACCATATGGTAGCCCAGGAATGAAAATTACCCCATGATGGCATACCATTTTCAATAGTAGACAACCCAAGGTATTGCAAATGGGGTATGTCCAGTCTTTTTTAGTAGCCACTTGGTCACAAACACTAGCCAAAGTTAGTTAATAATATTTGTTTGTGCGTGAAAAATGCAAAAAACTAATTTGAACGCCAGTTTTGGCCAGTGTTTGTGGCTACTAGAAAAGACTGGACATACCCCATTTGCAATAACTTGGGTTGTCTACTATTGCAAATGGTAAGCCATCATAGGGGTAATTTTCATTCTTGGGCTACCATACGGTCTCAAAGGCAACGTAACCAATCTGTCAATGTGAAAAAACTGAAACACAATTCTTATATTTGACTCTGTAACTTTAGAAAACACCATCAACCTGTACTTGAGGGGTATGTTATACTTGGGAGACTTCGCTAAACACAAATACTAGTGTTTCAAAACAGTAAAACGTATTACAACAATTATATTGTCAGTGTAAGTGCCATTTGTGTGTGAAAAATGCAAAAAATTTAACTTTCACTGACGATATCATCGTTGTAATACATTTTACTCTTTTGAAATACTAATATTTGTGTTCAGAGAAGTCTTCCGAGTAAAACAGTACCCCCCATATACAGGTTTTATGGTGTCTTGGAAAGTTACAGGGTTAAATACAGTGCTAGCAAATTAAATTCCCTGGACTTTCGGCCTGGGTTGTCAGGTAGGTCCCACAAATTGTAATTAATGAAATTACCTAATTATGTATTATTATATATATATATATATATATATATATATATATATATATATATATACCGTATTTATCGGCGTATAACACGCACCGGCGTATAACACGCACCTCATTTTTAGAAAGAAATTCCAGGAAATTCCCCCCCCCCCATAGTATTCCCCCCCTCCCATAGTATTCTCCCCCCTCCCCTCCCATAGTATTCTCCCCCCTCCCCTCCCATAGTGTACTTCCCCCCCTCCCCTCCCATAGTGTACTTCCCCCCTCCCCTCCCATAGTATTTTCCCCCTCCCCTCCCCTCCCATAGTATTCTCCCCCTCCCCTCCCATTCTCCCCCCCTCCCCTCCCATAGTGTACTTCCCCCCCTCCCCTCCCATAGTGTACTTCCCCCCTCCCCTCCCATAGTGTACTTCCCCCCCTCCCCTCCCATAGTGTACTTCCCCCCCCTCCCCCCTCATAGTGTCCCTCCCCCCTCCCCTCCCATAGTGTACTTCCCCCCCCTCCCCTCCCATAGTGTACTTCCCCCCCTCCCCTCCCATAGTGTACTCCCCCCCCCTCCCCCCCTCCCATAGTGTACTTCCCCCCCTCCCCCCTCCCATAGTGTACTTCCCCCCCTCCCATAGTGTACTTCCCCCCCTCCCATAGTGTACTTCCCCCCCCTCCCCTCCCCTCCCATCCCATAGTGTACTTCCCCCCCCTCCCCTCCCATAGTGTACTTCCCCCCCTCCCCTCCCCTCCCATAGTGTACTTCCCCCCCTCCCCTCCCCTCCCATAGTGTACTTCCCCCCCCTCCCCTCCCCTCCCATAGTGTACTTCCCCCCCCTCCCCTCCCCTCCCATAGTGTACTTCCCCCCCCTCCCCTCCCCTCCCATAGTGTACTTCCCCTCCCATAATTACTTACCTGTCCTGAAGCGTGGGCCGGCTTCACAGCTTGCACCGCGGTACAGGTACTTTAATTTCATGTTCCGGTTTCCGGCGGGACTGAAAGGAAGTGTGCACACTATTGTGCACCCTTCCTTTCAGTCCCGCCGGAAACCGGAACATGAAATTAAAGTTCCTGTACCGCGGTGCAAGCTGTGAAGCCGGCCCACGCTTCAGGACAGGTAAGTAATTATGGGATATCGGCGTATAACACGCACCCACGATTTTCCCCCTATTTTCAGGGGGGAAAAGTGCGTGTTATACGCCGATAAATACGGTATATATACGTGTGTGTGTGTGTGTATGTGTATATATATATATATATATCATTTTTTTAAATTATTTTTATTTATATATAGGTATATCTATATATATATATATATATAGTAATATATACGTGTTGTAGAATTATTAAACCCCTTATAAACCTATAACCATTATTAGGCCCCCTTATAAACTATATAATCCTTACTGGGCCCCTTTAATACTATATTCTCATATTCAGCTCTCAGGCCTCATAGTTTAAGCTTTACAAGATTCCTTTGTTCATAGAAACAGCATGTCAGCAGAAAATGCTAGAATCTTCTGATTCAATGAAACTCTGTAGCAGATAGTCTTGATAGAATGTATAAATGCTAAGAAGGCCTTGAGAACACTGAAGGATACTAACCTTGAAACCCTTAACGTACCAGCCACTCATTATGGATGGATGCCAAGCCCCCCTCCCATCGAGTAAAGCTCCCTCGTGCTTAGCAAAATGGAGCCGAAACCTGTAGGAGCTAATCATGACGTTAGTTATGACATAAGACGTAACACCCAACAGGGAGGGCATTTGACTGACCACTTTACACCTTAGCCAATTGACAATGTTTTCTTGCTTTTTATCTTGATTTTTACAATGATGTAATTTTGCCTTTAAAAGGGCTTGCAAGCCTGCTTTTTAACAGAAGCCAATAAATTTCCTGAAGTTCTTTCATCTAATCTGAACTCTGTGTCAGTGTGAATTTACTTCTGCGTATACGCAATTTAAACATCTCTAATTTGGACAGGAACAGATAGTCATTCAAACTTCTTTGTTTGCTTAAAAGATTCCCTTATCAGCTGGCGTCCAACTGTGCGGCCTGGGTTATGCCCTGCTAGGGCAGCCGTCCGAGAAAAACGTGGGGCAGATTAATCCTGGGGGAAGGAAGGAGATTGATCACCTCTGAATACACGGTTGAGTCTGCAGCACCCCGGTATGTTCCAGCCTCTGTGATTGACCTGCCCCAGAGTCTGTGACTGGCTCCCAAGAGGTCATCAAAGACAGGTAATATCTTGCCCAGAGACCCCACACCTTACTTGTTGATATTTACTTTTACCTGCACATACTGACTATCTGTTGCCTGGGTGTGCTCTTATTGATTTGTCCCTATCTTAGTGCCCGGGTAGTTTTATTTGTTTATTTGCCTGTTTACCCCTTTTAGGTACCACGTGGCTGTGGTAGTAAGGAAAAAGGGGTGTGGATCTGTGGAAGTTTTCCTGGGGATCTTCTGTCTGCCTGTTTTCCTCTTTTAGGTGCCGAGTAGCTACGGCAGTAAGGAAAAAGAGGGGGGGAATCTGTGGAGGGGTGTAGACTCACTGCCTCCTGGGGGTTTCCCATAAGTGTCACTTTGACTGCTAGCCTCATTGGACATCACTTTACTCTGCTTGTTGTGTGCAGAGAGGTGGAACACTCCAGCCTCGAGCGCTGACGCTGGGTGTTCCAGTTTAACTTTTGTGGCAGGTGGATTCAGGCTGGTATTGCTGTTTCCATCACCACGTGGTAGTGGTACTTGCGGGTGGGTCTGCAGGTGTACTACGGGATTGAGTTAGGTGGCTTTTGCCACACGTGTAAGGAAAGGGATTTTTGTTAACCCTGTTTGAACTTATTTGAACTGTGATGCATGCACTGTATTTTACTTGAAATGTTGTCTTAATTGTCTGTCACACAGATTCCTGTGTTTACTTTTATCTTACTCTCTGTACTATTTACACTTTCCCCTCCTGTTTCTCTTTCTCTGATGAGAGAAGTGATTGGTCACACACTTCTTTCCACGCTCCAATCCTTGGGTAGACGGAATCAGTGACTAGTCTACGTTTTGGGAAGACGTACGTTGGAATTTATTCTTGCGTAGCAGTCGAGCATTGTAGACATTATCTTTCAATATCTCTCTCTCTCTCTCTCTCTCTCTCTGTCTCTGTCTCTGTCTCTGTCTCTCTCTGTCTCTCTCTCTGTCTCTCTCTCTGTCTCTCTCTCTCTCTCTCTCTCTATCTCTCTGTCTCTCTCTCTGTCTCTCTCTGTCTCTCTCTCTGTCTCTCTCTCTGTCTCTCTCTCTCTCCCTCTCTCTCTCTCCCTCTCTCTCCCTCTCTCTCTCTCTGTCTCTGTCTCTCTCTCTCTCTCTGTCTCTCTCTCTCTCTCTCCCTCTCTCTCTCTCTCTCTCTCTCTCTCTCTCTGTCTCTCTGTCTCTCTCTTCCTCTATCTGTCTCTCTCTCTCTGTCTGTCTCTCTCTCTCTCTCTCTGTCTCTCTCTCTCTCTCTCTCTGTCTCTCTCTCTCTCTCTCTCTCTCTCTCTCTCTCTCCCTGTCTCTGTCTCTGTCTCTCTCTCTCTCTCTCTCTCTCTCTGTCTCTCTCTCTCTGCCTCTGTCTCTCTCTATATCTGGGACGCCTTATATAGAGGATATGGGACAGAAATTAGGAAAGCCCAGTAAGGGGTGGTTCGCGTGTGATTTGGTAGAGGATAGAGAAGGTGAAGAGATGGTTAAGAAGGTTGATAAGATTGCTAAAGTGTGTGGAATTACCGTACCTCCGTGCGGTAGATTGCAGCCAGAGAGCTGGCGTAAGTTACTGACAGAAAAGAAGGGAAAGCTTTCAGATCATGATTTAGTCCGGACAGCTGAGGCTTGGTACCGGCAAAGGCTATTCAGCAAGAGGGATGGATTGAGGAAGAGGTTGAGCAAAAAGGTGTAAAACTGTTTGTGTATTACAAAAACTTTGTTCCAGGGAAACTCTCCCAGCCAGCGCTTAGTTATGGCGCACACGAGGTGACCCCGAGTGAAAAGCAACTGACCATAGCTCCCGCTCCTAGTCCCCTCTCTACCAATGCCCCCGTTTACCCAGTCCTGAATGCTGATGGATCCATATTTTCCCCACCATCATCCTCATCCAACCCGTCACCCTGTCCATCTCCCTCCAGCCCCTTCCACCCCTCCAACATGACGTCCCTCCGCCCGTCCCCACCTACACGCCCTCGTGCCTGCCCATTCTCCACTTCTTCTCCCACTGACCCATCCCCTCTGCCTGTCCCTCCTCCTTTCGCCTCCCCTATTTCCCCTGCCCCACCTTCTCCTCCTTCTACCCCTCCAGCCCCGCCTACTCCACCCTCTTCCCCACCTACTCCACCCGACTCTCATCCCTCCTCTTCCACATCCTCATGCCCGTACCCTCTGTATCCTTCCGCCCTTCCTAGTCCCTACTCGTCACCTCCGCCCTACGCCTACTCCACCCAACTGTCCTGGCCCCTCTCATATCCTTATCCGTCACTTCCGCCCTATACACCCACTTCCCCCGTGCTCCCCGTAGTCACGCAGCCAGCTCCTCTTACATCTGCCCTTGTCATGCCCACATCCAACATGGCCGCCACTTCCTCACTGAACCCAAACGTCACTTCCTTCCATGCCTCCAATATGGCGTCCCCCAGTAACACAGCACCTCTTATGCCAGTCCTTCCGAATGATCTACTTCCATCAACTCTTAGTACACCGGCAGCCCCAGCCGGAGGAGTGCCACTTCTGCCCCCAGCCTTGACACCCCAAGTAGTGCGTCCCCCGGGCATCCGGGTGACACAAGCAGATGAATCTAGCTCGGCCGACTCGTTTGGCTGTGGCCACTCGTTTAGCACTCATGGCTACCAGGTGCCACCGGACGCCAGGGAATCTTCACCCCAATCATCCCGGCGCTCTTTAAATGACCCTTTTGGCCGCAGGCTTCAGGGAAGTGAGGCCCCTGTAATGTATGTCACCTTTAACCCAACACAAGCCAGTACACTGATGAAGTCACTCCCTGACCCTGAAAAACAGCCCATGCCCTTCTACAGGGCAATAGTTCAGATCCAGCAAACTTACTCTGCCGCTTGGCGAGACTTACTGAGCCTTTGTGCCATTAAAGCTGGGGATGCCTACTGGCCTAGCATTGCCCGTCACCTCTGTACTAACTGGTTAGTAAGTGACACAGATTATATGTCCGGTATTGAGTTCTGTGACCAGCTTAAGACCTGGGCTAAGGATAAGCTTGCAGATTTAGCAGCAGGCCTTAACGACATTATTCAGGAAAAAGGTGAATCTGTAGAAAGATTTCATGCTAGGCTTTTCCAAGTGTTCACTGACCTGGGATTTGAGCTCAGTAATAAAATACACGCTCAGATGCTTTCCGGTGCCTTTGTACAAGGCATCAAAGACTCTATACGTAAGGGTATTATTGCTGCCCGCCCTGAGTATAGAGTGGTTCCCCTTGATAAGCTGCTCCTAGTTGCCAGGGGCTTAGAAGCTGCACAGGTTCCAAGGAGACCCCATCCCACTCCTCTTATGGTATCATGTCCACCCATCCCCAAAGGCACTAAGCCTGCAGATGGAATCTGCTTCAACTGTGGAGAGAAAGGCCATTTTAGGAGTGACTGTCCTGCACCCCTTAAACCCCAAAGATCTAACAGGCCCAAATCTACCACTAAGGCCCCAGCACCTCCTTCCCCTGATTCAGCCCAAGAAGATTAGGATATTGGCAAGCCTGTATCATTAACCCCTGTTATGGCAGTATCTGCAGGGGAACAAGGGGGGCCATTAGCCACTGTCACTTTACCCATTGAAGGCCCCCCCACCACATTCCTTGTTGATACAGGTGCAGCCCGAAGTGTTCTGCGAGAACAAGACCTGCCTGATTCTTCCTTTTTGTCCAATATTGATGTCTCCTGTGTGGGAGTGGATGGTCTTCCAAGACAAAGCCCATTAACTACTCCTTTGCGGGTTGGCAGCTGCCCTAGTCTGCTTGCCCGTTTTGTGGTGTCATCCACATGTCCCATTAACCTGTTAGGTGCTGATGTACTTTCCCGTCTACAGGCATCAATCACTTTCACACCTGATGGCCAAGTGGAATTATCTTCAGCCCTCTCTGATTCAGATACCTCAGCCTTGTGTTCCTTACCTCTGATGCTTCACCTAGAGACACCACAGGGTTATGCAGAAGGCATGAGAGAAAATTTCCCTGCATCTCTAATGAACACTGTCCCTAAGACCTTGTGGTCCTCAGGCCCAGAAGATATAGGCCATCTGAAAGTCCCACCAGTGGTGGTCAAACTCATTGCAGGGGCAAAGCTACCCAGAAAGTCTCAATATCCATTGAAACCTGCCCAAGCGACAGCCATTACCAAGCAAGTCCAAGCACTGCTGGAGAAAGGGGCTCTTGTTAAATGTGAATCTCTCCAGACCCCATCCAGACTCGAAAACAGCAGGTACAGATCGGGGACATCCCGCGGCACCGACAGATGCCTTTTCAATACACCCCGCGGCAGACCAAACAGAAAAAGAAGACTGGGGCCTACTACACGCGGACATTTGCAGACCTAGAGGCACTATTTGGCAGAGCGGGCGCACATCAAGCAGCCGAGACCCCTGCTTACCAGGCAACATACCACCACAGCCCTACGCCAGCGATGGGGCGACGCTCACAGAGACCTCAAACTTCCCTGGCAACGGACCAGCAGGACATAGGGACTCTCCTACAACGGCAGGTACCACCCAAAATGGCGGCCGCTAACGGCCCTGATCCCCATGCAACCCCTGACACGCCAAGCCAGACACACATCCCAGCAATACAGGGGGACCCACACTCCATACCTGGGGACATCCCGGGAGGCACAGCCCCTGCCACTAAGCAGGATCTCCACAATATGCAAAATACCTTACTGGAAATACAGAGGCTCTTAACTGCAGACATGACCTCCCTAAAATCTAACATGCAGCAGCTCAGTGACAGAACAACTCACACTGAAGGGGACATTGGGAAACTTCACAACAAAATAGCTGAACTGAAAACCGCAATGGTCCACTTACAAACTACACAACAGGCTATGTCTCTTCAAATGACGGCACAGGAAGATAGACATCGCCGTAATAACCTAAAAATCCGTGGGATACCCCCTGAGATCGATGCAGAGGAACTGCCTCACTACACGAGAAGACTGATTGCTTCATTGTTACCACCAACGCTGGCCAAAAAATTCACTATCAACGGACTGTACAGACTGCCCACTATCACTAAGACGGCAGCCCCAATCACTGGTGACGTCATCCTCAGATGCAATACACCACAAGATAAGGGCCAGATCATGGCAGCAGTGAGGGGTAAAACCCCATTACCATTTGAAGGATCGCACCTAACCCTCTACCAGGACCTCACTAAAACTACACTTCAATGGCGTAAATCACTGCAGTCACTCACCAGCCGCCTGCGCTCCGCGGGGGTAACATACAGATGGGGCACGCCAAGATCCCTACTAATAACACACAACGGAACGACCCACAAGCTCACAAATGACTCGGAGGCACCTGCAATACTCTACGCACTGGGCCTCACCGAAAGACCAGCCGCAACCTCTGCTTCCCAAGTCGAACATACCTGGGACCCCGAATCAACGATCCCATTCGTACCGAGAACCAAGCCTACTACCTGACTGATCAAGAAACTTTAAGGAACGAACTTTAACAGACCTTCAAGAATATTAGTTTATATTATGCGTTATACTAACCTCTGTTCAGATTTCTCTTAATTTAATGGTTACCCCACTTATACCAGTTCTACATACTAACAGGCCCAGAAAGGGGCAGTATCAGAAGCACCTCGCATACGCATACAATATACACGCTACCACTACCTGGTATACGTACTAAACTGACACGGGGAAAGGCAGCCTCAGACCCGTCTTGCATACCTACACACACTAGATACACCCATAAGAGGTGTACAACTCCCCCCCCCCCCCGATGCCCCCTTGGTTAGGGGTACTTATCTGCTAGGGTACCGAAACAAGCCTCAGGTCATCACCACTAATACCTTGGTTACCTCACCCACGCACTCATGACTTAACACAATGCTACAACGAAACCCACTAGTACTCTCATGTAAAAACAAAATGTGCGACTGTTTACTAAGATGTCTCGTTCACTAACTCATTACCAAACCTTGTTACCCTGCATGACAGTTACTGTGCCCGTCCTGGTTGTTGGGGCCGGACGTGGTTGTGTAAAAATGAAAACGCACCAAAAATAAAGAATTTAAAAAAAAAAAAAAAAAAAACCCTGTACAATAGACTAAGAAGCATCTGACTGGTGGAGGCTCTTCCTGGTCAAGAAGTGACCTGCCGGCTGCTTTTGCTGCCAGTTTATCAACAGACAATGTAGTAACTTTGCAGGTATTTTTTTTTAAAAATATTAATGTATTAATAAAATTACTTAAACTGGAGAGGGCTTTGAACCCTAAAGTCCCCTTTAAAAATGTTCTACTTTTTCAAATATTTGTGGTTTACAAGAGTGTTAGAGAAAAATATAATTAAACGTTTACAATAACATGAAAAAAAAAATAAATAAATAAATAAATGTGAATCTCCATGTAATACTCCTTTATTTCCTGTGAAGAAGAAGACACCAAAGGGTGAACCAGAGAAATACCGAATGGTCCAGGACCTCAGAGCAGTAAATGAGGCAACAGTCCTGGACACCCCAATTGTGCCAAATCCGCACACACTCCTCTCTGGCGTTCCACCTTCTGCCAAATACTTCACAGTGATTGACCTGGCCAATGCATTCTTCAGTGTTCCCCTGGAACCAAGCTGTCAATACCTGTTTGCCTTCACACATGAAAAACAACAATATACATGGACAGTTTGCAAAAGCAATGAGTATCATCCTTGACCCCTGGCAGTCTGACCATCCAGAGGTTGTCCTACTCCAATATGTAGATGACTTGCTCCTTTGTGGGGATGATGTTCCCATAACAGAAAAAGGCTCTCTGGATCTTCTCTGTTATCTTGCAGATCAAGGATGTAAGGCGTCTCTCATCAAACTTCAATTCTGCCAGCCTACTGTGATCTTCCTAGGCCACTGCCTGTCACATGGCACCAGACACCTCACACATGACCGTGTCAGGGCAGTGTTGGCCATTCCACCTCCAAAGAGCACGAAGTCCCTACATGCTTTCCTAGGCCTCATCTCATAGTGCAGAGCCTGGATCCCTGAGGCCTCTCTGCTCAAGCAACCCTTGTATGACGCTCTCAAATCAGACCCCTTCTGCCTGTCACCAGGGGCACTTGACAACTTCTATACTCTTCAACGAGCAATTGCCTCTGCCCCTGCTCTTGGCCTACCTAATTATGACAAGCCTTTCAAATTGTTTGTGTCAGAAAGACAAGGCCACGCTACAGGCGTCCTCACTCAACCACATGGTCCTGGCGGACGTCAAAGGCCTATTGGATTCTTCTCCTGTCAACTGGATATCGTGGCCAGAGGCACCCCTTCCTGCCTTCGTGCTGTTTTTGCAGCTCAAGAACTTATTGACTGTACTGGGGACCTGGTTCTTGGTCACCCTCTTACTGTTTTGGCACCTCATGACATTTCTGCAATCATTAACCAGGTCCAAATCAAACATATCACAGCTGCCAGACACCTTCGACTCCAGTGTCGCCTCCTACTGCCTGACAATGTCACCCTTCAAAGGTGCCAGGTTTTAAACCCGTCCACTCTTCTGCCACTCCCTGAGGGGGGTACCTATTATGGATTCATCATGGATGAAGGATATGTCCTACTTCTTACACACACCCTGGCAAAACTGCTTCCCAACTTGCCTCCCTGTGACGGGCCTGAATATGCTTTTTGCACCATGGGGTACAAACCAACCATCAACCCTGAACCTCGCTATGAAGATGAACTTTTCCAATTGGTTGAGATAACACTCACCTTACAGGACTTTTACTATGATACTGAAGGTAACAGCATGACTTTAGTCCAACTGCCACATGAACTTAAACATCTGTACCATCATTGGGACACAGCTATTCCACACGTCCCTGTAACCAAGTCAAAGACTAAGTCATGGGGTGATCTTGGGCCCATGGCAAAACTATGGGCCACCATGGACGATTTACAACTTCAAGAAATAGGTGTTGCCAAGTATGCATCAACTGAACGTGAACCTGTAAGAGCATGGCCACGTTACTTTCTGGAAGAAGAATTTGAAGACCTGGTCATACAGCATGACTATGATCCAGAAACCCCCCATGACTGCTTTGCACAGATGAAAATGGAAACAACGCACCTACCAACCGTGCATGAGGATCCACTAACAGATCCTGACATCACCCTGTTTGTGGACGGCTCCAGATATGCTGATGAAGAAGGAAAATATCATACAGGATATGCCGTCACCACAACAGATGAAATTATTGAATCATCATCTCTACCATCAACAAAGTCCACACAGGAAGCTGAATTACAAGCTCTAACTTCAGCATGCAAGATCTCTGAAGGAAAACGCGCCAATATCTACACAGACTCAAGATATGCACTGGGCGTGGCTCATGACTTCGGACTGATTTGGAAAACCAGAGGATTTCTTACCACCGCCGGTACACCAGTCAAGCACAGTCTTGCAATCAAGGAGCTGATGGATGCCCTCCTACTTCCAGAAGAAGTGGCTGTTTTGAAGATAAAAGCAAATGGGAAGTTGGACTCGGATGAAGCAAAGGGCAACCATCTAGCTGATCAAGCTGCAAAGCAAGCTGCAAGAGGACCACAGGAAGTGGAAAGAAGAGTGTCCGGAAAGGAAGAAAGTCCAAGAAATGAAGAAATTCCAAGAAAAGAAGAAATTCCAAGAAAAGAAGAAATTCCAGGAAAAGAAGAAATTCCAAGAAATGAAGAAACTCCAATATTCACTCTGCAGACTCTTCCTACTGACCTAAGAATCCTATGGGAACAACAAGCTGCAATTGCCCCTGAGGAAATACAGAAATGGAAGAAGAAAGGAGCAGTCCTAAAAGATGGAGTATATTACAACAACCTCAGATTTTGTCTTCCTAAGAGTTTGTACCCAGCAGTTGTTCAATGGGCACATGGCCCTGCACACTTATCAAAAGATCTGATGAATGCCCTCATACAGAAGTATTATGAAGCTCCTGGAATTACCACGCTAATCAATAACTACTGCAAAGCGTGTGTCATCTGTGCTAAATGTAATCCTGGGAAAACAGCTAAAGTCCCCTCGAAGCACCTGGCTAAGCCCATGTATCCATTCCAAAGAATCCAGATAGATCATATCCAGATGCCAAAGAGCGGCAATTATGAATATGCACTAGTGATAGTGGACATGTTCTCAGGCTGGCCAGAAGCCTACCCAGTGACTAACATGACCGCCAAAACAACAGCACGACGTCTACTTACAGAAATTGTGTGTAGATTTGGATTGCCGGAAGTCATTGAAAGTGACCAAGGTCCGGCCTTCACAGCATCAGTTACCAAAGAAATTTGGACTGCTCTAGGAGTAACTCTTGCTTTCCACACCCCTTACCACCCACAGAGTAGTGGTAAGGTGGAGCGTATGAATGGTACCTTGAAAACTAGAATGCTAAAAATGTCACAAGAGACAAAAATGCCCTGGCCAGAAAGCTTGTCAATAGCCCTGTTCAGTGTCAGACATACACCCAGGGGAAAGCCCTCATTGTCCCCTTATGAGATTCTATTTGGTACTGCACCCAGGCTAGGTTGCTATTTTCCCCAACAACTACAGCTTCAGACTGATGTTTTAGTAGATTATGTGACTGAACTTGCAAGTGCCTTAAACAAAATCCATGCCCAAGTTTTCTCTTCAATTCCAGATCCTGATTCTGACACAGGCAACCACAGTCTGCTACCCGGTGATTGGGTCCTAGTCAAGAAATTTGTGCGAAAACACACTCTGGAACCAAGATTTGAGGGACCATTCCAAGTTCTCCTGATCACCGCTACCTCTGTCAAGCTGGCTGGTAGGCCACATTGGATCCACGCCTCCCATTGCAAAAAGACACCCGCTCCAGAGGAAGCTGATTCCGCACAACCATGTACTTCTGGTACCTAATCCCCTTGATTGGTCTCCTTAAAGCCCAGCAGGTGGCCATCACTAAAGATGCTAGTGGGTACACCTTCTGGTATAATTCATCATGTACCCGTGTGGCCACCTTTACCTTTGATTACTGTGATATTGTAGATTGCTAATTTCCTAAATCACAGTTTCAAGCCATTTATAAAGATATACCACAAGCAAAAGACCCCTACATTTGTGTAGTTGACGAACAGTGGGGGCACAATTGTAACCATTGGGTGGCGGCGGGATGGAATACCGGGCCTGCCTGGGGTTACAAACCAGAAAGTGCTTTATCAAAAGTAGATGATCATGGCAGATCCCTCCTCCAAAGAATGACTTTAAGAAAGCCTGGAGGAAGTACACCTATGAAGTTAATGTTAAATATTGAACATCCTGGCCCAGAGGATGCTGGCCAATATGTAATGGGAATGTACTGGAGAAGGGGTTCCTATAATAAACTAGGACATTTCTACCTCAATGATATGTGTCACTCTCCAGAGTGGCAAGGAGCTGTACATATGGTCCCAAATCCGCTGAAACCACATATCCAGTTCATTCAAGGACATGATGGCCATTGCTAACCCCACTTTTGAAGACACCATGGCCGCTGAAACTGGATTTAATGACATTAATTTGTGGTTAGAGTGGATGAGATATAATGCCAACAAGCATAATAGAACCGCATGTTATGTATGTGGTGGTGCCCGACCTCACCTTGGCACCGTTCCCCTAATCCTCCCTTTAGAAATAGAAGAGTGTTTCTTGAGTCTTTTCGCCTACCGCTATGATTTTAATAGATCCCTCTGCGAAGCATGGAGAGCTGAGTACCCTATCCTAGTAGGAAGTGTTAAACCCCCAGATGGAATTACAATCTATAAAGGTAATTACACTTGTTACACCATGTATGATGGGATCGGTAAATTTATGGGTAACTTTTCCAAAGGTTATTGTGCTACCTACAGAACTGTTCCTGTGCACCTGTTACAACACCATACTAGGTCACTAGGAGATATTTACTGGTTGTGTGGGGATTTACAATTAAGGTCTAGACTGGAGTCTGAGTGGTGGGGAGAGTGTACCTTAGTCAAAGTCATCATGCCCATCCACATTATTTCTGATAATCACCCTGACACTCATAATCCAGCACACACATCAGCCAGAGTCAAACGTGAAACCCCAGTAAAAGGCAGTTTTGACCCACATGTTTACATAGATGCCATTGGGGTACCTAGGGGGGTACCTAATGAATTTAAGGCTAGAGATGAAGTTGCAGTGGGGTTTTAATCACTGTTCACTATAGTCACTGCCAATAAGAACCTTAACTGGATAAATTATATCTATTACAACCAACAGCGCTTTGTTAACTATACCAGGGATGCCCTCCAGGGTTTAGCCGAACAATTACAAGCCACATCCCAAATGACCTTCCAGAACAGACTGGCCTTAGACATGATTTTAGCTGAGAAGGGGGGTGTATGTAAAATACTACCCGAGACCATGACTTGTTGCACTTACATTCCAGAAAACACAGGCCCTAATGGTAAGGTCACTTTGGCCATAGAAAAGTTAAATAAACTCTCAGAAGAGTTGAAAAGGAATTCTGGGGTGACAGATCCCTGGGAAAAATGGTTTGGTTGGATGACTGGTTGGCAGAAAGCTTTAGTTCATATTGGTATGGCTCTACTAATTCTTCTTTTTATTTTTGCTCTTCTCGTTTGTTGTGTCCTCCCATGCCTCAGAAAATTCCTACAGAAGACTGTAGACCAAACGACACCAACCTTTACTCATCTGGAAATTGGTGATCAAGATCTCACATCGCCCTGCATTCCGCTACAAACTCTTCCCTATGACGACGAAGTGCAGAAATTCTAGGAAGGGACAGCTAAGGGACAGCTTCCGTCTGTATGGGTTAGTCTACCGTGTGGAGAAGTGGTGGACAAGCCACCGTGGGATACCCATGGGAGTGAAGCGTTCGAGAGCCGTACTGACGGATGAGTTGCAGCCTACTAGGGTCAGATTAGGGATAGACTTGCACTTTGCATTAACACCAAAGTAGCGGACATGGGGGTTTATGTGTCTTTGGGCTAACAAATCTTCTGATACTAACAAATAAAGTTTATCCTTTTTAGCAATTAACACTCTATAGGGGGGACTGTTGTAGAATTATTAAACCCCTTATTAACCTATAACCATTATTAGGCCCCCTTATAAACTATATAATCCTTACTGGGCCCCTTTAATACTATATTCTCATATTCAGCTCTCAGGCCTCATAGTTTAAGCTTTACAAGATTCCTTTGTTCATAGAAACAGCATGTCAGCAGAAAAGGCTAGAATCTTCTGATTCAATGAAACTCTGTAGCATATAGTCTTGATAGAATGTATAATTGCTAAGAAGGCCTTGAGAACACTGAAGGATACTAACCTTGAAACCCTTAACGTACCAGCCACTCATTATGGATGGATGCCAAGCCCCCCTCCCATCGAGTAAAGCTCCCTCGTGCTTAGCAAAATGGAGCCGAAACCTGTAGGAGCTAATCATGACGTTAGTTATGACACAAGACGTAACACCCAACAGGGAGGGCATTTGACTGACCACTTTACACCTTAGCCAATTGACAATGTTTTCTTGCTTTTTATCTTGATTTTTACAATGATGTAATTTTGCCTTTAAAAGGGCTTGCAAGCCTGCTTTTTAACAGAAGCCAATAAATTTCCTGAAGTTCTTTCATCTAATCTGAACTCTGTGTCAGTGTGAATTTACTTCTGCGTATACGCAATTTAAACATCTCTAATTTGGACAGGAACAGATAGTCATTCAAACTTCTTTGTTTGCTTAAAAGATTCCCTTATCATACGTATATACTTATGTATATAGATACATATATTATTTAGTTCTACGTGTATCTTGATATCAATATATATATTAATATCAAAATACAGTTAGAACGAAATTACACATATATTTTTTATTTTTATTTTTTTACATATTTACATACTTCTTTATTGCATATTATATTATATATATATATATATATATATATAATAAATATCATTCTACATGTGTTATGGTACTTTTTAGCAGTAAACCAAAATGTTTAAATGTCTATCTGTTCCTGTCCAAATCAATAAAATTAAATTGCGTATATATGCTGAAGTAATTAAGTCTGACACACAAGGTTCAGGTTAAAATAACTTCGAGAAAATTTATTGGCAAGTGATTAAAAAGCGGACGCGCAGGTCCTTTTAAGAGACATTTTACGTCATCATTGATTATTAGAATATCAGCAAATAAACATCATTAATTGGATTAATTGTTAAGTGTCGGGATTAGTGTCCTCCTATCAATATTATTAATTGGCTCAAAAACTTAAGTGGTTAGTCCCGTGCCCACCCACCAAGAGGTGGGATTGTTCTGGACACGGGTGGGGGACAAGGGGTCTTGATCGTCATTTTACACGGTCGGTGATCTCAGGCCTCGTGGCCAGGTGCAAGGTCTCTTATGAATAGAACATTTCATTACTACTGTGTTCTCATGGCCTTCAAATTATACTATGTTGCAAATCTAAGGAAAGTCAGCAATTCCTGTGTTAATCATGTCTTTATAGAAAATACAGTCTTTGTCTATTGTATTAGATGTGCTGGGAAATTCTGTCATGTAAGGTGGTTTTAAAATGAACAAGTCAGGTTATGAGGACAAAATGGAGGATTGAAGAAGTCAGGTTAGGAGGACAAAATGGAGGATTGTCACAGTATAAAGTTAAAATGGAGTTAGTGCAATAATTGAATACATACAATAAAGATTTTTAAATAATCCCACATCAGTCCCCCCTATGAAATGTTAGATTCTAAGAGATAAACTTTATTAAGTTAGTACCAGGAAGACGTGTTAACCCAAAGGCACAGAAACCCCGTGGCCGCTAGCTAGGTGTTAATGCAAAGTGCAAAACTGTCCCTAGATCTGACCCTGATAGGCTGACTCATCCGTCAGTATGGCTCTCGAACACTTCACACCCATGGGTGTCCCATGGCGGCTAACCCACCACTTCTCCACACGGGGCCTTTACCATTCACTGACAGATGCTGTCCCTAAGCTAGTCCCTTCCTAGAATTCCTGCACTTTATCAACAAAAGGGATTGTTTGCAGCGGCAGACAGGGTGAGTTGATGTCTTGGAAATCTTGGTCATCAACTTCGAGATGGGTGAAAGTGGGTGCCGCTTGGTCAACAGTCTTCATGAGGGATTTTCTCAGACATGGGAGGATACAACAAAAGAGAAGAGCAAAGATAAAAAGAAAAATTAGTATAGCCATACCAATATGCATTAAAGCCTTTTGCCATCCTGTCATCCAACCAAACCATCTTTCCCAGGGATCTTGTATCCCAGAATTCCTTTTCAACTCTATAGACAGGTCATTTAATTTCTCTATGGCTAATGTAACTTTACCATTAGGGCCTGTGTTTTCTGGGATATAGGTACAACATGTCAAGGTGTCGGGCAAAATTTTACAAACCCCTCCTTTTTCGGCTAAGATCATATCTAGGGCCATTCTATTCTGAAAAGCCATTTGGGATGTGGCCTGCAATTGTTCGGCCAATCCCTGGAGGGCGTCTCTGGTATAATTAACAAAACGCTGTTGATTATAATAAATGTAATTTATCCAATTTAAATTCTTGTTTGTGGTAACTATGGCAAAAAGTGATTCAAATCCTGCAGCAACTTCATCTCTTGCTTTAAACTCATTGGGCACCCCCCTAGGCACCCCAATGGCATCAATATAAACATGAGGATCAAAACTTCCTTTTACTGGGGCTTCACGCTTAACCTTAGTGTGCCTGGACTCATGGGTGACGAGGTGTGTATCAGAGATGATATGTATAGGCATAATGGCTTTAGCCAAAGTACACTCCCCCCACCACTCCTTGTCCATTCTGGATCTTAGCTGTAAATCCCCACACAACCAGTAGATGTCCCCTAATGACCTGGTGTGAAATTGCAACAAGTTCATAGAGACACTCCTGTAGGTAGCACAATACCCCTTAGAGAAGTTACCCAAGAATTTACCAATTCCATCATAGTTAGCATAACAGGTGTAATTACCTTTATACACGGTAATACCATCTGGGGGTTTGACATCCTTGGTTAGGAGAGGATACTCCTTTGTCCATGCAATACATATGGACCTGTTAAAATCATAGTGATAGGCAAAAAGGCTTAAAACACATTCCTCTATATCTACTGGCAGGATTAGAGGTACAGTACCCAGGTGAGGCCGGGCACCACCACACACATAGCATGCAGTCTTATTATGCTTATTAGCATTATATTTCATCCATTCTAACCATAAATTTACATCATTAAAACCTGTTTCAGCGGCCATGGTATCTTCAAAGGTGGGGTTAGCAATGGCCATCATGTCTTGAAAGGTCTGGATATGAGGTTTTAATGGGTTAGGGACCATATGGGTGGCCCCTTGCCACTCAGAAGAGTTACACATATCTTTTAGGAAGAAATGCCCTAATTTACGGTTGGAACCCTTTTTCCAATACATTCCCATCACATACTGGTCTGCATCCGTTGGGCTTGGATGCTCAATGTTAAGGATTAATTTCATTGGCGTACCTCCCCCAGGCTTTCTCAAAGTCATTCTCTGGAGAAGGGATCTACCTTGATCATCTACTTTATATAAGGCACTTTTTGGTTTGTAACCCCAGGCAGGCCCGGCATTCCATCCCGCCGCCCCCCAATGGTTACAATTGTGCCCCCATTGCTTGTCAACTACACAAACATATGGGTCTTTTGAATGAGGGATATCTCTGTAAATACTCTGGATTTGTAATGTGGGGAACGGGCATTCTACAATATCACAATAGTCAAAGGTGTAAGTAGCCACATGGGTGCATGATGAATTGTACCAGAAGGTATACCCACTAATATCTTTGGTGATGGCTACTTGTTGGGCCTTTATGAGGCTGATTAAGGAGAAGGTGTACCAGAGGTACATGCTTGTGCGGTATCTGCTTCCTCGGGGGCTGGAGATTTCTTGCAGTGGGAAGCGTGGATCCAATTTGGCCTACCGGCCAGTTTGACGGAGGTTGCGGTAATCAGGAGAACTTGGAATGGACCGTCAAATCTTGGTTCCAAGGTATTTTTCCGCACAAACTTCTTGACCAGAACCCAATCTCCGGGAAGCAGGTTATGGGTACCTGTATCCAATTCGGGATCTGGAATTGAAGAGAAAACTTGGGCATGTATTTTGTTTAAGGCACTTGCAAGTTCGGTTACATAATCTACCAAAACATCTGATTGGAGCTGTAACTGCTGCGGATAATAACAACCTAGTCTGGGTGCTGTCCCAAATAGAATCTCATATGGGGACAGTGAATGCTTCCCTCTAGGTGTGTGTCTAACGCTAAATAAAGCTATTGACAGGCTTTCTGGCCAGGGCATTTTCGTTTCTTGTGACATTTTTAACATTCTGGCTTTTAGAGTGCCATTCATGCGCTCTACTTTACCACTACTTTGTGGGTGGTAAGGGGTGTGGAAGGCTAGGGTCACCCCTAGAGCAGTCCAAATTTCTTTAGTCACTGTTGCTGTAAAGGCTGGGCCTTGATCACTTTCAATGACTTCTGGGAGTCCGAACCTACATACTATCTCTGTAAGTAGGCGTCTTGCGGTTGTTTTTGCAGTGATATTGGCCACTGGGTAGGCCTCTGGCCATCCTGAGAACATGTCCACTATGACTAGTGCATATTCATGGGGCCCACTCTTGGGCATTTGGATGTGGTCAATTTGAATTCGCTGGAAGGGGTACATGGGCTTTGCCAGGTGTTTTGCAGGCACCTTGATTGGTCTTCCTGGATTGCATTTTGCACAAATGACACAGGCCTTACAGAAGCTGCTGATCAATGTTGTGATTCCGGGTGCTTCATAATACTTCTGTATGAGGGCGGCCATTAATTCTTTTGACAGGTGTGCAGGCCCGTGTGCCCATTGGACAACTGCTGGATATAAATTTTTGGGAAGACAAAATTTGAAGTTGTTGTAATATACTCCGTCCTTTTGGATGGCTCCTTTCTTTTTCCATTTTTGGATTTCTTCAGGAGTGACTGCGGCTTGCTGTTCTCGCAAAATTCGCAAATCAGTAGGAAGAGTTTGCAGAGCAAAAATAGGGACTTCTTCTTCTTCTTCTTCTTGTCCGGACACTTCTTCATCCACTTCCTGTAGATCCCTGGCTGCTAGCTTAGCAGCCTGATCAGCCAAATGGTTGCCCTTTGCTTCATCTGTATCCAATTTCCCATGGGCCTTTACCTTCAAAACGGCCACTTCTTCAGGGAGTAGGAGGGCATCCATTAGCTCCTTGATTGCAGTACTATGCTTGACTGGTGTACCGGCGGTGGTAAGAAATCCTCTAGTCTTCCAAATTAGGCCGAAGTCATGTGCCACACCCAGAGCATATCTTGAATCTGTATAGATGTTGGCACGTTTTCCTTCGGAAATTTTGCATGCTGAAGTCAGAGCCTGTAATTCAGCTTCTTGCACAGACATTGCTGGCGGTAAGGATGATGATTTGATAACTTCGTCTGTTGTGGTTACGGCATATCCTGTATGATATTTTCCTTCTTCATCAGCATATCTTGAGCCGTCCACAAACAGGGTAAAATCTGGATCTTGTAATGGATTCTCATGCACAGTTGGTAGGTGCACTGTCTCCATTTTCATCTGTTCAAAACAGTCATGAGGTGTTTCGGGGTCATAATCATTCACTATGACCAGATCTTGAAATTCTTTTTCTAGGAAGTGGCGTGGCCACGCTTCCAGAAGGTCAGTTGTTGGGTATTTGACAATACCATTTTCCTGTAGCTGTTCTTCATCCATGGTGGCCCATAGCTTTGCCATGGGCCCAAGATCATTCCATGACCTTGTCTTCAATTTGGTAACAGGAATATGTGGGATAGCAGTATCCCAATGGCGGTAGAGGTAGTTAAGTTGTTGAGGTAGTTGGACCAAGACCATGCTATTGCCTTCAGAGTCACAATAGAAATCTTGAGCGGTGAGCTTCACATCAGTCCAGTGGTAAAGCTCATCTTCATAGCAAGGTTCGGGAGTAATGTCTGGTTTGTACCACATGGTACAGAAGGCGTAATCTGGGCCTTCACAGAGAGGCTTCTCATCTTCATAAAATGTCAAATGTGGATGCATGACTTTCTTGATACATCCACAAAGCAGGTAAATGTAGGTTTCATCTGTGATAAATCCATAATAGATACCCCCCTCAGGGAGTGGAAGAAGAGTGGATGGGTTAAGAACTTGACATCTTTGGATGGAAATGTTGTCGGGCAGGAGAAGATGGCACTGGAGGCGTAGGTGTCTGGCTGGAGACACGTGCTTGAGCTGGACTTGGTTGATGATGGCAGAAATGTCATGAGGGGCCAAAACAACCAGAGGGTGGCCAAGGACCAGGTCTGAGGTTCTTTCTATGAGCTCTCTTGCAGCAAAAACAGCCCTGAGACAGGAAGGAGTCCCTCTGGCCACAATGTCCAGTTGACATGAGAAATATCCAATAGGCCTCTGGCGGCCTCTTAAGTCATTAGTTTGGGTGAGAACTCCTGTTGCGTGGCCTTGTCTTTCAGAGACAAATAATTTGAAAGGTTTTGAGTAGTCAGGTAGGCCCAAGGCAGGAGCAGAAGCAATGGCACGTTTGAGAGCATTGAAATTGTCCAGAGCTTCATTAGGCAAACAGAAAGGGTCAGACTTAAGTGCGTCATAGAGAGGTTGCATGAGCAGGGAGGCTTCTGGGATCCATGCTCTGCAGTAGGAAATGAGGCCTAGGAAGGCATGGAGAGATTTTGAAGTCCTTGGAGGTGGAATATCCAGTACAGCTCTCACCCGGTCCCGGGTAAGGTGTCTGGTACCTTGAGATAGGCAATGTCCAAGGAAAATTACTGAGGGTTGGCAGAACTGTAGCTTGATGAGCGAAGCTTTGCATCCTTGTTCTGCCAAATAACAAAGCAGACTAATTGAGCACTTTTCAGTGGTGGGTATATCATCTCCACAGAGCAGCAAATCATCCACATACTGGAGCAGAACAACTTCTGGGTGCTCAGCTTGCCATGGGTCAAGGATAGTGGCCATGGCCTTTGCAAATTGACTTGGTGAATTTTGTGCCCCTTGGGGCATGACAGTCCAGGTATACTGTTGCATCTCATGGGTGAAAGCAAACAGGTATTGGCAGGATGGGTCCAGTGGGACACTAAAAAAAAGCATTTGCTAGGTCAATGACTGTGAAAAATTTTGCAGATGGTGGGACTCCAGAGAGCAGAGTATGGGGATTTGGTACAAGAGGGGTGTCCAGGACGGTAGCTTCATTGACAGCACGGAGATCCTGAACCATCCTGTACTTCTCTGGCTCACCTTTTGGAGTTTTCTTTTTCACAGGGAATAATGGGGTGTTGCATTCAGATTTACATTTCACCAGGGCACCCTTCTCCAAGAGTGCCTTGATGTGGGTAGAAATGGCAGCAGCCTGTGCTGGTTTTAATGGATATTGTGGTTTTCTTGGTAATTTAGCTCCTGGAATAAGCTTTACCACCACAGGGGGAACATTTAGGTGACCTATGTCCTCTGGGCCTGAGGACCATAACTTGGCGGGCACCTGTGTTTTTAATGCCTCTGGGAAATTGGACCTTAGTTCTGCTGCTTTCTCACGGGGCTTTTCTAAATGCAGCATTAGAGGCAAGGAGCACAAGGCTGAGGTGTCTGATTCAGATAGAGGTGTGGACATTTCTACCTGCCCATCCGGGGTGAAGTTGATGGATGCTTGCAGGCGTGAGAGAACATCAGCACCTAACAGGTTAATTGGGCATGTGGAGGATACCACAAAGCGAGCAAGCAGGCTAGAGCCAACTCGTAATGGAGTTGTTAAAGGGCTATGTCTTGGCTGGCCATCTACTCCAACGCAAGAGACATCAATATTTGACAGAAAGGATGGGTCTGGCAGGTCTTGTTCTCGTAGAACACTACGGGCTGCACCTGTATCAACTAGAAATGTGGTAGGGTGGCCTTCAATGGGCAAAGTCACGGTGGCAAGTGGCCCCCCCTTATCCCCTGTAGACACTGCCATTACAGGGGTTACAGACACAGGCTTGCCAATTTCCTAATCATCGGGTTCCTCAATTATCGGAACCTCTTTCTCGGCCTTGGGGGCCGGGGCAGGCCTGGATGGCTTTCTTGGCTCTCTCTTGGGTTCTGGGCAATCACTTTTAAAATGCCCCTTAGCTTTACAATTAAAGCAATGGCCATCCTCCGGTCGGACGCCCTTGGGAACAGGGGTAGAGCGGGAGACCATGAGAGGAGCTGAGGTGGGTCTTCTTGGGGTCTGAGCAGATTCTAACCCTCTGGCAACTAAGAGCAGGGTATCCAGAGGAACAACCTTATATTCTGGGCGGGCAGCAATAATTCCCTTGCGTATAGAGTCTTTAACACCTTGGACAAACGCACCAGACAACATTTGTGAATGAATCTTGTCAGTAAGATCAAACCCCAAATCTGTAAACATTTGATACAGTCTTGCATGAAACCTTTCCACTGATTCTCCTTTATCTTGAATAACATCAGTAAGGCCAGCAGCCTGATCTTCAAGTTTGTCCTTAGCCCATTCTCTTAATTGGGTGCAAAAAGTTACTCCAGAGGGGTAATCAACGTCACTGCTGAGCAGATCTGTACTGAGGTGTCGGGCCATGCTTGGCCAATATGCATCCCCTGCTTTAATAGCACAAATGCTCAGTAGATCACGCCATGCGGCGGAATAAGTCTTTTGAATTTGAACTATCCCTCGGTAGAAGGGCATAGGCTGCTTTTCTGGGTCAGGGAGTGATTTCATTAAAGCACTAGCTTGAGTGGGGTTGAAAGCAACATATTTAGGAGGGGCCCGTTCTCCCCGACCCTTGTGGCCAAAGGGGTCATCGATAGAACGATGAGCTGAGGCTCCCGCAGCAACCTCCGATGAGACATGGGACACCCTGTCCTCCTCCTCATCATCGAATTCTATGATATTGGCTCTTTTACGCGGTGCAGGGCCCGCGTGAGGTGAAAGGATCGGGGGTTGGGAATGAGCCCCCGATGCAGGGGTGGCCAGCGAGTCATAACCTGGGGACAGGTAGTCACCGGGGATTACCGGCATCAGGGCTGAACTGGGGGCCGCCATATTAGAGGCGGGGAAAGGAGTTGCATTAGGATTAAGGGAAGAAGTGGCGGCCATATTTGATATGGGCACTTCCGGAGCAGACTGAGCCGGACTGGGCATGACCGGAACCTGGGGAGTGGCTTGGGGAAAGGGAGGGTAACCAGGGTAGGGCAGGGCCATGGGATATGGGAAGGGGTAGGGCCAGGCAGGGGAGGGCAGGAGAGTAGGGTGGGTGGGTACATTTAAGGAGGTAGGATATTGGACTGGGGCGGAGCTGGTTATGGGAGGAGACTGGACGGGATTTGTAGGGATGGATGCAGAAAGAGGAGGGGTAGTTAGTTGGGCGGGTGCTGACGGGAGGGGATTAGCCATGGAGAGGGATTGCAGGGAGGAAATGGCAGATGAGATGTTAGGATTAGGCATGGAAGGGAGCGTGGGGATGGCTGAGGATGATGGGACTGTTAGAGAAGGGGAAGGGGTAAAGAAAGATCCGTCAGAATTCAGGACCGGGCAGACAGGGGAGGTGGTGGGATGGGATTCGGGAGGGTCGGGAGTGGGGAACATAGTCAGCTGGCTATCACCTATTGCTGACTGAACCTTGGGGATAGACATCCCCTGGGCGCCATTTTGGGGCGCCGGCTGAGGGTAAACCCCAGCAACACAATTCTTATGATACACAAACAATTTTACACCTTTGTGATTTATCTCTTCCTCAACCCAACCTTCTAACTGAATAGCCTTCGCTACTCTGTACCATGCTTCAGCAGTCTTTAATAAACCATTGTCTGTAAGCTTGCCTTTCATTTCTGCCAATAACTTACGCCAGCTTTCTGGTTGCAATCTTCCACATGAAGGCACAGCAATTTTACATACTTTTGCAATCTTCTCAACACCTTTAACCATTTCTTCACCCTCTCTGTTCTCTACTAAATCACATGCTAACCAGCCCTTGCTGGGCTTATCTAAATCCTGTCCCATAGTCCCTTTACCCCTATACTAGCGTCCTAGATATAGAGAGAGAGAGAAGGAAAATTGAACAGGAACGTCTACAATGCTCGACTGCCACCCGAGAATCGTGGGACTTTCTCAGGTGCGTCTTCCCAAAACGTAGACTAGTCACTGAATCCGCCTACCCGGGGTGGCAGACACGGATTGGAGCGAGGTGAGAAGTGTGTGACCAATCACTTCTCTTTTAAGAGGAATGGGAGTGGATAGTATAATTATATAGGAAGTGTAGAAAAGATGAAAGGCAAGGAAAAATCCTTAGAGACAGACACAGGAGTTCATGAGACTCCTCATTAAACAAACAAGACAACAATACAGTTGAAATACAGTGCATGCATCACAGTTCAGATAAAATCAACAGTAATTCCTTTCCTTTACTCGTGTGCTTACTCCAAAGTCACCTCCCTCAACCCCGTAGTGTCTCCACTACCTGCAGCCGCGGAAAACAACTGACACCGGTCCGAGTTCCGCCAGCCTCCCCCAACACAGCAGCCCACTGATAGTGTCTGCGCTACCCTCACCCTTGTAGTGCCCCTATAAAAACCCACTTTATAAGTCTCACTACTCCGTGGCGATGAAAACAGCAATGCCTGCCCGAATTCATCCACCACAAATAAAAAAAATTGGAATGGCTCCAGCTCAGCGCTCAAAGCTGGAGGGTACCACCACTCTGCAAGCAGAGTAACGTGCACAGAGAAGCTAGCTAGGCTATCAAAGTGACACAAGAAGGATCCCCAGGAAACTATGAGTCTACACAATCTCCACAGATCCAACACACCTCTTTTTCCCTACAGCCCCAGCCACGAGGCTCCTAAAAGAGTTAAACAGGAAAAGATGACCCCCAGGAACACATCCACAGGTCAACCCCCCTTTTTCCCTACAACCACAGCACCGTGGTTCCTAAAAGGAGTAAAACAGGCAACAGAAGACCCAGGCAAATCCCCTCAGGTCCACCCCCCTTTATCCCAAAAGGGGCAAAATACAAACAGATAGACAGATATACTGAAGACCCAGGCAAGTCCCCTCAGGTCCACCCCCCTTTATCCCAAAAAGGGGAAAACAAGCAAGACAGAACCCCAGGCAAATCCCCTGCAGGTCCACCCCCCCTTTATCTCAAAATGGGGAAACAGGCAAACAATTCAAACACACCCAGGCAACAGATAGACTAAAAATGCAGGTAAACAAGTGAGTAACGAGGCACCGGGCAAGATATTACCTGTCTTTGATGTCCTCCCGGGAAGCAGTCACAGACACGTGGACGGGTCAATCAAAGGGGCCGGAACATACCGGTGGCTCTGCAGAAGTCTCTACCGTGTACCTGGAGGTGATCAGTCTCCTTTCCTTCCCCCCGGATTCCTCCGTCCAACAGCGTCTTCCTTAGGACGGCTCACCGGCCAGACATAGCCCGGTGCCCCACGTTGGGCGCCAAGTTGTTATGGTACTTTTTAGCAGTAAACCAAAATGTTTAAATGTCTATCTGTTCCTGTCCAAATCAATAAAATTAAATTGCGTATATACGCTGAAGTAATTAAGTCTGACACACAAGGTTCAGGTTAAAATAACTTCGAGAAAATTTATTGGCAAGTGATTAAAAAGCGGACGCGCAGGTCCTTTTAAGAGACATTTTACGTCATCATTGATTATTAGAATATCAGCAAATAAACATCATTAATTGGATTAATTGTTAAGTGTCGGGATTAGTGTCCTCCTATCAATATTATTAATTGGCTCAAAAACTTAAGTGGTTAGTCCCGTGCCCACCCACCAAGAGGTGGGATTGTTCTGGACACGGGTGGGGGACAAGGGGTCTTGATCGTCATTTTACACGGTCGGTGATCTCAGGCCTCGTGGCCAGGTGCAAGGTCTCTTATGAATAGAACATTTCATTACTACTGTGTTCTCATGGCCTTCAAATTATACTATGTTGCAAATCTAAGGAAAGTCAGCAATTCCTGTGTTAATCATGTCTTTATAGAAAATACAGTCTTTGTCTATTGTATTAGATGTGCTGGGAAATTCTGTCATGTAAGGTGGTTTTAAAATGAACAAGTCAGGTTATGAGGACAAAATGGAGGATTGAAGAAGTCAGGTTATGAGGACAAAATGGAGGATTGTCACAGTATAAAGTTAAAATGGAGTTAGTGCAATAATTGAATACATACAATAAAGATTTTTAAATAATCCCACATCACATGTATTTTGATATTAATATATATATATATATATATATATAAATTAATATTAAAAAAACACTTAGTGTATGTGTATATATATACTTAGATCATATATATATATATATATATATATATATATATATATGATCTAAGTATATATTGTTTTATTTTAAACTGTGTTTTAACTTTTTTTTTACATTTTACAGGCAGCAAGGGGACTACCTTTAATTACAGACACTCCCCTTGCTGGCAGTGCTGTGGACGGCTATGCCGTCCATGTGATCGTGAAGTCCTTGCAAGGACCTCACGATCACATGGCCCAGGAGAGCCAGAACAGCAGCAGGGGAACGGGATGCCAGATGAGTCTCCCCACCGTGGGATGGCCAACGAGTGGGTAAGTACATAGGACTGCGGGGACGTGCTATGCCGCCCGCCGGCGTTTAGAGCCGGGTCCCCAAGGATGGCATAGCACGCCCGCCGTCCTTAAGGGGTTAATCTGTCTCTGCTTGAGCCTTCAATATCCCCCAGTCTATCTACTGCACTATGCACATAACATGTTTTCTGTGGTCACAGTCCCTGTGACTAGTTTAATTAGTGCCTCAGTCCACATTTTTACCAATTCAGACTGCCCTGCTCAGACACCAGTCACGCTACTCCTGTGTTTTACAGTCTGCATCATATTCTCTTCTTCTCCCATCTCCATAGAAAACAGCATTACAAGTCAATATTTCCTTATTAACAAAATTAACATTTATGGGACATTTCAGATCATGATGTGGCTAGAGGGAAAATACAACGGTATGGATACCTGTATTAGCACACCTCCCAAGTGTCCCTATTCAGGAGGGACAGTCCCTATTGTCGACCCAAATCCCACTGTCCCTCCTTTCTAATCTAATTAGAACCACCTTTTCTAGAAGCTCCATATTGTCTGTGTGTCTAACCGAGTGAGTGTATAACCGAGCCCTGCTAAAACAAGCTGAAGTGGTCTGGGTGCCTATAGTGGTCCTTTAACAATGTTAATAGATAAATGGGGACAGGTGAAGGTTGTACTTACATAGGGGTTCTTACACTAAACTATGAATTGCAGTGACCTGAAAAATAAAAATGCCAATTGTAGCCAACAACAACTGATTTAGAAAAAAATCTCCAGCACAGATATAGTAACTGCTTGGCTAGTAGCCTAAATATTGCAAAGTAGGTTTTAATCCTCTATTGACAATGCTAATTTGGCATCTACTGAATAAATCCCATTGTGTTTATACTGTTATGTTGAACGTGTTCAACGCATCATGCTGTGACATTGCAGGAGAGCAGTGTGTTGCAATAGTTTTTTTGTAACACTGAACATTTTTTTGTTCTTGTTCGTTTTCAAATATAGTTGAATGTTATTTTGGCTAACTCTACTCACATATACATTAATTTCTATATAAAAAATAAATAAATAAATATATATTTATATACCGTATATAAAATCTAAATAAAAGAAATACTTGTTACTCCAGACATTAAACTACAATTTTTTTTAAATACATTTCTCTGATACTGTTATTGTACCATCACTCTACGCAACTGAATTTGAATGTAAACCTATCTACCAACATATTTCTGGCATTACCCCACTATTATTCTTTATCTGCCCGCAGATCTGACCAGGTCTTCGATTTCATTTTCTCCAAACAGCTTGTTTAATGAGGTTTATCTAGAAAGGAGGTTTCTCTCAGTATAACTGCACTCATAAATTCACATTCTAGCTATTAATCCTCTTTACTCTCCGTTACATTAAGCTTTTTATTGGTTATAAAGTACATATAATTAGTCGTACCTTCTATGGCTTAACATGTGCTATAAATTTAAAGACTTCTATAAATATAGACTAGGAAACATAGACTGATGTGTATCATGAATTGCAAAGAACATTTCAAAGGAATTCGCATATAAAACACAGAGAATTATGTTACTGGGACAAAGAAGAACTTTAAAGTGGTGGTATTAGGGAGCTATCTGGGAGTGAAAGGAGAGATCATGCCATTATATTCCATGTGTGTGTGTGTGGGGGGGGGGGGGTACTTGGTCCATAAGTGTAAGTGGTGCAACCGATCCCCCTCCCCCCAAATCTATCAGTCTCTCTACCTATCTGTCATGGCGGTCGTACTCCAACTTACAGGAATGGTGAATCCCACAAACAGAGGTACTAGATAGATGTATAACCAGGCCTTAGAGTGGCTGAACGTAATGTTAATGCAGATAAAGACAGGAATAGCCAATGTCAGGAATATAGAAGTGCGGATAAACTGAATAATATGCCAGGTCAGGCTACCAAAAATACACAAAGTCAAATACAAGCCAAGGTCAATATCAAGATATAACAAGAGAGAGTTACTATGAGCACTACCGTGTATCAGGACAGAAACCATGACAGGGCAAGGAACAAGGGCCCAAATTAGCTTTACATAGGCTAACAATAATTCTGGTGGATCCATTGTATCTCTGCAACTCCAAAATAATTGATAATGTGGTCACCTGAATGGCATGGTCAATTTAGGCGGCCGTGACGTCATAGTATTTGAATTATAAAAGACGAGCCAATAAAACAGGCAGTTTCTAATAAATTGCAGGGAATAATATAGCTGGCAGGATTTCGATCCGCATGAGCCAGCAGAGAGAGCTGTATACCTTGCTCAGGTCGCGCAGCATGACTATTATTGGGCATTACTGGGGTGAGATTGATACATTTAGGGTTTAAATGGAGGTGAAGGAGGAAAGCTTATTCTCTTTAATTTGGGCAGGAGGACTGCTAGCTGATCCATGCAAAGTCCTGCCCCCCCCCAGCCATACATTGTACTTGCAGTCAGTTTTAAAAATGTGTGTGCGTGTGTGTTTTTATTTTGTTGTTGTTTAGATTATAAGGACAATGTGTGCATTGGGGAGATGTGCCTGATCGGAAGCAGTATAGAGTAATCAGTTCTTGTTGACTATATTTCTAACGCTATAGTGTCCCTCTGACATATGGTTATTGTCTGTCCTTTTAACACTTTTTTCCAGCGCCGAGGTCCCTTGGCGCTGGCTATGTCTCCGATGACATTGGGGGTAATTAGGCCTTCCCTATAGTAAAGCATTGAATCAAATAAACTCAGCTAAACTGCAGGAAATGCCTTAAGTGACTGTCTGGTAGGCAGCATTCTTAATCCTACAATGTAAATCAGGGGTAGTCAACCTGGTCCCTACTGCCCACTACTGGGCGGTTTGGGATTTCAGGTGGGCGGTGGTGGGTTCTGCAGAAAACGCCCGGTGTGCCTCGATTGCCGTGGGCCAAGGCTGCCGACCCATGTAGAGTCAGCCTTGCTGTAAGTCCTCTCGGGCTGGTGAGGATATCAAAGTTCCAGCAGATGGAGGGTCTTTGTTCATCCCATAAGCAGGCTGGTCGGAACGTTGCCGCATGTTACCATGGCAACGCTCTGATACAGTGCTGTGCTCGCATGAGAGTCAGTCTGCAGCCAGAGGAGTTGCTGCCTTAAGTGAACATACCATCACTGGACCATCATGCAGCATTATGTCCCCCTCCCTGATAAAGCAAAGATGAAGAAAGAGGAAGACATTAAGATAGACTTTCACATCTCAGCCACCTACACACAGCAAAGACCCTATGCACACACACTACACCCCTTACACACACACACGCACACACACAAACACAGACTTCCCCTTCAACCACATCCACACAGCACCTCTTACATACACACAGCACCCCTCAAACACACTGACCACACACAAACACTGCCCCCTCACACACACACACTGCCAACCTCATACACACTGCACCTTAGACACACACAACAACCTTCACACACACACACTGCCCACCTCACACCCACAGCACCCTTCACACAAACACTGCACCCTTCACACGCATAATCTGTACACCAAAACTGCTTCATTAAGCTAAAGTTGTTTTGATGACTATAGTGCCCCTTTAAATAGGCTGGTTGGAAAACACCAGGAGAAGAACTGCAAGAAGATTTTAGACTGTGTAAAACTCCTTCAGTATTTGTGTCTCATGCTGGACAGGCGCGGACTGACCACTCACAGGGCCCTCGGGTAGTGGGTGATCAAGGCCCCCCCCCCCTGGTCCTGGTACAAGGTTTCTTGGTCCCCTACTACTATTTCCCCCCTTCTTTCTGCTGCTTTCACTCATATATTATGTGTAGGCTGGCCAGCACACAGAATGGCTTAGGGGCTTAGGTGGGTACAGGTATAGGTAGATCTTGGGGTGAGTGTAGAGAGGAATGGTGGCGGAGTTCAGGGGAATTGAGCTGCCGGGCCGATTTTCAGAGCTGCCGGGCTGATTTTCACAGTGAGAAGACGCCAGCGTCCATAGGAAAGCATTGAGAATGTAGCCCCATGTAGCAAAAGCGCAGCTTAGCGGAAAAGGGCCTTGACAGGGGTTAGGAGGTGGGCATAGGAGGAAGGAAGCAGGGATTGGAGTTAAGGGTAAGTGGGCTGGCTATTTAAATAGGCAGCCATCTTAGAGCAATCAATTTTAATTTCCTACCTGGCTGAGTTTGTCCCACCCACCCTCCCTGAGGTTTGTTTGTCTAGGTGTTATCCCGTTTTGTCACAGCGGCGGGATAGGGAGCTGAAGCAGAAGAAATAGGCTCCCCATGAGGAACATGATGGAAATGGAAAATCGTGGTCATTGGTGGTTGGTAGGTTTCGAGTCCTGTTGGTGGCTCAGAACCTGGTGGGGTAGGGGTATCTGGGTATACCCCTGCCGTGGTTAATTTATGTTTGGGCACTTTAAGTTGGTTCATGTTGGAATAATGTTGGTATATGTTATATATATGTATATATGTGTTATTTATATTGGGGTCATTGCCTTTTATATTAACAGAAGGATACGGGTGCAAGGGCGGAATGACCCATGTTTAGATGTTAAGTTATTATGGTTATATTATTATAATTCTTCTAATTGTTATTATTTAAGATTGTTTAATAAAGCTGTGGACAAATTTTCCCATATACCCTAGAGTCAGTGCATTATTGGGATAGGTATGTGGGGTGGTTGTCCTGGATTCCGACTGCCCATATGGCGACTATACACCGGTCATGCATTTACTATAAATTTTACCTCTCTCAATCTGTTGTCTTAACAGTAAACACCCTTTGTAATCTAACTGACACTAACCACTCTCTAACTTTAGCCCCCTTTACTATAACCACTTCTAACAGTATCTTTAACCCTGCATGTATTTACACAGCTGTATATACTAACTATACTCAGATTCAAACACAATACATTACAAGCAGAGCAGAAACATGCCCATAGATACATTTATATAAATGCAGTTGTAAAATATGAATGTTTATAGATGGTTTTAGGCCGGCAGTGTTCAGTAAAGAATGGATTATATAGTTACATTTTTTTTAAACTAAACAGATTTAAATTTGTTAACCTTTCTTCTCGTAACTAAAATTTCCCTTCCTTTTATTAATTTTGTAGGCTGTCTCTGCACTTTTTCTAGTGCCACAATAGAACACTTCTTTCAGCACCAGGTGTCCAAAATTGCACAGCATATTCAAGGTGTGTTCTTCTTACCATTGATTTATAAAGAGGCAGAATTATATTTTCATCCCGAGAATGATTGCCTCTTTTTATATATGACAATACCTTACTGGCCTTAGCAACTGCAGATTGACTTTTTAGTTTCAAAAAGGCTTTATTCAAACATAAACGTTTCAGGGTATGCCCTGATCAATGTACAACAGCATGAATCTGGAATTTGAACAAGCAGACAAGGTATAGTGGACGCGCAGGTCCCATCGTAAATTGTGTGAACAGCACTCAAACTGTGTTACGTATTATACAGATATGGTACTTGAACATATTTCACACGTTAGGGTAGCCACACGAGTGACCTGATTGCAGCTCGAGGAGAGGTATACCCGTAGGTTTGTACTTTGTATCTGCCTATTGAGTTCTGTTAACATGTACTTATCACCCCTGGGCCTCTATCTCTTTGGGATGGTGTAGTCTATTGGTCTGGCGTGATTGATCAGCTGCTGGTCATGAGTGTGCCTTATTCGTGTTGTGTGATCACATGATAGAGGTGTTTGCGTCTATTTTGATGTGTGAGTGTAGGTGAGTGACACAGCTGCTAGCAATCTCGGATTAAGGAGGGTTGCGTCTGTTATTCAATTAGCACATAAATCATTATTGGGGAAGTTAGGTAGAGGATGAGTGAAAAAAGAGTGAGAAAGAAGAGAAAGAGAGAGAGGGGATGGGGAGGAGGAAGCGGATTGGGGGAAGGATGGGTAGGGTGATGTGGTGGGGCGGGGGTGTCCCATCGCCTGTGCCCATGGTGTTGCACGTATCGTACCAGCTGTCAGTCTCCATCTGTGGGGGGGTGCGGGGCTCCCTGGGGCTGTAGACGGCTATTCCTATCAGGGCTTCGGTCCGCTATGTAGAGTAGCCATGGGCACCACCTCTCCACATGTTTGTCCTCGAGACCCATAAGGGTGGCCTGCATTGATTCCGCTCTATATATGTCTTCCACACGTTCCATCCATTGCCCTATCGTCGGGATATTCGTTTGTTTCCAATATAGTGGAATCAGTGCCTTGGCCGCGTTAATTAGGTGTCTGCGAATGCTCTTCCTATATGCCCCTATGTGGTCTGTCGTGGAGTGTAAGAGGACTGCCTCTGAGGTTTCCTTCCGTCCCTAAGATTTCCCCTATTTTCTGGAGAACTTCGTCCCAGTATGGTTTAATGAGTGGGCAGTCCCACCATATGTGTAGGGGCGTACCTCGCTCATCCCCACATCTCCAGCATGTGTCAGGTATATTCGGGAAGATCCTGTGTAGGCTATCAGGCATTCTGTACCAGAATGAAAGGAGTTTATAGTTTGTTTCTTGGTATTGGGAGCTTGATGAACATTTATGGTGTAATATGAGGATCTTATCCCATGGGACGCGGTGAAGGATGTGTCAAGCATGCGTTCCCAGCGCCTTCGGAATTGGTCGTTGTTGGCGAGGTGCCCCGTTAGCATGTGTTGGTACAATAGGGATATCGCTCTGTCCAGGGTAGTCTTGCGGTCGCAGAGTGTTTCGAACCAGGTTAAGTCCCTATGTAGCTTTTCTTTGTCCGGGAGTGTCCGATAGTATGATCTGAGTTGCACATAATGGAAGGTTTGTAGGCTAGTGGGTTGGTTGCCTTCCAATAGGTCCCGCAAGGGGGTCATGCCCGTGTTGGTTAACACCCTATGTATGGGGAGTGATTCCCCTTCTCCTAGGAAGGACCATGCCATCTGCGGCAGCCCTCCTCCTATCCGAGGATTGTGCTGTATCTGGGTCATCGGGCTTGGTGTTGGAGATACGTGAGGAGCTCTCCTGATAGTGTCCCACGCTTTCAGCGTCTGTGCAACGGTAGAGGTTGGTTCCAGGATCATCCGCGGCACTCTCTTCGAATTCCACACTGATGCCAGAAAAGATGGGCCGATATGGTGTTTGTCTAGTTCGATCCACTGTTTATGCGCCGGTTGGGTATGCCACTCCAGTACACGTTGTAGTACGGTCGCATGGTGGTATTTGCGGAGGTCGGGGAGCGCCAGTCACCCCCATGCTCGAGGTAAGCATAGAACGTCCTGTCGTAGTCTTGCCTGTTTCCCATTCCAAACGAACTTCACGATCGCGGAGCGGAGTGACGCGAAATATGTCGTTGGTAGGGCTTGCGGGATCGTCTGATACAAATATAATAGTCGTGGTAGTATATTCATCTTGAGTATTGCGATCCGGCCGAACCACGAAATGTGTGGGTATGTCCACGTTTTCAGATCCCGTTGGATTCGGTGCAGCAATGGCAAGAAGTTTGTACGGTACATGTCACCCAGGTCTCTTGTTATGGCTATACCGAGATACTGCATGTGGTTCGCGCACCATCGGAATGGGAACTGGGTTTTCAGTGCGTTTGCTTGGGCTGTCGGAATGGTGATGTTGAGTACTTCACATTTATTCATGTTCAATTTGAATCCTGAGACCTCTCCGTAATTCGTGATCACAGTGACTAAGTGGGGCATTGTCACCTCCGGGCCTGTGATAATAAATAAAAGATCATCCGCGTATGCCGTGACTTTGTGTGTTGTATTACCGGATTTTGTCACGTCTAAACATTTGTTATGAAGGAACACAACTGCAGATTTCGTATAGTTTGAATATTTATTAAAGAAAGTAAAAGGTAAAGACTTTAATTCCAATTTACAGGTACTGTTGTTTTAAGTAATAAACGATAACTGAAGTCCACAATTATAAGCACTGTAGCTTTAAGTAGTAAATGATAACTGAAGTCCACAATTACAGGCACTGTAGCTTTAAGTAGTAAATGATAACTGAAGTCCACAATTACAGGCACTGTAGCTTTAAGGAGTAAACGATAGTAAATTGCAGACACTGAATCAATAAAGAGTCTCTTAGTAGAATCAACGGTTTAGGTGATAAGCAGTCACAATAGCTGTTCCATAGACTTTAACCAAAGCAAGACAGATGCAGCTAACTGAGATAAAGTATGAGTTGAAGTTAGCTGTAACGGAATTGTTTTTACCGAAGGACTTTTGGAGACAGGTAATAACAGCTTTTAGATGAAACTCTTATCACATTGGTTTTACTTAGCTTCCGGCACATAGAACACTGGTTTCCCGAGATCTCCTCAGAGGCGTATGAAGAGTGTTTAATCTTTAGTCGTGGATGAGGAGAGGTGAAGGGAACTTTGCAGAGTCTTTCAGTCCGGTCTGGTAGCAGAGGCTTTCACAACGAAGTTGTAGCCGGGTTGTGAGTAAGGAACGTAGTTCAATAATCCAGCCTTGATCAGCTGGTGCAGTCAGATTAAATAGGCAGACCGTGTCATACAGGGGTGTGGCTAGGCTCCGTGGAACCAGGAAGTAAGAGGATACCATAGTTAAGGCATTACAGTACCCCCTCTCTAATGAGCGACCTCTGGGTGCTATTGAGTTGGCTTAGAAGGGTTATGCTTGTGAAATTTGGAAATCAATTTATTAGCATGAACAACAGAGGAGTTTTCCCATGTATCTTCATCAACACCATATCCTTTCCATCTGATGAGGTATTGTAAGGAGCCACGATGGATCCTTGAATCCAGTATACTTTGAATTTCGTATTCTTCTTCACCCTGGACCAATATGGGATCAGGAGAAGTAGTGACATTTCTTTGGAAAGGGTCAGGATGATAAGGCTTTAGCAATGACACATGTTTGGATCTTTGGCATACAGAACAGGAATTGACATAAGATTCAATAGTTTGGTCTTGACGAGGCCACCAATAGTATCTTTTAGACAATTCAAGGGTCTTTTTCATACCTGGATGACCTGCCAGAGGAGAATCATGAATAATTTCAAGTACTTTAATTCTGAAAGAGGGAGGTACATAAATCCGGTCTTTAAAATAGTAGAGACCGTTTTTCTTGGATAATTTACTTGATTTAGGAAGTTCAAGAGCGTCTTCACTGAGACCTTTAACGTCGTCGATAAGAGAAGATAGGATTCCAATGACTGTAGGAGGAGGAGACTCCAGTTCGGTGTCAGAACAACATGAGGTTTTAGCTGGTTCTTTCGTAGACTGGAGAATTGGAATACGTTGCAACCATGTTTTCTTGCAATAATCAGAATCAAATGCAAGAGAGAAGGGAAACCATGAGATTTGAGGATTGTGGTTCCTTAACCAGTTGATCCCTAATATAATAGGAAATAATGGTGATGAGATGACATCAAATATAAGACTTTCCGTATGAGTATGATTGATGGTTACTTTTAGAGGGATGGATTCATGAAGTATTGGTCCCGATGAGATGAGGGACCCGTCAATCACTTTAACAGGTACAGAAGTTCTTTTACGAACACAAGGAATTTTATTCTTTGTTACAAAGGCTGAGTCGATGAATACTCCATTTGCACCGGAATCGATAACAGCCTTGGTTATAATTCTTTTATTGTCCCACTGTAATACAAGAACGATAGGGGACATTTGAGTATTTGCTGTAGAGGGAAGTACACTTAGGATGGAAGAGGCATGAGACTGCCTTCTGCCTTTTATCCGTTTCAATGAAGGACAATCAGAGACTAAATGAACTTGAGAGGCACAATACATGCATAGGTTTAATTGACGTCTTCGATTTTTCTCTTCAGGAGTGAGGGGACTTCTTATTATCCCTATTTCCATAGGTTCACTTCTTAGAAAGGAAATAACCGAACAAACTTTAGTTCTTTCTGTAGGATAGGATCTAGGTTTCAAAGCAATTAAAAGTTTGCAAGAGTTGAGGAACTCCCTGTATCTGGAACGATCTCCATAGAACTTTTCAGGGTTACACACAGCAGGATCACTAGCCGAGTGCAGAGTAGTATGAGGAGTATGAGTTTGTAAATCTCTGATATAAGTGAGAAGTCTTTCATTAGTAACTTGCAGGTCTTGCACACTTTGGGCTAGTGCATAAACTCTTTGATTCAGCGTAGCTATAGTAGAATCGAAATCTGCTGGATCCATTACAATGGCTGGATTATTCTGTCACGTCTAAACATTTGTTATGAAGGAACACAACTGCAGATTTCGTATAGTTTGAATATTTATTAAAGAAAGTAAAAGGTAAAGACTTTAATTCCAATTTACAGGTACTGTTGTTTTAAGTAATAAACGATAACTGAAGTCCACAATTATAAGCACTGTAGCTTTAAGTAGTAAATGATAACTGAAGTCCACAATTACAGGCACTGTAGCTTTAAGTAGTAAATGATAACTGAAGTCCACAATTACAGGCACTGTAGCTTTAAGGAGTAAACGATAGTAAATTGCAGACACTGAATCAATAAAGAGTCTCTTAGTAGAATCAACGGTTTAGGTGATAAGCAGTCACAATAGCTGTTCCATAGACTTTAACCAAAGCAAGACAGATGCAGCTAACTGAGATAAAGTATGAGTTGAAGTTAGCTGTAACGGAATTGTTTTTACCGAAGGACTTTTGGAGACAGGTAATAACAGCTTTTAGATGAAACTCTTATCACATTGGTTTTACTTAGCTTCCGGCACATAGAACACTGGTTTCCCGAGATCTCCTCAGAGGCGTATGAAGAGTGTTTAATCTTTAGTCGTGGATGAGGAGAGGTGAAGGGAACTTTGCAGAGTCTTTCAGTCCGGTCTGGTAGCAGAGGCTTTCACAACGAAGTTGTAGCCGGGTTGTGAGTAAGGAACGTAGTTCAATAATCCAGCCTTGATCAGCTGGTGCAGTCAGATTAAATAGGCAGACCGTGTCATACAGGGGTGTGGCTAGGCTCCGTGGAACCAGGAAGTAAGAGGATACCATAGTTAAGGCATTACAGATTTGAAGCCAGTGATTGCATCCGAGGTGCGCACCGCTTCTAGGAACGGTTCGAGGGCCAGGGCAAAGAGCATAGGGGAGAGTGGACACCCCTTTCTTGTCCCATTGTGGATCGTAAAGGAATCGGTAAGCGCCCCGTTCACTCTCACCTTCGCATTGGGGCAGCGGTAGAGGTACTCTAAGGGTGCTGTCCCTAGCCTCCCTCCCAGGGATGAACCCCGTCTGGTCTGGGTGGACTAGTCTCGGGAGTATTCTCCCAATTCTGGTGGATAGAATTTTGGTGAAAAGCTTCACATCCACATTCAGCAGTGAGATTGGTCTATAGCTGCTGCACAGTTCGGGATCCTTCCCCGGTTTTGGGAGGACCGTTATAGTTGCCGCCAGGGTTTCGTGGCAGAACTGGGTACCGTTGAGCGCGTTGGTGAGTTTCGGAAGTAGTATGGTTCGGAATTTCTTATAGTAGTCCAGGGTAAAGCCGTCAGGGCCTGGGGCTCGGCCCGTTTTGGCGGTCTTGATTGCTCCTGCTACTTCCGCTTCCGTGATCGGTGTATCCAGCAACTCTGACTCCCCTTGCTGCAACCGCGTCTTCACGTGTGATTCGATGTAGCTCCTTATTCTGTCCCGTCTGGTTGCCATCTCCTCTGGGAGTGTAGGTCCCGGGATGTTGTATAACGAGGCGTAGAACGAGCGAAACTCGCCCGCTATTTTATCCGGGAATTGTGTGGTCGTGCCGTCCGATGTCCGTAGCTTATGGACCTGGGTCATGCTCTGGGGACCTCTAAGCATTCTGGCCAACAGCCTCCCTCCTTTGTTGGCATGTTGGTAAAAGAAGGCCTTCGAGCGCTGCAGATTGACTTTTTACATTGTTGCCTAGTTTGTCTATAACAATTCCCAAATCCTTCTAGTGTGTTGTTATCCCTAAATCACTACCATTTAGGATGTAAGTTGATTGTGCATTCTTTATGCTGAAGTGTATAACTTTGCTTTTATCTACATTAAATTTCATCTGCCATTTGAGTGCCCATTGCATTAATATATCTAAATGCCTCAGAGGCAAAGTAATATACTACTTACATTTTATTACTTTACAGAGTTTATCTCATCTGCTAACATTGAAAAATGGCTTTTAATGTCTATTTCATGATCATTTATAAATATGTTGCATAGAAGCGGTCTCGGACTAGAACCCTGAGGGACACCACTTACCACTTTTGTCCAGTTTGAAAATGTACCATTAATGACAACTCTCTGCACTCTATCCTTAAGCCAATGTTCTACCCAAGAACAAGAATTTTCATCTGGACCAAGTTCTTTGAGTTTGAAGACTAATCTTTTGTGTGGAACTGAATAAATTGCCTTGGCAGAATCCAAGTAGATCACATCCACTGCAACACCCTGATCTATACTTCTACTTACATAGAATGCAATTAAATTAGTTTGACCTATGTTTCTTAAAACCATGCTAATTTTTGCTAGTAACAATTTTCTTCCCACTGAGTTCCTCAAAAACTATCTCTTAATGGGTCACTATAACAGCTTCTTCTAAACGAAGTTATTATGGTGCCAGGAGACCCCTGTACGCACTCTTAAAAAAATAAACATACCTTTTTTTTATCAGTGGGGGGCTTCTAATTGGTTTAAAGTATCAGTTGACAGCTCTAAGCCAATCAGTTGCGCCCCTGCATGGTGGCACTCCGCACTTCCTGTAACTGATCTTCAGAAGGAGGATGAAGCCTGGGAGACCTGCAGAGTGGCGCTGGAGACAAAAAGTCTAACCCTTTAACCCCTTAAGGACACATGACATGTGTGACATGTCATGATTCCCTTTTATTCCAGAAGTTTGGTCCTTAAGGGGTTAATTTAGATAAAGTTGTTACGCTGACCAGAGTTCAATAACCCTCCAAATACTTTGCCAGCCACACAAGTCAAGCTCACTGGTCCATAATTTCCAGGCAAAGATTTTGAACCCTTTTTGAATATATACTTTATCTGCCTTATTTGGGGTTAGTGAGCCTTAGAATATTGGTTTCAGCTGTGCATGGACACAATAGCATTAGGAATACAGGTTTGCAAATCTATTGCCTTAAAGGGACACTGTAGGCACCCAGACCACTTCTGCTCATTGGAGTGGTCTGGGTGCCAACTCCCACTACTCCTAACCCTGTAAGTTTAATTATTGCAGTTTTCTATAAACTGCAATAATTACCTTGCAGGGTTAACTCCACCTCTAGTGGCTGTCTACTAGACAGCCACTAGAGGTCTCTTCCTGGTCTATAGCACAGGAAACCTGTGCTAGAGCGTCGCTGGACGTCCTCACGCTGTGTGAGGACCTCCAGCGTCGCTCAAATCCCCATAGGAAAGCATTGAAATTAGTTTTCAATGCTTTCCTATGGGGAGACCTAATGCGCATGCGCGGAATTGCCGCGCATGCGCATTAGGTCTCCTCGGCCAGTGGGCGGGATCAGTCTCGCCCGCCGGCCGACGGAGCCAGTAGGAGGAGCGGCAGGGGAGGAGCAGGCAGCGACGTGGGACATGTCGTTGCCTCAGGTAAGTGACTGAAGGGGTTTTCACCCCTTCAGTAACTGGGGATTGGTGGGTGGGAGGGAGAGGGAACCTCCAGTGCCAGGAAAACGGATAGTTTTCCTGGCACTGGAGTTTCCCTTTAACCAATAAGGCTAATGATTATTATTTCAAAGATCTTAAAAGTAAATATAACTTCATTTGGTCAAACGATAATTTCAGTTATCTAGGGGTGATGATCTCGATATAGATTATGAACACAATGAAAATTAATGTTCTAAATCTTTTAAAATATACTAATATAAAGCTTAAAGGATTTGGCGAATCTTCTTGGTCTGATAGGATCAACATAATAAACGCATATATCATTCCTAAATGGTCTAATTTGTTTAGAATGTTGCCCCTTGAGATGCCAGATATTTGGTTAACTATGATCCAATCCAGTTTTCAGACATTTATATGGAAAGGTAAAAAACCCAGAATAAGTTCCAAAGTACTTATAGTCAAGGGGGTTAAATTATCCTGATATTAAAAAAGGTTATTTCTCTAATATTATCAGCCATATATAAAAATTACAAGCTGAATCTTTTAGAAAAGATATGTGGTATGTCATAGAATCGGAGGCAATTGGACGAGACAAACTAGAAGTATTTTTATGGTTAAATAGTAATAAATAAGTTACTGATCAATTAAAAACAAAATATCTAATATTATCCCAATCACTTCGGGCTTGGGACATACTGGAAAAATTGTAAAAATGTCTCAAAAAGTCATTAATACATGTCATTTGGCTGTTCTGGAAGACAATATGCAAGACATTTCTTTAACTAATTGGTCTAAATATCAATTGAGTATCAAGGATGTCTGTCAAAAAGATCAATTGTGACCATTTGCCGATATAAAAACCAAATTACAACTACCAAATAATTAACTTTTTTCATATCTGAGAATTAAAGGCAGGGCCGGACTGGGACAAAAATTCAGCCCGGGCAATTAAAGGCAGAGCAGCCCACTATTATGGGCGGGGTCAGAAAGGGGGCATGTCATGTCACCACCACCAAATGAGTATGTTAATGTCACGCTTCTCCAGAGCATCCAGTGTTTTTAGATGGAAGTAAATGCCATGTTGTTTCTTTTGGGGCGCAAGCATGCACTGTGTTTGCTGGCGATTTGTCTCTGGTGTCCTCAATAGTGGGATACCAGAGATCAAAACAGGAACAGGGCTGTGTAGAACAGACTTTTTGTGTTGTATTGTGTGTAAAGGGGTCTGTTTGTGGCGTACTGCATGTGGCTAGGGACTGCAGTCTGTGTTTCTGGGTTGTAAAGTATGTGTGTGTGTATTTATATAGGGCCTGTGGAGTGTGTGGGCCTAGTGGATGTAGTGTGTGCATGTAAAGAGCTGTACTGTGTGTTTGTGAGTGTATCTAGGGGCTCTAGTGAGTGTATGCATATAGTAGCTGTACAGCACATGTGTATAGGTGCAGTGATGTATGCATAGGTGGTGTAGTGTGTACAGGGGGTGCGGAATATGTATTTATAGGGGATATAAATTACTGTGTTTGCATGCAGGAGGTGTAATGTGTGTGTTTAAAGGGTCATAACGCATGAAAGTGCAGGGAGTGTAATGTATGTTTAGGGGGTATAGAGTGTGTATGTGTGTACCGGGGGTATAGTGTGTATATAAGGGGTATAGAGAGTGTGTGAAGTGTGTAAGTGCAGGAGGTGTAGTGTGGATATAGGGCTATAGAGTGTGTGCTGTGCGTTAATGCAGGGGCTGTAGTGTGTATATAGGGGGATAGAGTGTGTTTGTGTGTTAGTGCAGGGGGTGCTGTGTGTTTGTGTGTTAGTTCAGGGGGTGCTGTGTGTCTAGTGTGTTAGTGCAGTTAAGCAGTATGTTTGTGTGAGTGCAGGGGGTACAGTGTGTGTAGTGTGTGTGCTAGTGCAGGGGGTGCAGTATGTTTGTGTGTTAGTGCAGGGGGCAGTATGTTTGTGTGTTAGTGACTGGGGTGCGGTGTGTGTAGTGTGTTCATGTAGGGGAGCAGTATGTTTGCGTGTTTGTGCAGTGTGTAGTGTGTTTGTGTGTTAGTGCAGGGGCTGCAGTGTGTTTGTTAGTGCAGGGGGTGCAGTGTGTTTGTGTAGTGTGTAGTGTGTTTGTGTGTTAGGGCAGGTGGCTGCAGTGTGTTTGTTAGTGCAGGGGGTGCAGTGTGTTTGTGCAGTGTGTGTAGTGTGTGTGTGTTAGTGCAGGGGGTGCAGTGTGTTTGTGCAGTGTGTGTAGTGTGTTAGTGCAGTTTGTGTAGTGTGTGTGTGTTAGTGCAGGGGGTGCAGTGTATTTGTGTGTTAGTGCAGGTGGCTGCAGTGTGTTTGTTAGTGCAGGGGGTGCAGTGTGTTTGTGCAGTGTGTTTAGTGTGTTAGTGCAGTTTGTGTAGTGTGTTTGTGTGTTAGTGCAGAGGGTGCAGTGTATTTGTGTGTTAGTGCAGGTGGCTGCAGTGTGTTTGTTAGTGCAGGTAGTGCAGTGTGTTTGTGCAGTGTGTTTAGTGTGTTAGTGCAGTGTGTTAGTGCAGTTTGTGTAGTGTGTTTGTGTGTTAGTGCAGGGGGTGCAGTGTATTTGTGTGTTAGTGTAGTGTGTTTGTGTGTTAGTGCAGGGGGTGCAGTGTGTGTGTGTGTGTGTGTGTATATGTGAGGGGGGTGTATATAGTGGATGATATGGCCATACATTATTAATTTAAGAATTAAACAAAAAAAGTAATAAAAAAAAAATGACAATACCATTTACTCCCCCTTTTAACTTGGCAGGGGAGAGAGGAAGCAGTCACATACTTGGTGGTCCAGTGAGGGGGGCCACGCCACGCACCGATCCCAGGTGGTCCAGCGGCAGGTAATTCAGTCTGTACCCCGCAGGGTACAGACCATGTTTCTCTCCCTCTCGCGAGCGCTGGTTTTTCAGAGCGTTGCCACGGGTTACCATGGCAACGCTCTGATAATCTCGGAGCTCGCGAGAGGAAGAGAAGGAAGCTGCTCGGCGTTCTCCCCTCCGGCCCATGATGGGAGACAGGACTCCACCTTGGGGCCGGTGCTGCCCTGCATGGGCCGGCAGGAGAGATCTCTTGATCTTTCCTGCCGGCCTCGGCCCATGGCCATCGCGGCCCACCGGGCATTTGCCCGGTTTGCCCGATGGCCAGTCCGGGCCTGATTAAAGGGACACTATAGTAACCCAGACCACTTCAGCTCAATGAAGTGGTCTGGGTGCCAGGTCCCTCAGGTTTTAACCCTTCAGATGCAAACATAGTAGTTTCAGAGAAACTGCTATGTTTACATTTGGGGTTAAGCCAGCCTCTAGTGGCTGTCTTCTGGACAGCCACTAGAGGTGCATCTGCAATGAATGAGGCATATTATGCCTCAATCACACAGAGCGTCCGTAGGAAAGCAGTGCCGCGCATGAGCATTTGGCTCCTGTGACAACGGACGAGGATGCTGACGTCGGCGGGGGAGGAGAGGTAAGGGAGCCCGGCGCTGGATTAGGTGAGTAACTGAAGGGGTTTTAACCCCTTCAGCGCCACGGGAGGGGGACCCTGAGGGTGGGGGCACCCTCAGGGTACTGTAGTGTCAGGAAAACCGATTTGTTTTCCTGACACTGTAGTGTCCCTTTAAGAACTTTTTAAATCAAGCTTTATTAGGAAATTCATATAAATGTGAATAATTCATTTTATCAATTTTTAATTATACTAAATTAAAAAAATAACTTCCATTGCAGCCAATTTAATTAATCTCTCCGAACAAAAACCGCTACATATTGTTGATACGTGGAAAAAGGATTTAAATATAGAAAAAGCTGAATATGAATGTTGTTATATTCTTAAGAACATATGAAAGTGTGATGTAATTCCAGTAAAATACAAGTTTAGCAGGCTAAGATTGCCACAAGGCATATGTATGTATATGTGTTTGTAGTATCAGTTAGTTAATTACACGTAGCTAAGATACTGTTATCACTGTACTGACCAGGTGCAGGAATGTAAGAACTGGAATTACGCGTCCCTCTCCTTTGTATCAGATGAGCCACGTGGTTAGACCGGATGGATGAGTTTAGACTCTATTTATTAAATAGGTTAAGGGTATGTGTGGGTGTAGTTAATTGTGGGAGGAGCTACAGTGCTATATAAGGAATGTACTCTATGTATTCAGTACTCAGACTTTGCTGTATTTTGGTGACGCTAGTCCCTCTGAGTCCCGATCGGTGATCCAATAAAGAATCTCTTCCTTCCTGAAGAAACCTGTGTCCATCTCTCTGTGCTTGGCTTCCGTCAGTTTCGTCAGGCGTGAGACGGTCTATCTTTGCCCACGTTCTCTACGGCTGCACCCCTGAACTTCTGCGTGGACCTCCCTTCGTCTCGGCGCCACTGGTCTGTTGTCCAGGAGATCATCGGCCTCTACGTGAGAAGTGCTGGGGTGTCCCCGTCGATGAGTGTGAACTCAGGTTCAGGAACGAGGAGGTAAGACAACTGCTGTTTTAGACGGCAGGACCCACTAGGGGTATACCGATTGTGCGGTAGGCCCAAAGGGGTTTTGAATCTGTGTATCTGCCCCCTCTGTCGGAGGGAAGGAGCGAAGGCGCACCGCTCGATCGAACGCTCTTTAGTCAGACCGTTTGATTTGGTTAGTCAGGCGGGGTCCTGGTGTAAATAGCCCTAGCCGGACACCGGTGTCTTGTCTAGACTAGCGTTCTAGGGTGTATATTACGTTCGCTAGGTCGGAGGGACCGGGAGACTAAGCGGCGCCTGTGTAAATTCGGTTCGCTAGTTCTCATCCTATCTGGGCTAAGTGGGAAGGCGTGTAAATTTGGAACCCACTAGACTTTTGATAGTGCGACTAAGAGGCGCCTGTGTAAATTCGGTTCTCTAGCTCGCTATATATGTGGTGATTGGGCAGTGTGGCTAACCAAAACGGGTGTATATAGTTTTAGGTAGTCCATTCAAGGTACTGGCCAATAGTTTAGTTGGGAATTGTAAATGTGTTAACGATTGTTTTAGTAAAGTGTATATCTTGTTAGATAGCGCGAGCTCAGCCGTCTAGCGAGAGTGTTAATAGTGTGTTGCTGTATTATAGTGCACGGTACCATAACCCTGTATATTTACTGACATTATATAATAAGTACTAATCATTGTCGTCCATTGCATGTTTAACACCATAACCACTAATAATTGTATTGTGACCTTAACTTGTGCTTTGACCTATGCTAACCGTACTGTAACCGCTATTTGTAAAAGACGATGTTACTGGGGTGTGTTATAGACGGGTAATTCGTATATAGAGAATTATAGCGTGGGTGACTGTATAGTTACGCCAAAGGGCATAATATTGATTATATAGTGACTGGTGTAACAGCTGTGTGTGTACGGGAATTCCCTGAGTGTTTATTGTTATTGTGTACGTTTCACTTGGTAACCGTACCACGTGGTGCTGTTGCCAGAGGAAACGGGTGTGACTGTTGAATAGTACGCGTGTATAGTATTCGTTGTCGACGACGTTCCATTGTTAAGTATGGGTGCGTCGCAGTCAACGATTCCGGATCCCTTAGGATGTATGGTTAAGAATTTTAAAAAGGGATTCAAAGTTTGTGATTTTGGGGTAAAGATGTCTCCTGTACGTTTGGTCACTTTGTGTACTAGGGAGTGGCCTACTTTGGTTGCGGCATGGCCGCCACGTGGCAGTTTGGATCCAACTCTGGTACAGCGCTTACACGTGGCTGTATCGGGTAGGCCTGAACTTTACGGCCAGTTTCCTTATATTGACTGTTGGAGACAGGCCGTAAATGACTCGCCAAAATGGCTCCAGACATGCCACGAGGAGCAGTGTCGCCTCATGGTAGCTAGGACTTGCTCGTCCACTAGGACTGGTGTTAGGCCCATTTTGGACACGCCCCCTGAGTCCGAGATCCCTTTGCCGCCCCCTTACTTTCCGTTAAGAAGAAGTGACGCAAACGCAGGAAGTCCTGCACCCCTCCCCTCATTACCCTCATCCACTTCCGCTTCCTCCTCCAGTACAGGATCCACCCCCCCTCGTACTAAATCTCCCCTTCCGGAACCAGAATCCACCCCCATTAGAAACGAATATCCTGATTTGGCGCCACTTCAGACTTCCGGTCAAGCTTCATCTAGCTCGGCTCGAAGTGTTTTATTTACGACCTTTTCCCAAAACCGACCTCCCACATCCCCATACCCTATCTCTCCCCGACCGGAACCCATGACTGACGCCTCTCTACGTAGCCCCATCCAAACCCGACAGTTGACTGGTGCCCAACAATTAAAGCACTATCAGATGCCTCTTCGTCTGAATCCCGGGTCAGCTTATATCGATGCCGCAGGTCAAATGGCACACGCTGACCCAGTCTTCGTATATGTCCCATTTACCACAACCGATCTTTTAAACTGGAAGACCCATAATTCCTCGTATACTGAGAAACCACAAGCTATGACTGATCTGTTCACCTCAATAGTACAGACGCATAATCCGACATGGGCTGATTGCCAGCAGTTACTAATGACTTTATTTAACAATGAGGAAAGGACAAGAATAAATCAAGCAGCCATTAAAGCATTAGAGGATAGAGCCCGTGCTTTGAACCAAGCCAATCCAGCAGCATGGGCCGCGACACACTATCCCAACACCGATCCCGATTGGAACGTAAATGGTGCTGATATGGTTCAACTCAGAGCCTATAGAGACGCTATAATTGCTGGCATGAAAGCCGGAGGAAAGAAAGCCATTAACATGTCGAAGACAGTTGAGGTGATCCAGAAAAGCGATGAAGCGCCCAGTGTCTTTTATGACCGATTATTGGAGGCATACCGCTTGTATACCCCCTTTAATCCGGAAGACGCAGACAATTCCCGAATGGTTAACTCCGCCTTTGTCAGCCAAGCATACGGAGATATTAAGCGCAAGCTACAAAAGTTAGAAGGGTTTGCAGGTATGTCCATCACCCAACTAATGGAGGTAGCAAATAAGGTCTATATGAACAGGGATACAGAAAGTAAGAAAGAGGAAGAGCGCAAGATGCGTAAAAAGGCTGATATGCTAGCGGTAGCGATCGCAGGCGTAGATAAACGGGGCCCAGATAGAGGCAATAATAGATGGAGTAGGGAGCCTTTGAGTAGGGATCAATGCGCGTATTGCAAGGAAGAAGGGCATTGGAGGAACGAATGTCCGCAAAGAGAACAGTACGAGAGAGACCAACCCAGGGCAGGCTACGGAAACTTTAGAGGTAGAGCGAGAGGTAGAGGAGGCCCCGGAGGGAGTAATGGTTATAGAGGGAGTAATGGGAACAGAGGAAGTGTTAGGGAAGACAGGTATATTCCAGCAGCGCAAAGGTCCCGCGATAGAGAAGGTAGGGACTTTGTAGGATTGGCTGACACTGTCATGGAGGACTATTGATACCGACCGGGCTCCATCCCCCTTGGTCGAGCGGAGCCTATGGTCGATGTATCAATAGGGGGGAAAAGGAGTGCGTTCATGATCGACACTGGTGCTGAACATTCAGTGGTGACTAATCTAGTTGCTCCTCCATCTGGAAGGACTATTACTGTGATAGGAGCAACTGGAAGAAGTGCTGAAAAACCGGTTCTTAAAAGTCGACTCTGTACATTGGGAGGCCACGTAGTAAAACACCAATTCCTTTATATGCCTGAATGTCCAGTCCAATTGCTGGGACGTGATATGCTATCAAAATTACAAGCGCAGATTACGTTCCTACCAAATGGAACAACATCCTTAAAGTTTAATGGACCTTCAGGTATTATGACTTTATCCGTACCAAAGGAAGAAGAGTGGCGACTTTATACAGTGTTGACTAGCCAAAACCCTAGGAGTGATGAGACATTGTTTAACATACCAGGAGTTTGGGCAGAGAACAACCCACCAGGACTGGCCCGCAATATTCCACCAATAAAAATTGAACTGAAACATGGGGTTTATCCAGTGAGCCTAAGACAATATCACATTCCGCAGAAGGCTAAGAAGAACATCCAATCCTATCTGGATAAGTTCATACGGTATGGTATCCTAAAATTCTGTACTTCCCCCTGGAACACCCCATTGCTGCCTGTTCAAAAGCCCGGTACAGATGAGTATCGACCTGTACAGGACTTAAGAGCAGTCAATGATGCGGTTGTTAGCATACATCCAGTTGTACCCAATCCATATAACCTGCTTGCTTTAATTCCGGGCGGGGCTACTTACTTCACAGTCTTAGATCTCAAAGATGCCTTCTTTTGCCTCCGAATTGCCGCAGAAAGCCAATGTATTTTCGCTTTCCAATGGGAGAACGCTGTAACGGGCTCAAAACGCCAAATGACTTGGACAAGACTGCCCCAAGGGTTTAAAAATTCACCTACCCTATTTGGTTCAGCTCTAAGTCAAGATCTACTGGATTTCGAGTCTATCCCAGGAGAATGTGTATTGTTACAATATGTAGATGACTTGTTGATAGCAGCAGTTACAAAAGAAAAATGTCAGCAAGCAACGCACGATCTACTACATATTCTCTGGAAGGCAGGATACAAGGTGTCCAGGAAGAAGGCTCAGTTGTGTTTGCCAACTGTCAAGTATCTGGGATTCCATATCTCTGAAGGTCAAAGGATTATGGGGCCAGAGAGAAAAGAAGCTGTCTGCCAAATACCAATACCCAAGAATAGAAGACAAGTGCGAGAATTCTTGGGGGCAGCAGGCTTCTGTAGGATATGGATTCCCAGCTATGCGATACTGGCAAAACCTCTGTACGCAGCCATCAAAGGTACAGAGCACGACCCCTTCTTATGGACCCAAGAACAGCAAACGGCATTTGAAGATGTGAAGAAGGCTTTGATGAGTGCCCCAGCATTAGGTCTACCTGATCACACACGACCATTCTACTTATATGTACACGAGCAAAGAAGAATGGCTGTGGGAGTATTGACACAGTACTTGGGATCATGGCAAAGACCTGTTGCCTACATGTCTAAGCAACTGGATGCAGTGGCCAGCGGACTTCCACCTTGTCTAAGAGCCGTAGCTGCAGCCGCCCTGCTAGTAGCTGAAGCCGATAAACTCACTCTGGGTCAAGAACTTTATGTACGAGTCCCACATGCAGTACAGACGTTGTTGGATTACAAAGGAAATCATTGGTTTAGTAACAGCCGTATGACCAAGTATCAAGCAATGTTGTGTGAAAACCCAAGAGTGCATTTAGAGACTGTAAACACCTTAAATCCAGCTACCCTTTTGCCGCAACCTACTGAAAGTCAACATGATTGTTTGGAAGTAATGGATGAAGTATTTTCAAGTAGACCAGATCTTCGTGATTTTCCCATCCAGAACCCCGATGTTCAATATTACACCGACGGCAGTAGTTATGTGAAAGAAGGGATCCGCTATGCAGGATATGCAGTGACAACAATAGACAAGGTGATAGAAGCTCGGCCACTGGCGAAAGGAACATCAGCACAAAAGGCAGAATTAATAGCACTAACACGAGCGTTACAATTGGCTGAAGGTTTAAGAGTAAATATCTATACGGACTCTAAGTATGCGTTTTTAACCACTCATGCCCACGGAGCTTTGTATAAAGAAAGAGGACTACTGAATTCAGAAGGCAAAGAAATCAAGTACGCAGCTGAAATCCTACAACTATTGGAAGCAGTGTGGGAGCCGAAAGAAGTCGGTATCATACATTGTCGAGCGCATCTGAGAGGAGATGGTGATGTAACCAAGGGAAATCGGATGGCAGATAGTGCAGCTAAGCGTGCTGCTGAATCAGGAAGACAGGAGTATGTGGGGCATATAGCTGCTCTTATACCAACTCCACTGTCCCAATGGACTCCAGTTTATACAGCTCAAGAAGAGGAGTGGTTAAAGACTGAACCGGGAAAGTATTTGGAGAACAAGTGGTATCAGCTAGAAGATGGAAGAATAGTCATACCAGCATCACTAGCGGTAGAAATTGTCCAAAATTATCACAACGGGACACATTCTGGGAGAGACAGTACTGAAGAATCTCTCAGGAAACATTTCTACATACCAAGATTGTCCAACTTGACTCAGGCCATTGTACGCAGATGTGTAACGTGTGCTAATAATAATGCAAGACAAGGACCAGTAAAGCCACCAGGAGTCCAGTTTATGGGGGGACTCCCCATGTCCGATCTACAAATAGACTTTACAGTAATGCCTAAATCGGGTGGACATCGTTACCTGTTGGTAATTGTGTGCACCTATTCAGGCTGGGTAGAAGCATGTCCTACTCGTACAGAGAAAGCAGGAGAAGTTGTAAGATTCCTGCTACGAGAAATAATACCCCGATATGGACTACCCTGTTCTATAGGATCGGACAATGGTCCAGCTTTTGTTCATCAGTGCCTACAACAACTGACTCATATGCTTGGTATAAAGTGGAGGCTTCATACTGCATATAGACCCCAGAGTTCTGGTAAGGTAGAGAGAATGAATAGAACTATAAAGAACCAGTTGGCTAAAATGTGTCAGGAAACCCAACTTAAGTGGAACGTTCTCTTACCCATAGCTTTATTGCGAATCCGCAGTACCCCTACCAGAAGGATGGGCCTCTCTCCTTTTGAAATCATGTATGGGCGACCACCTCCCGTACTTGGTAACTTAAGGGGGGACTTGAGTCAGTTGGGAGAAGGAATTACCCGGCAGCAGGTTGTAGAGTTGGGTAAGACTATGGAGGAGGTACAGAAATGGGTACAAGATAGATTACCTGTGAATATTTATCCCCCTGTTCATAGTTATCATCCAGGAGACCAAGTGTGGATTAAAGAGTGGAATAATGTACCGTTAGGGCCCAAGTGGAGAGGTCCTTATGTTGTTCTTTTGTCTACCCCTACAGCGATAAAAGTAGCCGAAGTAACTCCGTGGATACATCACTCCAGGGTTAAACCAGCAGCAGTCGATTCTTGGCAAATTACAGCAGATCCAGAGAATCCCTGCAAGATCCGGTTGAAACGCACTACTCAGTCGGAGTAACGAGGAATTATTGTGGATTACAAATTTTATTGTTACAGGTGTGAGTGAGAAGGCCATAATAAAGCCTGTCCGCTTACCAACACATAGTGTATAAGCCAGGAAAGTCTCGAAGGGACACCTGTGAAGACGAGCAGAACTCCATTCCCTGCAGCCCTCACATCCTGGAAGCTGAGGTTCCATCGCACGGACGAAGACTGAGGATGACGGCGAAAGATGTGCTTTTGATTGTGTTTATTTATATGTGTTTTTATATTCAGGAAGGTAGAGGTACCGACACTCCTAGCTGTGAGGTATGCATTAAGACTACGAGAACAGGTAACCATATTTCCCAAACCCTAATTTGGCATTCACAATACGAATGTAAAGGAGAGGTATCAAGATGTAGATACCTAAATATAGACTATAGTGTGTGCCATTTAGGAGTAGGAGAACCTAAGTGCTTCAGTCCAGAGTATCAACCTCGTACAATTTGGTTGACTCTCAGGAATGGAGATCCTCAGGGGACCCTAATTAATAAGACGGTGTTAGAATCCGTACATTCTTCGGGTGTTCTGCTATTTGATGCATGTAAGGCGATATCAAGTGGTAGAAAACCGTGGAATGTATGTGGGGATCTTAGATGGGAGAGGACGTATGGGTCTAATGATAAATATATTTGTCCCAGTAGTAAAAATAAATATGTGAGTCCTAGATGCCCAAATAAAGACTATAACTTTTGTCCATATTGGTCTTGTGTGGGGTGGGCGACTTGGGGACAGACAGTAGATAAAGACATGATAGTGACTAAGTTGCCGACTAGCCCTTATTGTAAGTCTATGGAATGCAACCCAGTCCATATACTTATTAATAACCCCGACAAGTTCCTAGATAAGTATGGAAATTTATTTGGGTTTCAGATATACGGGACGGGTTTAGATCCTGGGACATTATTGTTTATAGGAATAGAGACTGATACGGTATCCTCCCAGACTCATCAAGTATACCATTCCTTTTATGAAGAGATGAGTATAGATAATAAGATCCCCCATAACGCTAAAAACCTGTTCATTGACCTAGCTGAAAGTATTGCCGGTAGTCTTAATGTTACCAACTGCTATGTGTGTGGAGGTACTAACATGGGAGACCAATGGCCTTGGGAAGCAAAGGAGGTAATGTCCGGTTCTGAGGCAGTTGACCAACTAATATCTACACAAGCCGATTATCATTTGAGTGTTAGAGGTAAATCTGAGTGGAGATTAAAGACCTCCATCATAGGTTATGTTTGCATAGCAAGGAAAGGAATAATGTATAATACTTCTGTAGGAGAATTAACTTGTCTAGGGCAAAAAGCTTATGATGATGATACTAAAAATACAACTTGGTGGTCGGCTTCAAATGTCTCAGAACCATCTAACCCGTTTGCTAGATATGCCAGTTTAAAGGATGTGTGGTTTGATTTATCCATCACATCTACCTGCAGAGCCCCAGCAAATTTGTACTGGATCTGTGGTAAGAAAGCCTATTCGGAGTTGCCACAGGACTGGGAAGGGGCATGTGTGTTGGGTATGCTCAAACCATCCTTCTTCTTGTTACCGATTGAAACAGGTGAGACTTTAGGTGTTAAAGTGTATGATGTGAATCATAGGAAGAAAAGGGGACCCTTAGAGATAGGCACCTGGGAAGATAATGAATGGCCTCCCCAGCGTATCATAGATTATTATGGGCCAGCCACGTGGGCAGAAGATGGTACCTTTGGTTATAGAACCCCAATTTATATGCTCAACCGTATTATAAGATTACAGGCGGTGGTTGAGATTATTACTAATGAGACCTCACAAGCACTCAATCTTCTAGCGAAGCATAATACCAGGATGAGGACAGCAGTGTACCAAAATAGATTAGCCTTGGATTACCTTTTGGCAGTAGAGGGAGGTGTATGTGGGAAGTTTAACCTGAGCAATTGCTGTCTTCAAATAGATGACGAAGGGCAAGCAATAGCTGAGCTTACTAGCCATATGGTTAAACTAGTGCATGTGCCTACTCAGGTATGGAAAGGGTACAATCCAAGTAGTTGGTTTGGTAGCTGGTATGAGTGGTTTGGAGGGCTTAAGGCAGTGGTAGGTGGAGTCCTACTGATTTTACTGTTGTGTCTACTCCTACCGTGTCTTATACCCTTAGTAGTTAGGTCTGTGCAAAGCCTGATAGGAAGTATAGCAGAGAGGAAGGCTGCTGCACAGATAATGGCGATATATAAGTATAAGGCTCTAGATCAAGGAGAACCAATGCAGGAAGATGAGTGTTAAAAGATTCACATCATAAGATAAGTCTGGTCTGGTTCATGGTAACCTGAGGTATATGCAAACCAAGGTTAAGTGATGCCTCAAGTAATTGTGAAATATCAGAGGCATCAAAGGGGGGAATGTGATGTAATTCCAGTAAAATACAAGTTTAGCAGGCTAAGATTGCCACAAGGCATATGTATGTATATGTGTTTGTAGTATCAGTTAGTTAATTACACGTAGCTAAGATACTGTTATCACTGTACTGACCAGGTGCAGGAATGTAAGAACTGGAATTACGCGTCCCTCTCCTTTGTATCAGATGAGCCACGTGGTTAGACCGGATGGATGAGTTTAGACTCTATTTATTAAATAGGTTAAGGGTATGTGTGGGTGTAGTTAATTGTGGGAGGAGCTACAGTGCTATATAAGGAATGTACTCTATGTATTCAGTACTCAGACTTTGCTGTATTTTGGTGACGCTAGTCCCTCTGAGTCCCGATCGGTGATCCAATAAAGAATCTCTTCCTTCCTGAAGAAACCTGTGTCCATCTCTCTGTGCTTGGCTTCCGTCAGTTTCTCCGGTATCAAAAGCATATACATTGTTTAAACTTGATAGAGTGTCAAAATAATGTAAAAATGGTATTTAACTCCGTATAGGCTTTCAAAAATGTATCCTGACCAAAATCCACATTACTGGAGATGCGGATGCTTAGATGGTTCTTTTTTTACATATATGGTGGCATTGTAAATTAGTAAACCCAATATGGTGGTGGACTTACGATTAACTTAAACTCAATTCAAAATAAACTTAAAAAAAGAACCAGGGGTTGCTTTATTACATTTAAACTGGTCCATCTCTTCTCTATCATTGAATTGCCTTGTTACACATTGCTTTTTAGCTGTTAAAATAATAATCGCTAGACAATGGAAATCTAGTTTACCCTTCCAGAAGAAGCACTTTATAATCCAACTATCATATCAATTGTGCATGGAAAGAGATCTGCACGGATCTATCTTACATTCCGCAATTAAACAAGAAAAGTATAATGAATGGTTGGAAACTTTATCACTAACCACTAATTAATAACGATTTTACTTGAAACCTGAGAACCGACCAATCGAATTAAACTCAGGATTCATCCCTGTCTGTTTTGCATTGTATGTTTTCATCTTTAGCGTCAGTATTGGTGGAAAATTCTGATAATATGGAATATATGACATGTCATTGAAGGAGTTTATATATGTCTGTAAACTGCAATTTGAGTTTGTATATGCTATAACTATCTTTTTTTCTAAATTAGCTGTACGCTAAATGATGGCTTTTTGCTTTAATTATTATGTATTAGAAAAACTTTTTCAATAAATATCATATTTTTTTTTTTTTTTTTTAAAAGGAATACAGGTTTGTATTCCTAAAGCTACTGTGTTCCCTTTAAGTTAGGGAATTTACTAAAATAAATACATAAATAAATAAATAAATACATATATTTATATATCCAGGGAAGCCGGGAAGTCCATGGAGGACAAGGGAGAGGAGGAAAATGGCAGACATTACGGACAGACAACACATTGCATAGTAAAGACTCAGCTGCCCAGTGTCTACCATCTTCTTTAAAGTAAGACCTGAGAAACTCATGCTGTGACTGCTTGAGAAATTTTGAAGCTCCAAACTGCAGGACTGGGGCTGTGACTTTGAGGACTGAGCTGATGCTGATTTCAATTTGTAATGCTTGTTGATTCTGTTAACCATGTCAGCTACATCGTGGCTCCATATTGAAACTGCAGATTAATCATATTGCCAGCTGCAAAGGTATTAAGGAGTATATCATTATCCTGCTCCCAGGGCCGTCTTTAATTTTGATTGGACCCTGGGCAAGCATTTACTTGGACCCCCCTGACTACATATAGATATGCACAAATACACTACCTGACACACACACGCAGATACAAACTGACCGCATATAGATACACACAAGAGCATACAGATACACACAGACTACATATAGATACACTGACACACACATACACACACACACACAGATACAAACACTGGCATACATGCAGATACAAAGGTACACACACTGACTTCATATAGATACACCGACACATACAGACACACAGATACACAACCTGACACACATGCAGACAGTGGCGTACACACAACCCATGGGGCCCCGGTGCGAAAACTGATCCGGGTCCCCCCTCCCCCCGCGCGAGCGCTTACTCTGCGCAGGCTGGGGCCGCAACACATGGGGCGGGCACCTGGTCGCAGGGCTGCGACCCGTGCGACCGCGGTATGTATGCCAGTGCATGCATAATAACATACACTTAAAGGACCACTACAGACACCCAGATCACATCAGCTCAATTAAGTGGTCTGGGTGCCTGGTCTCTCTAGTTTTAACCCTGCAGCTGAAAACATAGCAGTTTCAGAGAAACTGCTATGTTTCACTGAGGGTTAATCCAGCCTCTAGTGGCTGTCTCATTGACAGCCGCTAGAGGATTTTCTGCGATTCTCACTGTGAAAATCACAGTGAGAAGACGCTGAACGTCCATAGGAAAGCATTGAGTAATGCTTTCCTATGGGCGGTTTGAATGCGCGCGTGGCTCTTGCCACGCATGTGCATTCGGAGCTGAGAGGCGGATGGGGACGGAGAGATCCCCAGCGTTAAGGGAGTCCGGCGCTGGAGAAAGGTAAGTGCTTAAGACACACACTCTCATGAACAGACGCACACATTTACTGACAGACACATACTCAGTGACAGATGCACACAAACATACTCAGTAACACACACTCACTAACACACACACTCACTAACACACACACACACACTCACTAACACTAACACACTCACTAACACTAACACACTCACTAACACTAACACACTCACTAACACACACACACACTCACTAACACACACACACACTCACTAACACTCACACACTAACACTAACACACTCACTAACACACACACACTCACTAACACTAACACACACACACTCACTAACACACACACACTCACTAACACTAACACACACTCACTAACACACACACACACTCACTAACACACTCACTAACACTAACACACTCACTAACACTAACACACTCACTAACACTAACACACACTCACTAACACTAACACACACTCACTAACACTAACACACACTCACTAACACTAACACACTCACTAACACTAACACACACTCACTAACACTAACACACACTCACTAACACACTCACTAACACACACACTAACACACACACTCTCTAACACTAACACACACACTCACTAACACTAACACACACACTCACTAACACACTCACTAACACTAACACACTCACTAACACTAACACACTCCCTAACACTAACACACTCCCTAACACTAACACACTCCCTAACACTAACACACTCCCTAACACTAACACACTCACTAACACACTCCCTAACACTAACACACTCACTAACACTAACACTAACACACACACTCACTAACACACTCACTAACACACACACTAACACACTCACTAACACACTCACTAACACACACACTAACACACACACTAACACACACACACTCACTAACACTAACACAAACACACACACACACACACACACACACACTCACTAACACTAACACACTCACTAACACACACACACACTCACTAACACACTCACTAACACACACACTCACTAACACTAACACTCACTAACACTAACACTCACTAACACTAACACACTAAAACTTTTTTTTTTTTTTTATCCCCCCAGCCTCCTTACCTGTGGGAGAGCTGGGGGGGATTCCCTGGGGTCCAGTGGTGTTGCTGGCCCTGCTGTCACCCGGCTGGCTGGCAGGCGCGCGAGGGAGCACTGTCCCCTGGGTGCTCCCTCTTCAGCTCCCTCGCGCGCCGCGTACTGATGCCGGAGCCGGAAGATGACGTCATCTTCCGGCTCCGGTTTCAGTGCAGTGCGCGAGGGAGCTGAAGAGGGAGCACCCAGGGGACAGTGCTCCCTCGCGCGCCTGCCAGCCAGCCGGGTGACAGCAGGGCCAGCCTCGGGGGGCCCGAAGGTGGCCGGCTCCTGGGCCCCCCAGCAGAAGAGGCTGGCCCAGTGACCTACATACCTGGGTCGCAGGGCGGCCGGGCCCCCTGGTGGGCCGGGCCCGGTCGCAGCCGCGACCCCTGCGACCCTGGTATGTACGCCACTGCATGCAGATATACAGATACAAACACTGACACGTACAGATACACACACAAACACAAATGGACAACATACAGATACAGAGACACATTCTGACAGACATACTGACACAGACAGCCATACTGAAACACACACACACAAAGACATACTGAACCACACAGACACTGACGGACTCACACACACAGACATACAGATACACTGACAGACATATACACACAGACAGATGGACATACTGAAACACACATACACTGACAGATATATTGACAAACACAGACATACAGAACCACACGGACACTGCCAGACTCACACATAGACATACAGAAATTCTGGCACACATACAGACAGACATACTGAAACACACATACACACAGACACTGACAGACATACACACATACAGACATTTTGACACACACAGACAGCCATACTGAAACACACATACCTACTGAACCACACAGACACTGACAGACTCACACACACAGACATACTGACAGACTCACACACAAACACACACACACACAGAGACATACTGGCACACTAACAGACATACACACATACATATATATACTGACACACACACACTCAGACACTCATGCAAAATTTGATAACCACTGCCCCGTTTGCCCCGCGTTAAAGATGGCCCTGCCTGCTCCTTTAACCCCTTAAGGACCAAACTTCTGGAATAAAAGGGAATCATGACATGTCACACATGTCATGTGTCCTTAAGGGGTTAAAGGACCACTATAGTGCCAGGAAAACATACTCATTTTCCTGGCACTATAGTGCCTTGAGGGTGCCCCCACCCTCAGGGTTCCACTCCCGCCAGGCTATAGGGTGAGGAAGGGGTTAAATTTACCTCTTTCTCCAGCGCCGGGCGGGGGACTCTCCTCCTCCTCGGCTGAATGCGCATGCGCGGCACGAGCCGCGCGCGCATTCAGCCAGTCCATAGGAAAGCATTCTCAATGCTTTCCTATGGACGCTGGCGTCTTCTCACTGTGAAAATCACAGTGAGAAGTGCGGAAGCGCCTCTAGCGGCTGTCAATGAGACAGCCACTAGAGGCTGGATGAACCCTATTATAAACATAGCAGTTTAAGCTGAAGTGGTCTGGGTGCCTATAGTGGTCCTTTAACCCTATGCACTTTGTGTGCTGAGAGCTAATGGAGTAGCTGACATGTTTCATAACAGCAGCAACATTTACTAGTAAGCTAAAGTTATCATAGCAGGAGCACTACTGAAGATGAGATCGGGGTGGGAGAAGCAAGAGAGGACTAGAAAGCTAGAGATAGACAGAGAGAGCTGGAACATTATACAGAGACATGTATCTCTGTATTGCACGTCTGTGTAATCCATCACAGTGATCCTGGTTGCATTGGATAATTATGTTATCTTTTTAATGTGCCCAGTTGTATCTCTGTATTTTACACAGCTCTCTGCATGTTGTATGGGTATCTTTAGTCTACCCAGCGTGGTGTCATTTATAGATGTGTTTTTATAAATATTAGCAATGTTGTTACCTCTGGTATATATGCATTTGAAATGTAACAGCCGGGAGATGAGAACTTTCATTTGACAGCGAAATTAAACAAACAGTTACAAGGTATTATAATGTCACCTTGTTTAATAAATTGGAGATTCCTTGTGGTTTAAAACAGCGGGATAGAAACAGAGAAACATTTTAGAGAGCGATGGAGAACAAAAGGTCATGCTCCATATTTAAAACAGAAATAATAATAATACGTGAACACCAGTAAAATTAATTTAGGTTGGGAACTGAGGAAGCCAGTCATTGGCGAAACGCGTTTTGGTTTATTTGAAGGACTTATTTTATGTAATTTTGATTCAGTAGAATCTTTTATGTTATTTTTATTGATATCTTTATTTTACTTAATAAATTACTTCCTGATTATTTGGATACCTTCCTATTTACATCTCTATCTAACCATTGGGAGTAGAGGATACCAGGAGGAGTCAAGGAAAGGGTAGTGGATCCCCTTTTAAAGATCCCGAGGCGTTTACCACTAGAGCCAGGTGACCTTTTGGCTCTATATTTGTGAGTTCAAAATTTATAGTGTTTCTTGCTCTATCTCACATTTTATTACATATGTCTGCACTATGATTTGGTTGTTTATCATTCACAGGATATTGTAATTACGGTTCCATCTGCATATATCGTTTATACATTTCGTACAGGTATTTCAGTGCTCCACTTATATTTTATTTCTTTGTATGTGACTATTTGTGAAGGTTAAGGGAATCCTCCACTTAAGTGTAGAGCCTGATCTCACCTTGCTGTAAGAGTGTGCACTCTTTTGTTTTTACACACTACTACACATGCTGCTACACACACTGTTATAAACATACACTGCACTCTACACAAACACTGACACACATGTATACAGACATGCATACACACATATAAATGAACTAAGACATTTATGCATATACTTCACACATATACACACATTTATGTGTGTGCATTTACATCAATTTTATTACAGTTAAATAGTCACTTTTAAAAAAAATGTATTTGGAGGGGAGATTAGGGGGCGCTTGATAATTATATACCGAAACTCGTGATGTAAATGCGGCCCTGATCACAATGCAAACATCAATAAATGGCTTTTCTAATAGTTCCTCATTATTATTTCTTTCAGCAAATCTGTTAGTTATGATGTCACTCTACTACGTGAAATATATCATGTCTGTACAAATGATTAATTTGTTAAAACTGCCTTTTGGGAACATTATCTAACTACTGATGTTTGTGACAGTTCTTTTTATTTATGTAACTATTACAGTCAACCTTTTCAAAGATTTACTTTTCTCATATCCATGTTTAACAAAGAAAGTTACATCAAGAAAATAAATCATTTCTTTACAGCTTTTCAAGGTACATTGTAATCTCACACTGTTAATTTAAAAAAATATCTACAAAGTCGTAGTTCAGGCCTTATTCCCTGCCACATAATTATGAAATAATCAATTAAAGGGACACTATAGTCACCTGAACAACTTTAGCTTAATGAAGCAGTTTTGGTGTATAGAACATGCCCCTGCAGCCTCACTGCTCAATCCTCTGCCATTCAGGAGTTAAATCCCTTTGTTTATGAACCCTAGTCACACCTCCCTGCACGTGACTTGCACAGCCTTCCATAAACACTTCCTGTAAAGAGAGCCCTATTTAGGCTTTCCTTATTGCAAGTTCTGTTTAATTAAGATTTTCTTATCCATTGCTATGTTAATAGCTTGCTAGACCCTGCAAGAGCCTCCTGTATGTGAATAAAGTTCAATTTAGAGATTGAAATACAATTATTTAAGGTAAATTACATCTGTTTGAAAGTGAAACCAGTTTTTATTTTCATGCAGGCTCTGTCAATCATAGCCAGGGGAGGTGTGGCTAGGGCTGCATAAACAGAAACAAAGTGATTTAACTCCTAAATGACAGTGAATTGAGCAGTGAAATTGCAGGGGAATGATCTATACACTAAAACTGCTTTATGTAGCTAAAGTCATTTAGGTGACTATAGTGTTCCTTTAAGCTATTTTCCCCCCATTTGGTATATTAGTTGGTCTGGTTGAACAGGATTCATCCTGCATGTTCCATGTGTGTAGACTATTTATGGGGAATAATCTCTTTTGGGGGGCATCTGTCCCCCTCTTCTGTGTTAAGTCCCTCTTTTATAGTTCCAGATATTTGGGGTTTGTGAGTATATACAAAATCGGTTTCATGACAATACAAAGATGAGTTGTAAGGCTTAAACAGGAAAATGTATTAAACTATTTGCTGTAGGGTTGAAATTAAAGGGGGTGGCACTATAGTCACAAAAACAACTTTAGCTTAATGAAGCAGTTGTAGTGTATAGATCATGCCTTTGAAGTTTCACTACTCAATTCACTGCCATTTAGGAGTTAAATCACATTTGCTTCTATTTATGCAGCCCTAGCCTCACCTCCCCAGGCTGTGACTGACACAGCATGCATTAAAAAAATGTTTTAATTTTCAATTAGATGTAAATTACTTTAAACGTTGTTCTATCCTGCTCTGTAAATTAAACTTTAATTACATACAGGAGGCTCCTGCAGGGTCTAGCTAGCTGTTAGCAGAGCAGGAGATAGGAAATTCTAAATTAAACATAATTTGCAATAAGTGGAAGTAAACATTAGAGGACGCTTTGCAGGAATTGTTTGGAAGGCTGTGCAAGTCACATACAGGTGTGACTAGGGCTGCTTAAACAAAGTGATTTAACTCCTAAATGGAAGATAATTGAGCAGTAAGGCTGCAGGGGCATGATCTGTACCCCAAAACTGCTTCATTTAAGCTAAAATTTTTGGGTGACTATAGTGTCCCTTTAAATTCCAGGAAAGCTGGTCAGTCAGTTCAGTTCATAGATCTTTGGAGTTGTCGTTAGGTTATCTGTCTAGTGTTGAACAGTGTCCATGTGTCACATTAGCTGGTAATTAAGCTACTGTTGTTGTCCAGATTCTGCCTGACTCTGACCTACTCCATGAAACCTGATTACCTACCTGATGATCATTACGCAGATGTAAGTTGATTTGTGTCATTCATGTGACTTTGTGCATGTACTTCAGGGTTGCCATTAAGATTACGACCAACGACATCCTTGTCATGCCTATATAAACCAGGTACATGGACCTGTGCCTTGCTGTAGTTTCAAAGTAAGGACAAAAATGAATTGCGGGCACACCTGGAACTTGCATTTTGCAGGAATGGTAATGCCATAAGGACCAACATTTATACATAATACAGATTAAGGATCAGCACACAAATAAAAATAAATTTTTAAATTTTATAAGGCTACTTAACCCCTTAAGGACCAAACTTCTGGAATAAAAGGGAATCATGACATGTCACACATGTCATGTGTCCTTAAGGGGTTAAAAATCACCTATCTCAGCAAATATGGAGATTCAGTTCCACCATATGGACATGTTGTGTTAAGCCCACCACTACTTCACAGTACCCCAATATCGGTGGGTCCTACACTAATTCCAACATAGGAGACAAATTAAATGGTGCTAGTGCCTAAATAGGCTAAAATGTATTTTAATAATCTGTTGTAAAAGCATTGTGAATATTTATAATACAAAATGAATGTGATAAACGCAATTTAAAAAAACAGTGTCAAAACTAAACAATTAAAGGGATGGTGCTTTGATGTATATACTCACAATGCATGTAATATATCTGCTCTATGAACATTATAATTAAAGTGACATTACTATCCAAAACCTCCACAAATGTATACCTTCCTGTGGTCACCCCCAAAGGAGCTTCTGAAGCGGGGAGAAGCTGGGCTCAACCCAAACGGAATCTGGTCTGGATTCCAAACTTACGTAGTAAAAAAAAAAAAGAAATTATGGGCACACTTGGAACATGCATTTTGCAGGAATGGTGCTGCCGTGGTGACCAAAATGTATATGTGATAAAGATTAAGGAAAAATGCACTAATAAAATAAATTTCTAAATTCTATAAGATTACTAAAAAATATCTTGACATTGGCTTATTGCTGACTATTCTTTGCCCATGCATATGCAGGTCTTCCCTTACTGTATGTTCTGTGGGTTACTCCAAGCATCATAACTGACTGTAGTGGTTATGATGCCAGGAGTACCTTGGCTAGCGTTCCTCTGTAATGCCAGCCTCCCCGGTTATGCGATTCCAGCTTCTGCAGAGCTGGAAGCCACAGCCATCACCATTCATTGGCTAAATGCGTCGGTTGACCTCTCTCGGACAAATCACTGAGATTTTGTTGCACAGAATTGACGTTAGCCATCGTGGAACTGGCTGATTACAACCCAATGATGCTGCCAGAGGTGGTCTTGCAACTTTGACAGCTTTAGGGGTTAATATCTGTATGTGCAGCATTTCAAAGTGAAATGTTGCATATACAGACTCCAGGCATCATTACCACTTAAAATCTTTGAAGTGGTAATGGTGCTTGGAGCATCCAACTAAGCTTGTAAACTTTCCAGTAATACATTTCTGTCCTATGTTTCTCTTTATAATCTGAGAGAAAATAAGTATAGGCCTAAGTTCAGCACCCTGACACCATGCACATATGTATATATTTATTACTGAATTCCCTGAGCAACATTCAGGGGGATGGACATATCTTTAGGGTACACCACTCCACAACTAAAGGCCCTTCTTCAACCAGGGCTTGATTAACATTGGGGCTGATGGAGTCGAAACTCCAGGCCCATGCTCTTGCTTTCTGCAGCGTGAATTAAGTATGGAAACTTAAGAGGCATATAGGGGAGAAAAACCTGTGTGACCAGGCTGACAATGAAAGGTAGTGCTGAGTTTGCTCACTGTGCAAATGCTTTTGCTGCTTTTGTCTCTCTAACACTGTGGTCTGTTCCCTTTCTTCTACACCCACTACCAGGGCATTCAAAATATTGGGGTCCCTGACACAGCTCAAGGTCTGGACCCCCTGGGGCCTTCCCCCGAGTCTTCCCACAGGGCCGCCCCACAAGTCCGCCCACAGGGATGCAGTGTGTGTAGTGTAGTGTCTAGTGTGTAATGGATGTAGAATGTGTGTAGTGGATGCAGAGTGTGTGTGTAAAGGGGATGTGCTGTGTGTGTAATGGATGCTGATTGTACTTTTGTGTATGTATGAAGTGTTTATTAGATGTAGAGTGTGTGTTTGTGTAGTGGATGTAGTGTGTGTAATGTAGCCCCATGTAGCTAGAGCGCAGCTAAGCGGAAAAAGGCCTTGACAGGGGTTAGGAGGCGGGCTTAGGAGGAAGTAAGCAAGGAGTGGAGTTATGGGTAAGTAGGTTTGGTTATTTAAATAGGCAGCCATTTTAGGTGAGTCATTCTAATTTCCTACCTGGTTGAGTTTGTGTTCACTTCTGTGTTCACAGATTTGGCTTGGTAGGATTTTCTTCTTTTGTCTCCTCTGCAGGGCCGATGGACGACGTGGAGCGTTTGCTGGAGGGGATCAGGTCGGCGGCGAGGCATCAGGGCGCAGACTGGCTGTGGGCCCAGCTGGGACCTGCCCTGGTGGAGGCGGCGGAACGGGACGGCGGCGGTGGCAGACCGGTCCGGGCCAGGAGGCCCCCTCGGAGGCTAAGCCCGGGCATGGGGCCCGGTGAAGGCATCCCTGGTGGTAGTGGCAACTCCGGTGCGGGCTGTAACAGGCTCGGTAGCTGCGTGGTTGAGGCCCCGCCTCCCCGCGAGCGGCCGGGGCCTCGGATGAGTGCCCGGCGGCGGAGGGATATCCTGGACGGGGGCGCCGCGGCTCCCGGGTCGGAGGTGGCCGGGCGGCCCCCTGGAAGGCCGGGGGACACAGACGTGCAGTCCGGGAGGGCTTCCACCCCGTCGGAGCTCGTGGATGACAGGGCCGGCCCCTGGAACAGCAGGCAAGTGCAGGGGGCTCCGGCCGGGGCCCTCTTGGCAGGAAGGATGCTGGGGGGGACTCAGCTAGGGGTGGGGGCCGGAGAACCAGTGGGGGGCGGGCAGGCCCTAGCAGGGGATGGGGGGGCACAGGGGCCACTAAAAGGGGGAGTGCCATAGGGGAGGTAGGGGCTGGGGGTGGTAGGGAGATAGTAGTCCCTTCTGGGGTAGTGAGTGGGTCCTCCGCAGGTTTTGAGGGTAGGTCTATTCAGTCTGGTTTGGGTAGGCCTGGTAAAAGGGATGGGGGGGCTAAGGCTGCCTGTAAAGGAAAGGGGGTTCAGGGAGCGGTTAGGCAGGGGGTCGGCGTAGGTGGGGGTTGGGTTCTTCCCTGGAGGGTGGGCAGTTGGGGGTGCGTAGCCTTAGGGGGGGGTCTGGTTCAGGGTGTAACAGTGGCAGTTCTTCGCCGGTTCGAACCTTGGGGTCCAAGGGAAGGGGGGTAGGTCCCGGCGGCATCGCTTCACCTCAGGCAGCTCAGCAGATGGCAGGGAAACAGCCCCCAGGTGTGGTCGGCGGGGGCGGTCCCCGAGTAGGGACAGGAGGAGTCGTAGTCCCAGGGGCTCCCACACGCAACGAGTACGGGGTGCTCAGCGGGAGGCTTTGGTGATGGGCAGGCACTCCCAGGGTCGTGACGGGAGGGGAGCTGGTGCTCGTTACACCCTACCCAGGACTTCTTCTCCTCTTTCTAGGTCTCGGAGCCGTTCCCTCTCTTCACAGGCGAGGCACCGGGTTGGCTCCCCGGTTGGCGAGGCTATGACGGAAGTTGTGTATAAGGGGAATTAACCCTAAACTTACCAGGAGATCTTCTAACTATAAAGAAAAAAACAGCAGTACTAGCCCAGAATGAATCCAATACGTGAAAAACACACTGGTAAATATAAAATATCTGAACGTCTCCCAATTTAAAAATTGTAGTCTCTGTAATTAGTAGATAGGTCCAAAAAAATAGCTAAAAATCCTTAAAATATAAAGGTGAAGTTTATATAGATAAATGTAATAGGTACAGACTGCCCGTATCCAAATGGACAAAAAATCCTTTGAAAGGTGAGATAAAATCGGTATAAATAAATATAACAGTGGATACAGACTGCCAGTAACGAAATATAAATACGCCCCAGCTACACTGTATCACTATCTGTAATAATATATCTGTATGATAACAGACAAACACAGAAATGCAATCATATGTCATGCAGCAAGGGCTTCTGATCACACACTAGGTCACTGGCATAGATCTAGAGTGATAAAAAATGAATGTCCTCTAGTACTTGGTAAAAACAGCAAACACCCATCTTTTGAATAAAAAATATATATTAAATTTATTTGCACAGCATCATCAATAATAAAAAATGAAAACGTAATAAATAGTATGAAAAATCAAAAAGTCAAGTGGATATATTTACAAAGTCCTTTGGAATAAGCAGAGTCCAGGTTAAGCGGTTACTCACTAAACCTCTGGCCGGTCAAGAGGTAGCAGTAAAAAGAAAAGCCGGGAAGTTAGTTGTCAAAGTCTTCGCGTGCGTCTCACTTAGTCTCGATCTGCGTTCCACTGGATCTCGGTGAAATTGCAGCTCCTGTGACTCCTATGATGGAAGTTGCTCTTCCTGGACATCGGGCGCTCGACAACGCAGCCCCTACCGCTCTGGTGTTGGGGGGCTTGGCCGGTGAGTCCTGCAGGTCATTACACTCCAGCGCTTTAGTTACCACACTTCAAGCACTACTCCACTCATTGGGGGCGGGAGGTGACATGGGGGGCGGCATTGGTCAGGTTTGGGCTCCGGGGGCTGGGGTCACCGGTTCTCAGGGTTGGGGTTTCCGCGGGGCCTAGTTCGGGAGGGGACGCGGGGGTGACGCCAGAGGCGGCGGAGGCTGGGAGTGAGCGGGCGGAATTGTCTGGGGGTATTCCCGACGCGGCTAGGCAGCACGCGTATGTCTCCTTCGCGGGCCCGCTGGGGGTTCACCTGAAACAGGACGTGAAGGAGAAGATCTGGAAAGGTGAGTTCTGCGAGATCTTCTCCCTTCTCCCCTTGGAGGACTTTATTGACCTCAAGGAGGACGATAAAAAGGATAAGAAGAAGGAGGAGGAAAAAAAGCGGAAGCGGTATCGTAAGATTCTGAAATCCTTTGGTAACTGGTTGAGGGCGTATTGCGTACTGGCCAGCGTGCTCGGCGAAAAATCGCCGGGATTATGCTCGTCCCTGTTTTGCTACTTGGATGGCATTTGGGAAGCGTACCGTACCTATGGGGGGTTGGCTTGGTGGCGGTATGATGAGCAGTTCAGGCAACAGCTGGTGGCTAATCCAGGTATGAGGTGGGATCAAATGGACCTGCCTCTCTGGATGAAGCTGATGATGGCGCAGAAGGTGCAGGCCTTTCAACACTCGGCCGTCGCAAGGGGGCCGTCCGCCTCGTCGGCCTCCTTCCAAAAGGGCTTATGCTGGCTCTATAATGAGGGCCAGTGCAAATGGGGGACCACCTGTCAATTCAAGCACGAGTGCTCCGGCTGCGGGGGTGCTCATGGGCTCAATCGCTGCTTCAAAAAGGGTAAGTCTGGCAACATCGGAGCAGCTGCCGCGGCTGGAGGGGGCGCTTCCGGTGAGGCTAGGCGCGATGGAGCCGTGGCTAAGCCGCTACGGTAATAGGGCTGATGCCGCAGTATTCCGGGCGGGTTTTGGGCATGGGTTTTTTATTCCGTTCCAGGAGAGGGGGGGGGGTCGGGGAGGCTGCACAACCTGAAATCGGTTGCGGACTTCCCGGGCGTGGTGCGGGAAAAGCTGGGCAAGGAGGTCGGGCTGGGGCAGATGGCAGGCCCGTTCACGGTACCTCCGTTGGAGGGCCTCCGGGTTTCCCCCCTCGGGGTGGTTCCAAAGAAGGAGCCGGGGAAGTTCATTCACCATCTCTCCTACCTGAAAGGGGAGTCGGTGAATGATGGTATTAGTAAGGATTTGTGCTCGGTCTTGTATGCATCATTCGACCGGGCGGTCGAGCTGGTTAAGCGGGCTGGGCGTGGGGCGCTGATGGCCAAGGTGGACATTGAGGCCGCGTTTCGGCTGCTGCCGGTCCACCCGGACTGTCACCACCTGCTGGGATGTTTTTTCGAGGGGGCGTATTTCGTGGACTTATGCCTCCCCATGGGTTGTTCCATTTCGAGCTCCTATTTTGAGAAGTTTAGTACTTTTCTCGAGTGGGTTTTTGCGAGTGGAGGCGGGGAGCCATTCCGTAGTACACTATTTGGACGATTTCTTGTGTGTGGGGCCGGCTGATTCCTTGGAATGCCTACACTTGCTTCAGACAATTGAGTGGGTGGTGGGCCACTTCGGGGTTCCGCTGGCGGCGGATAAGACGGAGGGCCCGGCGACGTGCCTTAGTTTCCTGGGATTGGAGATAGACTCGGTTCTGGGCGAATGCCGGCTGCCACGGGATAAGCTGGACAGGCTTAAAGGGGCGGTGGCTGCTGTGGCTATGGCGCGCAAAGTTACCCTGCGGCAGCTGCAGTCGTTGATCGGGATGCTAAATTTTGCATGCCGGGTCATACCTATGGGGAGGGTCTTCAGCCGCAGCCTGTCGGCTGCTACGGCAGGGGTTCGATCCCCACGCCATTTCATCCGGGTGTCGGCGGCCATGAGGGCCGAGTTGGGCATCTGGGATGCCTTCTTGCGGGATTTCAACGGGACGGTGTTCTTCCGGCAGGAGGGCCGGTCGGCAGCGGAGCTGGAGCTGTTCACGGATGCGTCGGGTAGCGTGGGCTTCGGGGCATACTTTGGCGGGAGATGGTGTGCGGAAAGGTGGCCAGAGTCATGGGGGTTGAGCCCACTTATGCGCAACCTGGCTTTCCTAGAATTGTTCCCGTTGGTCGTCGCGATGGGACTGTGGGGCCAAGGGTTGCGCGACCGGAAGGTGGTCTTTTTCTCGGACAACATGGCGGTGGTGCACACAGTGAATCATCAGTCTGCGGCCTCTAAGCCGGTGGTTAGGTTGCTAAGGCAATTTGTGTTAATGTGTATGTCACGGAATGTTGTTTTTCGCGTGCGCCATGTCCCTGGGTACTTGAACGAAGTGGCTGACGCTCTGTCTCGTTTTCAATGGTCCCAATTTTGGACGGCGGCGCCGGGGGCATTGAAGGAGGGTCAGGCTTGCCCGGACGAGATATGGCAGCTGGGAGCATCCTGCTTGGGGGACTTGTGAAGGCTTCGCTGGCACCGGCCACTTGGGCCTCCTACAGTAAGGTTTGGGATTCTTGGGAACGGTCGCTTGACGGGTTGGTTCTAGTAAAGGGGGATTCACTACGGGATGCTTTCCTGTGGTACACCTGTCAATTGCTAGCGAAAGGGGCGTCCCCAGCAGTGGTTGACAGGTCCATGGTGGCAATGGCATTTTGGTTCAGGTTGCGCGAGAAGGAGGATCTTACCAAGACCTTCGTAGTCAGGCAAGCGTTAAAGGGATATCGCAAGGGCCGCATGCTGCCTGACTCTAGGCGTCCGGTGTCGGTTCGGGTGTTGGGGGATCTGGTGGGACTGTTGCCTGAGGTTTGTTTCGACGGGTTTGAGGTCTCTCTGTTCAAAGCGGCTTTTCTCTTGGCATTTTTCGGGGCGTTCCGCATAGGGGAGTTGGTGAGCGCCTATAAGGTTGTGCCCGGAGGCCTGCAGGTTTCGGGAGTTCGTATTTTGGATGGAAAAGTGGTAGTGCACCTGGGCAAATCCAAAACGGATGTCCGCGGCGTGGGCCGGGATGTAACGCTATGTGCCTTGCCGGGCGCGGCATTGTGCCCGGTGGCCGCTGTGGCGGAGTACCTGGCGCGGAGGCCGGCGGTAAGGGATCCTTTGTTGGTGCATGCGGATGGCTCATCTCTTTCCCGGTTCCAATTTCCGAAGGTTTTTCGGTTGGGTCTAGGTAAGTTGGGGCTTCAGGCTGAGTGTTTTGGGACGCACTCCTTCCGTATTGGGGCGGCCACGGAGGCCGCACGGTTGGGGCTGGGGGATGAGGTCGTGAAGCGGATAGGGAGATGGGAGTCGGTGCGATTCCGTTCCTATGTGCGGTTGGGTTTATTGGATTAATAAAACAAACAAAAAAAAGGAAACAAAGTAATATATGGGGGCCGGGGTGGGGGGACTTCCTCTGACTTCCCTCACCATTTGTTTTCTCCTCCCCAGGGCGAGTTGCATGGATTGTGGGCCATTCCTTCATCTTCTGGGCCGTGAGGAGGGCTGCAGCTCGAGCGCAGGGCCAGCAGCTGGGCTTTCCGAGGGACCAGTTGGCAGTCCGATGGTTTGGGTATCGGGGGTTTTGCTGGGGGGATGTTTGTCGGGCAATGTTTGGGATGGTTGCGGGTGGGCGAACGCCAGACCTGCTGGTCCTCCATGCGGGGGGTAATGACTTTGGTGTTACGCCACAACGCCGGCTGGTGAAGTGGATAAAGCAGGACATCAACAAGTTGAGGGACCTGCTTCCTGGAGTTCTGTTAGTTTGGTCGGAGATCGTCCCGCGGCGTCGGTGGCGGCACGCACGGGATCCGGTGGCTATCGATAAGTGCAGGAAAAAGGTGAACAGCTTGATGGCAAGCTTTGTTAGGAAGGTGGGGGGAGTGGTGGTGAGGCACAGCGAATTGGAAGAGGGGTTGCCGGGGTACTACCGCTCGGATGGTGTTCATCTCTCGGAAGTGGGTTTGGATCTGCTCAACTTGGGTTGGCAGGATGGTATTCAGAAGGCGCTATTTCTTCGGGGTGGCGGAGCTCAGACAGCTTAAGGGATCAAGGTCTGAGCTTGTGGCGGGATGGGGAGCTGAAGGTGAAGAAATAGGCTCCCCAGGATGAACGTGATGGGAAACAAACAAGTTGTGGTCATCGGTGGTTGATAGGTTTCGAGTCCTGTCGGTGGCTCAGAACCTGATGGGGTAGGGGTATCCGGGTATACCCCTGCCGTGGTTAATGGATGGTTGGCACTTTTAAAATTGGTGTATTGGAATAATGTTGGTGTATGTTATATATATATATGTGTTATTTATATGTATCGTGCATGGAGACTGTGTGTTTGTGCATTGGATGTAGTGTGTGTGTGTATAGTGAATGCAGAGTGTGTTTGTGTAGTGGATGTAGTGTTTGTGTGTATTAGATACGGTGTGTATAGTGAACGGAGAAAGTGTATTTGTGTAGTAAATGCAGTGTGTGTGTAGTGGCTGTAGTGTTTGTATGGTGAATGCAGTGTGTGTGGATGTAGTGTGTGTGTGTGTGTGTGTGTGTAGTGAATGCAGAGTGTGTCTTTGTGTAGTGGATGTAGTGTGTGTATAGTGATTGCACAGTGTGTGTTTGTGTAAGGATGTAGTGTGTGTAGTGAATGCAGAGTGTGTGTTGTGTAGTATATGTGGTGAATGAAGAGTGCGTGTTTGTATAAGGATGTAGTGTGTGTAGTGACCGTAGAGTGTGGTTTTTGTGTGTTTTTTTTTTTACTACCATTAATTGTAATAAATGTTATATTATTCCCCCTTCCCTGCGTCTTACCTGTGGCCAGGGAGGGGGGAGATCACATTGCCTGGTGGTCCGGAGGCATGGTGCGGGCCCCGGCTACCTGTTACTGCAGGCGGCCCAGCACACTTGAAATATATTTCCCATATTTGTTTGCTGAGTTAGGTGATATTAAGTAGCCGTGTAAAATTTAAAACAGTATTTGTTTTGTGTGTGTGCACTGTTCCCTGGTCAATCTTTTCAGAGGTCTCATACAGAGTTTGTTTATAAACCTCCTGCAGGTCTTGTAATTGATATCTATTTATTAACTGCATATTAAACATTAGAGGGATAGGGGGATGAGGAAATTCCTGTTAGAGGAAAAGGAGGCCTTTTAAGGGAAGCATTCAAGAAGATTTACAGGGATCTTCATTTTCTCTTCCCTGCGCAGAGCGTCTGCTGGTCTGTGCGTTCATGTCACTGAATGTACTATAATACTTCTCAGTCACAATGCTCAGCTGGAATGTCCTTTATCAACTTTGATATAAAAGATGCTACAGTCTACACTCCAGATCGGCTAATAATATGAATTCTGTTTTCTACGGTACTGCTTATTAACTGACCTGACAACATATAAATAGTAGGTTAGAACAAATGGAATGCTAGAAATGTCTGACCAATGTTCTATGAGAAGCAAATAAAACATTTCTTTTACGCAATAAATATGGTTCAGAGGATGTGATGTTCTGTTTCCATAATTGAATTAGGAACCCACTGACTCATCGGATACAAGTCTTCAGTCTTCACTTACTTTATATATTTGTTAAAGTAGTTCAGTAATGCACCGATAAGTGGATGTCAAGTTGCACTTTCTGCAGAGGTTTCAACAGGATCTGTAAACATTGATTATCTAAATCATTAATAAATATATTAATTAAATGATTGATTCACAGTCTTATGTTCGACTTTGTGAACCTGGAGACACCGGAAACAGAGGAGGGCTAGTAAGGTGGAAGAGGCATAATTGTCCCCAGGACACCATTATAGAGTGGATTGTGTGCAGCTGCCTTATGACACAATACTAAGCTATATTATATAAATGTACTCTTGTATTATCTTTTTTTGTGTTCTAGTTGCCATATTAGGTCACACTGTGCTATTTGTTTGCAGTTGTTCCCTAGACAAAATGTTGCCAGCTCTCCCTTGTTTTATTATTTAACTCTGCTGCTCTTCATGATGGGGAAAAGGCAGTGCTAGATTAGGGCCCTCGTGGGCCTGGAGCTGAAAAGTACACTGGGCTCAAATACAAAATTTGTGTTTTGGTGTCATGCATACAATTAACACAGTTTTTAAACAGTATTGCCTGGCGTGAATAGTAGAATGGTCTAAACCAGGAGTTCCTAAACTCTGGAAGATAGTTGAGTAAGCATTGATCAATAGGTATCCTTCCCTGGCTTGACCTACCACATAGTAGCAGGATTGCGGACCCTCACAACCCTCATTCAGCGGATTATCCGGCTGTGACACTTCCTAGAGGCCAAGCCTTCCCGTCGGCTCTCTCCCTGGTTGTTCACAATCTGGCCCTCCCTCCGGGACTGGAAACTGGAACCTCCCACAAATCCCACTACCCAAAATCAGACACATCACTCACACAGGACATATTAAAACTATAGAAACCCTAATTACCTCTGGAACATCAGATCTCATGCAATGTTTTTGCTATAGGCATTTAGGGCAGTTTATATCCTCCATTCCCCCAAAACATCTAGTGACCTGAGAGACCACCAAATTTGAGGATATCTGCACATATCAGGATCCCCTGATGAAAGGCCTCTACTTCTTATGTGGATAAGGAGGCTGTAACGGGACGCGGTATATTAGTCCACGATATCCGTTGGTATCCTCAGGAAATCCACAGTCAAGACAGAAAGCACGGCAATATTCCCCATCCTCCCAATAACCGGACGAAACACAGTTTGGGAGTCAACTAACTCGCTTTATTCACAGACTTCCATATTTATGCAGTTCCCCTTGCAAGGGGTTTCCTTACAGCTGTTACAGGGGATTTCTCCCATCAGGCATTGTAATTATCCCAACAGGCATTGCTACACGAGAGGGATACTCCCACTAAAATGGACGATTAAGTGGATTATCCCCTCGTGGAGCAAAACCGACAATTTATATAGAAATCCATATTTTATACATTTTTGCTCGCTTTTAGACGAATGACCGTTCGGTAGATAGCTGGGGTCGGCGGGCACATTTAGTGAGAATACCGCTCTGATCCCAGCTAAACTAACCGAACGCCGCACAAAATACATTAAAACATTGAGTTCGGTTTAAAAGTACCGAACATCTATGGGGAACAGAATGTACCGAACGCGGAACTCCCGAACGCTCTAGAAGTCCAGCGGTGTTCGGATCATTGAGTAGCCGTTTTCAGTTCCAGGCTCTCGACGACCGAACACCGCTGCAGAGACAAAGGATCCAAGATGGCCGACCGCCGCATGGTCGGTAGCAGGACGGCGGCCACCTAGGAGAGCCCTTAATTACCGATTGCAACATTGTTGCAATCGGTTAATTGGTGCCACACGACTTGTGAATGTGTGGTCTACCTGGGGAGCCCGCATTCGTACGGCGAACGGCTGGAATAGCCGTGTTTCGTCGAACGAATGCTTTGTATGCTGGCAGCGTACGGCTGCCAGCATGCGAACGGCCATAACACAGCACTTATACAGGTAAGGACATACAGTATACATTCAGCCTATGGACAACCTGCAATACATATAGTCCAGAAGTGGCTAGGTTTGCCACAATGCTCCCCCAGAACCAAGCCGGCATACACAGTCTGATCCCAACGGATCGGCTTGGGGATGTCCGGGGGAGTACTCACAGATCACTTCTCTAGTTCAGTCTGTCTGGATAACCCGTCAGCGTTACCGTTTTGTTTTCCTGGCCGGTAGTGGATGGTAAAGTCAAAGGGCTGCAGCGCCAAACTCCAGCGCAGCAGCCTGGCATTGTCCCCAGATACACGGTTTAGCCACACCAACGGGTTGTGATCTGTGAGTAAGGAAAAAGGTTGTCCATACAAATACGGCTGTAACTTTTTAAGGGCCCACACCACGGCCAGGCATTCTTTCTCGATGGCGGCGTAGCTTACTTCGCGGGGTAACAACTTGCGGCTTAAGTAGGCTACGGGGTGTTCTCCGCCATCGGCTCCCACTTGGCTCAGCACTGCCCCCAATCCAAACATTGAAGCGTCTGTGTGGACAAGAAATCTTTTAGTTGGATCAGGAGCCATTAACACAGGAGCATTAGTTAGTGCGGTCTTGAGCTGTTGGAATGCCTGCTCACACTCTGGGGCCCAGACAACCAGTCGGGGAAGGTTCTTTTTGGTCAGGTCCGTCAGGGGTTTGGCCAGGGTACTGTAGTCGGGTACAAATTTCCTATAATACCCTGCAGTCCCTAAAAACGCTAGCACCTGGGTTTTGGTCCTGGGGGTAGGCCACTTGGCCACGGCCTCAATTTTGGCTGGCTCGGGTCTCTGCTGCCCACACCCTACTCGGTGTCCTAGATATTGCACCTCGGCCATCCCTATGTGGCACTTACTCGGTTTCAGCGTTAACCCCGCTCCCCCAATACGATCTAGGATCGCCCCTATATGTTGGAGGTGGTCCTCCCAAGTCTGGCTGAAGATGGCTATGTCGTCCAGGTAGGCACAGGCATAGTCTTGGAAGCCGTCCAGTAGTCGATCTACCATCCGCTGAAAAGTAGCCGGAGCGTTTTTCATCCCGAAGGGCATGACCTTGAACTGGTACAGGCCAAACGGGGTGACAAACGCCGACTTGGGGATGGCATCGTCGGCTAAAGGAATCTGCCAGTATCCCTTACATAAGTCAATTGTAGTGAGATACTGGCCCCGTGCCATTTTATCTAGCAGTTCGTCTATACGGGGCATCGGGTAGGCGTCAGACACGGTCTTGTCATTCAGCCTCCGGTAGTCAACGCAGAATCGGGTGGTGCCGTCCTTTTTAGGCACCAGGACTACCGGTGATGCCCAGGGGCTATCTGAGGGTTCGATAACCCCTAACTGCAGCATTTCATGCAGCTCGGCCTTCATATGAGTCCGGACGGATTCCGGGACCCTATATGGGGCCTGCCGCATAGGTAGCTGTCCCGGGGTTTCAACTCGGTGGGTGGCCAGCGGAGTGTACACAGGTAAATTAGAGAACGTAGCCCCTTTAGCTACGATCAGCTCCTGTATCTGGGCACGCTCGCGAGGGCTTAGCCGCTCCCCCAGTTGAACCCCCCGGGAGGGCTCTACCGGCTCTTCCTGTTCTAGCAGATCAGGTAGTGGTAAGTTCTCCTGATCTTCCATGGCTGAGGCACAGATTGCCGTCACATCCTCTATCCGCTCGTGGTAGGGTTTGAGCAGGTTGACGTGAAGCATGCGTCTCTTCCCTACCCCGGAGCAGGGGCCAATCACATAGGTAGTGTCGCATCGCTGCTCCACTACCTGGTATGGGCCTTGCCAGACGGCCTGCAGCTTATCTGTGCGGACAGGTTTTAAAATTAAAACCTTCTGCCCCACTTGAAAGCTGCGGTCCCTGGCTCCCCTATCGTACCATCGCCGCTGACGTTGTTGGGCCGCCTGGAGGTTGGTGTGTACGGCCTGGGTTAGCGCCTCCAGTCGGTCTCGGAACTCCAGCACGTACGATACTATAGGGGTTTCGCTAGCGATACTCTCCCCCTCCCAGTGCTCCCTAATTAAGTTTAAAGGTCCCCGTACTCTCCTCCCGAACAGTAGTTCGAATGGGGAGAACCCAGTCGATTCTTGGGGAACCTCTCTATACGCAAAGAGCAGGTGAGGTAGAAATCTCTCCCAGTCTTTGTGGGTTTCCCCGAACGTCCGAAGCATCTGCTTCAGCGTCCCATTAAAGCGTTCACATAGTCCATTGGACTGGGGGTGGTAGGCTGAATTGACTATGGGCTTAATGCCACACACTTTCCACATTTGTTGGGTAACCTCAGCAGTAAATTGGGTGCCCCGGTCAGATATTATCTCCTGGGGGAACCCTACTCGGGAAAATACTTTTATCAGAGCTTCCGCCACGGTTTCCGCGTGAATGTTAGAGAGGGCTACTGCTTCGGGATATCGGGTGGCGTAGTCCACCACAGTTAAAATGTATTTCTTCCCAGAAGGACTGGGTTTTGGCAGGGGCCCTACTATATCTACGGCGACCCTGCTGAAGGGTTCGGCGATAATGGGAAGGGGGCATAACTTGGCCTTGTGGCGATCCCCTCGTTTTCCTACCCTCTGGCAGACGTCGCAGGACGTGCAATATTGTCGCACATCCTGTGAGATCCCGGGCCAGAAGAACGCGTGTGTTAGGCGGTACCGGGTACGGGTCATCCCTAGGTGTCCTGATAAGGGAATATCGTGAGCAATTCTGAGCAGCTCCTGCCTATACTTCCGGGGTACCACTAGTTGTTTGTTCGTCAAAGTGACGGACCCCCCCACATCCTTGGCCGTGATACGGTACAGTAACTCTTTTTCCCACGTGTAATGCTCCCCCTCTAGCCCGGTCTGGGCAGCTTGTGCCCGGTCCCTATAGACTTGTAATGTGGGGTCGGTCTGTACTTCGGTGATAAAGGTAGTCGGGGTATCCCAGGATATGGAAGTCGGGGAAGGGTCGTGGTCTCTTACCTGAGCCTCAGAGTGTATCGGTGTAGCCGTGGTGCGTGCCTGTTGCCGTGTGGTTACTGGATGGGCTTCCTGGTAGGGTGCCTGTGGAATAAAGGCAGAGGTCATCTGACCCAAATCATTCCCTAACACCACATCTGCTGGTAAGTTCTGCATGAGTCCCACTTCTACTGTCCCCTCTCCCGCACCCCAGTTCAAATGTACTTTCGCCGTGGGTAGTCGGTATACAGCTCCCCCGGCTACCCGAACGGCCACAGATCCGCCGGTATGCGTGCCCTCCGAAACCAAATGGGGGGCTACCAGGGTTAAGGTAGCTCCCGAATCTCGCAGACCCTGCACTTCGGTTCCCTCAAGAGTTACCAGCTGTCGATGATGTTGCCGGTTATCCGTGGCTCGGACCGACATGACTTCGTGCAATATGCCCAGAGGTTCCCCCGCCTGCACACTCCATAAATCCTGAGTGGCGGGGTCCCTCTGGTAATGGTGCGCAGCCGCCCTGGGTGCGGGGTTTGGACGGCCCTGATTCCAGGTGGGCCTGCTGCGATTCTGGGTGCATTCCCGGGCCATATGCCCCCATTGTTTGCAGGAATGGCATTGGATGTTGGCCCGCCCGTTGTATCTGGACGGTGGCGGTATCTGTCCTTGTGAGGGACGGAACGGGGCAGCGGTGGGCGCTAGGGGTGTTGTAGCGCTAGGTAGTCCTGGGGGTCGGGAGTAGCTTTTGGCTACGGGTCCCTGGGGTCTCCGGGCATCAAAATGTTGATCGGCCAATCTAGCCGCTTCCGTTAGGGTAAGGGGTTTCCTATCCCGTACCCATTCTTGTGTCTCCGGGGATAATCCATTAAAAAATTGTTCCAGCAACATCAGCTGGCGCAATTCCTCCATGGTGGTGGCGTTGCTGGCCTGGATCCACCCTTGGGAGGCTTGATCCAATTTGTGTGCCCATTCTGCGTGCGAATCTCGCTCTGGTTTGCGTAAGTGTCGGAACTTGCGCCGGTATGCCTCTGGGGTAATGGCATACCTCTCCAAGATTGCCCGCTTTACTTTGGCATAATCTTTGCTGTCCTCACTGGGTACAGCACGGTACGCTTCGGCTGCCCGACCTGCTAGTTTGCTTGCTAGCAGTTGCACCCATACGGACGGTTCTAGCTCATGCAGATCACACAGTCTTTCAAAGTCCTGCAAGTACCCGTCTATCTCGTCCTTTTCCTCGCAAAAAGCCCTGAAGGCCTGGTACGGGATCTTGGGCTTTACTGGGTTGTAGAGGGACCCTGGGTTTGACTCGGTTCGAGTCAGGGTGTGTTGCGGGCTGTGTGCCATAACATATTCCTGCACATTTGCCATTACCATATGTAACGTGGCATCTGATATCGGTTGCGGCAAAAACGCTAGCCTGGTCCTCATTTCTCTTTCATAGAGCGTTTCCTCCATAACTACCGGGGGGGTAGCGCTGCGGGCTTGGTCTCCCTCCATCAGCTCGGCAATGATTGTCGCCTTGTTTTTGCTGCTGGCTACTTTCCCTCTGGCTTCCAGTAGTTCCTTTAACGTCTGTCGCTTCAGTATGGTATAGTCAATCTCCATACGAATTGCCTTTGCTTTCCTCGTTCGGTAGTTCCAGTTACACGAACTCCGTTTTTCGGCTGTAAGGTTCGGATCCCGTCGCTTGCCACCAATTGTAACGGGACGCGGTATATTAGTCCACGATATCCGTTGGTATCCTCAGGAAATCCACAGTCAAGACAGAAAGCACGGCAATATTCCCCATCCTCCCAATAACCGGACGAAACACAGTTTGGGAGTCAACTAACTCGCTTTATTCACAGACTTCCATATTTATGCAGTTCCCCTTGCAAGGGGTTTCCTTACAGCTGTTACAGGGGATTTCTCCCATCAGGCATTGTAATTATCCCAACAGGCATTGCTACACGAGAGGGATACTCCCACTAAAATGGACGATTAAGTGGATTATCCCCTCGTGGAGCAAAACCGACAATTTATATAGAAATCCATATTTTATACATTTTTGCTCGCTTTTAGACGAATGACCGTTCGGTAGATAGCTGGGGTCGGCGGGCACATTTAGTGAGAATACCGCTCTGATCCCAGCTAAACTAACCGAACGCCGCACAAAATACATTAAAACATTGAGTTCGGTTTAAAAGTACCGAACATCTATGGGGAACAGAATGTACCGAACGCGGAACTCCCGAACGCTCTAGAAGTCCAGCGGTGTTCGGATCATTGAGTAGCCGTTTTCAGTTCCAGGCTCTCGACGACCGAACACCGCTGCAGAGACAAAGGATCCAAGATGGCCGACCGCCGCATGGTCGGTAGCAGGACGGCGGCCACCTAGGAGAGCCCTTAATTACCGATTGCAACATTGTTGCAATCGGTTAATTGGTGCCACACGACTTGTGAATGTGTGGTCTACCTGGGGAGCCCGCATTCGTACGGCGAACGGCTGGAATAGCCGTGTTTCGTCGAACGAATGCTTTGTATGCTGGCAGCGTACGGCTGCCAGCATGCGAACGGCCATAACACAGCACTTATACAGGTAAGGACATACAGTATACATTCAGCCTATGGACAACCTGCAATACATATAGTCCAGAAGTGGCTAGGTTTGCCACAGAGGCCCCTAATGTTTTATTTTTTTATGGAAAAGCCTTAGATTGGCTGAGATCATCAATAATGATGATCTCAGCAAGGGGTGGAGTGGCACAACCTGTACTGGGAGGGCAAGAGGATGAGTGAAACTCTACTTCTCTGATGAAGTGCCCATGAGGCACGAAAAGTGTTATCATGATGGTATCTTTTCCCGTACTGCTGGTCCCAGCTATGACTTTTTGACATCATAAAGGTACTGTTTTGTGTTTTTTAAAATTAAATTTTGCACTGTTTGTGCTTTTTTTCCCCCTGAATTTTTGGATGAATTACATATGCTTTTTTATTTATGGGCTCAAAACCAATAGCCCTGGTGCATACAACTTATACTAAAACTGTACTCCACGTTTGGTTTTCTAAAGTTAGATTGCTCCTTTAAACTCTTAAACTTTAAACTTTTTTTTTCTCGGAATGATGTTGAATGAATATGTATAACTAGATTTAACTATATTTTATAACACTAGCTTTCCTACATGTTCAGAGTACTAATTTCTAAAATGTCAGGTTACAGTAGGCTTCTAACACAATTTCTACAATTCATATTAAAAAGAAAATATGCATTTAATTAATTTTGCTGACGTTACAAATTTGTTTTAGCAAGACCTGAAAATGATTGAAAATGATTGCCCACAAATCTCCACAGACAATATTACAGCACAAATATTTTTGAAAAAAGAAAACTGGAAAATCGATAGGCAAGTTAATTCAAGAACAGAGAGGCTCATTAAGCTGAAGGAATGCTTTGCTCTGCCACAAAAGGGCATTATCTCTTTGAATGCGCACGTACTGAAGCACCATTGACACTTCAGGAGATAAGAGAAGAAAATTACGCATGGATTTTGAGGTGGTAATGCTCGCACTGCTACAAATAGATGGGGATAAAGAGCACTTGAAGTTAAAGGGACACTATAGTCACCAGAACATAGCTTATTGTATTTGTTCTGGTGAGTAGAATCACATGCATGCAGACACTGAGCTTTCCTCACAGAGATTCATTACATAGTTACATAGCTGAAAGACTTGCGTCCATCAAGTTCAGCCTTCCTCACATTTGTTTTTTGCTGTTGATCCAAAAGAAGGAAATAAAAACACAGTTTGAAGCACAATTTTGCAACAAGCTAGGAAAAAAATTCCTTCTTGACCCCAGAATGGCAGTCAGATTTATCCTTGGATCAAGCAGTTATTACCCTACATTGAAAGATTATATCCTTGAATATTCTGTTTTTGCAAGTATGCATCCAGTAGCTGTTTAAACATCTGTATGGACTCTGATAAAACCACCTCTTCAGGCAGAGAATTCCACATCCTGATTGTTCTTACAGTAAAAAAAACTTTTCCTTTGCCTTAGACGAAATCTTCTTTCTTCCAGTCTAAACGCATGGCCTCGTGTCCTATGTAAAGTCCGGTTTGTGAGTAGATTTCCACACAATGGTTTGTATTGGCCCGGAATATATTTGTATAATGTTATCATATCCCCTCTCAGGCGACGTTTTTCTAAACTAAATAGGTTTAAATTTGTTAATCTCCTGCGCCCCTGGACGAGTGGCACCTCATTACGCGGAACACCTCGGTCCCGCATCCCCTCCCCCCACTCCCACCCCCCCTCCCCCCATTTTTTATTTTTTTTCCTCTTCCTCTCCTTATTCTCTCTCTCTCTTCCCTCCTCTCTCTCTTCCATATCACCTTCTGTTACCGTGCTCTCTTTTCTACACCACTGGCTCTCTTTCCCTGACCCCACGCAATAATTTGTCCCCATTGCCCGTGCACACTAGTTTCACCAACAGTCTACTAGTAGGGTAAGATGGGCTGGGGCCTCAGGTGCCATGCGGATGCTCCGCTAAATCATTGCTGCCCTCCACTATAGACTGAACCTACAGATTTCACCACCCGCACGACAAAATAGGGCCCGCGCGAGGCAATGGGACCCAATAGAAACCCATCATCCCTCAATAATTTATAGGACGACGAGTCTCCTCTCTGACTTATCTCTTCAGGTCAACCTTACCACAGATGTTATAATAGCCCCTATCCGCTTCAAAGATACTCCTCGGCTGTACACGGCCATTATGATGACTGGCGTATCTTGTCCATACACTACACAGTCACTATCTGGCTCACACAGAATTGATAAACCTACCCTTTTGCAACCGATTATAGGATACAGATGTTTGCATATTTACTACATGTACTGTAACGAAGCTAACAATGTTGCTACTGTACTACCTTTTACTTGCTAATATTGTTTTGGTGTTCATCACTTTATATTTATATGGCTGCTCCCACTGTTGCGAGACCTGCGTGTCTCCTATTTTACTATCTTATCGCATTGTTATACGTATCCGATGACACGAATAAAAGCCGTTTGAACACTAAATTTGTTAATCTTTCTTCATAGCTGATATGTTCCATTCCTTTTATTCATTTTGTAGCCCGCCTCTGCACTTTTTCTAGTGCCATAATATCCTTCTTTAGAACAGGTGCCCAAAATTGCACAGCATATTTAATATGTGGTCTTACCAGTGATTTTTAAAGAGGCAAAATGATATACTCGTCCCTGGAATGAATGCCCTTTTTCATGCATGACAATACCTTACTGGCCTTGGCCACTGCTGATTGACATTGCATATTGTTGCATAGTTTGTTGTCTATAACAATTTCCAAGTCCTTTTCGTGTGTTGTTGTCCCTAATTCGCTTCCATTAAGGGTATATGTTGCTTGTGTATTCTTTACGCCGAAGCTCATAACTTTGCATTTTTCAACATTAAATTTCATCTGCCATTTGAGTGCCCAGTCCCTCATTCTATCTAAATCCCTCTGCAGCAAAGTAATATCTTGCTCACATTGTATATCTTGACACATTTTGTGTCATCTGCAAACACTGAAACATGACTTTCAATGCTGTCTTCAAGATCATTTATAAACATCTTAAATAGAAGGGGTCCCAGAACAGACCCCTGAGGGACACCACTTGCCACCTCTGTCCAGCTTGAGAATGTACCATTAATGACAACTCTTTGTACTCTGTTTTTAAGCCAGTGTTCTACCCAAGAACAAGCATTTTCATCTAGACCGATTTCCTTGAGTTTGAACGCTAATCTATTGTGTGGAACTGTATCAAATGCCTTGGGAAAGTCCAAATAGATCACATCCACTGCAACACCCTGATCTATACTTCTACTTACTTCTTCGTAGAACGCAATCAAGTTAGTTTGACATGACCTGTGCTTCATAAAACCGTGCTGATTTTTGCTGATAACCATGTTCTTCTCAAGGAATTCTTGAATATTATCCCTTAATAACCTTTCAAATATTTTCCCAGCCACAGAAGTTAAGCTCATAATTTCCAGGCAAGGATTTTTAACCCTTTTTGAATATAGGAACCACATCTGCCTTCCTCCAATCCTCCGGAACACTTCCTGAAAGAAAAGAATCTTGAAAGATTAAAAACAGGCTCACTTATTTCTACACTCAGTTCCTTAAGTACACGTGGGTGGATACTGTCAGGCCCTGGAGCTTTGTTTATATTCACTTTCTTTAGTTGCTTCAATTCATTGATTGCTTGATTGCTTCAATTCATCTCTTTGAGGAGATGCTGATTGGCCAGGGCTGTGTTTGAATTGTGCTGACTCTGCCCCTGATCTGCCTCCTTGTCAGCCTCAACCAATCCTATGGAGAAGCATTGTGATTGGATCAGACCAGACCACCGCTTCTGATGATGTCAGCAGTCAGCTTACTGTTCTGAGGCAAACAGCATGCAGAGCTACAGCTTCAGGCTTGAATGCAAGAAATATTTAACTATATTTAGGGAGGCATGAGGGGATCAGGAGGGCTAGATGGTGGTTTTAACACTATAGGGTCAGGAATACATGTTTGTGTTCCTGACCCAATAGGGTTCCTTTAAGAAGGTAGAACAAAAAGAATTTCCAAGACACTGTTGGGGTTATTCACTAAAGTCCACATACAGGGCCATTTGGACTGCAAAATCTGGACATTGTTCACAGTATTTAGCAATGTCTGAATTTTGCACATTTAAAAAAAAAATTGAGCTGTTTGCCTCCTTGCAGCGCTAGCAGCCAGCATGCAAATAGAACTTGGGAACAATGGGAGACTTACATTGGTAACCAATGTGACTGCATAGGCTGTTTCGTGACGTTGGGGCGTAGGAAAGCCCCGGGAGTCACTCTGTTTGTTATACGACAATTTTCTCTTCTCTTTCTATTTCTCTCTTCCCTATATTATAATCCTAAATAGAGTTTTCCCCTAAGAGGGAGCAAAAGTCTTTGAGGGGCAGGACTTTATACCTCTGTAAGTTATTATGCATTTTGACCGTGGGTAATGTGCTCGGAGATATTCCAGCTCTAAAAGAATACTTCTAGTGGGCTACCATTGCGATAACAATGTGAATGTTGCCTTCTTGCTGTAGTTGTCACATACTATTGCTTATTGTTGTTGTGTTTAAATTGCAGCCTTTCATATGTCTGATGCTCTCTACTATATCCTGTGATCTTGTATTTTATTGCACTGACCACTGTCTATGTTTTTGTTGTTCTTGCTACTCAAGTGTAAATAAAGAATTACCAAAAAAGGGTCAATAACTAATGCCCTTCCCTGCGGTACCCATCTATTGGCAGTGGGAGCTGTCCCACTTAACTATATTTGGATGGTCCACCTTTCTACCTACCCCCCCTACCCTATGAATAGTGTGTGTGGGACCGGGACAAAAAAACAATACCTGTAAAAAAATATATATACCGGTACTTGCCAACAGAAGTCTTCTTTCTTCTTATTCTTCTATTATTCGGCTCTAAAAATAAAAAGGCTGAATTAAAATCCATAAATCAAGATGCAACCAATGAAAATAAAAAACAGATTGCCAAAAAATTATGGAAATATGCAAAAGCGCAACACATCAAAATTAGTCTTTGCTCTCCAAGAACTCGATGCTGGCTGTACTCTCATAACCAGGAATGCCCTATAAAGGCTTTCCCAACTGTTAGCCATTGCATTGTGCATGAAAATTTTCCACGTTATGCAATATCAGTAAGTGTGCTCTGGTTGGCTTGACATCCAAGTCTCGATAGCGGTATCACTGACTGGCAGGGAGTTTAGATAGAGGTGTCAAGTTTCAGGCTTGTAGAGGTGTCAATTTTACACCTCACAAATGCATATTTGTTACATATATAGGGTTATACACTAAAGGGAGAATTCAAAGTAAATTTTTAAATTCAAGGTAGTAGTAGAAATGGAAACATTCTCTCAGCTAGCTATGCTTCCAGTACAGCTACTCTGGCCTCTAAGGAACACTACATTGTCAGGGACACAAACATGTATTCCTGACCCTATAGTGGGCCCCATAGATGCTGGAAGTCCTGGAAGACTCTGGAATCCAGATGTCAATCGCTGGATCTCTGAGGTGACCAATTCCAATCCGCTGTGGTGTTGGAGAGACCGGGGATATATTCCGCTGTAACAGATTTACCAAAAATCCTGTGCCATGTTCGCCAGGACCTTCAATTTCATGCCACCTAGGTGATTGATGTTTCGGGCAGCAGATATATTGTCCATCTTCAGGATGATAGAGCACTGGGTTTGAGTTGAGGAAAAACTGCAGATAGCAAATGAACTGTCCAGGAGTTCTAGACAATTGATATGGAGAGTCGATTCGTAATTGGACCATCTGCCACCAGTAGAGACAACGTCATAGCGAGCACCCCAACCGTGTAAGCATGCGTCGGATTCTATTGCCAAATCTGGTGCTGCGCCAAAGATGGCGCAACCATTCCAAGCTTCCATGTGAAGAAGTCACCATATCAGTTCATGTTTCACTTTTGAGTCCAGAATGACCATATCTGTGTAGGATGCTCCGTCCTTCATGTGAGAAGTCTTTAAGTGCTGTAGAGCTTGGTAGTGAGGAGGGCCCGGAAAAATGGCTTGTATGGAAGCCACCAGGAGACTTATCATTCTCGCCAATTGTTTGAGAGAAGTTGAAAGGCCGCCAGCATGCACCTGATTTCCTTCTTGATATTGGTCAGTTTCAACATTGGAAGATGCAGGGTCTGAAGAGTAGAATCTTCGATGAGACCCAGAAATTCTATGCATTGTGTGGGAGCAACGATGGACTTTTCCCAATTGATTAGGAAGCCTAGATACTGCAACAGAGTCAAAGTCCAGTACAGACTGAGACTGAGCCATGATGAGAATGTCTTCTAAGTAAATTATAAGACGAACTCCTCGACTCCGTAACAGCGTGACTACGGGCTTCATGAGTTTGGTGAAGCACCACGGGGCTGAAGACAGACCAAATGGGAGGCATGTGAACCTCCATTTCTTTCATTGCCAAATGAACTGCAGGAAATCTTGGTGTTGTAATGCTATTGGCACTGTGAGGTAGGCATCTTGTAGTTCTAACTTTGCCATCTAACTTCTTAACCAGGATTATTATGTAACTATGTACGTATAGACATCTTCTTTTCTAGAGCCCTCGTTGACTTACTGTATTAGGTGGCTGAGTTACTGATGGGACTTATGCTTCCATCCTATCTCTACTGTCACGATCAGAACATAATTCCATTGTTTAATCAACATTTTTATGACCTATGGTGTGAGTGGATCACTAGAGAGATTAGAGCCTAGCCTACCTAGACCACATAAGTTTAAACTGACTTTTGTAGTTCAAGTCACTTCTTAAGACATAACACTATAAGAAGTGGTCTGGGTGCCATGTCCCTCTTGTTTTAAACCTGCAACTGAAAACATTGCCATACCTCAAGAATAGAGACCTATTGATTGGCAAGGCACAGCGTTTTGTTGCACATACGCACCAGTCTTCCAAATGCATTCGATTGACTGAGATCATGAAGATTAATGATCTCAGCCAAGGAGGCGGAGTCGGATGCAGAGTGAGCACTGCGGCGAGAGAGAAAAGGTAGGGGTGGGTGATCTCCTAAAGAGTGAGCAGGGCACGAAGTTACATAGTTCAGCCTTTCTCACATCTGTTTTTTTTTCTGTTGATCCAAAAGAAGGCAAAAAACACAGTTTAACCCCTTAAGGACCAAACTTCTGGAATAAAAGGGAATCATGACATGTCACACATGTCATGTGTCCTTAAGGGGTTAAAGCACTTTCCCATTTTGCGACAAACTAGGAAAAATTCCTTCTTGAACCCAGAATGGCAGTCGGATCTCTTCTTGGGTCAAGAAACTATAGCATTAGGATTACATGTTTGAATTCCTAACTGTATAATGTTCCTTTAAGTGCACTCTGGACCTCTTTGAGATTAGCAGGCAACATTCACACCTATACAAATATAAAGTTACAGGAAAATGGGTAATAGGTATGTGGTTTTCTAAGGTACAGGGTGTTCGTAAAGGAAGAGAATCTGTTCCCATACCAGATATATACATGTAATAAAAATTAAGAAATGATCCCAAGGCACACCACAGTTTTGCACATAAAAAGAGTATTTATTCATGCATTGAAAATACAACAAGATATCATTATAGCAGAGAGAAAGTGCATAGTATATAGTACCAAAACCACAATGTAAGTAAAGTGCTAAATGCAAAAACCAATTAAAAAAAATGTATACTGACCACGTGCAGGAGAAATAAAACCCCAATGTTTTGGCTGTGAAGCCTTCCCCCAGAGGATCATTTCTTATTTTTTATAACATTCACACCTATAACATGCAAGTGTATATTATATCTTTGGGGAAAAAAATCTTCTTTCTCCATACTGAGAATACTTTCTCAATACATGTTCCCAAAGCTAAGCAGTCAGAGTCAAATACACTCTGAATTAAAAAAAACATACTATAGTGCCCTGTGGGTGCCCCCACCCTCAGGGACCCCCTCCCGCCGGGCTCTGGGGAGAGGAAAGGGGTTAAAACTTACCTTTTTCCAGCGCCGGGTGGGGAGCTCTCCTCCTCCGATCCTCCTCCTCTCCTCCCATTCGGCTGAATGCGCACGCGCGGCAAGAGCTGCGCGCGCATTCAGCCGGTCTCATAGGAAAGCATTATCAATGCTTTCCTATGGACGCTTGCGTGCTCTCACTGTGATTTTCACAGTGAGAATCACGCAAGCACCTCTAGCGGCTGTCAGTGAGACAGACACTAGAGGATTTGAGGGCTGGATTAACCCATTTATAAACATAGCAGTTTCAGAGAAACTGCTATGTTTATAAAAAAATGGGTTAACCCTAGCTGGACCTGGCACCCAGACCACTTCATTAAGCTGAAGTGGTCTGGGTGCCTATAGTGGTCCTTTAAATAATCAATCTTCACAGATTCCTTCTGATCGGTTCCAGTAACAGACACATTGAAAACATTTACCAGCTTTTTGCAGATGAAAGTACAGAAAACCACAATATTTTCAACTGGCAGCACAACCAACCAGCAGGCAAATAGTTAAAAGAGAAATACATTTTATAAAATGAATTGAATGGGAGTTCCCAGACCTCCATTAAACAATAGTGACCTTGAATTATGGTCTCTTTTAATCCTTAACACCACGGACAGCAGTTTGAGGATTAATAATGAATCTAGTGGGCGTCTTTCATTTCAGTATTGCCATTTTATTTTTGAATGATTTGTAACTGCTTGCTGTATGTGCTGCACTCTGGCTGAAGAGTTATGTTAATTGTTTCCAAATATCAATCTGTATTGCTTGATCATTTAATTTGTTATTGGTGCTGAAATGTCCGCTACCTGTTTGGCACCAGTTTAACCCTGGAGTTGGAACTTTGGCACCTGGTGATTTTCCTCCCAGCTTCCATTCCATTTTGCTTTTACCCGTAAAGAGAACTGGTTGAATAGCTAGTCTTGTTATCTATATAAATGTATGGTGATCTTGTTTAGGTGAGCGACAATTTCTGAGGTGCCAAGAGTCATGGTAATTGTAATCCTTTTTTCTTCTTTCATACTCTCACCCTGAGCCGTACCTAGGTTTCATGGCAGTTGGGGCGTGAATGTATTTTGCTGCCCCAAATGATATCAACAACAACATCTTTTTGTCTCCATCTGCACTGTCCCCACCCCCGCGATGTTAGGAAAATTGTATGATTACACTCACATACTGACATTTATATACACATACACATTCATATTCACACAAACTTACATAAATCTCATATCCACACATAAATTCATTTACACAAACGTTGAAACACATACACACAGACTCACATAAATGCTCGTACACACACACACACACATGTTCATATGCATACACACAGACTCCTACATGATCATGATTTGTTCTGAAGCTCTTTACATCCCTGCTACTGATAACAGTATAACAAGATTTTGCTTAGTCTACTTATTTGCTTTGTATTGGGCTCTCAGATCCTAGACTCCCTAATAGATAGGAATGTGCATGCATTGTCCTTTTTTCTACAGCTGTCGTTGGTAAAACCATCAGGGGGTGAAGTCGGACCTATGTAAAATGGTTGCTATTTCCTAAACTTGTGTATCTCTAACATGAGAACATGGAGTTAATGATCTAACAATTCAGGGGTAGAGTAAAATTTTAGTTGTATAGTCCAACGCCCTGCCATCTTTAAACTTTACCAGCCACCACTGATGTCAATCAGCCCAACTCAGGGATAACATGACGTTGACATTGAGGCAATGAAATTGGTATGTGGCAAGGAAAATGCTTCCTTTTGATTGGTCGCTCAATTTATCTTTCTACAAACTTTTGTGAAATAGGTGTGGTAACTTATGATCCATTAAATGGATTTAAAAAACACGCAAACATAGAGGCAACGTTATGTTGTATTGGTTAATATTGAGTTCCCATATGTGATAGGTTCACTTTAAAGGGACACTCTGGAACCCCAAAGTAATTTAAATTACTGGAGTTTATGTGTAAAGAGAGTTACAAAAGTTTTACAAAGTGCAGATTTCATTACAATTTGGCTCATCTATAACTTAATCTTGTTACATCCCCTGTCTATCAATCAGACAACCAATCCTGTTACTTCCTGGTTTGTTTAGTGGAGTGGAGTTAAACTCAAGAGGTAGGCATTTGCTAAGTCCTGCGTTTGGGAAGTCTGTGATTGGACAACCACATAAAGTCTGGGAGGGGTTAGAAGGGGAGGGCTTTGAAAGGATTAAGACAAGTGATCTGCAGCTTTTGCAAGCTGTTTTTTGGATATACCACCAATTAATAAATGCATGCATGTTTTTATGTGGGGTATATGTTCTAAACAGTATTTTATAAATATATATATATATATATTTATTTTTGTATTTGGGCAGTGGAATGTCCTTTTAAGCTGTGGTGATTATTCAATACGCAGTGAATTGTGGCATGGTTAAAACTGGTTTAAAAAAACAAAACACAACGATGAACTAAAGACCTTTTCCCAGTACTTTATCCCAAATACTCAGTTTTCATTAAATTAGCTTGTCTGGTGGTTTTACTCACTTACACATGTGACCAAGTCTATTAGAAGCTTAGGTTGCATTGATATATGCTCAGAGACAGATACCCCATCTTCCAATCTGTGAAGGTGCAGTGCTCATAAAAAAAAAAAAAATATTTATTAATATTAAATGCACAAGGAGATCTGCACTGTGTCAGCTGGGTACCTTGTAATTTGCAAGGCACAGAGGTGGCAAGTTTATGAGGGATTTTATTAATTCCAAAGAATACATAAAGTTTATTGTCACAGGGTTCTGGTGAATTTTGCGTGCTTTAACACACAGTCAGTAACTGTGAGCACACAGGAAAAAATACACTGGGTGGGCGAGCAATAAAGAGCATTGATGACTAGCATTTAGGTTTCAAGGAGTTTGCTGAGCATCATGGGAGATTCAAGGCTACCAAAACTGGCATGAGAATTGTTACCCAACTCAGAGAGTACAGTTCTTTACTATCTCTACAAAAACTAGAGTTATTTATGACACATGACATCTGTGTCTTGATAGCTTATGTCATCCTCTCAATTTTTCGTTAAAGTGGCATTTTCACCATTTGGGGACTTTGAAAATTCAAGAATTCCCTCGCCGGTGACATTATCACTGGTGGTCCGGTGGCCAAGGGGGGCAGGTAAAGGGTGCGTTTACGTATCCTAACTTGTCCCTCTCAGGTGCCACCATCTTGGTCCTGCATCGTCCTCCTTGGCATCGACGTCACTACGGTAGTCTCAGACATGCGCGAGAGTACTATATTGAGGTCTATGGGGCTTGTGGGATACTCCATAGACTCAGCCAATTCCCTGCAGTCGTCAGTGATGGCAGCTGCAGGGATAGCCACTTAGGCTCCGCATTGTGTCAAGCAGAGGAGAAATAAAACCAAGTACCGTAGTCCCTATTTTGTCTCTGTATATCTCTTGACTGGGTTGGAATTTCAGTTGGAAATATTGTATCTTTATGAAATACTAATTTTTTAGAAGGGCATGACAGTGCTGCTGTAGCTATTCACAAAGTTGTTGAATTGATTAATCACAGGAGTTGATTAATCACAGGTATATTTAAAGGTACGCTTCTTGTACCATAACCACTACAACTCACTGCTCCTGGCACCCCCAGTGCAAGAAGTCAAGTAATTTCTGAATAATCTGACTTCTCACCTTGGGTCCTCCACTACTAAAGCTGGAGAGATGGAAATTTGTAAGCATTCTAATAGTTCTTAGCGAATGAGATAAGCTCAGAAGAGCTAACGGAAGTTCCTGCTTAGAACTTCTGGCTCTCTGGCGTAACAGTAGCGCTAGGTGAACTCCGGATAAGAAGTCAAGCCATTCAAAAATAATTTGACTCCTTACACAGAGGAGGAGGAGAGGGCAGTGTGTAGGGTGGTTGTAGTTTTCCTTTAAACTATATTCTCTTGAAAAATACCCAGGAAGTAAATGTGCAGTCTGAATCCAAATTCTGGCATGTTGTTACTTTTAAGCACATAGTGCAAATCTTTATTTTAGGCAATGTGCCCTTTACCTATTTTGCAATACAATAACCTAATCTAGCAGATCACCACTAGTGCCATGGACCTTTATGTTTCAGGATGGAGTACAACCTTACATCTTTTGTTTTACAGCACTGTAATGTGTTTTGTTATGGTACTCTGGTACATGGTGGCTGACCACTGTTGATATTGACATTTCCAATGCATTTACTTATTAATGCAATTTAAATGTTTGAATGTTTTTGGTTCTTTGGTACTCCCCTTTCACCTACTTGCTTGTACCTGACCATGATCTCCACTCCATTACCCTACTATCTCTTTGGTTGACACATAAAAAGTTTTATCAGATATTATTTAATCCTGATATTGGTGAGATGGATCAAAGGTTAGATTGTGGCTCAGATGCTCTGAAGCCTCACAATATATAAAGGCCCCTAAAGCCCTCAAAATAGTATCCTAGAATGTTGCAGGGCCTAATGCATCACTCAAATGTACTAACTATCTATGTAAATGTTGACCCTGTATACCATTTTAACCCCTTAAGGACACATGCCATGTATAGCATGTCAAGATTCCCTTTTATTCCAGAAGTTTGGTTCTTAAGGGGTTAAAGGAGACCCTTTGAAAGGCCTCCACTAGCACAATCAATAAAAGTCATGTGGCATTGCATCGAGGCCTCTACCACTCTAGGTCCTATGTAATAGCCTAATCAAGGACACGTTTGGTATTCATGAATATGGTAGATGGTAGATTGGACTATACATACATGTGGACACAGGAGATGTAACTCCCATCACTATCAGATGGGTTTCTGTGGGTTTCAGGGTTCCATGCATGTAACAGCCTCCATCACCTGGAGTACACATACACCCTAAAATGATGTTTATAATCTCCAACACTTAGTACTCCTAAATCTAAATTCAAAGTATCCCCCATCCTAAATCTATTTACCCCTGGTCCAGAGCAATGAGGTCAAACATGGGGAAAAGTGCCAGATTTCTCCATATCACTTACAAAATAGATCATATTTGTATTTGATAAGAAGGGGTTAGGGACAAGAAAATGTTACTTCATTTTGAGACTGCCCAGTTCTGTCCATTCTTTAATTTCATATTCATCAAGGTCAGATGTGATTTTCCCATTGTGACGGAGCTCAAGGTTGAGTTTCAGCACTCGATACCTGGAGTGATTGTAGCTGTTACAGCTGTCTCATCCAACTCTAGTCAATACTTACTGAAGCGTGAATAAGAACTGGTTTATTAAGAACAAGGCACACTTTTATACACACGACCCCAACAGAGGGTCCATGGCTTGAACAATGTAAATCCCACCCTGGTGGATAACTAGGAGATAACCAGATCAGTAACCGCCAAGTCAATTACCCCCTAGACATCAGGGCACCATTACAATATACCCCAGAACAAACGAAACTACACAAATAACCTCCACATGTCTGATATCCCCAGAAAGCTCTCCCCTCCACCTCCCTGTAGTCAAAAGAGCCCTCTTGTCGCACTCATGGTTTTGAATCACCACCTGGTTAAAGTCTTAGCCAATGGAGAGTTCCATGCGGCATGGCAGAGTGTCACTAGGAGATTCGCAGCTTTCCCTGCATGGCTCGGTTATCGGGTGGGTTGGCGTGAAGGCACTCTTCGGGACCGTGCCTGCTAAAAGAATAGGATTTCAACTCTTAAGTGAGAAATTGGGGTAAATGTCTCTGCAAAGTGGCAGAACTCTGGCGATAAACTACTTATCTGTAGTATTTCTTTTTTACAGGTATTACAAAGACAATTAAGAAGCATTCAGGGCATCTGAGATAGAAGAACCCATCTTGATGGAAAATAAGCTTTCAAAGGTTAAGAAAAACAGAAATATGTGTTGTTTGCTGCTTTCAATCTGCAGTGAGATGGGAAATATAACAGTTATGCATTAGCCAGTGTAATATACACCCTCCAATTTATTCACAGCATTTTCACTGAGTAGAACTACAACAAATTAATTGACTATGTGGTGATGCATGGACAGCAGCCAATTAGTGTAATTAAACTGTTTATTGGTGTAGAACTATATATAGAAAGGAAAAAGGGCAATTATAATAAACCAGAAATTTAGAAGAAAAAAATATATAATTTTGATGCTCAAAATAAATTAAAAAGTGGCAATATTCTATATAGATACTGGTATTAATGATTTAATATGTATTAAAAAATTGATTTAATTAGTGTTTACACAAAATAACAATATTAATGTACGTTAAAAAAAGAATAGTGTTTCAAACTGTGTGGATACAGCTATAGTGCTTGTGTGAAGAAATATACTTAAACAATAAGCAGCCTGCATTGCTTTGGTAAATACTTGAAAGCATAGACATGGTATAAGAATGCGTTGATGCTCTTCAATGATGTCCACCTTTTAAAAAGCTGTCAATGCTGGTTATGGTGTTATAGACACTCCAGTTCTTCACGTATATGTGACAATGGGCTTATCCACCATATTCTTGGATTTAGATGGCTCTGAGCAAGTAATATTCAAGTTCTGAAATACATATCCCCATGGCTTACTATGTTGCATTAAATGGGAGGAATGTCTGGGCTCCCTTATCCCCAATCCTTTCTGTCTCTTCCCAGGTGCTTCTAGAATCTTGGCAGCAGGCAGAGCAATGCATGTGACCCTCACTGAGCTGGGTCACTTCCGTGCATGCTGCTTCTAGTGTGCTGACACCAGCATGGACAGTAGGGACCACATGGACCTTGTTGGCTGACCTTTGTCGAAACAGAAGACAAAGGAATATTTTGCGGAACCCCTTGCGAAAGTGTTTAGATACTAGAGCATACACCACTGGATTGACACAGGAATTAGCATAAGACACTAGGTGGGAGAGAATACGAACGGCATAAGTGAAATTATTGAGGGGAAAGTAACCAAACAAGACACAAAGTATGACCAAGTGGTGAGGCAACCAGCACAGGCAAAACAAAACAGCCACAATGATGATCATACGGGTCACTCTCCTCTTGGCCCTTTTTGATTCAGACCTGTCGTCAATGGGATTGACAGAAGTCCAGAGGTAGCGGATTGTACGAGCATAGGTGAGGCCAAGGATGAGCACAGGAATAACGTAACTGAACACAAAGGTGCAAAGGTCCATAGTCTTGCGATGGGAAATCTGCCATACAGGATGACACAAAGTAAGGTTGTCTGTCTGGAACTCTTGGTAGTAGCTGAGGTATGGGCCAGAAAAAATCAAGGATAGGCTCCAGATTAGAGTGATGGCCATTAATGCATTCTTAGGTGTTCGAAGCTCCCTGGAACGTAGTGGATAACGTATTGCCAGGTACCTACACAAAATAATTAATGAATATTAATTTCACTGTACACTAACAAACACATTAAAATTAAATATATCTTTTAGTGTGTGTGTGTGGTCACATAAAAAGATTGCTACTGTTTCTTGTGAATACTCACTACAATCTGAATATGCATTTTAACATATATAATATACTAAAACATAGATTTACATATCTCCTGGCATTATACTTAAATCTTGTTTAGGGAATATTTATAATGCCATAATTTGTTTTCATTATATTATTATCAAAAGATTCTGCAGCGCTTTACAATGTTATTAAGGTGAATTTAACAACAAAATTCCCCTTAATAATAATAATCTGTGGTACAGAAGGGGTTAAAATCCCCCGGCACTGTCTTGGGCTCGCCTCCAATCCTCCCCTGCCGATGTCAGACGTCGGGAGGGACCTAATCTAAGCATTAGAACTTCCCCCGTAGGTAAGCATGTGTAATGCTTTCCTATGTGGTTTTGGGTGATGCTGGACATCCTCATGCATAGCGTGAGGACGTCCAGCGTCACCTAGGTGACCAAAAGTCGCCTAACGACTTGGAAGTCCCTTTAGTGGCTGTCTGGTAGACAGCCACTAGAGGAGGAGTTAACCCATAAAGGTAGTTATTGCAGGTTATTAAAAAAAACTGCAATAATTAACTTTGCATGGTTAAGGGACCTGGAGGCAAGACATCCAGACCAACTTTCATGAGCTGAAATAGTCTGGGTGCCCTTAGTGTCCCTTTTAAGCAGAAAACGGTGTTGTTACATTTTTAACATTATGTTATATTACTTATTGTAAAGCGCTGGGAAAAAACGTTGGCACTACAGAAATACCAATTATAATAATATATTTACTGTACTGTGGCGTTCACCTTCATTCAAGTAAATGGGAGAACAAGCAGCTGTACGGAGTATGTACAAGCAGGTGCTCTAGACGTCCTTAGCTCAGATGGAGCCATAGGAAGAAGTGGTGGAGGGTAATGGCTAGTTTGACTTCTTACACTGGGGGAGTGCATGCTAGGGCACTTATGGCACCATAACCACTACAGTGCACTTTCATGATTATGGCGCTTGGAGTGCTCCTTTACTATGAAGACGCATTTGTACATAAGCATGTGTAATATATTACAGTGCTCATATCTTACATTTGATTTGGAGATATGTTTAATGCATATTTTTATGCATTGCATTGATAATGCATGAAAAACACAATAATTAAACATAAACCACTTTGTATTTAAGTGCTTTGATAACTGACAGGACATTTTATCTCTCTGCTTTTAGAAAGAAAATTGTTTTTTTTTTTCCCCGCTGCAAATAAATGGATGAATGAATTGCAAATGTATCCCTGCTGTGACTCTTAATGCTATCTTCCCTGTGATAGCTAACAAGCAGCCTTTGTCATGCCTGATGGAAACAGCCTGAAATTTCTACTGTACTATGATTGAAATAGTTCAAGATCTATAGGCATCAGTGAACTGCAACTCCCAGAATCCACCTGCACTGTCATAAGAATTGCAGTTCATTTTTACATGGTTTGCTTCACTAAACTGTCAGTTACACAATTTGTATGGAATTCATGAGGAAATTGGACATTTAGGCTAGAACAGTTGATATAACTAAATTAACTATTTTAGTCCAAAATTAGGAAATTTCCTTGTCAACGTTTCATACCTCCCAAGTGTCCCTATGCAGGAGGGACAGTCCCTATTTTGGGCCCAAATCCCTCTTTTCAAAGAGCCCCATATTGTTGGTGTGCCAGAGTGTGTAACAGAGCTCCACAGCAATAATACTCAGAGTAGTGTGTCTTTAAATTACAATAAATGTGTTCAGAAATCAGCGTGTGTAAATAAGAAACATTGTCCGTTGTTATTAATATGTCACCAAAAATGCCTTAGAACAAAGCCACACCCCCACTCACACTCCACATGTCTGTGGAATTGGTTGCCACTTTAAAATGGCACTGTCACTGTCTGGGGTCTTTGCAGAATACGTAGAGATCCCCGACGGTGACATCATCGCTGGGTTCCGGTGGCTGGGGGAAGCAGCTAAAGGAGAGATTTACTTATCGTAACCTGTCCCTCGCGGGTGCGACCATCTTGTTCCGGAGCCGACATCACTGCTGTACTCTTGTTCATGCGCGAGAGTACAACATTAAGGCCTATGGAGGATCCCATTAGGCCGTGGGATCCTGCATAGACACAGGTGGATTTCCTGCAGCTGTCACTGGTGACGGCTGTTGGTATTGACTTTGTAGCTAAGCCCAGAGTCTAAAAAAGTCAGGCGGTGGAAATGGTCCCTACTTTGTCTCATTATATTATTATATCTCTTAACTGATTTGGAATTTCAGTGAAATCTCAACACACTCAATATGAGTATCTCATAAAGATTCAATCTTTATGAAATACTCATGTTTTAAGGGGGAGGTGTAGTTGACAATGCCACTTTAAAATTAATGAAAAGTATGTAATTTAAAGTTTGCTCTCCAGCTGATTTAGACCCACATCTCCCATGATGCTCTGTCAGCTACGTTTACATCCAATCCGTGCCAAAGTTTATTTGGCTTACACCCATTTTATAGTGAAAGACCATTTATTTAGCTTTTTGTTATTTTTATTGTTTTTTATTGTTACTGGCACATTTAAAACTCTTGAAGTCTCTACTCTACTTCCAATTCCTGGCAAGGATTGCCGTCAGGAGAATCTACTCAACATTATATCCTTGGTAGGTATCATACCACCCAAGTGCTATCTCTTAAACGGTGTTACTGCTCTACTAAATGTGAGCAAATTACCATTTATATTTTTACCTGATTTTGGTTTTAGTCAGTAAGCACTATTGTTTACTTTTTATGTTTTACTTTTTCATATTCATCTGGATGCCCTGAAACTTACCCCTAAAGAGCTACATATCCATCAGTGAGGATTATAGCACTGTATGCTGTTCTACTCAGAGCTGGTCTATAGCTCTAACAAATGTGAGTGTGATCCCACATATCCTTGTTGTGTGTCCTACACTAGTATTTGACTATCTGCACTATTATTGGTTATTTTTTGTCTTTTTACATATATTCCTCACCAACTGAAGCCTGGACAATTACAAGCCAGGATCTTCAAAATAATTGTTTTATTGGACTTAATGCACACAGTATTCAGTGCAACCTGTTTTTTGTGTGTTTTGTATTGCTTTGTCAGCTAGTGTCTACTTATTGGCTAACCCTGCAGTAATGGGTATTTAAAGGGACATTCATCACTTTCAGACAAATGTCTCACTCAAAAGCTTTAGTGAGACACTTGGTTCACTATGCAGACTGAACAAGCAGGTACATTTTTTTTCATATTTATCTGATTCTTTTTGCTTATGCTTTCCACTCCCACTCCAGGGGACACACTGATCTTACCAATCCATGCCCTATCCCAAGGAATGCTGGAAAAATGCAATGGGCATGCCAGACAGATTTACACATTTGCAGATCTCTTTACCTTGCAACATCCTGACAGGGGGAGAAGAGAGGGAGTCTGATCAGTGTGATTCATGCAGATGGGTGTCAGATGTCGGGTTTCTCTCTCCTGCTGCAGCACAATGATGCCCTGTTTCTGTCATTAGAGAAATGTTCTGAAACTGAGAAGGGTGGGTAAGAGGGAAGGTGGGGGGAGCCTGAAGAAACTCCCCTAACTGTGAGGCATGCGGAACAATGCAATCTGAATTTTTAAATGTTTATTATATACTCTTCAAAGTATGTTTGCGGGGCCGGCGCAACCATCTGGCAGCACAGTCGGCCGCCATGTCGCTTAGGGCCTAGGGTGCGCAGAATTCGGGTGACGCGCAGGAGGAGTGCGCGCTACACAGTGCTCCTGCAGTTTTCTGTATGCTCCCGCAGTTTGCTCTCGGCCGCGCTACACAGGAGGAGAGAGATAAACTGGCACATGTGGGAGAGGGCGAGCAAGACACATGGGGAGGGAGTAGAGGGAATGAGACACATGGTGGAGTCTGGGGGATTAAGACACATGGAGGGGCTGGGTGATTGAGACACATAGAGGTCTGGGGGATTGAGACACATGGGGGTTTAGGGGATTAAGACATGGGGGAACTAGGGGATTGATCCACATGGGAGGACTGAGGGGGAGGCAATGAGCACATGAAGGGGCTGGGGGATTGAGACACATGGAGGTTTGGGGGATTGAGACATGGGGGGCTAGGGGATTGAGACTCATGGGTGGACTGAAGGGGAGGAAATGAGCACATGAAGGGGCTGGGAAAGGAATGAGACACATGGAGGACTGAGGGGGAGGCAATGAGCACATGAAGGGACTGGGGGATTGAGACACATGGAGGTTTGGGGGATTGAGACATGGGGGGGCTAGGGGATTGAGACACATGGGAGGACTGAAGGGGAGGAAATGAGCACATGAAGGGGCTGGGAAAGGAATGAGACACATGGAGGGGCTGGGGGAGAGGAATTGTTGAGACATATGGGGGGCTGTGGACATGAGACACTTGTGGAGATGAGATGGATGAACTTGTGGAGATGAGATGGATGTGGAGACTTGTGGAGATGAGATGGATGAACACAAGGATGAACACAAGGCAACATAGTGGGGCTGGGAAGAAAGAGACAAGATGCAGGGGGGGAAGAGACACACAAATGGGGCCGAGAAAAACAGAAACACAGAGGGGCGGGGGAAGGGGCAAAGAGACAGGCAGTGGGGGGCTGTGGGGAGATACCTAGAGGTGCTGGGGGGACACAGGGAGACATAGAGGGGCTTGGGGAGAAAGACACACAAGGGCTGGAGGGAAGTAAAAGACATACAAAGGCTGGGGTGTAAGAGACACAAAGCCACAAATCCTTGGCTCTGGCCCTGTATGTTTGTAACATTGTTTAGAAGTGTTTGCTTGCTGGTTTAAACATTAAATTGTCAAGTGATGCATGTCCAAGGAACACCCTAAGTACCATAACCACTACAATGCACCAGGAATACTCTGACTTTCCATCAATATCTACATGTCTGTCTCTTTCGAATGATTGACTTCCTACCTGGGTGCCAAACATTAGGGGGTACCAGGATGTGCTCCAGTGGCTATGGTGCTTGGAGTATACATTCAAGTAATTCTATGTTTTTAAAACTTGAGATGGATCTTAAACCTCTAACTTTTTGCTCTCTTAAAAGAACACTGAAGGCACCATGAACACTTCATCACATTAAAGGGATAATAGTGCCTGTGATCCCTTGGCTCTCAGCCTATGGAATCCAGCTATTACTGGTATAATTTTATTTGGCATCAGCTGGTGTGGATAGCGAGCTGCCAAAGACCATAAGTCACTGTTAAACTATTCAAAAACATTTTCAGTGAAACAAGGGATCATATGTGGGGACTCCAGGCACCATATCTATTTAAGTGAAATTAAGTTGTTATTGTACCTAGAGTACCCTTCTAAAGATGACAAAATGTATCTATTTTCTCTTTTTTTTTGCAACAATATATTTAAATAATATTTCATTTGTTCATGTAGCTCACAATGTTAACTATAAGTGAAAATAAAGAATACAATATGTCTATACTTAAATATAATTCAACTTAAAGACCACATGTAATTAGAGGCCTGTTGAGGAAGAAATTAGCTTACTTTTTACTGTGGGCACATGAAAGAGGGACTGGGCTTCCTTGGCATATTGATAATTAGGGGGGGGGGGGGTTGTGCTTTTGCACTTTTTTTTTGTTTGTTTTTTTAACCAGAGCGACTTTGCATCCTTCTGGTATTCAATACATAAAGGATGCTTACTATGTATCTCTCACTATATAAAAGTGCTGATTTCAAGAGAAGTCAACACCCCTGTAAAGAGTCTTGGTACACTCTCACGGCTATCAGTAAGACAATTGGGAAAAATCTGTTCCTGATTGCTCTGTGCCTTAATCACAAAACGGAAGGCAATGCTTCTCAGGGCAAAGCACTAGACTCAATGCTTTTCTATGAGTAAATTGCAGAAGCAGTATGGTGCCAACAGCCCTGCATTTGTTGGGACAGTTCCATCATTTTGTAGGTACTGTCCTTACAAAACTAGGCCCTAGGGACCAGAGGGACCCATTTTGAAATCTGATGCAGTGACTGGTAGGCATGTGCATGGGGAAAATATTCGGCTCGGTTCGGCATTCCGAAATTCGGGACTTCATCAATTCGGGACTTCGGCAATTCGGCACTTCGACACTTCGGAACTTCGGCAACTTCGGCACTTCGGATCTTAGACACTTCGGAACTTCGGCACTCCGGCAACTTCGGCACTTCGGAACTTCGGCACTCCGGCAAATTCGGCACTTCGGAACTTCGGCAACTTCGGAACTTCGGCAACTTCGGAACTCCGGCATTTTGGGACTTTTGTTGCAGCCGCTTGGTAGATAACTCCTTAATTCCCACAGTATTAGGGAGTTATCTACCAAAAGGCTGAAAGACCTAAATTGGTCTTTCAGCCAAATTTACTAATACTAAGTAAAAATTACTTAGTATTAGTAAATTGTGCCCCTACTCGCAATACCGCGAGTAGGGGCATGTCTATTAAAAAGTGAGCAGCCTGTGGCTGCTCACTGTTAAAAAAAAAAAAAAGGGTCCCCCCTCCCTGAGCGGGTGGGGGCCCTAAAGTAAAAAAAGGGGGGAGGACCTATTGTCCTTCCCACCGGCCCCCACCCCTGAGCGGCGGTGGGGGCCCTAAATAAAAATGGGGGGGACCTAATGTCCTCCCCCCTGGCCCTCACCCCTGAGCGGTGGGTGCGGGCCCTAAACAAGAATAAGGGGGGAACCTAATGTCCTCCCCCCTGGCCCCCACCCCTGAGCGGTGGGTGGGGGCCTAAACAAGAATAAGGGAGGGGACCTATTGTCCTCCCCATGGCCCCCACCCCTGAGCGGTGAGAGGGGGGCCCTAAATATAAATTGGGGGGGACCTAATGTCCTCCCCCCTGGCCCCCGCCCCTGAGCGGCGGGTGGGGGCCCTAAATACAAACTGGGGGGGGACCTATTGTCCTCCTCCCTGGCCCCCACCCCTAAATGGTGGGTGGGGGCCCTAAACAAGAATAAGGGGGGGACCTATTGTCCTCCCCCCTGGCCCCCACCCCTGAGCGGCAGGTGGGGGCCCTAAATACAAATGGGGGGGACCTAATGTCCTCCCCCTGGCCCCCACCCCTGAGCGGTGGGTGGGGGCCCTAAACAAGAATAAGGGGGGACCTAATGTCCTTCCCCCTGACCCCCACCCCTGAGCGGTGGGTGGGGGCCCTAAATGAAAATTTAACCCCCCTCCCCCCAGGTGACTAGGGGTCCCCAAACCCCTAGTCACCCCTCCACAAAAAAATAAACTCCTACCTACCCCCCTCACCCTAAAAATAATGAGGGGGGACCATTTAACTAAGTACCTGTAAAAATAAAAATAAACTTACCATTCAATGTTTCCTTTCTTCTAAAATCTTCTTTTTTCAGCCCCAAAAAAGGGCAAATAAAAAAACATAATAACCGACGCAATTTAAAAAAAAAAAAAAAAAAACGAGCACAAAAAAAAAAAAATCCATCTTCACCCATGGAGGGCTCCGCGCAAACTGAGCTCTGCAGGGCGGGAAGACTTATAAAGCCTTGCCCCGCCCTGCAATTAGGCTCAGGGCACTCTGATTGGTGGGTTTAAGCCATCCAATCAGAGTGCTCTGACAGGTAAATGAAGAGACTGACAGGTAAGTCTCTACATTTACCTGTCACAGCACTCTGATTGGTTGGTTTGAAATCCACCAATCAGAGTGCTCTGTGTCATTTTACACAGCGTGGGAAAGTTCTTTGGAATTTTCCCACGCTGTGTAATTTGACCCATAACTCTCTGATAGGTGGATTAAGTAACCAATCAGAGTGTTATGAGTCAAATTACACAGCGTGGGAAAATTGGTGGCTTAAACCCACCAATCAGAGTGCTCTGAGCCTAATTGCAGGGCGGGGCAAGGCTTTATAAGCCTCCCCCCGCCCTGCAGAGCTCAGTCTGCGCGGAGCCCTCCATGGGTGAAGATGGATTATTTTTTTTGGCGCTCGTTTTTTTTTTTTTTTTTATTGCGTCAGTTGTTATGGATTTTTATTTTGCCTTTTTTGGGGCTGAAAAAATAAGATTTTAGAAGAAAGAAAACATCGATTGTTAAGTTTATTTTTGTTTATTTTTACAGGTATTTAGTTAAAGGTCCCCCCTCATTATTTTTAGGGTGAGAGGGGTAAGTAGGAGTTTATTTTTTGGGGGAGGGGGTGACTAGGGTTTTTTGGACCCCGAGTCACCAGGGGGAGGGGGGGGTTAAATATGTATTTAGGGCCCCCACCCGCCGCTCATAGGTGGGGGCCAAGGGGGAAGGACATTAGGTCCCCCCCAATTGGTATTTAGGGCCCCCACCCACCGCTCAGGGGTGGGGGCCAGGGGGGAGGACATTAGGTCCCCCCTTATTTTTGTTTAGGGCCCCCACCCACCGCTCAGGGGTGGGGGCCAGGGGGGAGGACATTAGGTCCCCCCCAATTTGTATTTAGGGCCCCCACCCACCGCTATGGGGTGGGGGCCAGGGGGGAGGACATTAGGTCCCCCCCAATTTGTGTTTACAGCCCCCACCCACCGCTCAGGGGTGGGGGCCAGGGGGGAGGACATTAGGTCCCCCCCAATTTGTATTTAGGGCCCCCACCCACCGCTCAGGGGTGGGGGCCAGGGTGGAGGACATTAGGTCCCCCCCCTTATTCTTGTTTAGGGCCCCCACCCACCGCTCAGGGGTGGGGGCCAGGAGGGAGGACATTAGGTCCCCCCCCAATTGGTATTTAGGGCCCCCACCCACCGCTCAGGGGTGGGGGCCAGGGGGGAGGACATTCGGTCCCCCCTTATTTTTGTTTAGGGCCCCCACCCACCGCTCAGGGGTGGGGGCCAGGGGGGAGGACATTAGGTCCCCCCCAATTTGTATTTAGGGCCCCCACCCACCGCTATGGGGTGGGGGCCAGGGGGGAGGACATTAGGTCCCCCCCAATTTGTGTTTACAGCCCCCACCCACCGCTCAGGGGTGGGGGCCAGGGGGGAGGACATTAGGTCCCCCCCAATTTGTATTTAGGGCCCCCACCCACCGCTCAGGGGTGGGGGCCAGGGTGGAGGACATTAGGTCCCCCCCCTTATTCTTGTTTAGGGCCCCCACCCACCGCTCAGGGGTGGGGGCCAGGAGGGAGGACATTAGGTCCCCCCCAATTTGTATTTAGGGCCCCCACCCACCACTCAGGGGTGGGGGCCAGGGGAGAGGACATTAGGTCCCCCCCCCTTATTCTTGTATTAAACAGGCTGCTCACTGTTTAATAGACATGCCCCTACTCGCGGTATAGCGAGTAGGGGCATAATTTACTACTACTAAGTAATTTTTACTTAGTATTAGTACATTTGGCTGAAAGACCAATTTAGGTCTTTCAGCCTTTTAGTAGATAGCTCCCTAATACCGTGGGAATTAGGGAGTTATCTACTTATTCATTCCTGTCATTACACTGACTGGCCAAGTAACTTACATTTTATATGAATGTTACTTGATTGTTGTAAGTGTTGCAAATGCTTACAGCTGAATCCTGGCTATGTTTGTATACTTTTTATTTAAAATTGTATACAGTGTAACATTCTTCTTCTTTCACTGGGTAAGTATATTCGTACTCAGCAATTCAACTATTCGGACATTCAGAAGCACCCGAATGTCCGAATTACCTGAAATTCGGCCGAATTTTAATTCGGACCGAAACGAATTGCACATGTCTAGTGACTGGTAATAATAACAAAGTATTTAACCAGTAAAGGCACATTCAGATTACTCTGGTTTTCAAGTACATCCTGGGGATGTTACCTTAGTCCAACATCCAGGGATTGTTACTATTACCCAATTTAATGGTACTCATTTTATCTACCTCGGAAAAATTAAGTCAACCCTGCCAGTATTCAAACTGGTAACACAAAGGTTGAACAGATTCTACTGATGATGCATTAGCCCACTGAGCTATCGCACTAGTATAATGCCTAGAGTGCTTCATCAGCACCCCGTGCATGGTCTACCTTGTGGGGGCAGACTGTCATTCAATTTTTATAGGCTGAACTGCCCCTTTTACAAGCAGACTCACCCCTTGCACTGTGCCCTGGGCAGCCTGTCTGCCCAGCTGTGTCCAGGAAGGTGGGTAGGCAAGGTATGGGAGCAGTGCAGTGATTGCCGCGCATGCGTCCTGACTTCTCTGTAGGATTGGAAGGAGCTCACCATAACTTATGATCTCTCAGGGGCGAAGGAGAGCTGTTATGAGATACTCTCTTGCCTCTGGCTTAGAAATAAATCAACTCTTTATTACGGGCACTGCTTGGGGGGCAATAATCTATATGTACTTTTAAATACAGTTTTACAAATATAATTTGTACATGTTAATATATATGTTACTTCAACCAGTTTTTAGAATCTTAATGCTACCAACAGTTTTTTGTTTACCTTTTTTAAAGTTTAAATTTAATTTAAGTGAATAGCAGTGGTGGATAAAGATGGTGGGACGCTGGTACACTGCCCCTCGCTGACTTGTTGGACATTACCATCATCAATAAAGAGGGAGAGGGAAGCTGCAGATATATGTATGGCTGACCCCACAGGCATCTTTTTTCTAACACACACATTATTATTTGTATTTATTTTTTGCCAATAAAAATGGAAGTGGCACTGCGCAACCTACCCCTGTGGACCAGCCTCCACCATCTGTCTGCCTGACCACCCATTTAAGGTGTCCACCCATCAGCAAGTCCATCCTTCTGGACAGCCTGCTCCCTTGCCTGCTGACATCCTTCCACAGATGGTGGGCAGGTAATGTTGGTAGGTATGTTTATAACTAGCAATATTGAATTCATTCTAAAAAAAAAAAAATTAAATAACTGTAGGAGCTTTTCAACCTTTTTCCAGCTCACCACATTTTCAGTTTGAAGCAGCACTCTAAGCACCATAATCACTGTAGATATCAAGGCAAAAAAGTAGGACAGACCAATTTGCAGCCAGTAATGGAGAACACAATTTCTCATTATCTGTTCTAAGCCGTCCAAACCTGAATAAAAACGATAGTCTACAGGGGCAGGTTAGCCTTGCCTTTACAGAAGAAGAACCAAATTTTAGTTACTAGGAAGGTTCTATTTTTTCTCAAAATGAGTGCTACAATGTCTCATTGTCATTAAAGAAACACTCTAACATTATAAATAATAACCTGTATGTCAAACGTTAAAGTCATGGTAATCTTAAAACTAGTCAGTAATGTGTTTTATATTGTTATTGGCATTTTTATATTTAGATGGATGTAACATACATACTATCTTGCTTTATAATTCAGAGGCACTCTGTGTTCTCTGCATTCATTTTGTGTTATATTAACGAACACATAGACATTGAATTAGTCACATACAGTAGCCCAGTGAATTTTGACTGATTGAATTATCTCCCCAGTCTGATAAAGATCTGTCGGGCAGTAGTGAGACCTAAGCGGTCATTATTAATAGGAATATGTAATAGGAGAATGATACACAGGCTCCCTCTAGCTTAACCCCTCAAATACCAGAGATGTGCACATCTCTTTCATTCATAGGGTTAATAGTCGGTGTCAGAATTTCATTAACAAAACAAATGTATTTGATGAACTATTATTACTAACTATTACACAAAGAATATATGGTTTTCTGCACCCACTTCATGGACAGTAAATGGCCATGTCATCTGAAATATAACCCTTTGCATGATTGACAGGTTCTTATAAACGGGAAAGTTCTAACACAATAGCAATATATATATATATATATATATACATACATACACACACACACACAGACAAAAAAAAAATATAATAAGTTTGAAATCAAGGGGGTAATGTAAGCACCAAAATACAGCTAGTAATATAATGGTTATTATACTAAAACTGTAGGACTAGAAGTTAGCAATTAGGGTTATTTCAAGGAGTAAGCATTGTGGGAAGACATTAGGGTTTGGAGTTAAGTTTGGTGTAGATCTAGGGACAGATGCCTAATTTTAATATAAAATGAATATAACTTAATTTAACACAGAATGTTGCCGAGTAGAAAAGTAATTGTCCTGTATGTACTCTGGTCTTGATTTAGGAAACTTTTGAAATGATTCAGTACCATTAGAACAAACTTACTGTACTTCTTACCTGTCTAGGGACACTGTGGTCAGGGTGAAGCTGGAGGCATACATAGTGAGGTATATAAAGAAGTGCACTGCTTTGCACATAAAGGGTCCAAAAACCCAACGGTCCAGGGTATAAATGGTGGCCTGGAAAGGCACGCAAAAGATGATAAAGCATAAATCTGCCACTCCTAGATTCAGGATGAATAAGTTAGTGGTGTTATTAACATTACCATTTCTCAATAATACTGCCAGCACCAGGCTGTTGCCCACAGTACCAACCAGAAATATGAGGGAGTATAACACGGGAATAAGTATGGATTCTGGGTGGTAAGGTTCTTGGGATGAGATCTGGATTGAGACGTTCATTTTCACAGGTTGCTTTGCTCTTCACCAAAAAGTACTGTAAATGATGGCAGAAGTTCCAGTCACTTTTAGAGAAAGTGACAAATCAACATCTCAGAGGCATATAATCCTGTATCTGATCAATTGCAAAATAAATGTTCTGGTCAGTGGATCCCGAGTTGACAACTAGGAGATGACCAGCAGATACCTTCTCCTTGATCGATGTCCTATTCCTACCAACCTATCTACAGAGGAGTCTTCTCCCTGATCAGTAGAACTTCTGATAATCAATAGAACATCTTTTGATCGGCAGCATATAATATCTTCATGAGCAGTGGCAGATTGTCTACTTACAAACATAGGTGATGATCACGCAATAGGTTGCAGTTGATTACAATTAATTGGTTAATGTTAAATGAAGTCAAAATGCCAGTTGCTTGTGTTTTAAGGGTCCCGGCGTAATTCAGGAATTTATTGTGGGACAAAATCTCCTGGGTTGGACAATGAGTGTCTTGTGTGCCAAACACACAAAAACATATCTGGGATCAAAGTCTTTGCCAAATGGTAAGGTCAAGCAGGTCAAGGTTTTCAGAATGTTGCAGTAAAATCCCTTTTCACTGGGTCGAATCGTCTCAATCACACCAACACTTTGTGCCCACCAGTTTGTCTTTCTTCAGCAACACCTGTTTTCTCAAGTTGACTATGTGAAGAATAGATCCCTCACTTATCAATCCGTATCATGCAGAGTTTAAGTGTCTGAGCATCCTTTATAAGTTCTTCACCTCCCTCTCTCTTTCTCCCTCTGTTTTGTATCTGTCTGGAGCCTCTCACCAGCTCTATAGGTTTTACAAGCCTACTACAAAAAAAAATGACAGATAATAAAAGGCAAATAGCACAGACAGGATGAGAAACTTCACTGACGATTACGCCTTCTCCTACATGTGGAGCCTGGGTGATCTGTGCTACGAATATTTATGTGAATAAATAGATCAGAAGCATCCCGTTTCCAGGGAGATAAAAAAAAAAGTAAAAAAAAAAAAAAATAATGATGGTGTCCATAGTAACAAACCCCCTGAACTATTCATTGGGCAAACGTCAGCCACATGCAGAGGGAGCATGTCAGGGCTGTGGGACTGCAAAATTAACAAACTTAAAGAAAGGGCTGGAAGAAGGAGTGAGAGGTCCTGTATGCCAATTTTTCTAAATAACACAGTGCTTTAAACCACTTAGTTATAGAAGACACAATTGCTTGTAGTCAGAAACAATGACCTATTCTGTATGTCAATCCCCTGGATATAACATTCAGTATACACTGTTGTATGTAGAACAGAACAATCCGTCTTTATACATTTAATTCATTGAATTAAAATACATTTCAAATGCATCCTTCGTGCCAAATTATATAAAGTTCACAGGGTGCTTTTTTTTTCCTTTGTTATGCTGCTAGATGTTCCTTTTAACGTTGGAAATGTTTTATTGTACACTGCATGATAGAAATGCTACTGTGTACTTTTTTTTTCTTTCAATTTGACAATTTTTATTTTTTGAAATAATCAAGGGATACAGAAGGAAAGAGGGATTGGGATATAGGTAACTTTAACAACTGATCAGTTTTACATCAATTTTATATCAATACAGTGCATAGTCATACCAGCTCTATCAACAGTACATATCACAGCCAAGTTCAGCATTACCCTTGTGACTCTTTCGATTAAGTGACGCTGATGTAGCTCGGCTGGCCTTGCCTCGCCTGTTGACTGTATTGGCTCCCGTAGTGGAGTCTCTTGGTTTGAGGATGTGCTAATAGGGCCTCAGTTGTTGTGTTTGGCGTAAGTGCTCTATCTGGGGGGGTGGGTAGGCGGGGGGGGGGGGGGGAGGAAGGGTGGGGGATCGAGCCACGTTCCTCTTCCCACCTTAGAGAGTATTCCTGGCATGTCCCTCGAGCTTATGGGCTCGCTCAGCTTCATTATGTTGCTCAATTGTGTTGTTGGTGTTTGTCTCTCTATCTTGGTGGCTAGTGGGTAGTTTTACTGTCTCCCCTTGAAAGTGTTGGGTGTCCTCCGACACAACTATATACATTGTGGGTGTCTTTCGACACAACTATATACATTATGGGTGTCATTCCTCTGGCCCTTCCCTCATGGTTAGTTTGTGGGCTGTCTTAGGTGCTCTCGAGTACCTCTATTTTCCTTCCCACCTTCTCCGCATTTTTCTGTCTCTCTGCCTACTTTAGCGACTTATGGCGTGTCCCTTTCTCTTCGTCCTTTATTGTATACCTCCAGGAACTTATCCCACTCGCATTTGGCTCTTATTCTATACTCTTGCATGTTGTGCCCTGTGTGTATCCTTGTCTCGTAGTCTATGTTCGTTGTGATTTGCTTTATCACTGTGTCTATGTTTGGGCGTCCGTTTGTTTCCACGCCTTTGCAATGTGTAAGTTTGCGGCTATTAGTATGTGGAACATTGTGAATGCTTGGGGTTTAGGAAATCCTTCTAGGGTCATGAAAAGGATTCCACACTCGGGCTCTAGTTTGATAGTTTGGTGCAGAGCTGTGGAAAGTATGTTGCCTACTTCTGCCCAGTATTCTGTGATGCGGGGGCATGTCCACCATATGTGGTACATCGTACCTTTCTCCCTCCCACACCTCCAGCAGTTCACAGATGTGTGAGGATAGATAGTCCCAAGCCTAGCCGGCACCATGTACCATCTGTAGTGTATTTTGCGCAAAAATTCCAGGTGGGAAGCACATTTGGATCTGCCTTTGTGGGCTGTAAATGCGTTCTGCCAATGTTCGTTTGTTAGTGTTTTGCCTATATCTATTTGCCATGCCTCCTGGAACCTCTCCCTGTCTCCGTCTAGTGGGTCAGTCAACGCTTTGTATATGGTTGAGATTATTTTTTTCGGTATCGTCCTGGCCATGCAAATTCTTTCAATACTCTGTGCTTTCTTAGGTGTGGTTACTCCTGTATCATGTTCTAAGAGCGACTTGAGTTGGAGATATGAGAACAGTGATTGGGGCGGTAGGTCGTATCGGCCCTGTAAGTCCGGGAATGTGCCGTTTTGATATAGGTGTTTGACTAATGTGCATCCCCCTTTTTCCCATGGTTTATAATTGAATGTGGGATTGGCTATGTGTATGCTCTGTATCGGGCTTGCTAATGACCACTGTTTATCGTATCCTACATGGCGTTTGGTTGTGTCCCATGTTCTCAATAGTAGTGAGGTGATGTCGGGAACCTCTTTGGGTACTGGGCGTAAGCGGTGAGGTATCCTGAATTGGTGGTGTAACCCTTTTGGGCATGCCCACATCGATTCGATGTCTACCCACTGGGGCCTGTCGTCTGCCTTGTGTGCTTGCACCACTGTGGCCAGAAGGGTCGCCCTGTAGTATGCGCCCACATCAGGTAGCCCTAATCCCCCTTCCGTCACCGGTTTGCGCAGTATTTTTTCTGCTACTCTGATTTTGCGATTCGCCCAGACAAATCTGTTTAGGGTTTGTTGTAGCTTCTGTAGGAATATTTTAGGTAGTGGGATCTGTAACGTGCTAAATAAATATTGTAGTTTAGGCATCACCATCATTTTTATGGCTGCTATCCTTCCCACCCATGACAGGTATTTGTCCTCCCATGTTTGTAAGGTGTCTATTATGTCTCTTCTGAGTTTCCCGTAGTTGTGTTCATGGAGTCCAGCTATCGTCTTTGTGATCCTTAGGCCTAGGAAAGTGAGATAATCATCTCTCCAATCCAGTGGGAATGTGGCTTTCAGTTGTGTAGTTATATGGCCTGGCATCCCCACCCCCATTGCCTGCGTCTTTGCGACATTTAGCTTATAGTACGACCTGTCCCCGTATAGGCAGATCTCATGTAGTAGATTCGGTAGAGACACCTGGGGTTGTGTGAGTGTGAGTAGGATGTCGTCCGCGAATAGGTTGGCTTTGTATTCGTTGCCCCCTACTCTCACACCGCTACTGTGTACTTTTATATATTTATTTATTTTAAAAAAATGTAAGTGTTAACTCATAAAGATTGGCTAAAACCATTTTGTTGGGAAAAATAAAAAACAATACTTCCTCTAAGGAAAGCAGAAGTTATAAACCCTCACCAATAAAACATTAACTTTATTAGGTAATTGTTAAAAAAATGCATGATAGTCAAATGCCACTTGAAACTAGGAGCTGTCTCATAATTCAATAGAACAATTGAAAGATTTAAAGGATAATATATTTCCTATGTATTTAAATCTGTTGATGGAAAGGTGAAGTATAAAACTCCTTTTGGGTAGGTATATAAATTAAACCAAATGAGGTTTCAAAACTATAGAGAGAAGTAATTTGAGAGCAATGATATTTAGATTGTACCATTAGATTAAACAATTAGAAAGCAGTGATTATTAAAGGTACACTATAGTCACCAGTGCAACTACATGTATTCCTGACCCTATAGTGTTAACACGACCATCTAGCCCCCATGGGCCCCTAATGCCTCCATAAATATAGTAAAAATCTTACTGTATTCAAGCCAGAAGCTGTAAATCTGCATGCTGTTGGACTAAGGAAAAACAAGCAGTCTGCTGACATGTGATAGCCTGATCCAATCACAGTGCTTCCCCATAGGATTGACTGAGACTGACAAGGAGGCAGATCAGGGGCAGAGCCAGCATGATTCAAACACAGCCTTGGCCAATCAGCATCTCCTCATAGAGATGAACTGAATCAATGAATCTCTATGAGGAAAGTTCAGTGTCTGCATGCCGTAGGAGGAGATACTGAATCACAGGATGCTCGTGTACAGCAGATCTGGGTGGATGGAGGCATATTATTCCTCCATCAACTCCGAAGTCCCTCTGGTTCACTCTGAGTGACTGCAACTGGAGGTGTTCATAGCTTTCAATGTAAACACTGTATTTTCTCAGAAAACACAGTGTTTACATTAGAAAGGCTGCAGGGAGCTATAGTTCTCACCTGAACAACCTCATTAAGCTGAAGTTGTTCAGGTGACTATAGTCAGGGCCGGATTAACATAGGGGCTGATGGAGCTGCAGCTCCAGGCCCAGGCCCATGGAATAGGCCCATTGATTTAAAAAAAATATATATATATTTATTTTTTTTACTTTTTTTTTTTTTTTTTTTTTTACACACTACTCTTAGGGATTCCACCTGGCTTTTATTTTATTGGCACAGCCAGTATTTGAGGCTGCCTGGCTGGTTCCAATATTACAGTGATACTGGCAATACAAATGCTGGTATTTTTCTCAGTATAAACAAGAGATTACTATGCAATACCAGCACTGGTCAGTAGGTCGCTGTGTATGGAGAGAGGCAGGGATAGGAAGTTCCAGCATACCCCTCCCTGCCTATCTCTAATCACTGATCCGCAGGGGAGCAGCTACAGAGAGTCCAGACAGCAGCTCCCACCCTGCAGAGACAGCCTACAGCTCAGGGAAGTAAGGGATGGGGGGGAAAGGCTGCAAGGAGACATACACTGAGACACTAAGGGACATTGGGAGACATTATGACACAGAGACACATGGGGACACAGAGTCCCCATGTCTCTCAGTGTCCCCATGTCTCCCAGCCAGTGTCCCTGGCGTCTCAGTGACCCCTAGTCTCCCAGTGCCCCCAGTCTGCCAGTGTCTCATTGTCCCCATGTCTCCTAGTGCCTCCATGTCTCCCAGTGCCTCAAGTGTCTCAATGTCCCCATGTCTCCAAGCTAGTGTCCCTAGTGTCTGTGGCCCTGGTGTCTCAGTGTCCCCATGTCTCCCAGTGCCCCCATGTCTCAATGTCCCCATGTCCCCCAGCCAGTGTCTCTAGTGTCTGTGTCCCTGGTGTCTGTGTCCCCATGTCTTCAAGTATCCCCTATTTTCCCAGTGTCTCCATGTGTCCCAGCCAGAGTCCCCTAGTCTCCCAGTGTCACTGGTGTCTCCGTGTCTCTAGGTCCCCCTGTGTCCCCAGGTCTCCCCGTCTTCCTAGTGTCCTAGTGACATGGGGACCCTGGGATACATGGGGACACAGGGAGACATGGGGCATTGAGACACTGTGATACATAGGATCACTAGGAGACCTGGGGACATGACACTAGGGACACTGGGAGACATGGGGCACTGAGACACTGATACATAAGAACACTGAGACCTGGAGTAATCGACACATGGGGGCACTGGGAGACATAGGGGCACTGGGAGGTATCCATCTATACAGCAGAATCAAACTAAGTAGTTTTTTTTGGTGATTTTACAGCATTTTCTCTTATGTCACTCCTTGTGATTTACATCATGTGATGTCACCCATACATAGTTAATTATGCAAATTAGCAAGGCCGGTATGTTTTTCCAAGAAAGGTGGCAACCCTAACTACTTTTCACATACTCTTACTTAAGTATGGAAACTTAAGAGGGATGCATGGGAACAAAACTTGTGTGGACTGGCTGACAATGAATATAGTTAAAGGGACACTATAGTCACCAGAACAACTATAATTTATTGAATTTGTTCTGTTGAGTAGAATCATTACCTTCAGGCTATTTGCTGTAAACACTGTCTTTTCAGAGATGCAGTGTTTACATTACAGCCTAGTGATAACTTCACTGGCCACTCCTCAGATGGCTGTTAGAGATTCTTCCCGGGTCATGGCTGCCTAAAATGCATCCAAACATTCAGTATCTCCTCCCTCTGCATGCAGACACTGAACTTTCCTCATAGAGATTCATTGATTCAATTCATCTCTATGAGAAGATGCTGATTGGCCAGGGCTGTGTTTGAATCATGCTGGCTCTGCCCCTGATCTGCCTCTTTGTCAGTCTCAGCCAATCCTATGGTGAAGCACTGTGATTGGATCAGGCCACCACTTCTAATGATGTCAGCAGACTGCTTGTTTTTCTGAGTCTAACAGCATGCAGAGTTACAGCTTCAGGCTTGAATACAGTAAGATTTTACTATATTAATGGAGGCATGAGGGGCCATGGGGGGCTAGATGGTGGTGTTAACACTATAGGGTCATGAATTTATGTTTGTGTTCCTGACCCTATAGTGATCCTTTAAGGTAATGCAGACGTTGGTCTCTCTAACACTGTGGCATGTTCCCTTTCACTACATACAGCTTTTCTCTGTCCCAGACTATATAACAGGAGCTTCTACCTGCTAGTAAGAAGGTAAGGAGACAAGTGGACCAGCGAGTGCTAGGGGACAGTCCCTAGAAAGCGTTGAGCGAGCGCATCATTAGATGCATTTATGCCAAGCTCGGGTGCTGTCTGCATAGTATGCCCTTAGTTGGCCAGCTGCATGATTGGCAGGCAGCCTGACATGCATTCATGCCAGGCTGGCCTAATTCTTTGGGCAGACATGTCCTCTTTTTGGGCATGTTCGCCCCTTTTGGCAGGTTACGTGATTTGTGTCAGTGGCACACCCTTTTACCGTGCCCATTGACTTCCTGCTTGACTTGACACTGCTGTTAGGGGTTATGGATTTGCTTGAAAGATGAAAACATAAATTAGTGAGAGATTAGCCTAGGGTATGTGTTTTCTTATAGCTGCTGTTTTCTTTCTCTCCAGCACCATCTCCATACATGACGCTTGGGAGTGTTTTACTGTTTTTGGTCGATATGATCCTGTAATTAGGCCCATCATAATTGTCAGCACCAGGCCCACTGGGCTCTTAATCTGGCCCTGACTATAGTGTCCCTTTAAGGTGAAGTAGGACTTCTTCCAGCTGCATCACTCTAGTGGCATAAAATGTTGAAAACTAACCCTCTCTTAAAAAGCAGAAGAAATTGAATTGGATCATAATCAAAAAAATCTAACTGCCCTGATACATAATATCAGAAAAGTGGCAAAAAAAATAGTAAAGCCCTCAGTAGACTATATATCCATGTCCTATATAGGAAAGGAACCTCATGAAAACTCTACCTTAATCTAAAAAGACTGTATGCTCGTTTGAGCAGGGTCCTCAACTACCCATTGTTCCTGTTCCATTTCGTTATTGTCTCATTTGGTAAAATCCCCTTTTATTGTAAAGCGCTGCGGAATAAGCTGGCGATATATAAATACCAATGATAATAATAATAATAAAAGATCCAGGGTCAGCAAAGACCAAAATTAACTAATTTATGCCTAGGGAGTCTATCAGCTAAATACAGCTTCTATAAATCAAACTCCATCACCACATTAAAGTGATAAAATGTGTGCCAATAGTGATATTTAAAAGAAACAACAAGGAACTGAATATGCGTTTCAACGCTCAGAATTGCACCTTAATCTGGGGCCAAACAAGACCATGCTGCCTCTAGCTCTATTTACATCAGAGTGAAGGCCCCCACCCCCTGTGAGAGCTCAGCCCCATGTAAGGTGAACCAATAGGAGCCTGGGGGATGTACATGGCATCCCAAATTCAATAAGGCTCTGTACAGAGAAGGGAGTGTAAAAAAAAATCCTCCCACATCTCTGAAAAAGAAAAAGAGGGGGCTTATCTACTAAATTTGAGTCTGTCACTTACAGACCAAAATGGAAATATGATTGCAAATAGGTTTTAATAATCTGAACATCCATCGCCCCAGAAGCTACATTAATGTAACAAATTAAAAAGAAGATTATGTTAATCATGCTGATGGAAGAATAAAATTACATTTTCTGTAATGTCTATATAATAGACAAACTGCTCCTATCCCAAAAGAGAGTTTAGACAATATAGGTCTCCAATATATCATTTAGAACCTATAAATCTTACTATAACTATAATTCAGAATCCACCAATTCATTATCATTAATTATAAATAGAGCCATATAAGTGCAGTTGTACAGTGTAGGAATAAAATATGAGTAAGATTACCACAAAGTAATTACCGTAAAATAAATAGTTAGTGACCTTCTACAAATAATCAGTCAATAATTAGTCCAAATGGGGAAAAGCAAACCCCTCACTCAGACACAGGAGGACAGTGTTTTTCATTTATGGTTTCAGTAGCATTAATTTCTCCTAAGAGTAAGGTCCAAATTGCCCCCTCTTAGGGGGGCGTGTCCGGCTGCCAGGGAAGGTGGTCGCACAACCGCTCAGCTCTTCGTGTCCCACGCTAAAACCTCACCAAAACGCTCACCTCCACCGGTACCAGACAAGCATGGGGCGCACCAAACGCTCGTCGGAACCCTCCGGTACCCCGAAACCAACCGGGTCAGGAGTGGAACAGTAGATACGCACCTACTTAATGATGCCAAGAGATCTCACATCTGAGCCTGAGATGGAGGCCCTTTGTCCATCTCCAGGATCACCACCCGCAACTCCCATTCTCGCTGGTCTCATCCCACGCATCGGAGGCACAGATGGCGCTAGACGGGGAGTTACATGCTATACTCCCAAACCTCCTCACCATGGCCGACTTTGAGGCCCTCTCCGACCGTCTAAGCCGGGTGTTCCGGGAAGAAATCGCCCAAGTACGAGCAGATATGGCAAATATGGTCACCAGAGTCATTATCACCGAGACCGAGAACAGGACTCTCCGCACCGACCTTAACTGCAACCCATGAAGCAGGAACTCCAATAAAGCACAGCGGACCCCACACCCCACCACGTCTCGCCTACAGTGAGACATCCCCTGTCTGATGATGCACCAAACACTATCCATTGGAATGATATATATATAACATATATATATATATATATATATGTATATATATATATATATATATATACATTTTTTTGGTGAGATGGGGGGATGAGGTAGGAACGAGGAAGAACAGAAGGGAAGCATTGAGAGGGAGACATGGAACAGGCGACCAAGAGTGAGGGGAGGGAGCAAGACACATCTAATGGAAAATGGGAGATGACCACAGATAGAGGTAAGGAGGGGGGGAGGAGGGGAAAAATGCACAGGAGACATGGCTGCAAAACGCAACCTAACGCAGCTTCAATGCCTAACCTCACGGCAATGGTTACTGTACTGAAATGCATATTTGTAATTGCAACCACCCCCACCTACAGATGTACACCCTGAAGACAACTCAGATCCAGGAGACAAGGGGGGGAGGAGGAGGAGGGAAATTATATTGTTGACACAATGGTCCCATGCGATGTTTATGCCATCACCCGACAAGCAACCTAAGCCCAAGAGCCAATATACCTACTCATCCAGCCCCACTGGACTGACAACAAACGCACTACAACCTCAGTCGACGCCACCACAGTACAGCTGGCAACTACTCACACCATACAAGACACACAGCCAAGGGGACAAATCACCGGAGAAGGGAACAGCCGACCCACAGAGGCGCAATACTGACCACAAAACACGCTCACTACCGGTGCAAACCTCACCACACTACAGAAACCAGACACAGAAGTGCAGCAACACCCCGCATACACTGGCCACTACGGGGAATGGATGATACTCATACCCCCAACCAATAGTGATCACACATAGGTCAAACCCGGACAGACACACCAGATACGACTCCCGACTAACCTGCAGTTACAAACCCACAGACTAGACCGGGACACCAGGAGTCCACCACCCCCTCAGGAAACAACATAGTGCACCCCTCACACAGAAGGAATGCTTCCATCCTCGAGTAATCCTGGGCATCCAGTACCACTGGACCCAAGTGGACCCCACTACCTGGACGCCTGTCCATTGACCTGCCCATTCACCCGCCAGGAATACCTACCCCCCCACCCTCCCTTCAACGCCCCCTTCTCTACTCATCGCTTTCCCTTGATCCACTCCCCCACTCCTCTGCCCCTGCTTGCCGCCATGACTACCACGAATCGACCACAAACGCGAAATGCTAGAGGCCCCATCATGACAGACGAATTGGCATTTGCTATCAAATCGCCAAAACCTGATGGCCTACCCCTCCTACACTACAAGACCTTCTCACCAGACCTCCTCCCGAAATTACTGACAGCCCTTAACTCTATCTTAGAAGGAGCGATACCCACTACACAATTTACTGCCGCTAATATAACTCTGCTCCCAAAAGAGGGCAAAGACCCCACTCTATGCCAGAGCTATCGCCTGATTTCGGTCCTCGACGTCGACATCAAACTGCTGGCCAGCGTCCTGGCTAACTGCCTGGCCCCACTGCTACCAGGTTTGGTAAACCCAGACCAAACAGGTTTCATCCCAGGCAGAGAGGTCTAAGATAACACCATCCGTGCGGGGAACCTGATCTCGGAGGCCAGGAGGACCAAGCACCCGTCTCTGCTCCTGTCAACGGACATCGAGAAGGCATTTTTTTTTTCCATTTTAGAATGTGGACCTCAATTTCAATTTTAATCTTATTGTTATATTTTCACTTATACAAAGAAAGGTCCAGTGTTTTAGCCAATATAGCTCTGATATAATAAGAATGGAATAGACATAAGAAGACAAAAATAATGGATTTACATTGTTCATTTTATTTTCATTTTATTTTCATATATTAACCTTTTATATACACGATGTATATGCTTGATTTATGTAGTTAGGACATACATTTATTCGTATTTCCTATGTACTGATAAAATAACAGCTATAGTATTGATATTATGTGTGCTCTTTTTAAGTTCCGATCTGATATGCAATTATAAGTAAATTGATGACTTGTAGGACACTGTGTATATTTACACCAATATGGACTAAGACTAAGATCTGCCTCTGATGAAATAGGGCAGCACCCTATCAAACGCGTAAGGCGGAGAAATCAATAAGAAGATAAGAGTTGGAGAGAATAGGACTCGGTGATCTACAGACGTTTCTATCCGGTACCTGACGTCATTCTGGAGGCTCACCTCTTGATGTGAGGTCGGAGGTGAAGTTCCAAAAAATGCGGACGCCCTCCTCACCGGCTGCTGCAGTACCAACTTGGAAGTGGAATATCACCATCCTCAGCCATCCGGACGAACGGTTCAAGTCATATGGTTTTTTCACCTTCTCCTACTTCGGAATATTATGGTGGTATACTATTTACCCAGTATTTAATGTTTTTATTAATATCATTTTTTCAACGTGAAGAAAGTACCTTTTTTTGATTTCATTTTCTACAAGTCATCTTTGATTCATATCATTAGGGCACCAACACGGAACACTTTAGTATCTATTTTTATTCTGTTTGCTACAGTTGCTGTTTCTGGCGGTTAGCCCAGATTTTTACACTGGAGACTGTCAATTAGGCTGCTGGTTTGTGATACTATCAAGCCTAGATTTCGTTTTTTTATCCTTTTTCTTTCTTATATGAAAGTAGAATAAATTCATAAGTACCTTATCCGATTCTGTATTGTATATTCAAGCAGGTCAGAGGTTATTTATGATATATGCTCAAAGACTATATATGCTATAATTACTTGTTTTTATGCTTGGGCTGATCCCTCATTTATCTACAATTTGGACTTTAATGCAGTGCTGATATATAAGACTAAGGAATTGTCTATTAACTCTTTCCTGGATGTTTTAAGCGTTTTAGAATTTTAGAACTGTATTGATATTTATATCTACATTTATTCTCTGTCAATATATCATATATTTAGTATTTATTAGTTACATGTTATAAGCTCCTGGATACCTTTATCTTTATATTTGTGAATTCTTCTGTGATTTGGTGAAACCCTACTTTTCCCAGTTTCAGAGCTTTTATCCTATTCTCTGTCTTATTCCCTCTTACACATTTTCTGATAGACATATCTTTTGAATATCAGGACCTATTACTATCGAGAAGGCATTTGACCGGGTGGATTGAGACCTTATGTTCGGAACCCTCCGGGACCTAGGCATCGGGCCAAAATACATCACCTGGATACAGGCACTATACACCTGCCCGACAGCACGACTGTGGCTCAACGGTTCTCTCTCCGACCCTTTTCAGATACACAATGGAACCCGCCAAGGCTGCCCACTCGCGCCCCTGCTTTTCGCGCTCACACTGGAGCCCTTCCTGAACAACATCAAAAACAATGAACACATCCTCGGACTAGGAGTGGGTCGGTCGCACCACAAAGTCCTAGCCTATGCAGATGACTCCCAATTCATAGTGAGAGACCCGACCGCCACCCTGCAAGCGATCACGACGGAATTTGAAATATATGGCCGCATATCCAATTTGCAGATCAGCTACACCAAATCAGAAATCCTAAGCCTCAACACTAACCCCCACTCAGCAATGGACGATCCAACAACGCTTCCCCCTATGTTGGTGTGACACCCGGATGAGATTCCTAGGGATATGGCTCACACCAGACCCGAAGGATCTATACGCTCACAATTACACACCATCCTCAATGCAGCAGTAGAAGAACTACACACTTGGAACTCGTATTACATTTCCTGGCTAGGCAGAGTGAACGCAGTCAAGATGACCTTACTCCCTAAACTCCTCTTCATCTTCTAAACGGTACCAGTCGCGGCCCCAAAGATCTTCTTTACAGCCATACAGACCAAAGTCTGCAAATTCGTTTGGTGGTGTAAACCTGCTTGCATAGCTCACTCATGACTGACGAGCTTAATTATCAACATGAATATGTTGAAAAACGAGCTGTAACTGAAAATAAGTACTAGACATACGTACACTCCCCTGCGTGGGAAACCCATTAAATATGCCAATCTCAACAATAACAGAGATCACACAATATAAGCCTCTGCGAAGGCAAATCCCACTGATATACCGATTCTGCATTTCATACCGCTTGTCAAACATGCACTACAACCTCTGCGTGGGTAAACTGTTCCTTATATTGACCTCAATAAAAACGGATTTAATACAAATTGCCCCCTCTTTGACCAAGGGTCACGTTTTAATCCCTGCAACCCTAATCTCTCTGTAGGAGCCATTGTGGTTAATTTATAAATGTCTTGCCACTGGGGTGTCTTTCTGATAGTTTACCGAATGGACATGCTCCATGAACCGTTTTTTTAAAAGGTCTGAACGTCTTAAAAATGTATTTCTTTCCACAGGCTCTTGTCAGTTGATAAACCAACCCAGAAGTATTGCAATGAAAAAAATGTTTAACCTCATATTGCACAGAGCCATTACTGTCTGAAATTGATTTACAACTCTTGTGAATGTACCACACACTTCCCACATTGATAAGTACCTACCACCAAACCTGCAAGCCAAGACTGTGGGTTTTTCAGAGGGGGTAAATGGCTCACAACTAGTTTTTTTAAGTTGTTGCCCCTTCTTGCATTTAGTGACACATGGGGGTGGGGGCGCTAACATGCTAACATTTCCTTCAAATGTAGGCCCTGCAAAAGGAGGGATCAAAATCTCTCAAGTATCTGTTTAGCCTCCCCATGCCCTAAATCAAATTTGGCTATACACCGGATGGGTTTGGGGACTCATCAGTAGTCTTATTGTGGCCCAACAGTGCCTCCCTTTCAACAAGGAGCACCCTCTGATATTCTTTCTTTAGGCAGTGACTCCGGTATCCTCTTTCCTTAAATCTGAGGAGTAATTTAAAGGCCTTCTTCTTGAACTCATCAAGGTGCAATTCCTCCTTAGCCTTAGATTTTGTCCCATAGGGATGCTATTCTTTAATGACACAAGGTAGTAACTGTCCCACCACAACACATTATTGGTAAGGGTGGGCTTCCTGAATAATGCAGTATCAATAGTGTTTTTGGAACTGATGGAGAGAGTGCAATCTAAAAAAATTCAGCCTCGGGTTTAGCTCATTACAGTTCAGATAATCCAACTCTAGAAACAATTCCTTGATACCTTTCCAAATGACCAGAACATCATCTATGTAATGTTTCCAGAGTACTATCAAAGCGTATACACAGACATGGACTCGGAAAACACTAAATTTTCCTCCCACCACCCTAAATGCATGTTGGCATATGAGGGGGCACAAGATGTCCCCATTGCAGTTCCTCTCTGTTGGTGGAAGAAGGGGTTGTTAAAAAATAAAAAAAAATATCATGATCTAATTCAGTTGAGATACAACTGAATTAGATCATGATCATTTTTTTTATTTTTTAACAACCCCTTCTTCCACCAACAGAGATAGCAGATAGCTTTTTATGAGAGGGTTAATTTTCAGCATTATAGCCCACTTGAGTTATGCAGCTGGTAGTCCTAATCCACCTTATTAATCATTGCTTTCTAATTGTTTAATCTAATGGTACAATCTAAATATCTTTGCTCTCAAATTATTTAGCCCTATAGTTTTGGAACCTCCTTTGACTTCATTTATATACCTACCCAAAGGGAGGCTTATAGTTCATTTTTCCATCAATAGATTTAAATACGTGGGAAATGTATTATTTTTCAAATCTTTCAATTGTTCTGTTGAATTATGAGACAGATCCTAGTTTCAAGTGGTATTCGACGATCATGAATTTTTAATCAATTAACTAATAAAGTTTATGTAAGTTTTATTGTTTTTTAACTTCTGCTTTCCTTAGAGAAAGTATTGTGTTTAGTTTTTTTTTGTTTTGAGTATTTGATGCTTAATATAGCGTTACTTCCTTGTTACCCTTATTGTATATGGGGGGGTTCTGGTGTTAAAACTTTCAAACCCTTTCCCCCACAGGCTTGCCAACATTTCAGTATATTAATTTCGGGAGATTTCTTAAGAACCTTCAAACCGTCTTTATTAAAAAAGTTTAGATGGACTAATCACCTCAGTATCAGCTGTTATTTGTACATGCGATCTTGCTGTTGTGAATACATATCTTGACCTTGATGAAAACGTACGTGTACTAATTGTACATAAGCAAGACAAAATCAAAACACATGAAGTTCTTCTAATATTTTTAACAGTCCATGTCAGTTGCCTCGTCGTGCTACCTATTAAATGTTTGTGTAGATTAATCTCTGCTGTACAGTATGTACAGGGCCGGACTGGCCCACCGGGATACCGGGAAATTTCCCGGTGGGCCGTCGGCACCTGGGGCCGGGGTGACCTGCGGCCGCAGGGAGAACTTGAAAGGCGGCCGCAGGGGAAGCTCTTCATGAGTCCGGGAGCAGGCTCTTCTGGGGGAGCAGGCTGTTCTGTCTCTGCTCCCCCTCCCTCGCGCGCTAGAAAGAGACCGGGGCCGGAATATGACGTCATATTCCAGCTCCGGTCTCATTAAGCTGCGCGCGAGGGAGGGGGAGCAGAGACAGAACAGCCTGCTCCCCCAGAAGAGCCTGCTCCCGGACTCATGAAGAGCTTCCCCTGCGGCCGCCTTTCAAGTTCTCCCTGAGGCCGCCAGCACAGCTACCAGTCTGCCCACCCACAGGTACTAAAAAATATGTATGTCAGTGGGAGTGTGTGTGTGTGTGTGTGTCATGCTGTGTGTGTGTGTGTGTTCCATGATGTGTGTGTGTCTGTCTGTCATGGTGTGTGTATGTGTCTGTGTCATGCTGTGTGTGTGTGTGTCTGTATCATGCTGTGTGTGTCTGTCTGTCCGTCTGTCTGTGTCATGCTGTGTGTGTCTGCGTCATGCTGTGTGTGTCTGTCTGTGTTACGCTGTGTGTGTGTCTGTCTGTGTTACGCTGTGTGTGTGTGTCTGTATGTGTCATGCTGTGTGTCTGTCTGTGTCGGCTGTGTCACGGTGTGTCTGTATCATGGTGTGTGTGTCTGTCATGGTATGTGTGTGTGTGTGTCTGTCATGGTGTGTGTGTGTGTGTGTCTTTGTCTGTCATGGTGTGCTAGACAGATATTTTGGGAACCTGGATTACAAGCCTTTCAGATTTACCTAAACATGCACTATACGATGCCCGACCCTCACACCTATATGAGCTTGTGTGTGTGTCTGTCTGTGTCATGCTGTGTGTGTCTGTCTGGGTCATGGTGTGTGTGTGTGTGTGTGTGTCTGTCTGTGTCATGCTGTGTGTGTCTGTCTGGGTCATGGTGTGTGTGTGTGTGTCTGTCTGTCTGTGTCGTGTGTGTGTGTGTCACAGTGTGTCTGTATCATGGTGTGTGTCATGGTGTGTCTGTCATGGTGTGTGTGTGTCTGTCATGGTGTGTGTGTGTGTGTGTGTCAGTCGTGGTGTGTGTGTGTGTGTGTGTGTCAGTCGTGGTGTCTGTGTGTGTTTTAAAAAATAGTGTTTTACTCACTTTTTTTTTTTCCAACGTCGTGCTGGTCTCTGCCTCTATGACTGAGATCATCAAGCTTGATGATCTCAGCCAATCCGCACTGACACAGGAAGCGCCTCTAGTGACCGTCTGAGTGTCTGTCACTAGAGGTGTCACTAGGAAGCAATGTAAACACTGCCTTTTTCTCTGCAAAGTCAGTGTTTACATTCAAAAGCCTGCAGGGACGGGCTATAGACACCAGAACCACTACATTAAGCTGTGTGTGTGTGCGCCTGCTAGTGAGCTTGCTTGCATGTGTATGTGTGTGTGTGTGTGCCTGCTAGTGAGTGAGCTTGTGTTTTTATGTCAATGAGCTTATGTATATTAGTGAAATTGTTTGTCCATGAGGCTGTGTATCAATGAGCTTGTGTGTGTCAGTGAGATTGTCTGTGTCTGCATGTGAGTATGCTTACTGTATAATTAAATGTTTTACTCTGAAAGGACCAATATATTATATTAGAAAAAGCAATATATATATATATACAATATATGGTGCAATGACTTATGGGGCTGGCATAGATTTTTTTTTTCCAGGGCTGCTTTGTATCCCCAGTCCGGCCCTGAGTATGTATTTTAATGTTTAAACACTGATTTTGTTGGAGGTAAGAATATAAGCTTTATTTTATAGATAATATACATTTTCATTCCTCTGAGTGGTTGTGTAGGCAGGGAATGCACTGCTTTGCCTGGGGGCCCTGTAATAATGTTAAGACGGTCCTGTCCAGACCCTAAAGCACTTGCTGAAAAGCTTTATCTGTGAAGAGTGTGTCCTCTTTTTTTTTTTTTTATTTCACATCAAGATCAGATTTCAATAGAAATTGTCACTTTTATAAAAAGGTGGTTACATCCTCCTGGCTTTCAAGCAGACAACAGGCCCTGTTACTTCCTGATTTGGTTAGCTCAGTGGAGCTAAACTCAAGAGACAGCAATTGCCCAGATCACCTGCCTTGAAAAGACTTCTCATTGAGCTGCATTGGATTGGAAAGTCTGTGATTGGACAGTCACAGAAAGTCTGTGCTGGGGAAGAGGGGGAGGGCTTGCAAAGGCTGCAGACAAGAGAAATGCAGCTTTTGCAAGTTGTTTTCAGATATGACACTACAACAAAAAAATGCATAATTAAATGTATGCAAGTTTTTTTTATTTTTGATATATCTACTAAACAGAAGTGTAGGTAGGAACCGCACTGAATCCCTAAGCAGCCACTCGGTGCTCTGGAGCAGGTCCAGCAATCCCAGAACAGCAAAGCAAATAGAATAAATCTCCAGGCACTCAGGATGTCAAAGCCGCAGGCAGGTTTATTAAAACAGAAAGGACAGCAACGTTTTGACCTAACAGGAGGTCTTTGTCAAGCTAACACCACAAAACAACATAAGTGTATATATAGCAAACAGTGTGAACACTTTCAGCAAATAAATCTATTAAAAAATCTATTTAAATATATTAACATAATTACTTAACATAATTAGTTTAAACAAACCGTGCAAAGTACAACAGAATCCATACATGTAATAAATAATATAATCCGTGACTTACCCCTGTGTAACAGAGGAGGGAGAAGCAAAAATAAATGAAAATAAAATAAAACAAGTTCAGCACTTCGGAACTTCAGGACTTCGGGTAAGTGTAGGGGTAGGGTTAGGGGTAGGGTTAGAGTTGGTTTAGGGTTAGGGTAGGGTTAGGGTAGGGTTAGGGTTGGTTTAGGAGTAGGGGTAGGGTTAGGTGTAGGGTTAGGGTAGGGTTAGGAATAGGGCTAGAGCTCACCCTACCTCTAACCCTACTCCAACCTATTTCGGCACTTCGGAACTTTGGCAAGCATCCGAACGTCCGAATTTGCAAAATTCGTCCGAATTTGCAAAATTCGTCCGAATTTGCACAATTCGTCCGAATTTGTATTCGGAACGAAACGAATTGCACAAGTCTAGTGAGTAGTGTCCCTCCAGGTTCTGTTCTGGGACCGCTTCTATTTAACATATTTATTATGATTTTGAAATAGGCATCGAAAGTCATGCTTTAGTGTTGATTACACAAAACTCCGTAAAGTAATACAATGTGAACAGGATATTACTTTGCTGCAGATGGATTTAGATAGACTGGGGGGACTGAGCACAAAAATGGCAGATGAAATTTAATGTTGAAAAATGCAAAGTTATGCACTTCGGCGTGAAGAATACACAAGCAACGTATACCCTTAATGGAAGTGAATTAGGGATAACAACACACGAAAAGGACTTGGGAATTGTTTTAGATAACAAACTAGGTAATAATGTGCAATGTCAATCAGCAGTGGCTAAGGCCAGTAAGGTATTGTTATGTATTAAAAAGGGACATTATTTACAAAATATAATTTTGCCTTGATAAACCAATGGGAAAACCACACCTTGAATATGCTGTGCAATTTGGGGCGCCTGTTCTAAAAAAGGATATTATGGAACCAGAAAAAGTGCAGAGGGGGGCTACAAAATTAATAAAAGAAAAGGAACATTTTAGTAATGAAGAAACATTTTCCTCAGGGGACGAAAAGGGTTAATATATCATGCTATAAGGAGAATTAAGAATTAACCTTCTAAAGAACTAATATTTTGTACTACTTGGCTTTTTCAAGGCTGTTGTTACTTATTATAATTATAATCCACAGCACATTCCTATCCTGTTTTCACTTGTCTATTTCTGAAGGACTCTGACCAAGAATAGTCCTGTTTTTTAACCTTCTGAAGGACTTTAACCTATGTCTAGTAAGGATTAATATACAGGATAACAGTATAAGGGTCAGCATGTTAACATGTAGAATGTGTTATTTTTCTATCCTGATGGAACCCTTGCCTATGCCTTGTTTTACTGGACACAATTAAACTTCAAGGCTAACCCAACTGCATGTTCTTCTAACAGCACTTTTTATATGTAACAATATTGATCACATGACAATATACTGTAAGTCATTTTGTTTTTTTGTGCAAACTTCAAGGTTAAGAAGCTGGTTTTCAAATTCTGTTGCAAGCCTATAAAACATCATTCTTACACGTAATAAACTGAAGTTGGTATTCAGCGCACATGCTCGTTTGTCTGAATTGTTGTAACCCGGGCGCAATGGTGTGACAGTTGAGTCTGAGTGTCAGGTTTTGGCTGCAGCAAAGAAATATCTCCCTGGGTTGGGAATAGAAGCACCTACTATTTGGTGGTCGAAATGGGATCTCCATGAAGAGTAAGTTGATATTTTTACAATCCTTACCCTCTCCGGGGATCCAGGTAAATAGTGTATATAGTATAATTGGTGTTGTAAGGCTTGGGCCAGGCCCTGCTAGCATCAGTGAGGATAGAGTAGAGTCCCTCAACTGGCAAGTGGAGGCTTAGAATCCCTCTCAGTACTAAGAGGAGTGCATCATTTAGGCTTGATTGCCCACTTGAAATGTTACATTTTGTTATATTCCTATAACTTTGGTATCAGCTTTCTTTACTAATTTGATAACAGAGCGTTATACAAATATACCGGTATATATTTTCAAGGCCAATACAAACCATTGTTTGAAAATCTATTCATAAACCGGACTAAACATAGGACACAATGTCACGAAATTAGGTTTAGTCTAAGGCAAATGAAAAGTTTTTCTACAGTAGAACAATAAGGATGTTGAATTCTTTGCATGAAGAGGTGGTTTTATCAGAGTCTGTACAAATGCATGAACAGCAACTGGATAAATATTTGCGAAAACATAATATTTAGGAGTATAATTTGGGATGTAATAGCTTCTTGATTCAAGGACAGATCTTAATGCCATTCTGAGGTCAAGAAGGATTTTTTTCCTGGTTTGTTGCAAAATTGGAAGCACTTTAAACTAGGTTTTTTTTACCTTCTCAACAGCAAAAACAGATGGGGGAAAGGCTGAACTTGATGGACGCATGTCTCTTTTCAGCTATGTTACTATGTAATTGAATGAAAAATGCAATCTCTTTCAATTGTCTATGAAAGCAGAAAATTACAACTCATTTTAGATGCCTATCTTCCTCTAGCATAGCATGTAAGTAATTCAATTTATGTGCATGAATTGGATCTGTAGAGAAAGTAATTTTACAAGACATGCAAACAACAGGATGTAACTACATGATGAGTGGAATCATGCATGAGAAATATTGGAGGCCATCTCCTTTCTCATGACAGTACACATTTCCTAGTATCCTATGTACAATTATGAGGTGGACAGATGTTCAGATGTGTTATACCTGATGACCTGGTGGTGAGAGCAAGAGTGTTCTCATCAGAACAGATCTCTCTTCCGTGTTCCCTCTTGCACAGTATGCTTCATCAGATTCATTTTGCCACAGTACGAGTTAAAGTCCACTGTTACTTGTATTATATATTTAATATATGATTGCTTGTTCTTCAGCATTATGTATTTTTTGTATTCAAATAGCAAACTGTGTGTCCTGAATGGTTTGTTTGGGGATTACAGCAACAGAGTTTTTGGATCTGCTTGCTAGCTGCCCTAGTCCCTGTTAGTATTATATTTTATCCCTGCCTGGTAGGGGTTTGCAGCAACATATTTTAAGATCTGCCAGCATTGAGCTAATCATTTGGCCCGTGGGCCACAAGCAGAAAAGGAGTCTTTTCTGGAGACGTCTAGGCAAAGGGGACAATACCTGCCTATAAGAAAGAGAATGGGCAGAGGGGTCGATACCTGCCCGGGAGATGGAGAGCATGTGAAGGAGTTCATATCTGCCTTTTAGGGACTTCGATAGAGAGGTGAGGTACTACCCAATGTGGTAGACGACACATAGAAAGAGGAAACAATACTTGCCTCCTGCTCCATGGGTATAGGGCTCTATGCCTACCCAGGTCTTGGCCACAACTCGCTATGTGTTCCTAAGTTCTGCTCTTTCAGCCTCAAGTCATGAAGATTCTCTTCTAAAGACCAGCATCCGTGGGTGGGAGATATAGTTACTGACTGGAAACTGATGTCTGCAACGATCCCTTCTGAACCATTCACATGAAGGAGAGGCTGCTACAGGAGTCCATATAATCACATACTACACACCATATAACTATTGTAAGAAGTCATTCAGCCCTTCCTGACCTGCATTGTATTGATGCCATTATGTGAAAAGCAGTAATACATATCACTCACACTAAAAATATAGCTCACATTGGCACACAATCAAGAGCACCTCAAACCTTGCAGAAATCACTAATGGTCCAAACATTCAAATAAGTGAGTGAGATGCATTTTATTCCACATCGAAGACAGACTATATTTTGGCTCCTCCAAGCCTTCATGAAGCCAGTCATACAGAATCAAGCGCACCAAATAAGTTGGTGTATAAAATCATGTGACATGAAACAGTCATGTGATAATGTGTTAAAATGGCAAGTATGATAACCACAAAGTATTATATAAGAAACAACATGAGAAAATACTGAACATAAGAATGATATTTGTTAAAAATAGATTTAACCCCTTAAGGGACCACCCCCGGGTTAGCCCCCCCCATATTGAGAATTTTAACAAAACTTTATTCCATTTGTTAGATCTTTGTTAGATCTACTCTAAAATATGCGATATTAACAATCATTGTCAGGGGGGGCTAACCCGTAGCCAGCCCCCCTCAACAAAAATTTGTACAAAATGTTGTTGATTATGATAGCTCTACGTTAGATCAGGTTTGATCAGGCAAAATTTTTGTTAGATCTAGTCTAATTACTGAGATATTGCATATATAATTAGGGGGGGCTGGCCCCCCCTCAACTGAAATTTTTATTTATTTTTATTGATTTTGGTAGATATTCGTTAGATCTGGTAAGATCAACAGTTTTTTTTGTTAGATCTATCACGCAAGAGGCGGTATTCACTACTTAACTTTGTGGGCGTGACCACGGGTTAGCCCCCCCTCAAGTGAAATTTTAAATTTTTTTTAATTGATTTTGGTAGATATTTGTTAGATCAGGTAAGATCAACAGTTTTTTTGTTAGATCTATCACGCAAGAGGCGGTATTCACTACTTAACTTTGTGGGCGTGACTACGGGTTAGCCAGCCCTCAAGTGAAATTTTTTTTTTTTAATTGATTTTGGTAGATATTCGTTAGATCAGGTAAGATCAACTGTTTTTTTTGTTAGATCTATCACGCAAGAGGCGGTATTCACTACTTAACTTTGTGGGCGTGACCACGGGTTAGCCCCCCCTCAAGTGAAATTTTAATTTTTTTTAATTGATTTTGGTAGATATTCGCTAGATCAGTAAAGATCAACAGGTTTTTTGTTAGATCTATCACGCAAGAGGCGGTATTCACTACTTAACTTTGTGGGCGTGACTACGGGTTAGCCCCCCCCTCAAGTGAAATTGATTTTGATAGATATTCGTAACAATAGAATGTACAAGCGCAATTGCAAAATCGTGATGTCTATTGCTTACAAACTGATAACGCTTTACATGGCTTCATTACATTGTGGTGAACAGTTACATTTTATGAATGCGAAGGTAGAAAGTGGATAAGGATGTGGAGTGTGAGGAGGATGGGGTGGATTAAACCAGGTATGATCAACTGTTTCTGTCATTAGATCTATCACTAGTGGTGGTATTCACAATCTTATTTTGATTTTGCACATAAATACCAGTTGATTTTCATGTCAAGCCACGTGTCATCATAAACAGGAGATACCACAGACAAATATTCTCCTAATTTAGGAATTTGCTTGGAGTTTTGTTAACACAATGTGTAGATCATTTTCAATATTGGTTTTATTCTATACATGCACATTATTTAGGTGATAAAGTCCAGCATATGCCCAGCAGGTGGTTAATAGTGATATTGGAAGATATAACAAGGATAACCCTGAGTAATGCTGTGTATGACCTATTCTTTGATTGGATAATGATTTTCGCTCACATTATAACAGTTGTCAAAGAAACACATACTGGTAGAATATATGTGTGTTACGGTGGGTATTGGTTTAAGGTGTATGGGATATTTATATGCAAGTAAGAAATGAACTGCTTTCAGTGTATAATTTCCATGGGTATATTTGTTTATCAGCATGGATATGCTTATAGACATGTGCATGTATGCATGACAATATTACATTTTCAGCGACTGAACAGCAGAAGTCGTGACTGTCCCGACAATCCGGCAATTTTGGCAGCTAACCTATGTGCAGGCCATTATATATGGGGCGCAAGAAGGCAGAGATGTACTGTGTTGCAGTACTGTGGTAAATTATTTTGTATGTGAAAAACTGCATGTTTGCAGTAACTTAGGCCTCTCATGTGTTCTAGAGAAAAGGGTTTACAAAGAGGGAAATAATGAGAAAATTAGAATTTTCCTAAAAACAATTGACGGATATTGTAGAAGTTAAAGGATAACTGTCTGCAAATAAATAAGTTGTGTTTGAGAGATTGCGCCAGGTGTTGGCATTTTATATAGAAATGCTTTAATAAAAAAATACAAATTAAGTATATTACTAAACTCTCTAAGCCTATATAGCTCTATCAGTGGACAGACACTTTGTTCAGGCTCTTGTCTGTGTGAGGCTCAGTGTGTGTGAGGGGTGCTATCTGTGGGGGGCAGTGTGTTCATGGGAGTAGTGTCACTGGCGGATCTCCCCCCCCCCCCCCGAGAATCCGAGGTTCTCCCTCTCCCCTGTCCAAGCGCCAGCCCTGCAATGCGCCTTCATGGACCAAAGGGGAGATCAGATATCTCCCTCTCCGGTCCGTAGGCACTGTTTGCTGTCCGCCGGCAGAGGAGGGAGAGAGAGAGGACCCAGGGGAGCTCAGTCTGCAGCTCCTCCAGGTCCTTCTCTCGCGAGCACGGAGCGTTGCCACGGCAACGCTCCGGATCTCGCGAGAGTGAACTCTAGCCCTGGAGAACGGGGCTAAAGTTCACTCTCACTACATGGACCACGAGAAGAGCTGAACGGACCGGCGCGGAGGAGGAGAGAGCTGACAGGAGCTGCAGGAGAGGTACGTTACAGCTCTGCCAGCCCCCCTCTCCCCCCCACTGAACTGCCAATGCCACTGGACCACCAGGGAAGGAGAGCCCCCCTCCCTGCCATATATCAAGCAGGGAGGGGGGACGAAAAAATATATATAATAATTAAAAAAAATAATAATAATAATTAAATTAAATAAAAAATAATAATAAGAAATAATAATTAAAAAAATAATAATAAAATTGCCCACCCACACCAAGGCTCTGCAACACACACACATACACACGCTGCACTCATATACACACGCTGCACTCACACACACACGCTGCACTCATACACACGCTGCACTCATACACACACGCTGCACTTATACACACACGCTGCATTCATACACACACACTGCATTCATTATATACACACTGCATTCATTATACACACACTGCATTCATTATACACACACTGTAAATAAATATTCAATTAATATATATTTTTTAGGATCTAATTTTATTTAGAAATTTACCAGTAGCTGCTGCATTTCCCACCCTAGTCTTATACTCGAGTCAATAAGTTTTCCCAATTTTTTGGGGTAAAATTAGGGGCCTCGGCTTATATTCGGGTCGGCTTATACTAGAGTATATACGGTATTACCACAAACATACAACACCACATACACACCAAAATCAATAAAAAAAAAATTAAAATTTCATTTGAGGGGGGGCTAACCCGTAGTCACGCTCACAAAGTTAAGTAGTGAATACCGCCTCTTGCGTGATAGATCTAACAAAAAACCTGTTGATCTTACCTGATCTAACGAATATCTACCAAAATCAATAAAAAAAAATGTAAATTTCACTTGAGGGGGGGCTAACCCGTAGTCACGCCCACAAAGTTAAGTAGTGAATACCGCCTCTTGCGTGATAGATCTAACAAAAAAAACTGTTGATCTTACCTGATCTAACGAATATCTACCAAAATCAATTAAAAAAAATTAAAATTTCACTTGAGGGGGGGCTAACCCGTGGTCACGCCCGCAAAATTAAGTAGTGAATACCGCCTCTTGCGTGATAGATCTAACGAAAAAAACTGTTGATCTTACCTGATCTAACGAATATCTACCAAAATCAATTTAAAAAAAAATTCAATTTCACTTGAGGGGGGGGGGGGGGGGGGGCAAACCTGTAGTCACGCCCACAAAGTTAAGTAGTGAATACCACCTCTTGCGTGATAGATCTAACGAAAAAAACTGTTGATCATACCTGATCTAACGAATATCTACCAAAATCAATTAAAAAAAATTAAAATTTCACTTGAGGGGGGGCTAACCCGTGGTCACGCCCGCAAAATTAAGTAGTGAATACCGCCTCTTGCGTGATAGATCTAACGAAAAAAACTGTTGATCTTACCTGATCTAACGAATATCTACCAAAATCAATTTTAAAAAAAATTCAATTTCACTTGAGGGGGGGGGGGGGGGCAAACCTGTAGTCACGCCCACAAAGTTAAGTAGTGAATACCACCTCTTGCGTGATAGATCTAACGAAAAAAACTGTTGATCATACCTGATCTAACGAATATCTACCAAAATCAATAAAAAAAGAAATTTAATTTCACTTGAAGGGGGGCTAACCAGTAGTCACGCCCACAAAGTTAAGTAGTGAATACCGCCTCTTGCGTGATAGATCTAACAAAAAAACTGCTGATCTTACCTGATCTAACGAATATCTACCAAAATCAATTAAAAAAAAAGAAAATTTCACTTGAGGGGGGGCTAACCCGTAGTCACGCCCACAAAGTTAAGTAGTGAATACCGCCTCTTGCGTGATAGATCTAACAAAAAATCTGTTGATCTTACCTGATCTAACGAATATCTACCAAAATCAATAAAAAAAAATTAAAATTTCACTTGAGGGGGGGGCTAACCCGTGGTCACGCCCGCAAAATTAAGTAGTGAATACCGCCTCTTGCGTGATAGATCTAACGAAAAAAACTGTTGATCTTACCTGATCTAACGAATATCTACCAAAATCAATAAAAAAAGAAATTTAATTTCACTTGAGGGGGGGCTAACCAGTAGTCACGCCCACAAAGTTAAGTAGTGAATACCGCCTCTTGCGTGATAGATCTAACAAAAAAACTGCTGATCTTACCTGATCTAACGAATATCTACCAAAATCAATTAAAAAAAATTAAAATTTCACTTGAGGGGGGACTAACCCGTAGTCACGCCCACAAAGTTAAGTAGTGAATACCGCCTCTTGCGTGATAGATCTAACAAAAAAATCTGTTGATCTTACCTGATCTAACGAATATCTACCAAAATCAATAAAAAAAATTAAAATTTCACTTGAGGGGGGGCTAACCCGTGGTCACGCCCACAAAGTTAAGTAGTGAATACCGCCTCTTGCGTGATAGATCTAACGAAAAAAACTGTTGATCTTACCTGATCTAACGAATATCTACCAAAATCAATAAAAAAAGAAATTTAATTTCACTTGAGGGGGGGCTAACCAGTAGTCACGCCCACAAAGTTAAGTAGTGAATACCGCCTCTTGCGTGATAGATCTAACAAAAAAACTGCTGATCTTACCTGATCTAACGAATATCTACCAAAATCAATTAAAAAAAAAGAAAATTTCACTTGAGGGGGGGCTAACCCGTAGTCACGCCCACAAAGTTAAGTAGTGAATACCGCCTCTTGCGTGATAGATCTAACAAAAAATCTGTTGATCTTACCTGATCTAACGAATATCTACCAAAATCAATAAAAAAAAATTAAAATTTCACTTGAGGGGGGGGCTAACCCGTGGTCACGCCCGCAAAATTAAGTAGTGAATACCGCCTCTTGCGTGATAGATCTAACGAAAAAAACTGTTGATCTTACCTGATCTAACGAATATCTACCAAAATCAATAAAAAAAGAAATTTAATTTCACTTGAGGGGGGGCTAACCAGTAGTCACGCCCACAAAGTTAAGTAGTGAATACCGCCTCTTGCGTGATAGATCTAACAAAAAAACTGCTGATCTTACCTGATCTAACGAATATCTACCAAAATCAATTAAAAAAAATTAAAATTTCACTTGAGGGGGGACTAACCCGTAGTCACGCCCACAAAGTTAAGTAGTGAATACCGCCTCTTGCGTGATAGATCTAACAAAAAAATCTGTTGATCTTACCTGATCTAACGAATATCTACCAAAATCAATAAAAAAAATTAAAATTTCACTTGAGGGGGGGCTAACCCGTGGTCACGCCCACAAAGTTAAGTAGTGAATACCGCCTCTTGCGTGATAGATCTAACGAAAAAAACTGTTGATCTTACCAGATCTAACGAATATCTACCAAAATCAATAAAAAAAAAAAAAATTTCACTTGAGGGGGGGCTAACCCATAGTCACGCCCACAAACTTAAGTAGTGAATACCACCTCTTGGGAGATAGATCTAACGAAAAAAATAGTTGATCTTACCTGATCTAACGAATATCTACAAAAATCAATTTAAAAAAATTACAATTTCAGTTGGGGGGGGGCAGCCCCCCCTAATTATATATGCAATATCTCAGTAATTAGACTAGATATAACAAAAAATTTGCCTGATCAAACCTGATCTAACGTAGAGCTATCATAATCAACAACATTTTGTACAAATTTTTGTTGACGAGGGCTGGCTACGGGTTAGCCCCCCCTGACAATGATTGTTAATATCGCATATTTTAGAGTAGATCTAACGAAAAAAATCGTTGATCAAACCTGATCTAACAAAGATCTAACAAATGGAATAAAGTTTTGTTAAAATTCTCAATATGGGGGGGCTAACCCGGGGGTGGTCCTTAAGGGCCAAACTTCTGGAATAAAAGGGAATCATGACATGTCACACATGGCATGTGTCCTTAAGGGGTTAAACAAAATCTCCGCTTTCTGTTATCCGGGCGCTGCTGATAGGCTGTGAGCATCAGCTGATCACCTCAGCGTATCACTAGCTCCTCATTAAGAAACATGAGTAAAAAAGGCACATATAATTTCACCCAATTTTCTGAATGGGGAGTTAGTGATAGGCTAGGAGTGCCAGCTAACACCGTTAGCCTAACTGCGGCGTCTGATCCATGTCTTTCTGATTGAAGCCTCGGACGTCCATAAGTGGTAGGGGCCGGGCAGAGAAATCAGGTACCATCTTCCAGATTTTTGGGATAAACCATTTACTAATATTTAAACTCCTTAAGATTTAAAAAAAAAAAAAAAAAAAAAAGGCGCCCTGGACCTCCTTGCACCAGAACAACTTAATCATGATGCAGTTGTTATAGTGCCTGGAGTGGTGTTTTAATAATACCTATATCCATATAATCTTCAGTTGAATTTATTAAATATCTGGGGGAAAAAATTATAACGTAAAAACTTAAATAATAATAATAGGTAATCCTTAGGAACTAGAGAGGGCACAATCAAACTTGGACATGTCTGTCCTCCCACATTGTTTAGGGAACAAATCACAAAAAAAGACTTTGTGTCTGAACATCTGGTTACTTCTGTTCTTCTAAGTGCTTTTACTTTGCAGACTGATTAAATAGGACACTTATGGGCTGTGCTAAAACATTTCATGCTGCCCTTTTACAACCACAGTATTATTGTGGATACAGAAAAACAAATTACCGTAGTAGTTATTTTCCCCTGAGCTGACCTGTTTTTGCCCATCTCTATTCCAAATATTCAGAGATTATTAATCGGTGGTGGGTGCAGCTGGCAAAGAGACATACATTTATTTATTTCATATTTCCTATATCCCACTAATACGTGTATATATGCGCTTCATACATTTGTCATATTTCAGCAAAATCACTTTGTACTCAGAGATGCACTTAGCCGTTTTGCTGCATTAGGCCCAACCAAGTGTGTGTAGACTTTGCTTGTTTTCTGCAAAAAACTCAGAGAATCCCAGCGAATTGCACCCATATAGTGCACCAAATGTGTAAATATGAATTCAGGGCTGACCCAAAACAATTTGATAATAAAGGGCTTGACAAATTTGTTTTTGAATCTAGGAGCCAACTAAAAAAGTTAGGAGCCATTTTTTGTTGTTTTTTTTTAACTTACTAAGCTATATTTTCAATGACAAAAATGTAATTGATAATGGGACACTATAGTCACCAGAACCACGATAGCTTAGAGCAGTGATGGCGAACCTTTTTGAGCCGGAGTGCCCAAACCGCAATACATGCCAACTTTTTTTTCCTCAAAGTGCCAACACTGCAATTAAACCTGAATACTGAGGTTTAAGTTCAGAAAAAACAACTTGTACAGTTGTCCGAACTAATTAACAACTTTTGTTTTAAAAGAAGAACACAACAGAGAGTTCAATGATACAAATTTTAAAAAATGATATAAATAGATAAAATTAAGCTTATATTTATTAGTATCTCCAACAAATGCAATACATACACACAGACTGCAGAACACATTCTCACAACATCCGCTAAATACATACACACACCGTCCGCTAAACGCATACACACACACCGTCCGCTAAATACACACTCAACATCCGCTAAATACATAAACACACAGTCCGCTGAATACACACACAGTCTGCTGAATACACACACAGTCCGCTGAGTACACACACAGTCCGCTGAGTACACACACAGTCCGCTGAGTACACATACAGTCCGCTGAGTACACATACAGACAGACTGCTGAATACACACACATACTGCATTGAGGGGTGCAGTGTATGTGTTTGTGTGTAAGGGTGTGGAGTGCTGTGTGTGTGTGTGGTGCAGTGTGTGTGGAGTGTGCTCAGTGTGTGTGTGGGCGGGTAGAAATGTTGTGGGTGGTAGGGGTGCTGTGGGTGGTAGGGGTATGGGGGGTATGGGTGCTGTGGGGGTAAGGGGTGCTGTGGGGGTACTGTGGTGGTAAGGGTGCTGTGGGGGTAAGGGGTGCTGTGGGGGGTACTGTGGTGGTAAGGGTGCTGTGGGGGTAAGGGGTGCTGTGGGGGGTACTGTGGTGGTAAGGGTGCTGTGGGGGTAAGGGTGCTGTGGGGGTAAGGGTGCTGTGGGGGTAAGGGGTGCTGTGGGGGGTACTGTGGTGGTAAGGGTGCTGTGGGGGTAAGGGGTGCTGTGGGGGGTACTGTGGTGGTAGGGGTGCTGTGGGGGTAAGGGGTCCTGTGGGGGTAAGGGGTAAACATACATTAAAAAAACAAAACAAAAGATAGATTAATACTGTATCCCCTCCTCCCTTCCTCTTACCTTTGGTGAAGGGGGGGAGGGGGGACACAGCCATCCCTGGTGGTCCGGTGGTAAGTGTGTTCTGGCAGCTAGCAAGTCGCTCCCCTGTCCTGTCGGGCGATGCTGTGTGGAGCGTTGCCATGGTAACGCGCGGCAACGCTCCACACTTCACAGCGCAGGAGGACAGGGGATCTGCTTCCTAGAGCCCTCCCCCTGCCTCCCGACCCGGAAGCAGAGTAGGCGCCTGCCATTTCGGGCAGGCAGGTAACTACTCTGCAGACAGACAGCGGCCCCCTCTCTCCCGGCGACCTATGGCCGCGTGCCAACAGAGCGGGCCCGGCGTGCCACTTGTGGCACGCGTGCCATAGGTTCGCCATCACTGGCTTAGAGGCACCCAGACCACTTCATCTCATTAAAGTGTTCTGGGTGAAGTGTCCCAGTTCCTGTAACGGCAATAATTACCTTGCAAGGTTAATTATACCTCTAGTGGCTGTCTAGCTGTCTAGCCAATCTCCATACCTTAATCTCATAGAAAATCTGTGGAGGGAGCTGAAGGTTTGAGTTGCCAAACGTCAGCCTCGAACACCTTAATGACTTGGAGAGCATCTGCAAAGAGGAGTGGGACAAAATGCCTCCTGAGATGTGTGCAAACCTGGTGGCCAACTACAATAAATGTCTGAACTCTGTGATTGCCAACAAAGGTTTTGCCACCAAGTACTAAGTCGAAGGGGTCAAATACTTATTTCACTCATTGACATGCAAATCAATTGATAACTTTTTTGACATGCGTTTTTCTGGATTTTTGTTTTGTTATTCTGTCTCTCACTGTTAAAATACACCTTCCATTAAAATTATAGGCTAATCATTTCTTTTTCAGTTGACAAACATTCAAAATCAGCAAGGGATCAAATACTTTTTTCCCTCACTGTATCACCTGTTCTCCTTTTGTCCTATCTCCTCTACTTTTCCATTGCTCTCCTTGTTTATGCATTCTCCTGTTCTTTGTCCAGTGCCCATTCTTGCTCCTTCTCTGCTGTCTCCCATCTTTTTAAATACCAGTAAACAAAGAGAAGGTCCAGGCACTGACTCTAATAACTTCAGGCACGTTTATTTGAACATGTGGAGCACTGCAATGTTTCAACCCAGGAAAGGGTCTTTGTCAAGGGTATTTCCCATCTTTTAAAAAGCTCAGTACACTTTTTCACTAGTTTTGCTCCACTGCTCCTCAAGTTTTCTCATTGCTTATTTTTTCAGACTTTTTAATTTCCTACATATATTACTATCTTCTTCTATTTTTCCCTCCTCTCCCATTGCAACCCCATGTTGAGCCTTCCCCTTCTCACCAAGCTGCTTGGCAATAGAAACATAGAATGTGACGGCAGATAAGAACCATTCGGCCCATCTAGTCTGCCGAATTTTCTAAATACTTTTAATTAGTCCCTGGCCTTATCTTAAGTCTAGGATAGCCTTATGACACCCCACCAATGGTCTTGTAGCCCATTCCAGCCTTGTGTAGGTCTACAATCTTATCCCTGACATCCTTGGACATCTCTTTGGCCTTGGCCATGGTGGAGAGTTTGGAATCTGATGGATTGATTGATTGATTGCTTCTGTGGACAGGTGTCTTTTATACAGGTAACGAGCTGAGATTAGGAGCACTCCTTTTAAGAGAGTGCTCCTAATCTCAGTTCGCTACCCCTTTAAAAGACACCTGGGAGACAGAAATCTTGCTGATTTATAGGGGATCAAATACTTATTCCAATCATTGACATGCAAATCAATGTATAACTTTTTGACATGCATTTTTCTGGATTTTTTATTTGTGTTATTCTGTCTCTCACTGTTAAAATATCAAATCAGTGAACAAACGTTCAAAATCAGCAGAAGATCAAATACTTTTTCCCCTCACTGTACAGTAGTGGTATAAGAGTGAGTATTAAAAGAACAAGGAAAGTATAGTGTGAGGCAGAAAGATATTTGGAAAGTGTGACAGATCCATCTGTATACTTACTATTGCTGGTTCATCTGTTTTATCTCCATTTGTGGAATTACCTGCCCGTATGCCCCTGTTCGTTTATTGCAGGATTATACCGACCAAAACTCCCGAACGGACGGCCACCCAGAAGAGAAGTGTGCTGCTGGTTAACCTCTTGGCCCCAATTAGAACGTTGTGGTTAACCGCAGACACCTCTTCATTCTAACCGTATGCAGGGTGGTCGTCGTTCGTATGCCGACCACGAGGCGGCGGCCATTTTAAACACGCGAATGAACAGCGGTGTTCGACGATAAACTTATGGAACTATAAAAGGACACTTTTTCCTACCGAACACCGCTGAAACTGCCGATCGCCCTCCTTATCGTCGGGCATACGAACACCGGTCCGTTCGGGACGTTGGATGATACGAATGGACTTAACCCAGATAGCCATCCCATGGAGTCAATCGTATACTGAAAGACATGTAAAATACTTTTCACTCCATGGCGATTGAACTATGTGTATTGGGTCTGAGCGCTATTCGGTAGTAATATGCGCTCAGATCCAGGATATCTGAGGATACATTACACGAATCCAATGTATTCGGTATTTCTACAGTTATGTATTTTTAGGTGTTTTTACTGTACCATGTAAGATGGCGGTTTGCCTCTATCCCTGGAGATAATTGGATTTCTTCCCAATTATCTCCGGGATAGAGAGGGGGGGAGGGTTTATACCTGAGCCACTGTGATTGGCTACTGTACATTATGTGTCCCACGTGGGAGACCTGCATAAATGCCGGGCAGGTAGCCCTCATTAAAGAAGATTTCGGTTTTACCCTCAAGACTGAGCTTGGTCTCGTGTTTGGGGGGATTGCTACTTGGTAGTTTTTTTTTCTCCTGTTTTAGCCGTGGAAGGAGTTCGGCTGATTCTTTGTTTGTGGATTTACTGCATTCCCTTGCACTCCGTTCGGGAGTTTGGCAGTCTACTGTAATAGAGCCTATGTCTTTGAAAGGGGGAAGATCGACTAAACAGCGGTTTCATCCATTTAAGCTGTGAGTGTCTTAACCAGGGGTAGGCAACCTTCGGCTCTACAGATGTTGTGGACTACATCTCCCTTGATGCTTTGCCAGCAATATGGCTGTAAAAGCATTATGGGAGATGTAGTCCAAAACATCTGTAGAGCCGAAGGTTGCCTACCCCTGGTCTTAACAGAAAGAATAACAAAAGAGGGGACAGCAGCAGCGTACTAAAGGTGGGGTATGGGGGGCGGTCCGCCCCGGGTGCCATCATATGATGTCATTGCGCCCTCTGCGTCATTACAGGGCATCATTTATGTTAATAGAAAAAGTATTAGATCTTTGAGTTCAGCTAATGAAAAATGGGGGCAAAAACAAAAGTGTTGCGTTTATAATTTTGTTCAGTGTACTTAACAAAGTTCCAGTGATGTTGTATATTAAATACTCAAAACCCTATGATACAGCTTAGATTTTTTTTTTATAATTCCATTTTCTTGAAGAAATCTATGGATTTTGCTTTAAAGGAGTAGTACACAGAGGACCATTATCGATGTTAATGTGGGCACAGAACTCATTGTCAACCATGGTGTGGGTGATGCTTTCTGTAAACCTGCTGCCTAGCAGCTGTGCAATGATGCAAAAGATAATGAAGCATAAACCTTGTATTTTTATATTTGAATTCCTTATTTAAGCACAGAAACGGATATAACAATATGAAGACATTAGCAGTTCACAATGACAGTAAAAAAAAAAGACATGCACCAATTTCTGTGTGATTTATTTTCATTAAAGGAACAAAAGTGCAAGGAGAATAAAAAAGGAGGGGAAAAAAGATTTAAAAAAAAAAACAGGGATGCTGGATGCTTCAGCTCCTGCTCTGCATTACAAATAACTCAAAAACAAGGGCAAAACACAGCCTTAGAACACTAAGCAAGGGTCACAAGGTGAGAGGGGAAGCTACGCTGATTGTTCTGGCACTAAACAAGCAAATTTTCCTGATGGATGCACTCGAGAGCAGAGTGCGGCCTACAAGCATGGTCGGTGTGGAGAAGGCGGCAACTCCCCCGCTGCCATACATGCATGGAATCTTGACATTAGGCCCTTGCCCCCCCCTCTCCCCTCCAAGGACCGGTGGGGGTTATCCCGATACAATATGGAAACACCGTGGGCTCACCACCCCGGACACGGCAGAGACCGCAAGTGGGCCTTCTGGCGCGGCACTGCCACGCTCACTTACCCAGCGGCTTGATGATGTGTTCGCGGCCTTCTGGTTCGCATCGTAGACAGACAGGAGATCTCTCCTCCATCCCCTCAACAATCCATGCAGTGCAGGGGATCCAGCCAAGCTGACGACAGTTGCTGCACGAAGGGTCGGAACACCGCACAACGGCTGATCCCATACTCACCGTACATCCATCTTGAACTGCGGCGGCCCCGAAGAATCCATCGTGGATTTAAGCTGCAAGCTTTATTGGACTTCAGCCAGTTCCCTGTCTCGGCGGACACTCGCTCCCTGTTGCACAGATATGGCAGATGCAACCTAGAATGGCTGCAGCCCAAGGGAATCCGGCATGGAGTCAAGCGACAAGCCTTGATGGACTTTGTCCAGATGCCTGCCTTGGCAGACACTCGCTCCCTGTTGCACCGACATGGCAGATCTAGCATTGGCTAACCACAAGTCTGCTCCCTTCTGCGAAGGTCTCATGCCCGCTAAGGGGACGGTTCCTTTATTTTGAATCAGTTCAAGTATTTTAAGTCAGCTAATGTGATATCTCATCCAAAGCTCCTTAACTAGATTTATAATTCTATAGTTTTATAATTTTTATTACACCCACTAGGCATGTTTTAAGATAGCCTGTTACCTACTAATCTCATACTGATATATCTGCTTGCCTAGCAATCTATTTGTTTCTTTTTCTTTTTTTATACTCAAGTCTTATCAGCATGTTTTAGAACTCAAATACAAAAAGAGAAGTCCTGCACTCACTCCCATCACTACTGGGCCGGCAGCAAGGACCACAGTACACATCAGCCCCAATATATAGTAAAAACTTTTTGTATTTGTATTTACTTTGTATCACACAGCCTGGTTTCAATGTTGCCGCCCATCCCATGTGTTCCCTATTAAGGGTTAATAAGTATATAAGGGGGTATATAAAAAAGACCTCTTTCTGTCTCATTGGAGATATCTCTGCCGGAAGCTCAAGGAAGCAGGCTGAGGGGTCAGTGTTAGGACCCACTTAGGGGGGGTCTGCCTTGACGTTGGCAGGCGGGCATTCCCTCCAATTGCCATTGGAGCAACTAAATGACCTCCATTTGTCTAAATATACATAGGGATTAAGGAGAAAGAGCAGGTAACTTTTTATTTTCTTTGGTTTTTACTATATATTGGGGCTGATGTGTACTGTGGTCCTTGCTGCCGGGCCAGTAGTGATGGGAGTGAGCGCAGGACTTCTCTTTTTGTATTTGTATTTACTTTCTATCACACAGCCTGGTTACAATGCTGCCGCCCATCCTATGTGTTCCCTATTAAGGGTTAATAAGTACTTAGGGGTGTATATAAAAAATACCCCTTTCTTTCTCATTGGAGATATCTTTGCCGGAAGCTCAAGGAAGCAGGCTGAGGGGTCAGTGTTAGGACCCGCTTAGGGGGGTCTGCCTTGACGTTGGCAGGCGGGCATTCCCTCCAATGACCATTGGAGCAACTAAATGACCTCCATTTGTCTAAATATACATAGGGATTAAGGAGAGAACGCAGGTAACTTTTTGTTTTCTCATGTTTTAGAACTCGTTTTCATATACCCACACACGTCTCTCACATTGATTCCAATTATTTTTTCCTGTGGAACCCTTTGACATAGTGTATCAACATCGTGGAACCCCCCGTCCCCTGGAAAAAAAATTACAACCGTTTTTTGTTTTTTTTATGTGTGTATATCTGTGCTTGTATGTGCCAGTTGTATATCTGACACACAGATTCACACACACACCTGCACACAGATACACACACACAGTGTGCATCTGTGTGTCAAGGTGTGTGTATCTGTGTGTCAAAGTGTGTGTATCTGTGTTTGTATGTGTCTGTGTTTCAAGGTGTGTGTGTCTGTGTTTGTATGTGCCAGTGTGTATGAATCTGACACACAGATACACAACTGGCAGATAGTGGCACACAGATACACACACCTTGACACAGTGTGTATCTGTGTGTGTATGTATGTATCTATCTGTGTGTCAAGGTGTGTGTATCTGTGTGTCAAGGTGTGTGTATTTGTGTTTGTATGTGCCAGTGTGTATGAATCTGACACACAGATACACACACTGGCAGATAGTGGCACACAGATACACACACACTGGCAGATAGTGGCACACAGATACACACACTGACACAGATACACACCTTGACAAACAGTGTGTATCTGTGTGTGTGTATGTATGTATGAATGTATCTGTGTGTCAAGGTGCGTGTATCTATGTTTCAAAGTGTGTGTATCTGTGTTTGTATGTGTCTGTGTATCAAGGTGTGTGTATCTGTGTTTGTATTTGCCAGTGTGTATGAATCTGACACACAGACACACACACTGGCAGATAGTGGCACACAGATACACACACCTTGACACACAGTGTGTATCTGTGTGTGTGTATGTATGTATCTATCTGTGTGTCAAGGTGTGTGTATCAAGGTGTGTATATCTGTGTTTGTTTGCGCCAGTGTGTGTGTGTGTGTGTGTGTGTGTGTATCTCGGTGTCAGTGTGTATATGTATCTGACACACAGATATACACACACACTGGCACACAGATACACACTGACACACACCTTTACATACAGATACATACTGACACACACATCTTGACTCACAAATACACACACACACACTCAGATACACACAGTGACATACACACACTTGCACCACATATACACACTGACAGGACACACATACACACAGGAACATACAAACACACTGATACATACTGGCACATACACACTTTGACAGACACACATACACTCTCACTGACAAACACACACACTCTTTGACATACACTCTCACTGACAAACACACACACTCTTTGACAGACACACACACACTCTTTTACAGACACACATACAAACTCCTATACATTCTCATTGACAAGAACAGATGCATTCTCACTGACACACATACACTCACACGCTCACTGACAAGCACACATACACTCTCACTGACAAACATATACAAACAGACACACATCCAATTTTATTTTTTTTAACATTTTACTCCACCCAGCCCCCCTACCTTTAGGAGTGCTGGCATGGAGTCCCTGGGGTCCAGTGGGGCTGCTGGCATGAAGTCCCTGTGGTCCAGTGGGGCTTGCTGCAGCTTGGCGGGCGGGCAGGAGGCCTGGCAGCCAGGTGAGCGTTGGAGGCAAGGGAGCTCTGATCTCCATGCTCAGCTCCCTCGTGTGCCTCTTAGTGATGCCGGAGCCGCACTAACGTCATATTCCGGCTCTGGCATCACTACTGGGCACGATCAGAGCTCCCTGCTCCCTCGCCGCCATCGGCCATTTTGTTTTTTTAATTTTTGGCGGAACCCCAATTTCTGTTCCGCAGAACCCTAGGGAAATGCTGCCTTAGACCATAGGTACTCTAAAATCCCCTTGAGAAAGGCAGTCACCGAAACGTTAGGGCCTCCAGCCCTAGGTCAGTATTATTGAATTTGCACTTTTCGGGAACTAAGTTTGTCATTTAGTGGCCTATCACCACATCTGTTAATTTGCTGTTGATCCAAAAGAAGGCAAAAAAAAACCCAGTTTGAAGCACTTCCAAATGTGCAACAAACTAGGTAAAAAAAATACCTTATTGACCCCAGAATGGCAGTCAGATTTATCCTTGGATCAAGAAGCTATTACCCTACATTGAAAAATTATATAATTGAATATTATGTTTTTGCAAGTGTGCACCTAGTTGCTGTTTAAACATCTGTACAGACTCTGATAAAACCACTTATTCAGGCCACATCCTTATTGTTCTTACAGTGAAAAAAATCTTTCCTTTGCCTTAGACTAAATCTTCTTTCTTCCAGTCTAAACCATGACCTCGTGTCCTATGTATAGTCCAGTTTGTGAATAGATTTCCACACAATGGTTTGTATTGGCCCCGGATATATTTGTATAATGTTATCAAATCCCCTCTGAGACCTGCAGGGGTAATCCCAGTCCCAACTAGTACGCTCTCGTGGCCTACTATAAGCAGTATTGGAATCTGCAAAGATTTGAGGGATTGAGGCCTGCTGCTTAAGATGGCCACCATACCGAGTCCTGAGGCTCCACAGGCCTTCCCACAGCCACCCATCTAGGTTGACCCACTCCTTCACGCCTTTGACAGGCTGTGTGCAATCTTTTGGGCAAAGCTGAACACTCGCATGGTTACTGCTCCTCCTGTTTGCCAACTCAGGGTTTCCAGGATCCGATCTGCTGGCCGATGCTGCATGGCGAAGTTTCAACCAATGCGGACGTTGCAGGGCTTCACGGAGATGGAGGAGCAGAAGACCGCCGCAGTTGTCGCATAATTGCCAAAGTTATGGCTCTCACGCCTGCTCCCATTCATTGGGGTCACCCAACAATTGGGGTCATATCGCTGTACACAGCCTAGCCGGACGGAAGGTCTCAGCCCTACGGCGCTGTGCACGTAGGATAGAAGGAATGCAGGCCTCTACGGTTGGACATCGGGAAATAGCTATCCAACATGTCACAAGGCTTTGGTCTGGTGCAGTGACCCCTTATAAGTGGTTGGGCTATTGACTCTTATTCAGGGTCAACGCGTCCATAAGGTGGCTCAGGCTGCAGCCTTAGGGCACCAGAGAAGGGGGGCACAGAAATCCGATTTCCCGGCCTCTGGCTGGGGACTCAGACTTTTCATATTACCTGTCTCTCCTTGCAGCCAGCAGCCAGTGGAGTCGGCCGGCCTCTCCTGATGATATCAGGAGGAGGGAGCATTACTTCCATTACTCCATTAGCATTCCATTAGCATTACTTCTGCTAGCGAGTCTGGGAGAAGAGCAGAAGAAATCACGTCCCCTCCTCCTGATATCATCAGGAGAGGCCAGCCAACCTCACTAACTGCAGACTTACTCCAGATCCTGTCCAACCCTTCCCTGGCCCAAGGTAAGCCTCAGGGAGGGGGAACTACACTTTATTTTTATTTTGCCTCTGCCCCCCTACTCAGTCCCTGTCCCCCTTCCCCCTCTTCCCCCTTCCTTAAACCCTGTCTCCCTTCTTCAGCCCCAGTCCCTTTCCTCAGCCCTGTACACTTCCTCAGCCCCTGTCCCCCTACTCAGCCCCTGTCCCCCACCTTAGCTCCTGTCTCCCTTCCTCAGCCCCTGTCCCTCTACTAAGCTCCAGTCCCCTTCCTCTGCCCCTGTCCCGTTTTTCAGCCCCTGTCCCTTTCCTCAGCCCCAGTCCCCTTGCTCTGTCCCTGTCCCCTTCTTCAGCCCCTGTCCCTTTCCTCAGCCCCTGTCCCCTTGCTCTGTCCCTGTCCCCCTTCCTCAGCCCCTATCCCTTTCCTCAGCCCCTGCCCCCCTGCTCAGCCCATGTCCCCTTGCCTAGTCCCTTCCCTCTTCCTCAGCCCCTGTCGCCCTTTCACAGCCCCTTCCCCTGTTGCTCAGCCCCTGTTCCCCTTCCTCAGCCCCTGTCCCCCTACTCAGCCCCTGCCCCCTTCTCAGCCCCTGTGCCCCTCCCACTGTCCCCCTTCCTCAGCCCTGTCCCCCTTCACCATTCCTTGTGCCACTCCTCAGCCCCTGTACCCCTTGCTCAGCCCATGTCCCACTTCCCCTTCCTCAGCCCCTTCACCCCTTCCTCAACCCCTGCCCCCTTCTCAGCCCCTGTGCCCCTCCCACTGTCCCCCTTCCTCAGTCCCTGTTCCCCTACTCAGTCCCTGTGCCCCTTTTCCTTTCCTCAGCCCCTTTTCCTTTCCTCAGCCCCTGTCCCTTTCCTCAGCCCCTGTCCCCCACCTCAGCCCCTGCCCCCTTGCTCAGCCCCTGTGCCCCTCCCCCTGCCCCCTATCCCTTCCTCAGCCCCTGTCCCCCTTCCTCAGTGTCACGTATTCATCTGCTTATAAAAATGTGGTTAATGACATTTACTGTCGACACAGGAAAAGTTGTGCCGAGCAGTAACCTAATCCACAGAAGGGTTAATGCTGAGTAGTGATGTCGTGAACCCGAAATTTTTGGTTCGCGAATGGCGAACGGGAACTTCTGCAAACGTTCGCGAACCGGCGAACTGGGCGAACCACCATTGACTTCAATAGGCAGGCGAATTTTAAAACCCACAGGGACTCTTTCTGGCCACAAAAGTGATGGAAAAGTTGTTTCAAGGGGACTAACACCTTGACTGTGGCATGCCGGAGGGGGATCCATGGCAAAAGTCGCATGGAAAATTACACAGTTGATGCAGAGTCTGCTTTTAATCCATAAAGGGCAGAAATCACCTAACGTTCCTAAATCACAATGGATATGGATTGACACGTGACATATTGACACCTTGACATATGGATTGACACCTGTCCTCAGAGACCCTGATACACACTGACACAGAGCAGAATAGGGACTGTTCCCCTTACATAGGGTCACTTGGCAGGTATGGATTGACACCGGTCCTCAAAGCCTCTGATACACACTGACACAGAGCAGAATAGAGACTGTTCCCCGTCCTCAGAGACCATGATACACACTGACAAAGAGCAGAATAGAGACTAGTAGCGTGGAAACCCAGCACAGGTCGTTCTCCTTCAGCCTTTTTATACGAGGGTCCCTCAACAGGCACGACAGCATGAAAGACCCCATTTGCACAAGGTTGGATGCCGAGCTACTCATTTCCCGTTCCTCCTCCTCACACAGAGTAGAATAGAGACTGTTCCCCGTCCTCAGAGACCATGATACACACTGACACAGAGCAGAATAGAGACTGTTCCCCCTAGATAGGGTCACTTGGCAGATATGGATTGACACCTATCCTAAGGATCCCTGAAACACACTGACACAGAGCAGAATAGGGACTGTTCCCCCTACATAGGGTCACTTGGCCGATATGGATTGACACCTGTCCTCAGGGACCCTAATACACACTGGGGGGGGACCTACTGTCCTCCCCCACCCCTGTGCGGTGGGTGGGGGCCATAAATCACAATGGGGGGACCTACTGTCCTCCCCCCCCCGGCCCCCACCCCTGCGCGGTGGGTGGGGGCCATAAATCACAATGGGGGGACCTACTGTCCTCCCCCCAGCCACCACCCCTGCACAGTGGGTGGGGGGCATAAATCACAATGGGGGGGACCTACTGATAGGAGTGGTGTACTATTATTATCAGTTTAATACCTTCCGCGTCTCCAATCAGTGGACATGTATATGGCAGCCATTTTAGGAACCGAACACCTGGGACCCGAGCAAGGTCACCTCGTTCAACAGGCGACAACATTTGTCCCTGGAAAACTATCCTGGACATTATGTACAATTTGTATGGATATGGCAGTGATTTCTGTAACAGGGAGATGGAAGAAGATGCTTGGTCGGTCCTCTTACTTGAAATTTGGGGCACTGCGCGGTCAAGCTAATGTGCCACCAGATAGGAGTGGTGTGTTTAGTATTGTTCTGATCAGTTTAATACCTTCCGCGTCTCCTATCAGTGGACGTGTATAAGGCAGCCATTTTAGGAACCGCACACCTGGGACCCGAGCAAGGTCACCTCGTTTAACAGGCGACAACATTTGTCCCTGGAAAACTATCCTGGACATTATGTACAATTTGTATGGATATGGCAGTGATTTCTGTAACAGGGAGATGGAAGAAGATGCTTGGTCGGTCCTCTTACTTCAAATTTGGGGCACTGCGCGGTCAAGCTAATGTGCCCCAGATAGGAGTGGTATGTTTAGTATTGTTCTGATCAGTTTAATACCTTCCGCGTCTCCTATCAGTGGACGTGTATATGGCAGCCATTTTAGGAACCGCACACCTGGGACCCAAGCAAGGTCACCTCGTTCAAGCTGCTCTGGTTCCTTGATGAGCCAGCTGCCCGTGAGTTAACATGTCCCGTGTAGAAGCACTCTGTCCTGTAAAGCCTCACCCCAAAAAAAATAACAGCACTTGGAGTGGGTTGAGAACTAGAGTTTTCCCCCATCACACACTAGTGGTACCATGGCCACAAGCAGAACCATAGAGTTGGACAGAACAAGGGCCAAGGATAATATTAGAGAGACAACCAATCATGGGCAGAACCAGAGACTCTCCAAACAATGTTGCAAGCATGGATTGTTGTAGACATGGTGTGCAGAAATAAAGTCATGTACATTCCAGGACTGATGGTTAACTCAATGGACACTTGATATTAGGGATCCGGTTTAACGACCGATGTACAGGCTCAGTAACCTTGGGGACCTAGAATGTTGGTTGGCATCAGAACTAATGTAGTTGAAGCACCAAATAAGATGGGACCTGGGACCTGGGACCTGAGACCAGAAAATGCCCTACTCTTCATCTCGATTGACCCATTCCCAAAAGCACATGCCGACCTAACATATCATATTTTGATTGCTGCCAACTTATTAATAGTCAGAGGGTGGAAACAACAACAGCCACCGGAGAGATCTAGCCTTCTCCAACAGATCTCCCTAAACTTAGCATATGAAACAAAAACCTGCCAGCTGCTACACCCCCCACACCACATAGTGAAAGCCAGGAACATATGGGAGGCGTATCTGAGGAAGGAGGAGGAGGGGGGTCGTGTTAGAACAATAACATATATCACATAGGCTGTGTGATACAAAGTAAATACAAATACAAAAAGCAGGCGGGCATTCCCTCCAATGGTCATTGGAGCAACTAAATGACCTCCATTTGTCTAAATATACATAGGGATTAAGGAGAAAGCGCAAGTAACATTTTCTTTTCTTTGGTTTTTACTATATATTGGGGCTGATGTGTATTGTAGTCGTTGCTGCTGGCCCAGTAGTAATGGGACTAAGCGCAGGACTTCTCTTTTTGTATTTGTATTTACTTTGTATCACACAGCCTGGTTACAATGCTGCTGCCCATCCCATGTGTTCCCTATTAAGGGTTAATAAGTATAGGGGTGTATATAAAAAATACCTCTTTCTGTCTCATTAGAGATATCTTTGCCAGAAGCTCAAGGAAGCAGGCTGAAGGGTCAGTGTTAGGACCCACTTAGGGGGGTCTGCCTTGATGTTGGCAGGCGGGCATTCCCTCCAATGGCCATTGGAGCAACTAAATGACCTCCATTTGTCTAAATATACATAGGGATTAAGGAGAAAGCGCAAGTAACATTTTCTTTTCTTTGGTTTTTACTATATATTGGGGCTGATGTGTATTGTAGTCGTTGCTGCTGGCCCAGTAGTAATGGGACTAAGCGCAGGACTTCTCTTTTTGTATTTGTATTTGCCATGGTACAACAGCCAACATTGAGGTATACCAAGCTGAGGTTAAACAATCTACAGGGCATAACAGAACAAACACATTGTACATAGTTAAGTAATTAGATAAGGGAATAGACCCGGTGACCGCACACAGCGTGCTAACTAAGAAGGAGACAAAGGGAGATGAGGGGCTTCCAACGTCTATTTCCCCCGTTCTTCTTCCCCTACCGTAGTAAAATAGAGAATGGTGGTGAGAGCACTCAAATTGAAAGACAGATAAAAAATCAGATAATATTACCCACTTGTATGATACACTAAAAGGGAGAGAAAACACAACATAGGGTAATAACGTCAGATTAAAATAAACTTAGAACAAAGGAGGCAAATTGCACTCACAAACAGGGGGCCAATTAGAAGCTGGCCCAAGCTACACGCCTTGAACAGAAGAAATCTCCCAGAGACTGGAACAGGGACGAATTGTAGAGGGTGTCTTCCCAGGGTAAGTGCAACACACAGGAACGCAGGTTGTAGATTGCACACCAAATTTAATATAAATTACAAACAAAATAGACGAAATAATTAAAACGGAAAGTCCCATAAAACTTGCAGTAAATGTCCCAAAAACGTCCTCCGGGTCCACCTTACGCGTTTCGGCACAAAGCCTTCATCAGAGGTGCTATCTTCTGTTCTGTCACATAGTCCTTTATAAGTCCTATTCTTGGCGCCGTTTTCGCCGGTCATCTGCATTTCTCTTCCGGGTTCCGGCGTCAGGACGTCCTGCGTCATCACGTCCTGACGCTGCTGCTGGTTTCGGCGAGAAGGACGTGTAGGAAACGTCCTCCATTAAAATCAATACAATTACAACTAAAACATCCCTCAATTTATAAAAAAAGTCCCTCAAACTTCAAAATAATGCAGGGGGGGGGGAAGAGAAAGGGACATATATACAAAAAATTATTACATACAGCTTACGTTAAAAATGAATGTAATATATATATTACTAATGAATAAAACTATATCCCTAAAAATGAAATAAAATCCAAATCACATGGGGAGAATAAAACAAAGGTAGAGTTAGTGCAAATTGGGTACAAATATATAAAACACATTAATATGTTTATGGACCATGGTCCCCCAAAGGATACTCAGATGTATTTGTTAATTTCAAAATCGATATTTAACCCATTGGGAACCATGGTCTCCATTTCAAACATCCATTTCATCTCAGCATATCCTAAATTATACTCTTTGTCTCCCCCTCTCCAATGTGCTGTGATAATATCAATTCCCATAAACTCAATACCTCTTGGGTCCCCATTGTGTACCTCAGCAAAGTGTTTTGATACATTATGATTTAAAAATTTGCGTTTTATATTGTATATATGTTCTCTAATCCTGGTTTTAAGGTTACGTATGGTCTTGCCAATATATTGGTAACCACATTGGCACGTAAGCAAATAAATTACTCCCTTACTCGAGCAATTTATAAACGTATTTATTTTATATTCTTTTTTCGTAACTAGTGAAGTAAACTGAGAGATTTTTCTATTTTTATTTGTTCTAAAACTACAACCTTGACATGTACCACAATAATGAAAACCTTTACTCCCCTTTAGGGGAGTAAAGGTTTTCATTATTGTGGTACATGTCAAGGTTGTAGTTTTAGAACAAATAAAAATAGAAAAATCTCTCAGTTTACTTCACTAGTTACGAAAAAAGAATATAAAATAAATACGTTTATAAATTGCTCGAGTAAGGGAGTAATTTATTTGCTTACGTGCCAATGTGGTTACCAATATATTGGCAAGACCATACGTAACCTTAAAACCAGGATTAGAGAACATATATACAATATAAAACGCAAATTTTTAAATCATAATGTATCAAAACACTTTGCTGAGGTACACAATGGGGACCCAAGAGGTATTGAGTTTATGGGAATTGATATTATCACAGCACATTGGAGAGGGGGAGACAAAGAGTATAATTTAGGATATGCTGAGATGAAATGGATGTTTGAAATGGAGACCATGGTTCCCAATGGGTTAAATATCGATTTTGAAATTAACAAATACATCTGAGTATCCTTTGGGGGACCATGGTCCATAAACATATTAATGTGTTTTATATATTTGTACCCAATTTGCACTAACTCTACCTTTGTTTTATTCTCCCCATGTGATTTGGATTTTATTTCATTTTTAGGGATATAGTTTTATTCATTAGTAATATATATATTACATTCATTTTTAACGTAAGCTGTATGTAATAATTTTTTGTATATATGTCCCTTTCTCTTCCCCCCCCCCTGCATTATTTTGAAGTTTGAGGGACTTTTTTTATAAATTGAGGGATGTTTTAGTTGTAATTGTATTGATTTTAATGGAGGACGTTTCCTACACGTCCTTCTCGCCGAAACCAGCAGCAGCGTCAGGACGTGATGACGCAGGACGTCCTGACGCCGGAACCCGGAAGAGAAATGCAGATGACCGGCGAAAACGGCGCCAAGAATAGGACTTATAAAGGACTATGTGACAGAACAGAAGATAGCACCTCTGATGAAGGCTTTGTGCCGAAACGCGTAAGGTGGACCCGGAGGACGTTTTTGGGACATTTACTGCAAGTTTTATGGGACTTTCCGTTTTAATTATTTCGTCTATTTTGTTTGTAATTTATATTAAATTTGGTGTGCAATCTACAACCTGCGTTCCTGTGTGTTGCACTTACCCTGGGAAGACACCCTCTACAATTCGTCCCTGTTCCAGTCTCTGGGAGATTTCTTCTGTTCAAGGCGTGTAGCTTGGGCCAGCTTCTAATTGGCCCCCTGTTTGTGAGTGCAATTTGCCTCCTTTGTTCTAAGTTTATTTTAATCTGACGTTATTACCCTATGTTGTGTTTTCTCTCCCTTTTAGTGTATCATACAAGTGGGTAATATTATCTGATTTTTTATCTGTCTTTCAATTTGAGTGCTCTCACCACCATTCTCTATTTTACTAATCGTGTTCTTTCTAGTGGTTTATTGTGGCCCACTAGGGTGATTGTAGCACCAGAGTGCAGATTATTTTTTCACCGTATACTTTTGTATTTTCCCCTACCGTAGCCTGTCCCCAGGTTTACCCCTTCCCATACCCCGGACCAAACCCAGGTTTAGGAGAGAAAGACAACCCTGACATGGTACTAGACCGAAGGCACAAGGGCAGCGGAAAAACTCCCACGAGAATGAATAACCAGTTTGCTCTTGAATGTATAAGATGTGAATAAGATCGATGTACCTTAACCGCTTACCCTCCCTTTTTTCCTTTCTGTATCCCGAACAAGTTCTCTGATAAAATAAAAATTGGCAGATTCAAGTTCTTGTGCCCCACAGTTCAAATTAACATTCAAATGACAATTCATGACAGATCCCAAAGTGAATAGCCCTGCCAATGTCGTCTCAGAATTTTTTTGTTATCTAAGAAGAAATAGAAATGCAAGAGCAGAATAGAGACTGTTCCCCATCCTCAGCGACCATGATACACACTGACACAGAGCAGAATAGGGACTGTTCCACCTACATAGGGTCACTATGTGCCTTTTTTTTGGTTTGTTTTTTGAAGCCACAGTGCTGCACCAGTGGGCCTAAAAATTAGGCATGTACACATGCCTGAAAAATGTGGTATTGTTGCAGCCGCTGCTGTAGCAGCGGGCAGAAAAATTGATGTTTGTTTCACAGGCAGAAAGTGCCCTAAAACATGGCGGCTTGAACCCTAGTTGGTGGCGGATAAGTCACGCAAGTCAACCGGCATTCAGAGCTAAAATACAGCAGCGTGTGGACCATTTTTAGCCCAAGGCAGCTCATCTCATCAGGCCTTTTTTAATCGAATGTATCGCCCAGTGTCAGTCCCTTCGGGATCCATCCCTCATTCATCTTAATAAAGGTGAGGTAATCTAGACTTTTTTGACCTAGGCGACTTCTCTTCTCAGTGACAATACCTCCTGCTGCACTGAAGGTCCTTTCTGACAGGACACTTGAAGCGGGGCAGGCCAGAAGTTCTATCGCAAATTGGGATAGCTCAGGCCACAGGTCAAGCCTGCACACCCAGTAATCAAGGGGTTTATCGCTCCTCAGAATGTCGATATCTGCAATTGAGGTGAGGTAGTCTGCTACCTGTCGGTCGAGTCGCTCTCTGAGGGTGGATCCCGAAGGGCTGTGGCGATGCGTAGGACTTGAAAAGGTCCGCATGTCCTCCATCAACAACACGTCTTTAAAGCGTCCTGTCCTTGCCGGCGTGGTCGTGGGAGGAGGAGGATGACTTCCACCTCTCCCCCTGTTAGATTCCCGTTGTGCTGTGACATCACCCTTATACGCTGTGTAAAGCATACTTTTTAATTTATTGTGCAAATGCTGCATCCTTTCCGACTTGTTGTAATTCGGTAACATTTCTGCCACTTTCTGCTTATACCAGGGGTGTAGTAGCGTGGACACCCAGTACAGGTCGTTCTCCTTCAGCCTTTTTATACGAGGGTCCCTCAACATGCACGACAGCATGAAAGACCCCATTTGCACAAGGTTGGATGCCGAGCTACTCATTTCCCGTTCCTCCTCCTCACTGATGTCAATGAAGGTATGTTCTTCCCCCCAGCCACGTTCAACACCACGGGTACCAGATAGGTGACAATGAGCACCCTGGGATGCCTGTTGTGGTTGGTCTTGCTCCTCCTCCTCCTCAAAGCCACATTCCTCCTCTGACTCCTCTTCCTCACAATCCTCTTCCAGCGTTGCCGCAGGTCCAGCAAGCGATGCTGATAAGGCTGTTTCTGGTGGTGATGGTGACCACAACTCTTCCTCTTCCTCTTCAAGCTCATCTACGGCCTGATCCAGCACTCTTCGCAGGGCACGCTCCAGGAAGAAAACAAATGGTATGATGTCGCTGATGGTGCCTTCGGTGCGACTGACTAGGTTTGTCACCTCCTCAAAAGGACGCATGAGCCTACAGGCATTGCGCATGAGCGTCCAGTAACGTATCAAAAAAATTCCCAGCTCCCCAGAGGCTGTCCTAGCACCCCGGTCATACAAATATTCATTAACAGCTTTTTCTTGTTGGAGTAGGCGGTCGAACATTAGGAGTGTTGAATTCCAACGTGTCGGGCTGTCGCAAATCAAGCGCCTCAATGGCATGTTGTTTCGCCGCTGGATATCGGCAAAGTGAGCCATGGCCGTGTAGGTACGCCTGAAATGGCCACACACCTTCCTGGCCTGCTTCAGGACGTCCTGTAAGCCTGTGTACTTATGCACAAAGCGTTGTACGATCAGATTACACACATGTGCCATGTGTCAACTTGCCCAACTTCAATGCCGCTAACAAATTTGTTCCGTTTTCACAAACCACTTTGCCGATATCCAGTTGCTGCGGAGTCAGCCACTTTTCCACCTGTGCGTTCAGGGCGGACAGGAGTGCTTGTCCGGTGTGACTCTCTGCTTTCAAGCAAGTCAAACCCAAGACGGCGTGACACTGCCGTATCCGGGATATGGAATAGTACCTGGGGAGCTGGGGGGGTGCCGTTGATGTGGAGCAAGACGCAGCAGCAGAAGAGGACTCAGCCGAGGAGGTTATGGAAGAGGATGGAGTAGGAGGAGTAGAGGAGGTGGCAGCAGGACTGCCTGCAAGTCGTGGCGGTGTCACCAACTCCTCTGCAATGCCACGCATTCCATGCTTGTCAGCCGTTAGCAGGTTTACCCAATGCGCAGTGTAGGTGATATACCTGCCCTGACCATGCTTTGCAGACCAGGTATCAGTGGTCAGATGGACCCTTGCCCCAACACTGTGTGCCAGACATGCCATTACTTCCTTTTGCACAATCGAGTACAGGTTGGGGATTGCCTTTTGTGAAAAGAAATTTCGGCCGGGTACCTTCCACTGCGGTGTCCCAATAGCTACAAATTTTTTGAACGCCTCAGACTCCACCAGCTTGTATGGTAAAAGCTGGCGGGCTAATAGTTAGGACAAGTCAGCTGTCAGACGCTGGGCAAGGGGGTGACTTTGTGACATTGGCTTCTTACGCTCAAACATGTCCTTGACAGACACATGCCTGTGGGCAGATGAGCGGGAACTACTCAAGGCGGGAGACGGAGTGGCGGATGGTTGAGAGGGGGCAAGGAGGACAGCAGTGGTTGACGTGGCTGAAGATGCTGGACCAGGAGGAGGATGGCGGCATAGAGTAGGCGTGCTGCTTGTACTCATGTGTTGATCCCATAGGCGTTCGTGATGTGAGATCATGTGCCTACGCAAAGCAGTTGTACCTAGGTGGGTGTTGGACTTCCCACGACTCAGTTTCCTTTGGCACAGGTTGCAAATGGCATCGCTGTTGTCAGAGGCAGACACACACAAAAAATTCCACACTGCTGAGCTCTGCAAGGACGGCATTCTGGTGGTGGATACAGCATGCGTTGATTGGCGTGCTGTCGGGCTGACCCCGGGTGCCGATGCATGCTGTCTGACTGTGCCACTAGCTCCTTGCAATGACCTCCCCCTGCTTCCAACTCGTCTCCTCCTCCTCCTCCTCCTCTCTGTCTCCCCATCTGAACATTCACCCTGTTCTTCTTCTTGCCGAGCAGGCACCCACGTGACATCCATGGATGCATCGTCATCATCAACCGCTTCACTTGTATCTGACAACTCAGAAAAGGAAGCAGCAGCGGGTACAACATCATCATCATCACACCGTACCTCCATGTGTTTAATGCTGCCTGCCTGAGACATATCCCTGTTATCTACATCCTCTGGCAATAATGGTTGCGCATCACTCATTTCTTCAAACGGATGTGTGAATAACTCCTCTGACATACCAAGTAAAGCGTTTGTGGTGCTAGTTTTGGTGGTGGCGGCAGGCGGGTGAGTGGTATCTTGAGAGGTGCCTGAAGCTAAGCTGGAGGAGGATGGTGCGTCAAGGTTCCGAGCGGAGGCTGTAGAAGATTGGGTGTCCTGTGTTAGCCAGTCAACTATGTCCTCAGAACTTTTCAAGTTCAGGGTACGTGGCCTCTGAAAACTGGGCATTATTCTAGGGCCAAAGGGAATCACAGCACCACGACCACGATGGCCCCTGCGGGGTGGCCTGCCTCTGCGTGTCATTTTTTTGGGGATTAGTGGTACTATGCGTGCAAGCTACTGTGAGACCAGATATGAGTGGCAAACTGGCAATGTGCACTGGCACAGGTCTGCAGAGTACAGGCTGTAGGCCTGACACACACGCTTTAAGGACACTGACTGCTATTAGCTTACACTGGAAACCTTTTTTTCTTTGTAAAAGCACGCTACAGAGACACCAGATATGAGTGGCAATGTGCACTGGCACCGGTCTGCAGAGCACAGGCTGTAGGCCTGAAACAGCCGCTTGAAGGACACTGACTGGCTGCTATTAGCTTACACTGGAAACCTTTTTTCTTTGTAAAAGCACGCTACAGAGACACCAGATATGAGTGGCAACTGTCAAAGTACGCTGGCACAGGTCTGCAGAGCACACGCTGAAGGAGGCCTGACACCCAGACGCTTGCAGACAACTAACTGCTCTTCTATTACAGTGAAAACATTTTTTATTTTTTTAAATGTAAAGCTTAAGCTATTGTGACAACAGATATGAGTGGTGGCACTGACTGTGCAAATGGGCACAGCATCCAGCCTGACACAGAAGCTGGCAGGCAGGCAACTGCAATTACATTACGCAGAAAAAAAAAAAAAGCAGACTGATGTTCTAGCCCTAAAAAGGGCTTTTTGGGGTGCTGTCCTTACAGCAGAGATCAGATGAGTCCTTCAGGACTGTAGTGGACACTGAATACCCTAGCCTAGCTATCAATTTCCCTATCTAATCAGCAGCAGCTACCCTTTCCCTCCTCTCAGTAAGCATGCAGCTTCAGAATGAATCGAAAATGGATGCTGGGAGGGAGGTGGGAGGGTGTGGAAGGGAGGGTGTGCTACTGATTGGCTGGAATGTGTCTGCTGACCGAGAGGCACAGACTGTGCAAATGGGCACAGCATCCAGCCTGACACAGAAGCTGGCAGGCAGGCAACTGCAATTACATTACGCAGAAAAAAAAAAAAAAGCAGACTGATGTTCTAGCCCTAAAAAGGGCTTTTTGGGGTGCTGTCCTTACAGCAGAGATCAGATGAGTCCTTCAGGACTGTAGTGGACACTGAATACCCTAGCCTAGCTATCAATTTCCCTATCTAATCAGCAGCAGCTACCCTTTCCCTCCTCTCAGTAAGCATGCAGCTTCAGAATGAATCGAAAATGGATGCTGGGAGGGAGGTGGGAGGGTGTGGAAGGGAGGGTGTGCTGCTGATTGGCTGGAATGTGTCTGCTGACCGAGAGGCATAGGGTCAAAGTTTGCTCAATGATGACGAATAGGGGGCGGATCAAACCGCGCATGTGTCCGCCCGCCGTGGCGAACGCGAACACGCTATGTTCGCCGGGAACTATTCGCCAACGAACAGTTCGGTACATCACTAATGCTGAGCAGCAATTATGCAAATGGTGACCTGGTAACTGACTTTGGGGTCAAAGGCCGGTTACAGCCTATCAGATCTAGAGGAGGGGTATTTAGGCCCAGTTCTCATCCTGCTCAGTGCCCTGTCGTGGTTTCCCTTGTGGTTGTCCGAGAGCGTGTTCCTGTTTATAGTTTTCTACCTGTTTTTTTACTTTGGCTTTGTTTATTGACTTCTCTATATTCTGATATCCTGACTCCTGGCTTTCCTCATCGCTGCGTCCCTTTCTGTGTTCCCTGACCTCGGCTAGTATTTTGACTATTCTATGTACGTTAAATCCGGCCATTCTAAGGACCGGTAATATATTACTTATTTGTCATCCGTGCTCTACAGTTCTACGTGCTGGATCATACAGTAATCCTGACACTTAGCCCCTGTCCCCCTTCCATATCTCCTGTGCCACTCCTCAGCCCCTGTCCCCTTGCCTGTGTATATATGTCTTTGTATGCCTGTGTCTGTATGACAGCACCTGAATGTATTTGTGTGTCTGTATGTCTGTGTTTGTATGACATTGTACCTGTATGTGTAGATAGTATGGCTGTGTGCCTGTATTTGTATGATTGTGTGCCTTCGTATCTCTGTGACTGAGTGCATGTATGATTGTGTGTTGCTATATATCTATGTCTATATCGCATGGAAAAATACACAACATGCGCTGAGGTGAGAGAGTCACAGAAAGGGGCTGGGGGGAAAGAGACACGCAAAACTAATGGTGGGGAGACACACACAAAGGGGCTGGGGAAAGAGATACACAATTCTGTGTTCTTTAATAAGAGGCACACAAGAGGGTGTAAGACATACTAAAGGGGGGAGGGGTAAAATACACTAAAGAGGGAAAGAAAATCAAAAGAGGGGTTACAAGACACACCGGTGAAGTTGCATTTTTATTAAGGGGGGGAGAGGGGGGGCGGCAAAATGCATCTTTGCCTGTGTAGCCATGCATTCATGCATTATTCATATATGATTATTTTGCATTAGATTATTATTTTGTTCTTATTAACAGAAAGCTGTAATTCAATTTCAATCTTCCAGTGGTACTAATCTTGTTTATTCTGCTAGAACTGTGTTTATGACATCCTTTACCAAAATATATAAAAAGTGCAGTTTATCATTGTTACATATCTGTGGAATGTGTTACATTTCTGACTGATATTTCAATGTATTGATATATTCCTGAAGTATGTTTGCACGTCTAAAATAAATTAAAAAAAAAAACAATTCCTGGCCACACCGCCTCACCAGTAAGTGTTTTCAGGCAAAAAACACTTAATACCTTAAATCTTCATAGAATGAAAGCTTGAGCAGGGCCTTCCTCATCCCTTTCTCTAATTGTAATGCGCTACAGAATATGTTGGTGCCATAGAAATACTAATTACATAATCTATAAATCAAGATGTTGAAAATCTGTCTAAACGTAAATGTAATTTTTCACACCAAATAATGAGTTCTTCCGTTTTACGTGAATAAGAGATTTGTGCTAGCTTCTGTTTTCTGATCAGCATGTGATTTTTAATCCGCTTGTGTGGCATAGAAAAGGAATATTTAGATTTTAAATACTGTCCCTGTGGTCAGTAAGGAAGCAGTTCATTGTGTGATAATCCATCACTTCAAGTTAATATGATCCCTGCAGCTCTGCACAAGGAAAGGGATATCAGTGTCAACACTCCCCTGTCTTACAGAAATGTTAATATAACAGGAGGTGTGCGAAGTGTGGTGGGGGGGAGCATATTCTTGCTCATTCGCTCACCAATAACAGAACCATGGACAGGGATCAGAAAACATGATGGCAGGGGCAACTAAACAAGGTGGGGTTTATTCACTAAACAAGGACATTAAGGATCAGGATTTTTCTTTTTTTAAACTCCTATTTTATTATGCTTTTTTTTTTTTAACTTTCGTTTTATTATGTTTTGAGTCGAATAACATGAGATAGTACAGTGACAAATTCACACAAAGCTTCACATCAATATAAAAAAAAAGTTCTGTGTTCTTTGATGTCCTTGTTTATATTATACCAATTGACTTCTAAGATCTATCACTTGAAAGATATACTCCAAAAAAGTGGAGTGTACTAAGACACCTCCCTGTTTTATGAATATTATTTTTGACTTTCTGGCGTCTTTTTCTGCCTCTGATGTACAACATGTACGAATAAAATAAAGAATAAAAAAACAAAAAAACGTGATCATGATGATTGTTATTAACTATACATAGAGAGAGAGAGAGAGAGGATAGCTGTCGAATGCATAAAATGATAGATAAGAGAACTAGATTGAGTCAGACACAAAACTTAAAGCGTAACAGAAAATGTGTGACAGACCTAACTAAAACATGTATCTAATTCCCAGTGAGTTGATGTTGGGGATAAAATCAGCCCGGCCGGCGGGGCCTGACAGCCAAGATGGCCGGACGTGCATTCTGAAAGCTCCAGCACCAGCAGACACAAATACACTAATCCTGTCCAAACCACAGGAGCCAGCAACATAAGGTGCTTGGAATAGGATGCAGAACCTCGCAGGGAACAGAACGATACCAGTCCTGCACCGACTTGCACTAAGAGAGCCTGAACCGGCCATGCGGCCTAAAACGGAGCGGAGCCTGCAGCATGGGGGAGGCTGCCGATCACCCGGCAAGGGGCCTGCTTGCACACGAGAAACACACTCAGCCCTGCTCCCCCCCTCCCCCCTGGACCGGCGGGGGTTATCCCGGTCCTCGCCGGGCGACGGTTACCCCCAAACAAGCGATAGAGTCTGAAGACAAGCAAAAATACCAGGGTTCTTTGACCGGCTTGGCGAAAGCCTCTGGTCAGCATTCCACACCAAAGGCGAGATCTTTAAGCTAGCTTTGAAACAAGCAGCGGCATGGATACGCCCTACGACCTGCCGCCAATTACGCAGACACCCGCCAACAGCTCCCAGGGCGGCCTCCCGACGAAGGCTACACAGAGTATCCGGACGGCAGACAAAATCAATTTATTAGATAAATTGTATCTTCGAGAATCGGAGATACTATTCCAAATTTATTCTTGGTTCAAATTAACCCTTATATGAACAGCTAGTATAGATAGTGAAATGGATATTCGTATCCACAATTGATACCTATGAAAAACATAGGACCCCACCGTATAATAAAGAAAAATATTCCAGCATGTTATTCACCAAATTCTAGACAAGAGAATATGACAACAATGTCCGTGTGTAATATTTTGGTCCTTGACACTAAACTCTCCAGGCCATGTAGTCGTTCAAGATTCAAAGAATGTACTCAATGCACCCAATGCCTAGGCATTTCATCTCTGGCAAAACGTTATCAAGACACTCTTTTGTATATACACATATAAGACAAACTTTATTTAAAAAAAATTTAAAAGCAAAAAAATTTTTATTGATTAGTGAGTACCATGTCAATTTAGCACAAACTAAACACTAACTTAAATATATAACTCAGATTGATCTCTTCATTAAGGCCCTAGGGACTTAGTGTATTCAATTTCCAGATCCAGTTAGATTTTGCAGTAATTAGATATTGTATTCGGTTTGCTGTATCCCATTTGGGAGGGATCCACTTAATTACAATGACTGAAATAGAAGAGGGATCAAAGTTATGTACCAAGACAAAATGACGTTCCACTGAATATTTCCTATTCTTACGCATGATGGCTAAGAACGGTGTTCTCTAAACCTAGACTTAAGGGACCTTGTGTCTGTCCTACATACTGTAACCCACAGGAACCTGAACATCAACGAATAAACTACAAAGGAGATATTGTAATTTATCCTGTGGGTCACAGTACATCGGCAGTGGATGGTCCAAAAACTAATGTTCCATATCGAATATAACATATAGGTAAGACCTCTAGTAATACCACATCTGTAATTGTCACTGATTTGCTTTGCTTGGGGACAATTCCATGCTTGCACTGTGGTTGGTATGGGTAGAAAGCAGAGGAACCTCATGTAAGACAGTTCTTCTGCTCTCTCTGTCTCTCAGTTCCTTGGCATTGAGTGTCTGCCGGGAAATTGAGAGACAATTGTTTTTTCTCTAAATCTACATGGATCAGTCACAACATTAAAACGACCTGCTCTGATGGACTCCACAAGACCTCTGAATGTGTCTTTTGGTATTTTGCACCTAGGTATTAGCAACAGATCTTTAAGTCCAGCTTTAAGTTGTGATGTGGGGCCTCCATGGATCAGATTTGTTGTTGCAACACATCCCAAAGATGCTCAGTTGGATTCTGATTTAGGTAATTTGGAGGCCAAGGCAACACCTTGAATTGTTCCTGTTCCTCAAACCATTCCTGTAGAATTTTCGGTAGTGTGGCAAGGTGCATTATCCTGTTGCCTCTGCCATTAGGGAAAACCATTACCATTAAGGGGTGTGCATGGTCTGCAACAATCGTTAGGTGTCAAAGTAACATCCATATGAATGCCAGGACCCAAGGTTTCCCAGCAGAACATTGCCCAGATCATAACACTGCCTATGCCAGCCTGCCTTCTTCCCACAGTGCACCCTGCTGCCATCTCTGACTTATGAACTTGACACCAGTTGTCCTTCCTTGCACCACTTTTGTTAGTTACAAACCACTGCATACTGGGAACACCACACAAGACTTGTTTTGGAGATGCTCTGACCCAGTGGTCTAGCCATCACTATAGGGCCTTTGTCAAAGTCACTCAAATCTTTTTGCTTGCCCATTTTGTCTGCTTCCAACACATGAAATGTAAGACCTGACAGGTGCCATTGTAGCAATATAATCCGTTATTCACTTCACCTGTCAGTGGTTTTAATGTTGTGGCTGATCAGTATATACATTAGTTAGAAAAACTGCTAGCACAAAGTATAGACAGAATTTCAATGTCTTTTAAAATAGCATACATACAAATAGCAAAACAGTTTCACTTTAACCCATTAATGACACAGCTTCAGAAGCTTTTCTTACGCTTAATGACACAAGCAATTTTTACATTTTTTTGTTGTTTGCGTTCAACTGCAGTTTGCATTTTACTAATTTATTGCACCGACACATATTATATAAAGGACAGAAAGGGCTTTAATTTGATGTAATATATATATAATATAAAAATATATACTGTACCTTGCACTCAGGCTGCCAATTTATTCAAAACCGGGTCATTACCAGGGCCAAGACATCTATAGATAAAAATAGTGTGGCTGCACTCACGGATATTTCTTTAAAATATAACTTTTATTCTGGTTCCATTTAAAACAGATTGACGTTTCAGTCCAACTTGTGGACTTTCATCAGGATCAAATGAATATTAAAAAACATGTCATCTATAAGGGAATGCAAGAATTATAATAAATGTGAATAACTCACCCCAGGTGCTGTTCGTGAGGAAACCGGCGTCTTTCCCGATAGAGTGCGCATGTGCAGCGGTGTCTCCGCCCATTTACGTGACGTCATCACCGTCGTTGCCGTGGAAACGCGGCAATACTAAGGCGTCACCATGGCAACATCAGCCGCTCAACGTTCACCCTGTGCAAGGCAATATGCTTAAACAACTGATCTAAATAGCAGGTGTAAGCATCTACAGTGCTGGATCGAAAATTTTAAATGTGATATAGTGTAGATACTGGAGATAGTGATTATTATCTATAAAGTGACAAGTGCTATCACCAATGTGAAATATCGAAATATCCATTGTGATCAATATAGTAAGGCAACTGAGGTTGCTATAAAGTGACATACGCAAGTGTCATTATATATATATATAATTGCTTATTTACTATAAAAAAAAAATACAGAAACATTTTTTTTTACAGTTTTTGCAATAATAATGTGCATAATTAGTGCAGGTTAAGGAAAGTAATTACAAATAAATTAATTTAGTTGTTCTGATTTACAGAATATATAATGTGTCTGGGATTTTAAGTTTTTTTTGGTAGTTACAGGTCACAAAGCACAAGGAGTAAAATAAACTTTTAATGTGGAGCGATTTTAGAATTTGGTATGTTTGTCTTGTAAGCTTAATAGCCATAAAAGAAAACAAAATTGCCACACAAAAGTATATATTTCTATAAAGTAGACATCACAGGCGATTTACCTAAGGTTGTTTTGACACTTTCTATGTAGCCATTTCACCGCCAAACTCTGCTAAATATTGGAGTAAAATTTTTGTTTTTTTTGTTTTTGGCGCACAAACTTATAACAAAGAAATTCTCATGTGTATTTTGTAAAGTTGGTGTTTGCTATTCCTGTACAAAATTTATTTTTATTTTGTGTTCAACTACATCTGCTGAGTACAACGATACCCCCATTGTATGTCTTTGGCACTATTTCGTGAAGCTACAGTGCCATATAGGAGACCTGTCCTTTTCAGTATTTACAGTAGAATTTTTAGAGACGGATTTAATGGAACTATGGTTCAATTTGGGGTATTATAGCAGTTTGACTGTTCAAAAAAAAAAAAAACCAAAGGCCTACCATTTGTAAAAGTAGACACTCCAGGGTATCTCATATGGTGTATATTGTGCCTTAACATGCCCCCATTTGTTCACCAATATATGCCAAAGTATGTGGTAAAAAAAAAATTGGGGCATTTTTTACATACGGATTACATTTTTGCTGGGCATTTTGTATATTTCATATGTGCCACTAAGTTCAAACCCCACAAATTATGCTCAGCTAAGTCTTTTGAGTAAAACAATATGCCCAATGTATGACCTAGACACTATTTTGTGAAGTTACAGTGCTGTAAAAGAGACGTGACAAGTTCAGGTTTTTAAGTGTGAATTTTCATGGAGGGTTTTGATGCGTCCGTGTCCCACTTTGGAGCACTTGAGCAAGCTACATATTACAACTACACCATAAAGGCATACCCTTTCTTAAAGAACACATCCAAGGGTATTTCAAAAGGCATATTTTGAACCTTAGTGTGGGATAATTTTTCCGCTAGCTTGTACCAAGTGTAGTGGTAATAAGCATTTTTTCTGCCTTTTTGACACACAAAGTGAGTTTGCACAGTATATTTTGCAAATCGTACGTGTGCTACGACTGTATAATACTTCACATGTTGCTCAGCTATGTCGGCTGAGTACAGCAATACCCCCGTATGTACCTTTGCTAGGTATATGTGGACATCGGAGGGGCACATTTGGGACACAGCCATTCCAGTTTTTTTCAAACTTTCAATTTTTACGCTGTGCCCATGTCCCATTTTAGAGTATTTTACCAGGTTATATAATCCAAATACCCCATAAAGCCATACCATTTCTTAAAGAAGACATCCCAGGGTATTTTAAAAGGCATATTTTGAACGTTAGCGTGGGATCATTTTTCCGCTAGCTTGTACCAAGTGTAGTGGTAATAAGCATTTTTTTCTGCCTTTTTGACACAGAAAGTGAGTTTGCACAGTATATTTTACAAACCTTATGTGTGCTACGACTGTATAATACTACATATGTTGCTCAGCTATTTCGAGTACAGCAATACCCCCGTATGTACCTTTGCTAGGTATATGTGGATGTTGAAGGGGCACATATGTATATGTGGATGTTGAGGGCAGACTTAGAGCTGCAATGTAACTACCGTATATACTCGAGTATAAGCCAACCCGAATATAAGCCGAGGCCCCTAATTTTACCCCAAAAAACTGGGAAAACGTATTGACTCGAGTATAAGACTAGGGTAGGAAATGCAGCAGCTACTGGTAAATTTCTAAATAAAATTAGATCCTAAAAAAAATATATTAATTGAATTTTTATTTACAGTGTGTGTATAATGAATGCAGTGTGTGTGTATGAATGCAGTGTGTGTGTATGAATGCAGCGTGTGCGTATGAGTGCAGTGTTTGTGCATGAATGCAGTGTGTGTATGAATACAGTGTGTGTATGAGTGCAGTGTGTGTGTATGAGTGGAGTGTGTGTGTGTATGAGTGCAGTGTGTGTGTGTGTATGAGTGCAGTGTGTGTATGAGTGCAGTGTGTGTATGAGTGCAGTGTGTATGAGTGCAGTGTGTGTATGAGTGCAGTGTGTGTGTGTATGAATGCAGTGTGTGTATGAGTGCAGCGTGTGTATGAATGCAGCGTGTGTATGAATGCAGTGTGTGTATGAGTGCAGTGTGTGTATGAGTGCAGTGTGTGTATTAATGCAGTGTGTGTATGAGTGCAGTGTGTGTATGAATGCAGTGTGTGTGTATGAATGCAGTGTGTGTGTATGAGTGCAGTGTGTGTATGAGTGCAGTGTGTGTATGAGTGTAGTGTGTGTATGAGTGCAGTGTGTGTATGAGTGCAGTGTGTGTATGAATGCAGTGTGTGTATGAATGCAGTGTGTGAATGAGTGCAGTGTGTGTATGTGTATGAGTGCAGTGTGTGTATGTGTGTGTGTGTGTGTGTGTGTGTGTTGCAGAGCCTTGGTGGGGGGTGGGCAATTTTTTTTTTTTTTTTATTATTTAAATTTTTTTATATTATTATTTCTTCTTATTATTTTTAATTTAATTTAATTATTATTATTTTATTATTATATTTTTTTTTTTCGGGAGCTGGGAGCTGGGAGCTGACCGAGGTGCTGAACGGACGGCGGACGGCGCGGAGGAGGAGGGAGCTGACAGGAGCTGCAGGAGAGGTAAGTTACAGCTCTGACAGCCCCCACAGCCCCTGTCTGTATTATGGCAATGCAAATTACCATAATACAGACTATTGACTCGAGTATAAGCCGAGTTGGGGTTTTTCAGCACAAAAAATGTGCTGAAAAACTCGGCTTATACTCGAGTATATACGGTAAGTGCAAAAGGGACGCAGTACCCAGACTACTTCAATTAGCTGAAGTGGTCTGGGTGCCTACAGTGTCCCTTTAAAGTCAAAGAATGTTATGAGATAGACTGTATGCCATCGATGCTCTTTGTGTACAGAGCCGCTGTAGCAGTGATTACTTTACTACTGACTTGCATGAATGTGAATAAAATAGGTAAAATAATCACAAAAGGGTATTCAAATAGACCACTAATCTCGTTTATCACCAGTTCATGTGATGTTTATAACAGAGACCCCAACCAACATTAAAGGGAGACTAAAAAAAAACAAAATACTTTAGCTTAATTAAGTAGTTTTGGTGTATAGATGTTGCCCCTGCAGTCTCACTGCTCAATTATTTGCCATTTAGAAGTTAAATCACGTTGTTTATGCCAAATAATGGCTAAATAAACCATCATTATACCCAATTGCTGAGGTCTTTATTATTATTACTATTATTTTTTAAAGGGACACCATAGTCACCAGAACCACTACAGCTTAATGTAGTTGTTGTGGTGAGTATAGTATGTTTCCACAGGCATTTTTATGTAAACACATAGAAAAGGCAGTGTTTACATTGCTGCCTAGGGACACCTCCAGTGGCCAGTGTAGCACTACCGTTCAGCGTCTACATGCTCTGCATGGAGGTACTGAATTTTCCCCAAAGAGATGCATTAATTCAATGCAACTCTACGAGGAGATGCTGATTGGCCAGCTGGGTGTTTGGCTCCGCCTCCTTGGCTGAGATAATCAGAATTTACAATCTCAGCCAATCCAATGCTTTCCTATGAGAGATTGTCAATTCTGTTGATTTCAACCAAGAAGGTGGATTGTGGGCAGAGTGTCAGGATCGGGACAGGGATCCAACACGCAGAGTACAAACAGTAGCCAGATACGTATACCGGACCTTAGAATGGCCGGACTAACGTAAGTAGTACCGTATAGAATGGTCAAAGACAAGCCGAGGTCGAGGGTAACAGAAGACAGGTAAGCGAGAGACAAGCCGAATCAAGGGTAACAGAGATAAGCAGAGTAAGGTAAACAAGCCGGGTCAAAACCAAAAGGGATAATAGAATACACAAGCACTGAGTGACTAGAACAAGCTAGAACCACGACAGGGCAATGAGCTAATGAAGGAAGCTCTGTTAAATACCCTGTTCAGAGCAGTAACCACACCTCCGAGACGTCCTGATTGGTCCTGCAGCAATTGACTGACAGGTCGATCCGGGGGAGTGTCCTGATGATGACTTCCTGCCTAGATGGTGTAAAAGGCAGTCACTCCCTCGCGGCCGGCCTTGCATGACCGGATAGACCGCGGGGAAGGGAGTCATCAGACCGTCTGAATGGTGGAACAGCTAAGTCTCTACCTCTTTTGGAGGTAGAGACCACAGGTACCCTGACAGTACCCCCCCTCTCAGATACGCCCACCGGGCGGAATGAACCGGGACGAGATGGGAAGCGAGAGTGATACGCCCTGCGGAGACGGGGAGCATGAACATCCTCCTGAGGTACCCAACTCCTCTCCTCAGGACCATATCCCTTCCAATCAACCAGATATTGTACTCTCCCCCGGGAGATTCGAGAATCAATAATAGAGTTGACCTCATACTCCTCCTGACCCTCCACCTGAACGGAGCGAGGAGGGGCTATTGTGGAGGAAAATCTGTTACATATGAGTGGTTTCAGCAATGAAACGTGAAACGAGTTCGGAATGCGTAAGGTATTAGGAAGAGCTAAACGATACGCAACCGGATTGATACGGGTCAGCACCCTGTAGGGTCCAATATACCGAGGAGCGAACTTCATGGAGGGCACTTTTAAACGGATGTTCCTCGTGCTCAGCCATACCCTATCACCTGGAACAAAGACCGGAGCCGCCCTTCTACGTTTATCAGCGTGTTTCTTGACCAACATAGAGTTGTGCACAAGGATTTGTCGAGTTTGATCCCACAACTTCCTCAAATTGGCAACATGAACATCAACCGACGGCACCCCCTGGGAAGGAGAATCCGAAGGAAGAATAGACGGATGAAAACCATAATTCATGAAGAAGGGGCTTGAATGAGTAGAATCGCAAACGAGATTGTTGTGTGCAAACTCCGCCCAAGGAATCAAACCGACCCAATCATCCTGGTGTTCAGAAACAAAGCATCGTAAATATTGTTAAATTTTCTGGTTGGTACGTTCAGCAGCTCCGTTAGACTGAGGATGATAGGCAGAAGAAAAGTTTAATTTAATACCAAGTTGAGAGCAGAAGGACCTCCAAAAGCGGGAAACAAATTGGGAGCCTCTGTCCGATACAATTTGAGAGGGTATCCCATGTAGGCGAAAAATCTCCTTGGCGAATATCTCTGCCAATTCGGGAGAAGACGGAAGTTTAGGCAGGGGAATGAAGTGTGCCATCCTAGTAAACCTGTCAACCACGGTGAGGATAACAGTCTGTCTTTTAGAGATAGGTAGATCGACAATAAAGTCCATGGCCAAACAGGACCATGGTTTCTCTGGAACCTCCAAGGGTTGCAGGAGTCCACATGGAAGCGTATGGGGTTGTTTGGTTTTAGTACAAACTTCACATGCAGCGATGAACTCCTCAACATCCCTCCGTAAAGTAGACCACCAGAAGTCCTTAGAGATCAAGGCGTAAGTTTTGCGAATACCAGGATGTCCCGCCATCTTGCTATTATGTAAACACTGTAAAAGTTCCAGTTGAAAAGCAGGAGGAACGAAATGACGACCCGCAGGGGTCTGTTTAGGTGCGAGATGTTGCAACTTAATGATCTCGGCCAGTAATGGAGAATGAATCCTGAGATTCGTATTAGCAATGATATTGCACTTCGGAACTATAGAAGAAAGAACTGGTTCAGGTACAGTAGAAGGTTCATATTGGCGAGATAATGCATCGGCTTTAGAGTTTTTAGAACCAGGTCTGTAAGTCAGTACATAATTGAAGTGAGTCAGGAATAAGGACCAACGAGCTTGTCTAGAGGATAAACGCTTAGCCTCCCCAATATATGACAAGTTTTTGTGGTCTGTCAAAATCGTAATAGGGTGTAGGGTCCCCTCCAACAAATGTCTCCACTCCTTTAAGGCTTTAATGACTGCTAACAGTTCCCTGTCTCCGATGTCATATCTGCTCTCAGCCCCAGAAAGTTTCCTGGAAAAAAAACCACACGGGTGTAATGGTTTATCTACCGCTAATCTTTGTGACAGAACCGCACCTACTCCTGTCTCAGAGGCATCGACCTCGAGTAGAAACGGCAAAGTCGTATCAGGATGGACTAATATTGGAGCAGAAGCGAAAAGTTCTTTGAGCCTCTTGAAAGCAGCGAGAGCTTCAGGAGACCACGTCTTAGTTTCTGCCCCCTGTTTGGTCATATTGGTAATGGGCGCAATAATAGTCGAGTAACCCTTAATGAAGCGCCTATAATAATTGGAGAAACCAATAAACCTCTGAATAGCCTTAAGTCCCTTAGGTAATGGCCAATCTAAAATAGACTGGAGTTTGTCAGGGTCCATCTTAAAACCTTCCCCAGAAATCACGTAACCAAGAAAATCTATCTGAGACTGATCAAAGCTGCATTTTTCCAATTTACAGTATAGACCATGTTGCAGAAGTTTCTGTAATACCGCTCTGACCTGTCTATGGTGAGTTTCAATCTCCCTAGAGTGTATCAGTATGTCGTCTAGGTAGACAATGACACAATCATGTTGAAACTCCCTAAGTACCTCATTAATCAGATCCTGAAATACTGCAGGAGCATTGCAAAGTCCAAACGGCATAACTGTGTATTCATAGTGACCGTACCGAGTATTGAACGCCGTCATCCACTCGTGTCCCTGCTGGACTCTCACCAAATTATATGCCCCTCTGAGATCTAACTTGGTGAAGATTTTGGAGCCCTTAAGACGATCAAATAACTCGGTAATAAGTGGAATAGGATAGGCATTTCTGACAGTTATTTTATTCAAGCCTCGGTAATCGATACAAGGTCTCAGCGTGCCATCCTTTTTCTTAACGAAAAAGAACCCAGCCCCGGCCGGGGAAGAAGACCTCCTAATGAATCCCTTTTCTAAGTTCTCCCGAATATACTCCTCTAGAACCAAGTTTTCCTGAACAGACAAAGGATATACATGGCCCCTCGGAGGCATAGTCCCAGGTAGGAGCTTAATTTTACAATCAAATGGCCTGTGTGGCGGCAAAGAATCTGCATTCTTCTTGTCAAATACTGCCTTTAAGTCTAGGTAAAGGTCTGGTATCTGTCTTTCTGTGGACTGAATAGGAGTCTCAGGTATGTTAACATTAGCTAATGGAGAAACCTTGCATAAACACCTATCCTGGCAACCCTGGCCCCACGAGAGTATCTCCCCTAACTCCCAATCGATAATAGGGTTATGTTTCTTCAACCATGGGTACCCCAGAACTATGGGAACGGAAGGGGATGAAATGAGCAAAAGAGATAAATTCTCCACGTGTAGGATACCAACATTTAAACTAATGGGTATGGTTACACGAAAGATAACAGGGTCTAGTAGTGGTCTACCATCTATGGCCTCAACGGCCAAGGGTGTCTCCCTTAGCTGGGATGGGAAATTGTTCTTAATAGCAAAGGCTTGGTCGATAAAATTCTCAGCAGCACCGGAATCTATCAATGCCATAGCCCTTACTACTTCCTTCTCCCAAGTCAAGGAAACTGGTAGCAGAAGCCTGTGATCTTTATAATTAGGAGTAGAGGACAAAATAGAAACACCCAAGGCTTGTCCTCTAGAGAGACTTAGGTGCGAGCGTTTCCCGGACGGTTAGGACAGTTCGAGAGTAAATGACCCTTGGCTCCACAATACATACACAAACCCTCTCTTCTCCTGTACTGTCTTTCCTCCTCAGAGAGGCGGGTATAACCTATCTGCATAGGTTCAGGAAGCAAAGATACCGTGGAGTCAGGACTTGGAAAAGCGGGGGCTAACCTAAAAGAAGGTCTCCGGTTCCTCTCTCGAGTGTTCTGTCTCTCTCTTAAACGTTCATCTATACGAGAGATGAACGAAATTAAATCTTCTAAATTCTCAGGGAGTTCTCTGGTAGCAACCTCATCAAGGATTACTTCAGATAGGCCATTCAAAAATACATCCATATACGCCTGCTCATTCCACTTGACTTCTGACGCCAGAGACCTGAACTCTAGTGCATAATCCACCAGTGTTCGGTTCTCCTGTCTCAGGCGCAACAGTAATCTGGCTGCATTAACCTTTCTACCTGGAGGATCAAATGTTCTTCTAAAAGCAGCTACAAATGCGTTATAGTTATACACTAATGGGTTATCGTTCTCCCATAGTGGGTTGGCCCATCTCAGAGCTTTCTCAATAAGTAGGGTGATAATAAATCCTACCTTTGCCCTATCTGTAGGATAAGAGCGGGGTTGCAATTCAAAGTGGATACTAATTTGGTTTAAAAAACCACGACACTTCTCAGGAGCCCCACCATAGCGTACTGGGGGGGTAATGCGAGAAGAAGCACCCACTGTGGCTACCTCTAGACCTAAACTGACAGGAGAAACAGGGGTATTACGTATCTCCTCTGGTGGGTTATTGGCATGAGATAATAGAGCCTGTAGCGCAAGCGCCATCTGATCCATTCTGTGATCCATGGCTTCAAACCTAGGATCAGGAGAAGCCAGCTGACTGTTTGTACTTGCAGGATCCATTGGCCCTGTCGTAATGTCAGGATCGGGACAGGGATCCAACACGCAGAGTACAAACAGTAGCCAGATACGTATACCGGACCTTAGAATGGCCGGACTAACGTAAGTAGTACCGTATAGAATGGTCAAAGACAAGCCGAGGTCGAGGGTAACAGAAGACAGGTAAGCGAGAGACAAGCCGAATCAAGGGTAACAGAGATAAGCAGAGTAAGGTAAACAAGCCGGGTCAAAACCAAAAGGGATAATAGAATACACAAGCACTGAGTGACTAGAACAAGCTAGAACCACGACAGGGCAATGAGCTAATGAAGGAAGCTCTGTTAAATACCCTGTTCAGAGCAGTAACCACACCTCCGAGACGTCCTGATTGGTCCTGCAGCAATTGACTGACAGGTCGATCCGGGGGAGTGTCCTGATGATGACTTCCTGCCTAGATGGTGTAAAAGGCAGTCACTCCCTCGCGGCCGGCCTTGCATGACCGGATAGACCGCGGGGAAGGGAGTCATCAGACCGTCTGAATGGTGGAACAGCTAAGTCTCTACCTCTTTTGGAGGTAGAGACCACAGGTACCCTGACACAGAGCCAATGCTAGTGGACTCGTGTGGCGCTGGAATAAAGGTGAGTTTTTATCCTACTTGTGGGGAAAGGGGGGGGGGGGAAAGCCACCTAAATAGTGTTTTAAACACTATAGAGTCAGGAATACATATTTGTATTCCTAACCCCAGTGGCATAACTACCACGGTTGCAGGGGTTGCAACTGTGACTGGGTCCGTCACGCCAGGACGCCCGGCTGCCACTGCGACCCCTGCTAACTGGCAGGAAGGGAACGATGTGCTGTGCTGCTCCCCTCCTGCTGCTGTGTGTAGCGTGGCTTGGCGGACTGAGAGATCAATTCCTGTCAGACTCAGATGGGTACTATGACCGTGGCCAACAGGTAGTGGGGTAGAGAAATAAATGGTCTGCAGGGAAGCGGGGAGGAGGAAATGGAGGGTCTGCAGGGGAAGGGTGGGGGAATGGAGAGTCTGCAGGGGAAGGGGGGAGAGAAATTGAGGGCTGTAGGGGAAGGGAGGGGGAGAGAGAATTGGAGGGGCTGAGAGAAGAGAAATGGAGAAAGAGAGGGGGAGAGAGAAATGGAGGGGCTGCAGGAGGGGAAACACACATGATAGGGCAAGAGTGGAGTGACTTGTAGGTGAAATGACACATGGAGGGTCTGCGGGAGCAAATGAGACACTTGGGGGGGAATAAGACACATGAGGGGAAATAAGACACATGGAGGGGCAAGAGTAGAGGGGGAGAAAGACACATGGAGGTGCCTTGGAGGAATGAGACACATTAAGGGGCTTGAGGGGAATGAGACACGTGGAGGGGCTTGGGGGGAGGGCGTGATACACACAAAGGGGTGGGGGGGGAAATGAGACACTTGGGTGATGAGACACATGGAGGGGCTGGGGGAGGGAATAAGACACATGTGGGGATGAGACACATGGAGGGGCTGGGGCTGGGGGAGGGAATTAGACACATGGGGAAATGAGATGCATGGAGGAGCTGGGGAGATGAGACACATCGAGGGGCTTGGGGGCCCCCAGGCAACTTTTGGTTTGTAGTTACACCCATGCCTGACCCTATAGTGTTCCCTTAATGTTAGCTATATGGTTGCGCAAAAATCTTTACTAATTTAATAATAGGATTCTTTATTTTTTAATATACACCGTTTGCAACGACTTGTAAAACCCTATAACAACAAGCAATTTCAATAACTAACTGCCGCTGCTCTCATCCTGGACCATAAAATCGTTGATGGGAATAGATCTAATTACACATGATTAAGGCATTTGGATCTGGGCTTCAATAGCTACCCTGTAAAAACAACAATGCAGACTGACAAGCTTCTTGTAGGGATGATAATTATACGTTCAACCATCATCTATTCTTGAGATTGAGAGCGTACATTTCTCTTCAAGTTTCTCAGCTGCCACTTACTATCATTCTCAGGGGAATAATAAGATGAAATATCTAAGGATAGGAAAGTAATATGTCTTGCTGCGTCAAGTGGAGAGGAAAAAGAAACCAGGCAGGGGACAAGAACACTTAATGAACGTGCGTAGAATATGCCATGAACAAGGAGATATATTCTAAGGTTAAACGGTGACAAATTTAGGGGATTGTCCTCATGAACTAAAATCACAAACGGTGTCTGTGCTAGCTAGACTCGTAAACAAGTCAAAGAATAAGGAGTAAAATCAACAAAGCTGTATTAACCACAGATACTAGTAACATAAGCTGTTATTTTCCATGAGAACAGTCGTGATCATAGGGATATAAGGTTTCAGATCTTCTCTAAATGCTTCTGAAAGGTAAACAGCACACATCTAAATAACAGAATAAATATATGCATAATTTTTTTTTTTTTACTTCTTTAAAAAGGAACATTCCAAGCACCATTACACCTTAACAGTCTGCTGTAGTAGTTATGGTGCCAGGAGTGTCCTGGCAGCCTCCCAGAGTAATTTGCCAAAACTTTTAGAATGGTTTGACAACTTAGCTGCCCCCCCTTCCTCTTTAGGTGCCATAACAATTAATTGATGCACATATGGTGCCTAGAGTCAGTGGATACCATCTACCCTTTTAATGTTGGACCACCTTTAAATGGAATAAGGGTCCTTGGGGCATCTGGATCTTCAATAATGCAATGGCATAGCTGCTTAGCTCACCGTTGGTGTAACGTAACATCCTGCCACCCACGTCTGGAGTTTCTTATCAATATCAGAAGACATAGGTGGTCATTGGAGAGTAGCTTCACTGGAGTCACTGGTGCAAAGAAGAGCCTTAAATAGGAAATTAGTAAGGTATGTAAGGAAGAGTGATCTATGGAGAGACAAGAAAGTTGAACAGGGTGCCATGTGAAGCATGTGCTGGATAGGGCAGTGTTAGAATCCAGAGGCTAGATTTTAGCTTTGGCATTTTCCATGTACCGAGGAAATTGATATATAGAATGGGAAAGTAAGAAGATTGCTAACCGAAAATAAAGGGCAGTTCCTAACTAGCGGCAGTAGTGGCATTACGATTTAAACTATTTTAATGGCATGCTCAATTGGTGATGTAACATGGGTTGCCAGCACCTGGGATAAGGCAAGTCCCCTAACTCATGGACCATTACCACTGCCCGAGTCGTTTAACGGGTGCCTAGATAGCCTCCCTGCTTCTTCCCTATCCACGTCATCTCTGTTATCTGTGTGACGCTGATAGTTGCGCTATTTTAAAAATCCACCTCATGCCTAAAGTAACATGTATCATATTTAAGCTTTACTTGTATGATGCCATTTAATAAGCATTTACGCCGGTTTTACTGTAGGCATTATGTAATTCACCAATAAGGATTACATGAGGACAGTATGGCTGTAATTAAGAAGAAATGTAATGTAAAATATTACATAACAACGTTTATTTGCCTAGTCATGTTGAAAAACTGTGTACAATGTTCAAACACTGGGAGATGTTCTGTGTGTGGGGGAGGGCACGCTATTTTTTATTTATTATTACTATTTTCTTTTTTTTTTCTTTTGAAATTTTGCACCCCTAAATGCCCCTTTGCCTAACCCCCTCCCACACACACACTCTATGACACAGCCCTCATTGATATGCTTTATCCCTGTAACCAGGGGCAACCACTGACACTGCAATGCCGTTAGATATTTACTAGACGGCATTGTCATTTCTCAGGGTTTAAAAAACAAACAATTGTTTTTGATGTATGTACAATGCCTTGACATGCGCATAGTCGTCTTATCAGCATCTTCATAATCTTAACCCTTAATGACATTACAGCACTACAACTTTTACATATAATTTTTTTCCACAGACAATAACCCCACTATAAATAACATCAGTACATCCATATAAACATATAACATTAATATAACACAACCAGTTAACACAGCCACCAAGGGCATCCATTTCCACTTGTAGGGGTTTACTGAGATACCCCTACACACCCATGTTCCAAGCTACCGACGAGCTGGAACCTACCAAAACCAAACATCCTATTGCTCTTGAACTTAAAATATATATCCCACCTGTTGAGCCGACCTACCCCCCAATTTCTCTCTCCATTCCCCACCCCAGCACAGAGCTTGACCTCCTCAAGCCACCTGAGTGCCCTCACCCTGCCTAAATAACACCTGCCTGAGACCATCATGAAAACCTAGATTCAAGAAATCAATGACCACATGTGAGAGATGTATCCCATCACGCCGGAAATAACCTGGAAGCAACGCTTCCAAATCTTGGTGCCGAATAACCACCTCACCCCAACCGTTAAAAGATTGATCTTACGGCGACACCGGGCAATCACCGTAGGATCCCTAGCACAGCGCCAGTGAAGACGCAGCACCAGTTCTGGCCAAATAATGATCACCCCCGGGACCAACCCCCTAATCTTATCCACATCTCTCTTCATGCTACGTACCAGTTCCCTCTGGGGCACTAGCCCCAGATCATTCCCCCTGGTGTGAATCAAATTGAAATCCGGAGCCTTTCTCTGACCTAATCTTTGAAACAGTTCAGAACAGACATCATTCCACCCAACCAGTGCAGGTAAACCAGATCTTGCGGAAAGCCCAGCTGCATGCCATGGTGAGGAACTGCGACTCTCCAGGAAGACCAATAGATGATGGAGTGGCCTATCAGCCAGGTGACCATGGGCGTCCGCAGGAATTTTTCCGGGGGGGGGGGGGGGGGGGGGGGCATAATTATAATGACATCTATGCTTGGCCCCTTTTTGACAGTGTCATGAAGGGGAGGAGCATAGTGATTATCACATAAAGCCAGGGTGAATAGCGTTTTCACAACTATGGTGTCAGGAATACATGTTTGTATTCCTGACACTATAGTGTTCCTTTAAGCAAATTAAAGGAACATTCTGGTCACCATAACAACTTAATCTAAATGAAAATGCTATGATGCCAGGAAGCCCCTGGGTGCTCTTTCCTTTAAGGGGTTAAACCGCTCTCAAATGGTTTAACCCCAAAGGGTTCCTCCAGTTTCAGGTCCCTCAGTGGTATTCGGCATCTGAAACGGAGTGTCAGGAAGTGCAGATTGACGTCAGGCATGGGTGCCGCTGATTGGCTAGAGTTGACAGTTGACGCTCTAAGCCAATCGCTAGTTCCCGGTTCATAAAAGTGTTTTACTTTTTTATGAATGGGGAGCTACTGATTGGCTTAGAGTGCCAGCTGACCGCTCTAGCCACTCAGCAACACCCCTACCCAGTGGCACTCTGTGCTTCTTGACACTCAGTAAATAAAAGTGAACACATTAACACTGATATTTTTTTTTTATCTGGGGAGATGAGAAGGTCCAGAGTTTCCCTGCCAGGCCCAGGTACCAAAGCCTTATGATGTGGTGTCCAGAATAAAGTGGAGGGTTCACTTCATTTGTCCTTCCTGCTCCAATCTACTTTTCTTCTCCTTCATTTGACAGTCTTCTTTTTCTTCTGACACTGTCTTCTATATTTGGCTCCTTCTGCTCCTTTACCTTTCTGCTCATTTCTGCTTATTGTGCGCCCTTCTCCTCCTTTCTCATTCTGATTCCTTTCTGCTCCTTGCAGACCCTTTCTGCTCCTTCTCCTACTTTAGCTTTGTGCTCCTTGCTGTCCCTTTCTGCTCCTTCTTCAACTTTACCTTTGTGCTCCTTCTGATTCTTTCTGCTCCTTTACCTTTGTTTTCCTTCTGTCCCTTTCTGCTCCTTGCAGACCCTTCCTGCCTCTTGCTGCCCCTGCTCCTTGCATACCCTTCCTGCTCCTTGCTGCCCCTGCTCCTTGCTGACTCTTCATTTAGCCCCCCCATGCCTCACTTGCCTAATCTATAGGCTGCCCCCCATGCCTCACTTGCCTAATCTATAGGCTGCCCCCCCATGCCTCACTTGCCTGATCTATAGGCTGCCCCCCCATGCCTCACTTGCCTAATCTTTAGGGTGCCCCCCCCATGCCTCATTTGCCAATCTTTAGGCTGCCCCCCATGCCTCACATGCCTAATCTTTAGGCTGCCCCCCCCCCCATGCCTCACTTGCCTAATCTTTAGGCTACCCCCCATCCCTCACTCCCCTAATATATAGGCTGCCCCCCTCACTCCCCTAATATATAGGCTGCCCCCCCATCCCTCACTCCCCTAATATATAGTCTGCCCCCCTCACTCCCCTAATATATAGGCTGCCTCCCTCACTCCCCTAATATATAGGCTGCCCCCTCACTCCCCTAATATATAGGCTGCCCCCCCTCACTCCCCTAATATATAGGCTGCCCCCCTCACTCCCCTAATATATAGGCTGCCCCCCATCCCTCACTCCCCTAATATATAGGCTGCCCCCCCATCCCTCACTCCCCTAATATATAGGCTGCCCCCCCATCCCTCACTCCCCTAATATATAGGCTGCCCCCCATCCCTCACTCCCCTAATATATAGGCTGCCCCCATCCCTCACTCCCCTAATATATAGGCTGCCCCCCATCCCTCACTCCCCTAATATATAGGCTGCCCCCCATCCCTCACTCCCCTAATCTATAGGCTATTTTAACCCCCCCCCATCCCTCACTCCCCTAATCTATAGGCTGCCCCCTTTCCCTCACTCACCTAATCTATAGGCTGCCCCCCCTTCCCCCACTCCCCTAATCTATAGGCTATTTTAAACCCCCCCACCCCATCCCTCACTCCCCTAATATATAGGCTATTTTAAACCCCCCTCCCATCCCTCACTTCCCTGGTCTGTAGGCTGTCTCTGGCTGCATGTGTTGCTCCCCTGCGGTTTCAATCAGCAGAGAGAAGCAGGGATAGATGCAGCTTCCTGTCCCTGTCTCTCTCCATACACCTACTGGCCGGCGCCGGTATTGCTGTCATTTTAAATCTCACACGGAAATCAGCAGAACAACCTGAAAAATCCAGAGGGGGGCAAGTGCCCCCCCTTGCCCCTCCCCTGCGAACGCCCATGCAGGTGACCCATGTATGTAACACCACCATAACATACCACAAAACCCCTTTCCATAACCCATGAATCACACCAAACGATCAGGACGCACATGGGACTGGAACCTAACTGATTTCCATCGCCCGATCTTCTTTACCAACTCATTGCCCAATCCCAACCGGGCTGCCTCCGTCGCCGCCCCCATACGAAAGGAATGCGTACCAAACTGCGAAGCATCTAGTCCCCAAACCGAGATGAAAAACACGAGCAAACTGAAACTTCGACAAGGAGGAGCCATCCTCATGTAGGAAGAAAGATCCCCCAACATTGGAACGGACCGCCATATACTCCAAAGCACAACCCACCGGGCAGACAAGTGCCCCCAGTAAGGAAAACTAGGTAATTAAGCATCCCTTACCAAAGATATCAGTTTTCGACTGTCAAAGGTGAATCGATACCTTATCACCCAAGACTTTCATGTCCGACACCTGGAGACCACCTCTGTAACAGATCACCTTGCACCCCGACTGGGTACCTCCGTTGAAGGATGCTCCTAGCGCTTACAGAGGGCTCCAAGCGCTCCGCAGACACCACAACCACCGCAGACCCCACGAACCGCCGCAGCTTGGTTGGGGTCTCGCCGTCTCCTACCCACCCTGGACCTACGACAAGGCTCCAGGTTCCAGTGGGTGAACCTCTCCTCCAAGAGAGTGAAGCAGGAACAAGCTCTTAAAAGAGCTTAGAAGTGATTATCCAAGGGAGCATGCAGAGCATAGCAATCCCTTGTAGTGATATAGCAATTCCCCCAATAAGAGACAGGACTCTAGATTGAGGGTGAAGAAGAACTGATGTTTAATGGCAGGTACTCTGCTTTTATGCAGTGCTCCCCTGCAAGGGAGACACCCACAGGCAATTAGGCATTAACCAATCAGACAACAGTTACATCCCACATATTCCCTCCCCTCTGCTTGGGAGATAATTGAGTTTCTTACTGTATCTCCTCAATTATCTCCAAGCTAAAACTTATACATTTTTATACAATTTTATAACTTTATGATTTTGTATCACACATGAATAAAACTTATATTTTTATGAACCACACAACTTGGGGACAAACATATCAAACATTCGTATAAATCGGTTCAGTGGTTCCAGAGATATTGAAAAAGTCTCTTTGGACCGACCGCATGCCTGTTTGCATGCCCAAAACAGTTCCACAGATTCAGGCTGTGTGGTCGGTCTATTTCTGCCTTGAAAATTGACAAAGTCCCATCTGAAGGCGGCGTTCAAATAGTCAAACGCACTTCAACTTCTGTTGAAGCGTCGAAGTAGAACGGGGTTAAACTTCTGCGGTGGTCGTTAGTCGAGTGGCAGTCTATTTCCCATAAAAAGATGACAAAGTCCCATTCGAACGGGTGTTCGAATCTTCGAACGGGACTTAGTCTCCAGCCGCGGTGTCAAAGGGTAGGGGAAGGTACAGGTCAGCGGTGTTCGTTCAAATGTGTGGCCGATTTCCGTTCCAGGGATTTGACGGCACACACCGCTGACCACGTTCGACTGCATTAAAATGGCCGCCGCCACGTGTTCGATTGTCTAATGGCGGCCACTTCGACTACTTCGGCACTTCGGCTGTATCCGAAGTGCCATATCAAACGTACCCATTCTTTTCACAACACAATTAAAGGGCCAGAAACAGTTTTTGTCTTTAAGTGCAAGGCAAGGTGGATGATGGGACATCATAGAATAAAACAAAGGGTAGAGGTTCCCAGGTAACATGGTAGGTGGCTGATACAACATAGATTGCAGATCCAATGCAAAACAGGGGGATATGTTACAACCTCCCGCAAGCCAGCTACTACTTACCAGTTCACTGACTCGAAAAGCCCCCAAAAAGGCCCAAACAAAAGCAACCGAAAAAAGGAAAACCTCATTACTAGAAACACAAATACCCCTACCAGCCGGTGGAGCAACACAAAATACACTGGTCTCTGAGAGTCTGGCTTTCCTCCCTTTCCGAAAAACCTTTAGGGCCTGAAGAACAAGGAAGTGTTTAGTCAGTTCCTCCCATCCGTTCAATTTAAAGAGGAAGGCCTGATCGACTATTGACAGAGAAGCCCCAGAAGCAAACAATTGACAGAGAAACCATAACAGAGCCTCAAGACGAACTTCCCCCGAATGATGCCACCCCGTACACGCCAACCTTCCTTCCCATGCATCACAAACCTTACTGTAGGCAGCCCACGTGCCCGGTGCCAACGAATCCCTAATCTGTCCTCCAAGCAAGAAGTCCCTGGCCGCTACATTTCGTATGGACAAGCCCAACCTTCCATCTGTGCTCCCGGGGGTTCTGCCCGAAACCTCGCCCACTGGAAACGAGAAAGCAAATCAGCAATTCCATTCAGGAAACCAGGCATATGACGTGCACGAAAAACATTAAATCTCATGCAACTCAAGACAAAATGCCGAAGCAGTCGTACAACCGGACTGAAGAAGCCGATAAGTTGTTCACTGCAACCATGATTGCCATGTTGTCAGTAAAGAAAACTACCTTCCTGTCCTTCAAAACATGCCCACGATAAAGCAAACACCAACGGGAACAACTCCAAAAAGGCTAAATTCCTAATAAGTAAGCTTGAGGCCCAGTCTGCTGGACACTTTTCTGCACACCATTGGCCCACAAAGAAGGCCCCAAAAAAACACACTCCCTGATGCGTCAGTAAACAATTCTAACTCAGGCAACGAAAGGAACTTCTAACTCAGGCATCGAAAGGAACTTTCCAAACGTCCAAGTCCTCCTTCATCGGACCCGAAACCCCGATAAAGTGATGCGGTAAGTTCACCCCACAGGTGGCCTTGGCCAAGAACTGGTTGAACACCCTACCCATAGGGATCACCCGAAAGCGAAATTCAATCACCCAATTAAGGACTGCAAAGCCCACTTTCTTAGACCCACGTACTTCCGCAATGGTCTCCCGAACAGTGGCCAGCTTATCTTGCGGTAACCGGCATTCACCTGCTACGGTATCAATCTCAAGCCCCAAGAAACTGAGGCACATAGAATGCCCCACCGTCTTGTCGCCCGCTAGTGGTACCCCGAACACCCATTCCAGTGACCACAGCCCAATCCGATAGGTGTCCGAACCTGTGGGGCCGACACACAAGAAGTCATCCAAATAATGTACAACAAACTTGGTGCCCGCCACCATCTTAACTACCCACTCCAAAAAAGTACTACATTTTTCAAAGTAAGCACATGAGATGGAACATCCCATGGGCAAACAGAGATCCACAAAGTATTTCCAGTCAAAAAAGCAACCCAGCAAATTATGACACTCAGGGTGAATAGGCAAGAGCCGGAATGCTGATTCCACATTGGCCTTAGCCAACAACGTTCCGAACCAACTCGACAGCTTGGTCGAATGATGCATAGGAAACCGAACAGAGCGCCCCATCAATGTCATAATTTACTGACGTCCCCTTGGTGTAAGAAAGATGATGTATGAGCAGAAACTTTCCTGCCTCTTTCTTGGGCATGACCCCCAATGGTGAAATACGCAGATCCCAAATCGGTGGCTCATCAAAAGGCTCCACCATCCTCCCCAATTGAACTTCCTTGAGCAACTTCTCATGCACCATCCGCGGATAGTCAGCAACCGATCGCAAATTACGAAAACAGCGAACAACTGTCCGCTCCTTAAATGGAATGCGAAACCCTTCAGTAAACCCTTCCCGCAGCAGCGCCGCATTCTCCTGTTTACCATATCTTCTAAGCCACACCCCATCTAGATAGCAAAACAGTTGCAAGCATTTATCAGGATATTTCTCTCCTACCACGCTAGCCAAGATGCAAAATGCCCTCAACCAGTTGCCAAATGTTTTTGGAATTATGCGATACCTACGCCGTTTCTCCTCCTCTTCTTTTTTCGAATGCTTCTTATCCTCCTCCTTCAAGCCAAGATATTCCTCCAGAGAAGAGAAAATGTTACGACCCTTCTGGCACAAAGGAGTGAAACCGCTGTTTAGTTAAACTTCCCCTTCCCCTTTGCAATAATGCAAGCTCTATTCGTATCTACTCCAACCGTACAAACTGCAACCAGTCTCCCGACCGGGACCCATACGGATGCCCCAAACTCCCGAACAATAAATCCACAAATCGCAGCCGAGCAATTATATCCTAATAGCGGCTTACGTTTCCAGCAATCAGTCGCTAACCGTGTGTAGTAAATCCCCCCTCCAATAACGAGACCAAGCTCCGCATTGAGGGTAAAACAAGAACTGGCTTTACTGTGGGCTACCCGCCCGTTTTTATCTAGGTCTCCCACTTGGTGGACACTCCCCTAGGGGACCAAATGGGAGACTGTAATGACAGACAGACATATGGCACTTTCAGACATACAGGCATAAAATATTCCCATAATGCATCTCGGTTTCCTCCCCTCTGTCTAGGAGATAATCGAGAAGTAATTCCATTATCTCCAGGACAGAGGCAAATCGCCATTTTAAATCAAACCCAAAAATTACATTTGTGCCACGTATCCCCAGATAGCCTGGATCTGAGTGCATATTCTTAGCGAATAGCGCTCAGATCCCATACGCACAGTTCAATCGCCATGGAGTCAAAGTCTTTTACAGTCTTTCGGTATGCGATTGACTCCATGGGATGACTATCTGGGTTAAGTCCATTCGTGTAATCCAAACTCCCGAACGGCCGGTGCTCGCATGCCTTGTCAACTGAGAAGGGCGGTCGGTGGTTTCAGCGGTGTTCGGCAGAAAGAGTGTCCGTTTTTAGTTCCATAGAATCTGCGCTGAACACCGCTGGTCTTTCGCATGGTTTAAAATGGCCGTCGCCTCGCGGTCGGCAAACGAACGACGACCACCCTGAATACGGTTAGAATGGAGAGGTGTCTGCGGTTAACCACAACGTTCTAATTGGGATCAAGAGTTTAACCAGCAGCACACTTCTCTTCTGGGTGGCCATCCGTTTGGCAAGTTCATACGGTAAAAAGTCAAACATATGAATAGGGGTATACGAACTGGCAATTCCACGAAAAGGGAGGAACCTAGACGAACCAGCAATAATAGTTATACAGATGGGTCTGTCACAGAAAATATTCGCCCTTCCACACCCGTTCCTTCACTTCGGGATTTAAGTGGCAGCCCAAAGGACCCATGAACAAAACGTGGACATTCTGATGAGCGGCATCAGGAATGTCCCCTACTAGCAACGCCCACTCGGCTACCGCGTCCGTGGCAACAAGCCCCCGATGGCGCACTGACCGTCTCACCTGCAGTGCTAATGGCCCCCACCGATGTCCCCCGCGTGCCTGCCCCCACTTGTGCCCACGCCTCTACCCACACCTGACTAAAGGAATACTTCCTCCCCGTACCCGAACATCACAAAAAAGCCTTTAAACCCTCCATTAAGTCCCCCGAGTTTGGTGAAAGGTGGGACTCACCATCTGAACCCCATACAGCTACCGGACCTGGGGTTGCCTCCTGAACTCCGCAGTCTGTGAACCCTGGCAAAGCCGTAGCGAAACTTGATCCGATGTCCTGAGTCCGTAACCGACCCGTAACTGCGATCAGGCGACCTGCGAAAAGAAGACGACATCCTGGGTAAGCCGTCACCAGAACTCCCAACCCCCCTGACCTCAACCAGCGCACCTAGCCTTGACCTGTCACTCCTGGATCTGGCGTCCTGGCCCTTGTAGCCGTAGTTGGCCGGGGAAGAGCCCCACGCCCGATTTACTGGGGAGCCTCCTCCAATGGACCTGGAAGCACTCCTCCTGTCAGTGAACCATGGCGCCTCCCCTCCTGGCTCGGGGAGCCGTAACACACCCTTTCCTGGCTACTGTTAGGGGATCCCGTGGTGTCGCTGTAACGGAGCTCCGTGTACTCCAACCGAGTACCCTCCGTTGATGGACACTTCCTAGCTAGCGCCGAGGACCACAAGCACCACACTGGACACCACAACCACCGCACACTCCACAACCGCCGTAGCTTAACTGGAGCCGCGCCGTCTTCCTTCCACCCTGGATCAGTTTCTGTCCTCCAGGACCGAGTGGGGAAGACCTCTCCTCCAGGAGAGCGTATCCGGAACAAGCTCTTAAAAGAGCTAAGTGATTAAAGCTCAGGGGAATATGCAGAGCATAGCAATCCCCAGTGTGATACAGCAATTCCCTCCAATAACGAGACGAGGCTACGTTTTGAAGGGTCAAGAAGAACTGAGGTGCTGGCACACCCAGCCTGGTTTTTATTACAGTCAGGTACAAACAGAACACACCCAGGGGGAGGTATAAAACAACCAATAACATAATAGTACAGCCCACAGTTTCCCTCCCCTCTGCTTGGGAGATAATTGAGTTTCCTACTATATCTACTCAATTATCTCCAAGCTAAAACTTACACATTTTTATACATTTTTATAACTTTATGATTTTACATAGTACATGAATAAATTTTTTTATAATCAATCCATTCAGGGGAACAACATATTAAAAAATGGCACGAATCAGACCAGGGGTTCAAAAGTTAAGGGAAAGTCCTTTGTGACTAAATGAAGCATGGCTTTCCGGCTCAGACCGGTTTTACAGAGCCCTCTCTCCTGGAGAAGTAATCCAATTACCTCTCAGGACAGAGAAGACTCCATTGAGCACATGGTTGCAAAAAGACATAAAACACTTTAAAATACATAAAGTCCCCTTTTACACATAACACACAGACATTTCACATATCCCCAGATAGCTGGGATCTGAGCGCACAAAACTACCGAATAGCGCTTCAGATCCTATTCACACAGTTCAATTGCCATGGAGCCGAGGTCTTTAACTACACGAATGGGCTCCATGGCATAGCTATCTGCATTAACACATTCCCATAAAGTCTGGTCCATAGTCCAAAGGCAAGAGACGGGCAATCAGCCCCCTCCAAGGACACGTGGCGAGGTCGGTTTCGCCACACCCACATGTAAGTTTTACAGGGCAATACAGCCAGGGCCATAGTCGCAGGGGAGGAGGCAGGCAAGCAGGCCTCTCCAGGACAAAGTGGCGAAGGGCACTTCGTCACACATCTCCCCTTTGGGGGGAAGACTAACCAGGCACCTGACCTTCTGTCGGTCAGTGCCTCTGTTAGTCGATCCACCAACCCACAATAAATAGATGCCAGAGTAGCCCACCCACAACACACAAGTACAAGGGTGACCCACCCACAAGAAACAGTTACTGCACCTGGGTATTTTGCTAGGGTGATGGGGCAACATGCTGTGGGGACTTGAGGGAGGGCAGAGGCCGACTGCACTGTGCCCAACTGCCAGCTCTTCTGCTGGGGTGCTGAGACCATAGTCCGGCTCAGTAGCCAAGGGAACATGGAAGTCAGTAGGGGTTAACATCGCCTCTGTTAACCCTGGTGCCACGCTAGGAGTTAGCTGGGGAGGGGAATTGGTACTTACCCCCTCCTCCTGTTGTCCCGGTGAGGGTAGTTGGGGATCTGGATAGGCTGTCCAGCATCCCGGTAGGTCAGGCACAGAGACCACGGTCCCATCTGCGCCATCTGGGAGATTGGTGTCTCCCCTTGTAATGGTAAGCTGCTGCTGGGGTGAGAGGGTGCTGCGCTCCTCTCCCTGAAACACAGGCTGCCGCTGGGGAGGAAGGACGACACCTTCAGCTCCCTGGGGTTCACACTGCCGCTGGGGAGGAAGGACGACACCTTCGGCCCCCTGGGGTTCATACTGCCGCTGGGGGGATTGGTACTTACCCCCTCCTCCTGTTGTCCCGGTGAGGGTAGTTGGGGATCTGGATAGGCTGTCCAGCATCCCGGTAGGTCAGGCACAGAGACCACTGTCCCATCTGCGCCGTCTGGGAGATTGGTGTCTCCCCTTGTAATGGTAAGCTGCCGCTGGGGAGAGAGGGTGCTGCGCTCCTCTCCCTGAAACACAGGCTGCCGCTGGGGAGGAAGGACGACACCTTCAGCTCCCTGGGGTACACACTGCCGCTGGGGAGGAAGGACGACACCTTCAGCTCCCTGGGGTTCATACTGCCGCTGGGGGGAAAGGACGACCCCTTCAGCTCCCTGGGGTTCACACTGCCGCTGGGGGGGAAGGACGACACCTTCGGCCCCCTGGAGTACACACTGCCGCTTGGGAGGAAGGATGGCACCTTCAGCTCCCTGTAACACACACTGCCGCTGGGGAGGAAGGACGACACCTTCAGCTCCCTGGGGTTCACACTGCCGCTGGGGGGGAAGGACGACACCTTCGGCCCCCTGGGGTTCACACTGCCGCTGGGGGGGAAGGACGACACCTTCGGCCCCCTGGGGTACACACTGCCGCTGGGGAGGAAGGACGGCTCCTTCTGCTCCCTGGGGTTCACACTGCCGCTGGGGGGGAAGGACGACACCTTTGGCCCCCTGGGGTTCACACTGCCGCTGGGGGGGAAGGACGACACCTTCGGCCCCATGGGGTACACACTGCCGCTGGGGAGGAAGGACGGCACCTTCTGCTCCCTGGGGTACACACTGCCGCTGGGGAGGAAGGACGACACCTTCAGCTCCCTGGGGTTCACACTGCCGCTGGGGGGGGAAGGACAGCACCTTCGGCCCCCTGTAACTCACGCTGTTGCTGGGGCGCAGGGACGGAATACTTTGCTATCATTGCCCGATATTCTGCTTCCTTCTGCAGATCATCCGCCAGTTCTCTCCTTATGTACTGTACCAGTTCCTCTGTTAGGTAGGGCCCGTAGAGAGCCAACCGCCTCTTCAGTATAGCGTCAAACCGTACGTGACTATACCAATACTCCAGGTTTGCTTGGTGTTCCCAGGATGCTGCTCCTCGCACTAGGGAAGCCATCCCACCGCTGCCACCAATGTAACGGAGCTCCGTGTACTCCGACCGAGTAACCTCCGTTGATGGACGCTTCCTAGCTTGCGCCGAGGACCACAAGCACCGCACTGGACACCACAACCACCACACACTCCACAACCGCCGTAGCTTAACTGGAGCCGCGCCGTCTTCCTTCCACCCTGGATCAGTTTCTGTCCTCCAGGACCGTGTGGGGAAGACCTCTCCTCCAGGAGAGCCTATCCGGAACAAGCTCTTAAAAGAGCTAAGTGATTAAAGCTCAGGGGAATATGCAGAGCATAGCAATCCCCAGTGTGATACAGCAATTCCCTCCAATAACGAGACGAGGCTACGTTTTGAAGGGTCAAGAAGAACTGAGGTGCTGGCACACCCAGCCTGGTTTTTATTACAGTCAGGTACAAACAGAACACACCCAGGGGGGGGTATAAAACAACCATTAACATAATAGTACAGCCCACAGTTTCCCTCCCCTCTGCTTGGGAGATAATTGAGTTTCCTACTATATCTACTCAATTATCTCCAAGCTAAAACTTACACATTTTTATACATTTTTATAACTTTATAATTTTACATAGTACATGAATAAAACTTACATTTTTATAATCAATCCATTCAGGGGAACAACATATTAAAAAATGGCACGAATCAGACCAGGGGTTCAAAAGTTAAGGGAAAGTCCTTTGTGACTAAATGAAGCATGGCTTTCCGGCTCAGACCGGTTTTACAGAGCCCTCTCTCCTGGAGAAGTAATCCAATTACCTCTCAGGACAGAGACAGACTCCATTGAGCACATGGTTGCAAAAAGACATAAAACACTTTAAAATACATAAAGTCCCCTTTTACACATAACACACAGACATTTCACATATCCCCAGATAGCTGGGATCTGAGCGCACAAAACTACAGAATAGCGCTTCAGATCCTATTCACACAGTTCAATTGCCATGGAGCCGAGGTCTTTAACTACACAAATGGGCTCCATGGCATAGCTATCTGCGTTAACACATTCCCATAAAGTCTGGTCCATAGTCCAAAGGCAAGAGCCGGGCAATCAGCCCCCTCCAAGGACACGTGGTGAGGTCGGTTTCGCCACACCCAAATGTAAGTTTTACAGGGCAATACAGTCCAGGGCCATAGTCGCAGGGGAGGAGGCAGGCAAGCAGGCCTCTCCAGGACAAAGTGGCGAAGGGCACTTCGTCACAGTCGCTACGCTGCCTTCTCCATTGATGGCTCCTGGAGCGATGCCGCAATCTCTGCCCGCCAGCCCTGCTGTAGACAGAGGAACCTGGGGACCTGGAATCCCTATCCTGAGTGCGGCATATCCTGCCCACCAGTGTTCGGACATACCCAGAGCGTCTCACACCACCCTGGGACATAGGGGACACCCTGGATGTGACTTCACTGCCTGCCATCCTAGTCACTTGTTGGGCGCTCCTCTCCACTGCCTGGAGCCGCCACACTATGGGAGGGGATGCATGGGACCCCACGTACTCCTGCCATTTCCTACTGGGTGCCTGGGTCTCTTCTTCCCCAACCCTAGAACCTCCCAAGGGTGCTGCACTGTCCCTGCTAACCAACCCCTTGTGGCTGCCTCACCCTGAACAGATCGTGGCTGGGTAGGAGGCCCCCCAACCACCTTCCCCTGCGGAACACCAACAGAACCCTTGTTAGGCTCAGAGGCTGACTCACCCAGCACTCCTGAGCCACAATCCTGCTGCTCCATCATCCTGGCAGCACCCCCTGTGATCCCGGGGCCTGCCGCAGCCAAAGTCCGCAATGTCCCGCCGACTGCCGAAAGGCGTGGCGTCGCACTGTCCTGGCCGCATGCCTCAGTACCCAGCCAGCACCTGCAGCATGCGGCCGCAATGAAACTCCTCCCCTGACCAACTCGCGGCCAGACCCGGCCACCACCACTCTCCATCCTGGCTTCAGGCACTTGCCGCCCAGGGCTTGGGCTCCCTGTGCGCTGCGGTCCCTCTTCAGCTCTGGGACTCAGACATTGCGGCGGCCTAGTCCGGCGTGCCGGCCTCCGCGCTTGGGCCGCCGCTCCTCGTGCCCATGTCCCCAGGTGTTCTTCCAGCCAGGCAACTTCACGCTCCCTGACAGCCGCTCTGACACCTTCCAAAATCGCCTCCATGTCACGATCAGCAATCCTATCAGCCATCTGAAAGGAAAGAAACAGAAAATCCCCACCAGCCTGTCAGAAACAAATAGGTGAAAATTTTCAATTAGAATGGCTAATGCCTAAAATGTTCACTATATATATCACCCCTAAGCCCTACCTCCTTGACAAGACTCAAATTTTCCTCTGCTTGCCTCCTAGCTATTTAGAGGCCCATTCCACTTGGCTTTGCTTTTCTATGGGCATCAAGTAGAACCTTGTGTGAAGGTCAAAAAAGTTAAAACATTTGATTAAAAATATGTTTAATTAAAATCCTTAATTAAAAAGCAAAAATATTGCAATATAAATATCCTGCATAGTCAGAAGAAAACAAAATGACACACAATCAGCTAGTACCTAAATTAACAAATAAAGTCTTAATGTGTAACTTCCCTGAGTGCCAATCCCTATATGTGTTAGACCATGTCAGTCACTAGGGGGTCACCATCACTAAACACCTAATTCCTGCATCATGTGCAAATACCTAATAAGTAAATTCCAATGAAATATTAGATGTAATACCCCAGATTGCCCAGTGCCCAGAAAATATAAGCAAATGGGTGTCTGCTGCTAAAGAGTACCAAATAATGAAGAGGCAAAACTTTAAAACAAATACAATAGGTGGGACACACGTCTGATTATTCTATAAAACAAAGCAAAATAACATGGTACAGTATTGTCAAATTAACTGGTATAATAGTATGGTGAATGTGAACAGCGCAGAGGGACTCTTAATAGGATGTCCCCATCCTTCTTCTTGCTGGCCTTAGGTAGCCTTAGCAGCTTCTGGATAAAGATGAGATGTGAAAACTCCTTTTTCCAACAAAGCTTTATTAAGTCGGGGGCACATCAGGGAATCGGGGGATACCCTCCTGAAGCCATCGGGGCATACAGCCCAATAAGCAACCTGAGGCCTGCGGGAGATGGAGCCGGGGAGGGGCGGCCGCTCTCTCCAGAGCCGGACACCACAGCAATCACAACTAACCGCCGAACCTCCCCCCCCCCCCCTTTGGACCGGTGGGGGTCATCCCGGTCCCCGCAAGGCAAGCGGACAAGCGACGGTGATCGAGCAGGTCCTTGTAAATCTCATATTTGATGATGGACCACAGGTTCTCAATGGGGTTCAGATCAGGTGAACAAGGAGGCCATGTCATTAGATTTTCTTCTTTTATACCCTTTCTTGCCAGCCACGCTGTGGAGTACTTGGACGCGTGTGATGGAGCATTGTCCTGCATGAAAATCCTGTTTTTCTTGAAGGATGCAGACTTCTTCCTGTACCACTGTTGAAGAAGGTGTCTTCCAGAAACTGGCAGTAGGACTGGGAGTTGAGCTTGACTCCATCCTCAACCCGAAAAGGCCCCACAAGCTCATCTTTGATGATACCAGCCCAAACCAGTACTCCACCTCCACCTTGCTGGCGTCTGAGTCGGACTGGAGCTCTCTGCCCTTTACCAATCCAGCCACGGGCCCATCCATCTGGCCCATCAAGACTCACTCTTATTTCATCAGTCCATAAAACCTTAGAAAAATCAGTCTTGAGATATTTCTTGGCCCAGTCTTGACGTTTCAGCTTGTGTGTCTTGTTCAGTGGTGGTCGTCTTTCAGCCTTTCTTACCTTGGCCATGTCTCTGAGTATTGCACACCTTGTGCTTTTGGGCACTCCAGTGATGGCCAAACTGGTGGCAAGTGGCATCTTGGCAGCTGCACACTTGACTTTTCTCAGTTCATGGGCAGTTATTTTGCGCCTTGGTTTTTCCACACGCTTCTTGCGACCCTGTTGACTATTTTGAATGAAACGCTTGATTGTTCGATGATCACGCTTCAGAAGCTTGCAATTTTAAGAGTGCTGCATCCCTCTGCAAGATATCTCACTATTTTTGACTATTCTGAGCCTGACAAGTCCTTCTTTTGACCCATTTTGCCAAAGGAAAGGAAGTTGCCTAATAATTATGCACACCTGATATAGGGTGTTGATGTCATTAGACCACACCCCTTCTCATTACAGAGATGCACATCACCTAATATGCTTAAGTGGTAGTAGGCTTTCAAGCCTATACAGCTTGGAGTAAGACAACATGCATAAAGAGGATGATGTGGTCAAAATACTCATTTGCCTAATAATTCTGCACTCCCTGTATATCTATAAAATGTGCTGTTTTTCTGCCACGTACATTGAAATGCTTGCATCTGCTGTCGTGGCTGCAAGATTGTATGTTATCTTATGCAAAAGAAAAATAAAGAATAAAAAAAAAAAGATGAGATGTGAAAACTCCTTTTTCCAACAAAGCTTTATTAAGTCGGGGGCACATCAGGGAATCGGGGGATACCCTCCTGAAGCCATCGGGGCATACAGCCCAATAAGCAACCTGAGGCCTGCGGGAGATGGAGCCGGGGAGGGGCGGCCGCTCTCTCCAGAGCCGGACACCACAGCAATCACAACTAACCGCCGAACCTCCCCCCCCCCCCCTTTGGACCGGTGGGGGTCATCCCGGTCCCCGCAAGGCAAGCGGACAAGCGACGGTGATCGAGCAGGTACGCTAAATCGACAGACACACTAGTCAGACGGGGCGCGTCCAAGATGGCCGCCCGTAGCAGCTCACGGAGGAGAACCACGAGCAACCATAGGCTGCCTTCCTCCTTGGAGGCCCTCGACTGGTTGTGCCCAGCCTTCTATAAACTACAGTGCAGCAGGGGTATGCCCTACCTTCACGCGGCGAGGGCGGTGGCCGGGTGGATTCGGCCGGCAACCCGCAGACGCTACTATGGAGACCCACTGCAGGTATTCCGCTCACAGAAAATACACGTGGCTCCCGCAGGGAAGAGGCTCACACAGAGGAAGCGGAATGGGCCCCGCACATCACCCCAACACAAGCTAAAGCAGAAGCAAAGCTTCCGACACATAAGATCTACCTGTGCCCATCGCCACAGACCTCTGGCACCCTCACCAACCACAACCCGCGGGCCTTACCGGTCCCACATGCCAAGTCCGAAGCCCAGAGGCCTGGAACATCTCACTGACCTGCTGAACCGTGGGAAACACCACCACACGCCGGATGCCTGGCACTCAGCCACACACAAGCTTCAGACGCCCCTGGCACCAAGAACTCACAAGGTCAGCGTGTGGCACCCAGAAGGGATTGGATGAGCCCAGGCAATGGCTCAGGGTCCGTCAGGCACACCTTGTTAGAGCGGGACTTCCCCACCATGCCTCTTTACACAAGAACTGCTCCCTACATACTCGCAGAGACTTTCTCTCCCTAAGGACAGAGGCAAGAGCACCCCAATTTAAAATGTATGCTCCTATCTACATAAAACGCATTGGCACATAAAACATGATACTTTAAGCTTAAACTCCTAGCCGATGGACTTACTCACTCCTGGAACAAGCATTGTATAGTCTGGTAACAACAGATTCGGCGGTTTACCCGCTTAGTTTTAATAGCTTTGTGTTAGCCTGATCCTAGCTTGTTAACATGCATAATACTTTTACCATATGCTATAACCTTCTTATTTTGTTTTATTATATTACTTTACGTTTTTCGTTTGCATTATTAATCTTATGTTCTGTTAAACCTATGATGTACCATGCGATAGCCATAGGAGTACACTAAATCTAGGCGCATAATCTAACCTCTCAAACGTACTCCACATACACATATCTCAGCCTGCTTAATGAAGTAACGAGACTACTCTCCTCATAAAAGCTGTGCCACACACCTATAACTCTAAGCATAACCATAATTATCATAAGCTTGTGTAGCTAGGCATTAACACTGTGTTTTACTAATGCATCAAGCTTGATATTCTCAATATATACAGGGAGTGCAGAATTATTAGGCAAGTTGTATTTTTGAGGATTAATTTTATTATTGAACAACAACCATGTTCTCAATGAAGCCAAAAAAACTCATTAATATCAAAGCTGAATATTTTTGGAAGTAGTTTTTAGTTTGTTTTTAGTTTTAGCTATTTTAGGGGGATATCTGTGTGTGCAGGTGACTATTACTGTGCATAATTATTAGGCAACTTAACAAAAAACAAATATATACCCATTTCAATTATTTATTTTTACCAGTGAAACCAATATAACATCTCAACATTCACAAATATACATTTCTGACATTCAAAAACAAAACAAAAACAAATCAGTGACCACTATAGCCACCTTTCTTTGCAAGGACACTCAAAAGCCTGCCATCCATGGATTCTGTCAGTGTTTTGATCTGTTCACCATCAACATTGCGTGCAGAAGCAACCACAGCCTCCCAGACACTGTTCAGAGAGGTGTACTGTTTTCCTTCCTTGTAAATCTCATATTTGATGATGGACCACAGGTTCTCAATGGGGTTCAGATCAGGTGAACAAGGAGGCCATGTCATTAGATTTTCTTCTTTTATACCCTTTCTTGCCAGCCACGCTGTGGAGTACTTGGACGCGTGTGATGGAGCATTGTCCTGCATGAAAATCCTGTTTTTCTTGAAGGATGCAGACTTCTTCCTGTACCACTGTTGAAGAAGGTGTCTTCCAGAAACTGGCAGTAGGACTGGGAGTTGAGCTTGACTCCATCCTCAACCCGAAAAGGCCCCACAAGCTCATCTTTGATGATACCAGCCCAAACCAGTACTCCACCTCCACCTTGCTGGCGTCTGAGTCGGACTGGAGCTCTCTGCCCTTTACCAATCCAGCCACGGGCCCATCCATCTGGCCCATCAAGACTCACTCTTATTTCATCAGTCCATAAAACCTTAGAAAAATCAGTCTTGAGATATTTCTTGGCCCAGTCTTGACGTTTCAGCTTGTGTGTCTTGTTCAGTGGTGGTCGTCTTTCAGCCTTTCTTACCTTGGCCATGTCTCTGAGTATTGCACACCTTGTGCTTTTGGGCACTCCAGTGATGGCCAAACTGGTGGCAAGTGGCATCTTGGCAGCTGCACACTTGACTTTTCTCAGTTCATGGGCAGTTATTTTGCGCCTTGGTTTTTCCACACGCTTCTTGCGACCCTGTTGACTATTTTGAATGAAACGCTTGATTGTTCGATGATCACGCTTCAGAAGCTTGCAATTTTAAGAGTGCTGCATCCCTCTGCAAGATATCTCACTATTTTTGACTATTCTGAGCCTGACAAGTCCTTCTTTTGACCCATTTTGCCAAAGGAAAGGAAGTTGCCTAATAATTATGCACACCTGATATAGGGTGTTGATGTCATTAGACCACACCCCTTCCCATTACAGAGATGCACATCACCTAATATGCTTAATTGGTAGTAGGCTTTCGAGCCTATACAGCTTGGAGTAAGACAACATGCATAAAGAGGATGATGTGGTCAAAATACTCATTTGCCTAATAATTCTGCACTCCCTGTATATCTATAAAATGTGCTGTTTTTCTGCCACGTACATTGAAATGCTTGCATCTGCTGTCGTGGCTGCAAGATTGTATGTTATCTTATGCAAAAGAAAAATAAAGAATTAAAAAAAAAAGGTAAACAAAGTGCACTGTGTGCTAAAAATAAAATAGTATAATAAAAAAGTCCAAAATATTACTTATCAATCTTTTGAAGATACTGCCCAGTGGCCAGTCAAACCTATTGTATGTATTTTAAAGTATTTCTTAGAGTGGTATAAGGGGTTTACACTCAGGTGGTTTGTAGCCATTTCTGCTACCGCACAGACTTCATTACTGTATATTTTGTTTGTTTTGCGCAATTTCCAAGGAAAGCGCTTCCCTATACTAGCCCTGGCTAATAGGTTAATGAGAACAAAATATCCCTATACATCTGCCATGAAAAAAGGGCACTACAAAAATGTTAATAAATGTAAAAAAAAAACACACACTTAAGGGAGAAGAAAAAAAAAAAAGAAAGAAAGAAAAAAAAAACGTTCAGGCACTTAAAGCACTTAAAGCATTTAAATCAGACAAATCAGATGCATCTTATAAAAGATATAAGAAAGCAAATAATGCGTGCAAAAAGGCAATTAAACTTGCTAAACTTCAAAATGAAAAAATGATAGCTAAAGAGAGCAAAACCAACCCCAAAGCATTTTTTAAGTACATAAATTCCAAAAAAAACAAAAATGAAAGTATAGGTACACTTAAAACTGAAACGGGGGTGTTGGTTAATGAAGACCAAGAAAAGGCAGGAATTCTAAATAACTATTTCTCCTCCGTATATATTAAAGAAGAACCCATGGCAATAGATGTGCAAATGATTGCTACTAAAAACTTGCAGAATAATTGTAATTGGTTAACTCAAGACAATGTGCTGCAGCAACTAAAGAAAGTTAATATAAACAAAGCTCCAGGGCCTGACGGTATCCATCCACGTGTACTTAAGGAACTAAGTGTAGAAATAAGTGAACCTCTGTTTTTAATCTTTCAAGATTCTTTTCTTTCAGGAAGTGTTCCGGAGGATTGGAGGAAGGCAGATGTGGTTCCTATATTCAAAAAGGGTTCAAAATCCTTGCCTGGAAATTATAGACCTGTGAGCTTAACTTCTGTGGCTGGTAAAATATTTGAAAGGTTATTAAGGGATAATATTCAAGAATTCCTTGAGAAGAATATGGTTATCAGCAAAAATCAGCACGGTTTTATGAAGCACAGGTCATGTCAAACTAACTTGATTGCGTTCTACGAAGAAGTAAGTAGAAGTATAGATCAGGGTGTTGCAGTGGATGTGATCTATTTGGATTTTGCCAAGGCATTTGATACAGTTCCACACAAAAGATTAGTGTTCAAACTCAAGGAAATCGGTCTCGATGAAAATGCTTGTTCTTGGGTAGAACATTGGCTTAAAAACAGAATACAAAGAGTTGTCGTTAATGGTAAATTTTCAAGCTGGACAGAGGTGGCAAGTGGTGTCCCTCAGGGGTCTGTTCTGGGACCCCTTCTATTTAACATTTTTATAAATGATCTTGAAGACAGCATTGAAAGTCATGTTTCAGTGTTTGCAGATGACACAAAACTTTGTAAAATAATACAATGTGAGCAAGATATTACTTTGCTGCAGAAGGATTTAGATAGACTGGGGGACTGGGCACTCAAATGGCAGATGAAATTTAATGTTGAAAAATGCAAAGTTATGCACTTCGGCGTAAAGAATACACAAGCAACGTATACCCTTAATGGAAGCGAATTAGGGATAACAACACACGAAAAGGACTTGGGAATTGTTATAGACAACAAACTATGCAACAATGTGCAATGTCAATCAGCAGTGGCCAAGGCCAGTAAGGTATTGTCATGCATGAAAAAGGGCATTCATTCTCGGGACGAGAATATCATTTTGCCTCTCTATAAATCACTGGTAAGACCACATATTGAATATGCTGTGCAATTTTGGGCACCTGTTCTAAAGAAGGATATCATGATACTAGAAAAAGTGCAGAGGCGGGCTACAAAATTAATAAAAGGAATGGAACATATCAGCTATGAAGAAAGGTTAACAAATTTAAACCTATTTAGTTTAGAAAAACGTCGCCTGAGAGGGGATATGATAACATTATACAAATATATTCGGGGCCAATACAAACCATTGTGTGGAAATCTATTCACAAACCGGACTTTACATAGGACACGAGGCCATGCGTTTAGACTGGAAGAAAGAAGATTTCGTCTAAGGCAAAGGAAAGGTTTTTTTTACTGTAAGAACAATCAGGATGTGGAATTCTCTGCCTGAAGAAGTGGTTTTATCAGAGTCCATACAGATGTTCAAACAGCTACTAGATGCATACTTGCAAAGACAGAATATTCAAGGATATAATCTTTCAATGTAGGGTAATAACTGCTTGATTCAAGGATAAATCTGACTGCCATTCTGGGGTCAAGAAGGAATTTTTTGTCCTAGCTTGTTGCAAAATTGTGCTTCAAACTGGGTTTTTTTCTTTTCTTTTGGATCAACAGCAAAAAACAGGTGTGAGGAAGGCTGAACTTGATGGATGCAAGTCTCTTTTCAGCTATCTAACTATGTAACTATGTAACTTGACGCGTGGTTCACCTGCTACATCGGGATCGTCAGGAGTTTGACGGTCTTTTCATCATGGGACTCCAGAAAATGGACCATTTCGGTGCTGCAGTCATACAATACTGCATATTCTTTGGTCAACACTCCTGTTGCTATTGATAGAACCCTACTGCTGAGCCAATGTGATCTGATGGCCAAGCAACAAAGTGTTCCTGTAAAAGTGTTGTATACTGGCTGTCACTGACTTTCATTCATTTCCCAAATTTGGCAATAGTGGAAATACGCAAAAGAATAATTTTTCACAGTGTGTCTTATTAAGAGCAGGTGTCATGTCGGGTAACTACGTTTGTTGGCAGGAAAGAGCAGAGACAGTCTATAATATGTAATCAACATTCCCCCAGAGGTAGAAGACCAAACCAAAAAGTATTAAAGCGCATACAATGATTAAAATGTTTTACCTTTTTAAAAATAATCTAAAGAAGAGGGTCTTGTTACATACATTCAGATAAGAGGACCCTAAATAATGTAAATATAAAAGAAAAAAAACATAGTGCAATCTGTATATATATAAATAACAGTAGATGGTTAAACATTGTGTGGTGGAATCTCGGTAAAAATAAATTTAGTAGGCCGAGATTACCACGTGGCATGTGTACGTGCATATACTGGTGTATCGGGCGGTTGGTTGCACGTGGCAAAGATACAATCAGTAGTGTACGGAGCATGTGCGAGAATACAGGATGTAGTATTCCCCTCCTCCATTGTGCTGGGCAAGCCATGTGGTCAAACAGGAAGTTAGTTCTTGTTCGATTGATTGGGTAAGAGTATGTGTGGGCGGAGTTATTATGGGAGGAGTTACATGCCTATATAAGGAGCCTACACTATTGTCCGGGGCTCAGATCTTGTTGTATTTTGGTGACATTAGTCCCTCTGAGTCCCGTTCGGTGAATCGAATAAAGAATCTCTTCCTTCCTGAAGAAACCTGTGTCCATCTCTCTGTGCTTGGCTTCCGTCAGTTTCTCCGGTATCATTTGGTGCATTGGCCGGGAAGCTCATCGTTCAACGGTAGCTGAGAAGCAGAGGCGTGAGACGGTCTATCTTTGCCCACGTTCTCTACGGCTGCACCCCTGAACTTCTGCGTGGACCTCCCTTCGTCTCGGCGCCACTGGTCTGTTGTCCAGGAGATCATCGGCCTCTACGTAGTAAGTGCTGGGGTGTCCCCGTGTAAGGATCGGGACAGGGATCCAACACGCAGAGTACAAACAGTAGCCAGATACGTATACCGGACCTTAGAATGGCCGGACTAACGTAAGTAGTACAGTCTAGAATGGTCAAAGACAAGCCGAGGTCGAGGGTAACAGAAGACAGGTAAGCGAGAGACAAGCCGAATCAAGGGTAACAGAGATAAGCAGAGTAAGGTAAACAAGCCGGGTCAAAACCAAAAGGGATAATAGAATACACAAGCACTGAGTGACTAGAACAAGCTAGAACCACGACAGGGCAATGAGCTAATGAAAGAAGCTCTGTTAAATACCCTGTTCAGAGCAGTAACCACGCCTCCAAGGCGTCCTGATTGGTCCTGCAGCCATTGACTGACAGGTTGTTCCGGGGGAGTGTCCTGATGACTACTTCCTGCCTAGATGCTGTAAAAGGCAGTCACTCCCTCGCGGCCGGCCTAGCATGACCGGATAGACCGCGGGGAAGGGAGCCATCAGGCCGTCTGGATGGAGGAACAGCTAAGTCTCTACCTCTTTCGGAGGTAGAGACCACAGGTACCCTGACAGTACCCCCCTCTCAGATACGCCCACCGGGCGGAATGAACCGGGACGAGATGGGAAGCGAGAGTGATACGCCCTGTGGAGACGGGGAGCATGAACATCCTCCTGAGGTACCCAACTCCTCTCCTCAGGACCATATCCCCTCCAATCAACCAGATATTGTACTCTCCCCCGGGAGATTCGAGAATCAATAATAGAGTTAACCTCATACTCCTCCTGACCCTCCACCTGAACGGGGCGAGGAGGGGCTATTGTGGAGGAAAATCTGTTACATATGAGTGGTTTCAGCAATGAAACGTGAAACGAGTTCGGGATGCGTAAGGTATTAGGAAGAGCTAAACGATACGCAACTGGATTGATACGGGTCAGCACCCTGTAGGGTCCAATATAACGAGGAGCGAACTTCATGGAGGGCACTTTTAAACGGATGTTCCTCGTGCTCAGCCATACCCTATCACCTGGAACAAAGACCGGAGCCGCCCTTCTACGTTTATCAGCGTGTTTCTTGACCAACATAGAGTTGTGCACAAGGATTTGTCGAGTTTGATCCCACAACTTCCTCAAATTGGCAACATGAACATCAACCGACGGCACCCCCTGGGAAGGGGAATCCGAAGGAAGAATAGACGGATGAAAACCATAATTCATGAAGAAGGGGCTTGAATGAGTAGAATCGCAAATGAGATTGTTGTGTGCAAACTCCGCCCAAGGAATCAAACCGACCCAATCATCCTGGTGTTCAGAAACAAAGCATCGTAAATATTGTTCGATTTTCTGGTTGGTACGTTCAGCAGCTCCGTTAGACTGAGGATGATAGGCAGAAGAAAAGTTTAATTTAATACCAAGTTGAGAGCAGAAGGACCTCCAAAAGCGGGAAACAAATTGGGAGCCTCTGTCCGATACAATTTGAGAGGGTATCCCATGTAGGCGAAAAATCTCCTTAGCGAATATTTCTGCCAATTCGGGAGAAGACGGGAGTTTAGGCAGGGGAATGAAGTGTGCCATCTTAGTAAACCTGTCAACCACGGTGAGGATAACAGTCTGTCTTTTAGAGATAGGTAGATCGACAATAAAGTCCATGGCCAAACAGGACCATGGTTTTTCTGGAACCTCCAAGGGGTGCAGGAATCCACATGGAAGCGTATGGGGTTGTTTGGTTTTAGTACAAACTTCACATGCAGCGATGAACTCCTCAATATCCCTCCGTAAAGCAGGCCACCAGAAGTCCTTAGAGATCAACGCGTAAGTTTTGCGAATACCAGGATGTCCCGCCATCTTGCTATTATGTAAACACTGTAAAAGTTCCAGTTGAAGAGCAGGAGGAACGAAATGACGGCCCGCAGGAGTCTGTTTAGGTGCTAGATGTTGCAACTTAATGATCTCGGCCAGTAATGGAGAATGAATCCTGAGATTCGTATTAGCAATGATATTGCATTTCGGAACTATAGAAGAAAGAACTGGTTCAGGTACAGTAGAAGGTTCATATTGGCGAGATAATGCATCGGCTTTAGAGTTTTTAGAACCAGGTCTGTAAGTCAGTACATAATTGAAGTGAGTCAGGAATAAGGACCAACGAGCTTGTCTAGAGGATAAGCGCTTAGCCTCCCCAATATAGGACAAGTTTTTGTGGTCCGTCAAAATCGTAATAGGGTGTAGGGTCCCCTCCAACAAATGTCTCCACTCCTTTAAGGCTTTAATGACTGCTAACAGTTCCCTTTCCCCGATGTCATATCTGCTCTCAGGCCCAGAAAATTTCTTAGAGAAAAAACCACAAGGGTGTAACGGTTTATCCACCCCTAACCTTTGAGACAGAACAGCCCCAACTGCTGTCTCAGAGGCATCGACCTCGAGCAAGAAAGGCAGAGTCGTATCAGGATGGACTAGAATGGGAGCCGAGGCAAAAAGTTCCTTGAGAGTCTTGAAAGCACCAAGAGCTTCCTTAGACCAGAACTTAGTATCAGCCCCTTGTTTGGTCATATTGGTAATAGGCGCAATGATAGAGGAGTATCCTTTAATGAAGCGCCTATAGTAGTTGGAAAAACCAATAAACCTTTGGATAGCCTTGAGTCCTTTGGGCAAGGGCCAGTCTAAAATAGATTGGAGTTTTACAGGATCCATTTTAAAACCCTCCCCAGAAATCACGTATCCAAGAAAGTCTACCTGAGACTGATCAAAACTGCACTTTTCCAATTTGCAATATAGACCATGTTGCAGCAGCTTGTGTAATACCTTTCTGACCTGTCTATGGTGAGTCTCAATCTCCTTAGAGTGTATTAGTATGTCGTCCAGGTAAACAATAACACAATCATGCTGAAACTCCCTGTTACATCACTGTTGTCCCCTGTTATGAAAGCTTTATTCTGTCGCATACTTTTGGTACTTTGGACACTGTTCTGACTGATTTACAGTCCTCGTATGGTCCAGCACGAACCCGCTATGTAAGCCTAGAGGTGGCCGCCATTTCGGGACTTTGCACGTGTTCGCGGCCATCTTACCTACAATCAGCGGTGGTCGCCCATAATCATCTGGAACCAAAAACGGAGACCCACACAGGCGAACACCGCTGAGACCTCCAGGATCACAGAACTCAGTGTTGGACGTACCGAACTATTCACCGTTCAGTAAAGCACTTGCCCTGCACATGGGGATTACAGCGACCCCAGGGATGACTACGGAAGACAAAGGGTTGTGGAGTTTTTACCGTCCGAACGAAGACCGACCGCAAGGCCTAAACGTATGGAACTATTTTCGGCTGAAAAGTCCGTGCGGTCGGTCTAAACTTTAGAAGCCCCTAACTTCCGAACCGCTCATCCGATCGGGCCAGTTTTTGGATATGTTGGCCTCCAGAACAAGATCTATCTAGCGATGCAGGGTGTATGGGTGTACCCCCTGGTTTTGGGGTACATCCAGAATATGGACAAAAGTATGTGTAATATAATTGTGTTACTTGGTTATCTGAGGGGAGGGGACATGTGGGTTGAACCCAATATGTGATTGGGTATTTTATGCCTCCCCTTGGGAGTGTCCTCTTTGTGTGTATTTACAATAAAAAGCAGGCTGGGCATCCCAGTCCTCAGTTCTCATTTTGACCCTCAATTCGCAGCCTCGACTCGTTTTGTGTGGGGAAAGGATATCCTAGCTGCACCATAGCTAGGGGGAGATTCTACACTTACAGGTCTCTACCGAGTATCGCTCCATTCTACTCTTCAAGCCGGGAACCAGGACATCCAAGCGATCAACCCTCCTGCTAGACTGGAGGCAATCGTAACAATTGGTGGCAGCAGTGGGATCATCCTGGAATTCCTAGAAGAGGTACAGAACGGATGGAGAGTAACTACGACAAATTGAAGCGCACCACGTTAAAGGACTTACTTGAGAGCCGAGGGGGACACGCGAACAGCCGCCCAAGGAGAGAGCTAATCGCGGAACTAACCGAAATGGACCAGAGTCTTACCATGGCCGAAGCCACTGCCACTTGCACCGATGAGAAAACCCGGTTGGTCCGGGAGAGGCTGCCCCTGTATGGGACAAATACAGAAAATACCAAAAAGGCAATCTACAATACAACAATAAAAATAGACATAGGGCAATATTGTTTGCAAAAGTTATGGGTTAATGGATAAGAATGATTTGCACTCACAAACCCAATTTGATTGTAGGCATATCACTAGAATCAATGTAGCGACTTCAGGACCTTGGAACCTCAGTAGCATGCATAGGAAGAATAAAAAATAAAAAATAATAATAGTGCAGGGTATCTCAGTAAAAAATATACAATTTATTTAATATCACACTTACAGAAACGAAGTGTCAAATAGGCACATCAGGTGGAAACACTTTGATCCAAAATCCACGAGAGCAGAATAGCCAAATAAAACAAATAAATACACAATATAAAAAAAATATATGATACACTGTACACTAAAAAAAGGCCCTACGCGTTTCGTTCAGGGTTGAACTTCCTCAGGGGCAAATATCCAGATGCTGTCCTTATGCAAGCATAATATGAAGTGCCAAATTTCTCCTTTTTAAGTTCGTTTTCGGCGCGAAGTAAGCAGCCCACTGTGTGTGTTTTGATCTGCACACAGGTGTATTTGCATTTTTTTGTTGTATATTCTTTCTGTTTTTCCTCTACTGCACCCACTGTGTGTGTTTTGATCTGCACACAGGTGTATTTGCATTTTTTGTTGTATATTGCCCCTGTATGGGCCAAACCCCTCCATGGAACTCATACGGCAATTAATGGCCGAGGCCGAGGCAGATGTCGAAAAGGCCAGAGCCCACGAACACAAAATGAAACTCGCCGACCGAACCCCCCCGGAGACAACGGAAATCCCAAAGATTCCTTTCGCAGCATTTAAGCCGTTTGTGGAGAGTGAAATGGGGATTGACGAGTTCTTGGCCGATTTTGAACGGCAATGTGCACTGCACCAAATCCCCGCAACAGCTTGGCCAAAGATACTAGCCGGGAAACTGGCGGGTCGAGCTATGGAGGCTTTTCGGACTCTCAGCCCCGAGGAAGCGGAGCAATATCAGACGGTAAAAGACACCCTACTTAAGAGATATGCCGTAACCCCCGACACTTATCGCAGACAATTCCGCAACACCAGTAAGAAAGTAAATGACACCCATGCTGAATGGGCTCACCGCATGCGGAGGGCGGCTACCCACTGGATGAATGGGTGCCGTGCCGTTACCGCAGCCGAAGTGTTGGAACTGTTTTTATTAGAGCATTTTTATGACGGGTTGGCACCAAAGGATAGAGAGTGGGTAAAGGATCGGCGTCCGAGCGATCTCAATGCGGCAGCCCGACTAACTGTTTTTATTAGAGCATTTTTATGACGGGTTGGCACCAAAGGATAGAGAGTGGGTAAAGGATCGGCGTCCGAGCGATCTCAATGCGGCAGCCCGAACATCGGGACGCTCAAGTTCACGAATACCCCCACTCTCGAATAGCCACCCGGCCCGAACTCCGAGAAAACCCTAGACCAAACCCCCAACCCGAGTTTCGTACCCCAGTGCCGGCCGGACCTACTCGATATGCCGGGCCACCCAGCCAGTACCCCCAAGAGCGTACCCGCCCCACTTGCCACAAATGCAAGCAGCCGGGGCACTTCATTTCCAACTGCCCCCTAAACAACAACCTCCCGGGTAACAACCGCCCCGCCCGTGCTTTTTGTGTAGACCAAGCAAATACTATGGAAGAGTATCTGGGACCATTACATGAAGCTAACCCTGTGTATGCCGCAACCGACAACCGACAGCACCATCGACAGGAGGTACTGTTGGAAGGCCGCCCGGCACAAGGATTGAGAGACACCGGGGCCACCATCACTCTAGTCCAGGGGAAGCTCGTACCACCACATAAACGCTCCACAGACACGGTGGCGGTCCGAGTGGCTGGAGGGGACATATACAAATTACCCACAGCAAAAGTACATCTTGATTGGGGTGCGGGAAAAGGACTTGTGAGGGTGGGGATCATGGACAGTTTACCCGCTGAGGTCTTACTGGGCAACGACCTGGGCCCTATGACTTCGGCATTTGCCCCCTCCTATAACTCCGAGGCATATCCGGTTACCACCCGGTCCCAGGCAGGACGGGCTCGAGAGGCTTCACCGGTGCGGGAGACTCAGGTAAGACCGATCCCGACTGTACCTACCTTCCCCGACCCATTACCCTGGGATACCCCTACCGCCTTCGAGGCTGAGACTAAAACTGACCCCACTATCCAGAAATACAGAGAGCGGGCCGACACTGGGACGGGGGGATCCGACCAAGAGATATTTGTATGGGAACAGGGGAGACTGTACCGACAGACGGAAAAGAAAGGGAACCGTAGGAGGCAGTTAGTAATCCCTAACAAATATCGACGAGATATCCTCCGGATAGGCCACGACATTCCCCTAGCCGGACATTTGGCAGTAACCCGGACCCTTAAACGTATCACCCATACCTTCTTTTGGCCAGGGGTACATACCGATGTGCGTACATACTGTAGTACGTGCGAAGTGTGCCAGAGGGTCGGCAAAAGAGGAGACCACCCCAAGGTACACCTCATAAATATGCCCCTCATCGAAGAACCATTCAGTAGAGTGGCCATTGACCTGATAGGACCCCTCGCCACTCCCAGCCCCTCCGGGAAACGATATATCCTCACTATTGTGGATTACGCTACCCGCTACCCGGAGGCGGTGGCTCTATCTAATATCCAGGCAGACACGGTAGCCAATGCGCTGGTCCAAGTCTTCTCTCGTGTAGGATTTCCCCGAGAAATCCTGTCCAACCGAGGCACCCAGTTCACGGCGGAACTAACGCAACAGCTGTGGCAGGTCTGTAAAATAAAATCCCTACTCAGTTCCCCATATCACCCCCAAACCAACGGACTATGCGAAAGGTTTAACGGGACCCTTAAGCAAATGTTAAAGACGTTTACCCAGGAATATAGGGACTGGGAACGTTTCTTGCCACACCTCCTATTCGCTTATCGGGAGGTGCCGCAGGAAACTACCGGATTCTCCCCGTTCGAACTGCTGTATGGACGCAAGGTCCGGGGCCCCCTAGACCTGATCCGAGAGCATTGGGAGGGGGAGACGGAGAACACAGGAGTCCCCATCATACCATATGTCCTAGAGCTTAGGGACCGCATGGAGCAGCTAGCCAGGTCGGTCCGGGCTAACCTCCAGGCGGCCCAGAAGCGACAGAAAGTCTGGTATGATAGAGGAGCACGGAAAAGGAGCTTTGAGATAGGGCAAAAAGTAATGGTTCTTAAACCCGTCAAAACAGACAAATTACAGGCAGCCTGGCAGGGCCCCTACCAAATAATAGAAAAGAAAGGAGATACCACGTACGTGATTGCCAGCTGCCACGACCCGAGCTTAAAGAAACTGTTCCATATTAACATGTTGAAAGCATATCTCCAACGCCCCGAAGATGTGCTGGCCATATGTAGTCCCGCAGCCGAAGACCCCGATAACTTGCCCATTCCCGACTTACTTACCCAGGACCAACCGGCCGATATAGTGGGCCAAGTACAGATAGGCGAGCGGCTTAACCCAGTAGAGAGGGAGCAATTGCAGCAATTGCTCCGAGAAAAACAGGCAATGTTCTCCCAAAAGCCAGGGTTCACCAATCTAGCCACCCACCAGGTAGATACCCCCGGACAGCAACCCTTGAGGCAGGCCCCCTACCGCATCCCCGAGGCGGTCAGAGTGGGGATGAAACAAGAAATCACGGAAATGCTGAACCTAGGAGTCATTGAGTCCTCCGATAGTCCCTGGGCATCCCCGGTAGTACTAGTACCCAAAAAGGACGGTACTACCAGATTCTGTGTGGACTATCGGAAACTTAATGATAAAACCGTGACAGACGCCTACCCCATGCCCAGGGTAGACGAGTTACTGGATTGCATAGCCCAGGGGAACTACCTAACCACCATTGACCTGTGTAAAGGTTACTGGCAGATTCCCCTGGCCAGGGAGGCTATCCCCAAGTCGGCATTCGTCACCCCGTTTGGCCTATATCACTTCAAGGTTATGCCATTCGGGATGAAGAATGCCCTGGCCACGTTCCAGCGCTTGGTGGATAGACTCCTTGATGGCTTCCAGGGTTTCGCCTGTGCATACCTGGACGACATAGCGATCCATAGCGCGTCCTGGGAGGAACACCTAACCCATGTAGGGATGGTCTTAGATCAGATTCGGGCCGCCGGCTTGACTCTGAAACCAGAGAAGTGCCATTTTGGCATGGCTGAAGTGCAGTATCTGGGGCATAGGGTGGGGTGCGGGAAACAACGACCAGAACCTGCTAAGGTAGAGGCAGTTGCCAATTGGCCCACCCCCACCACCCAGACACAAGTACTAGCCTTTTTAGGTACCGCAGGGTACTATCGGAAGTTTGTGCCTGACTATAGTGCCATTGCCAAACCCCTGACAGACTTGACAAAGAAAAACCTTCCTCGACAGGTCCTGTGGTCTCCCCACTGTGAAATAGCGTTTCAAACTTTAAAAACTGCTCTTGTGAATGCTCCCGTGTTGGCCGCCCCAGCCCCTAACAAACGTTTTATCGTCCACACAGACGCTTCCATGTTCGGGCTGGGAGCCGTCCTCAGCCAAGTAGGCGAAGACGGAGGGGAACACCCTATTGCCTACATCAGTCGTAAGCTCCTGCCACGCGAAGTTAGCTATGCCGCCGTGGAAAAGGAGTGCTTGGCACTGGTGTGGGCACTAAAGAAACTGACTCCTTATCTGTACGGGCAAGAATTCACTCTGGTTACGGACCACAATCCCTTGGTATGGTTAAACCGGGTCTCTGGAGATAATGGCCGATTGTTACGGTGGAGCTTGGCTCTACAACCCTTTAATTTTACCATCACTTATCGACCCGGGAAACAGAATGGCAATGCCGATGGATTGTCCAGGCAAACCGATATCAGCCCAGCCTAACCAGAAGTCTGGACAGCCTTAGTCTACCCCGAAAAGGGGTCAGACGGTGTCTGCCAGAGTGTTCCACAAGGAGGGAGCATTGTTACATCACTGTTGTCCCCTGTTATGAAAGCTTTATTCTGTCGCATACTTTTGGTACTTTGGACACTGTTCTGACTGATTTACAGTCCTCGTATGGTCCAGCACGAACCCGCTATGTAAGCCTAGAGGTGGCCGCCATTTCGGGACTTTGCACGTGTTCGCGGCCATCTTACCTACAATCAGCGGTGGTCGCCCATAATCATCTGGAACCAAAAACGGAGACCCACACAGGCGAACACCGCTGAGACCTCCAGGATCACAGAACTCAGTGTTGGACGTACCGAACTATTCACCGTTCAGTAAAGCACTTGCCCTGCACATGGGGATTACAGCGACCCCAGGGATGACTACGGAAGACAAAGGGTTGTGGAGTTTTTACCGTCCGAACGAAGACCGACCGCAAGGCCTAAACGTATGGAACTATTTTCGGCTGAAAAGTCCGTGCGGTCGGTCTAAACTTTAGAAGCCCCTAACTTCCGAACCGCTCATCCGATCGGGCCAGTTTTTGGATATGTTGGCCTCCAGAACAAGATCTATCTAGCGATGCAGGGTGTATGGGTGTACCCCCTGGTTTTGGGGTACATCCAGAATATGGACAAAAGTATGTGTAATATAATTGTGTTACTTGGTTATCTGAGGGGAGGGGACATGTGGGTTGAACCCAATATGTGATTGGGTATTTTATGCCTCCCCTTGGGAGTGTCCTCTTTGTGTGTATTTACAATAAAAAGCAGGCTGGGCATCCCAGTCCTCAGTTCTCATTTTGACCCTCAATTCGCAGCCTCGACTCGTTTTGTGTGGGGAAAGGATATCCTAGCTGCACCATAGCTAGGGGGAGATTCTACACTTACAGGTCTCTACCGAGTATCGCTCCATTCTACTCTTCAAGCCGGGAACCAGGACATCCAAGCGATCAACCCTCCTGCTAGACTGGAGGCAATCGTAACACTCCCTAAGTACCTCATTAATCAAATCTTGAAATACTGCAGGAGCATTGCATAGTCCAAATGGCATAACAGTGTATTCGTAATGGCCATACCGGGTATTGAATGCCATCATCCACTCGTGACCTTGCTGGATTCTCACCAAATTGTAAGCCCCTCTGAGATCTAACTTGGTGAAGATTTTGGAGCCTTTAAGACGATCAAATAACTCGGTAATCAGTGGGATAGGATAGGCATTTCTGACAGTTATTTTATTCAAGCCTCGGTAATCGATACAAGGTCTCAGCGTGCCATCCTTCTTCTTAATGAAAAAGAACCCAGCCCCAGCCGGAGAAGAAGACCTCCTGATGAATCCCTTTTCTAAATTCTCCCGAATATACTCCTCTAGAACCGAGTTTTCCTGAACAGACAAAGGATATACATGGCCCCTCGGAGGCATAGTGCCGGGTAGCAGCTTAATCTTACAGTCAAATGACCTGTGTGGAGGCAAAGAATCGGCATTGTTCTTGTCAAACACTGCCCTTAAGTCTAGGTAAAGGTCTGGTATTTGTCTTTCTGTGGACTGAGTAGGATTCTCCGGTATGTTAATATTAGCTAATGGAGAAACCTTGCACAAACACCGATCCTGGCAGCCCTGGCCCCACGAGAGTATCTCTCCTAACTCCCAATCGATAATAGGGTTATGTTTTTTCAACCATGGGTACCCCAGAACTATGGGAACGGAAGGAGACGAAATGAGCAGAAGAGATAAATTCTCCACGTGTAGGATACCAACATTTAAATCAATGGGTACGGTCTCACGAAAGATAACAGGGTCTAGTAGTGGTCTACCATCTATGGCCTCAACGGCCAAAGGTGTCTCCCTTAGCTGGGATGGAAAATTGTTCTTACTAGCAAAGGCTTGGTCGATAAAATTCTCAGCAGCACCGGAATCTATCAATGCCATAGCCCTTACTACTTCCTTCCCCCAAGTTAAGGAAACTGGTAGCAGAAGCCTGTGATCCTTATAATTAGGAGTAGAGGACAAAATAGAAACACCCAAGGCCTGTCCTCTAGAGGGACTTAGGTGCGAGCGTTTCCCGGGCGGTTAGAACAGTTCGAGAGTAAATGACCCTTGGCTCCACAATACATACACAAACCCTCTCTTCTCCTGTGCTGTCTTTCCTCCTCAGAGAGGCGGGTATACCCTATCTGCATAGGTCAGTAAGCAAAGATATCGTGGAGTCAGGACTTGGAAAAGCAGGAGCTAACCTAAAAGAAGGTCTCTGGTTCCTCTCTCGAGTGTTCTGTCTCTCTCTTAGACGTTCATCTATACGAGAGATGAACAAAATTAAATCCTCTAAATTCACAGGGAGTTCTCTGGTAGCAACCTCATCAAGGATTACATCAGATAGGCCATTCAAAAATACATCCATATACGCCTGCTCATTCCACTTGATTTCTGCCGCCAGAGACCTGAACTCTAGTGCATAATCCACCAGTGTTCGGTTCTCCTGTCTCAGGCGCAACAGTAATCTGGCTGCATTAACCTTTCTACCTGGAGGGTCAAATGTTCTTCTAAAAGCAGCTACAAATGCGTTATAGTTATAAACTAATGGGTTATCGTTCTCCCATAGTGGGTTGGCCCATCTCAGAGCTTTCTCAATGAGTAGGGTGATAATAAATCCTACTTTTGCCCTATCTGTAGGATAAGAGCGAGGTTGCAATTCAAAGTGGATACTAATTTGGTTTAAAAAACCACGACACTTCTCAGGAGCCCCACCATAGCGTACTGGGGGGGTAATGCGAGAAGAAGCACCCACTGTGGTTACCTCTAGACCTGAACAGACAGGAGAAACAGGGGTATTACGTATCTCCTCTGGTGGGTTATTGGCACAAGCTAATAGAGCCTGTAGCGCAAGCGCCATCTGATCCATTCTGTGATCCATGGCTTCAAACCTAGGATCAGGAGCAGCCAGCTGACTGTTTGTACTTGCAGGATCCATTGGCCCTGTCGTAATGTCAGGATCGGGACAGGGATCCAACACGCAGAGTACAAACAGTAGCCAGATACGTATACCGGACCTTAGAATGGCCGGACTAACGTAAGTAGTACAGTCTAGAATGGTCAAAGACAAGCCGAGGTCGAGGGTAACAGAAGACAGGTAAGCGAGAGACAAGCCGAATCAAGGGTAACAGAGATAAGCAGAGTAAGGTAAACAAGCCGGGTCAAAACCAAAAGGGATAATAGAATACACAAGCACTGAGTGACTAGAACAAGCTAGAACCACGACAGGGCAATGAGCTAATGAAAGAAGCTCTGTTAAATACCCTGTTCAGAGCAGTAACCACGCCTCCAAGGCGTCCTGATTGGTCCTGCAGCCATTGACTGACAGGTTGTTCCGGGGGAGTGTCCTGATGACTACTTCCTGCCTAGATGCTGTAAAAGGCAGTCACTCCCTCGCGGCCGGCCTAGCATGACCGGATAGACCGCGGGGAAGGGAGCCATCAGGCCGTCTGGATGGAGGAACAGCTAAGTCTCTACCTCTTTTGGAGGTAGAGACCACAGGTACCCTGACACCCCGTCGATGAGTGTGAACTCAGGTTCAGGAACGAGGAGGTAAGACGACCGCTGTTTTAGACGGCGGACCCACTAGGGGTATTGGATACCGATTGTGCGGTAGGCCCATAAGGGGTTATTTGGAATCTGCCCCCTCCAGTGGAGGGAAGGAGCGAAGGCGCACCGCTCAATTAAACGCCCTGTAGTCAGCCCGTTTAATTTTGGTTTGGAGTCAGGCGGGGTTCTGGTGTAAATAGCCCTAGCCGGACACCGGTGTCTTGTCTAGACTAGCGTTCTAGGGTGTATATTTTGTTCGCTAGGTCGGAGGGACCGGGAGACTAAGCGGCGTCTGTGTAAATTCGGTCCGCTAGATCTCAACCTATCGTGGCTAAGTGGGAAGGCATGTAAATTTGGAACCCACTAGATTTTTGATAGAGTAAATAGACTAAAAGGGTGCTGTTGTAAATTCCGCCCTCTAGTTCGCTATATGTGGTGCTTGGGCAGTGTGGCTAACCAAAACGTATGTAGATAGTTTTAGGTAGTCCATCAAGGTACTGGCCAATAGATTAGTTGGGAATTGTAAATGTGCTAAAGATTGTTGTAGTAGCTTGTATATCTTGCTAGATAGCGTGAGCTCTGCCGTCTAGCGAGAGTGTGAATAGTGTGTAACTGTATTATAGCGCACGGTACCATAACCATGTATAATTACTGACACTGTAAATAAGTACTAATAATTGTCGTCTATGTTGTATGTTTAACACCATAACCACTACTAATTGAACTGTGACTTTAAATTGTACTCTAACCAATGCTAACCGCACTATAACTACTGTTTGTAAAGACGATGTTACTGGGGTATGTTATAGACGGGTAATTCAGATATAGGGAATTATAGCGTGGGTGACTGTATAGTTTCGCCAAAGGGCACAGTATTAGTTATTTAGTGACTGGTGTAACAGCTGTGTGTACGGGAATTCCCTGAGTGTTTTGTTGTGTGCATTTCGCTTAGTAACTGTACCACGTGGTGCTGTTGCCGAGGGAACGGGTGTGACCGTTGGAAGAGTGTTTGTTTAGTTTCTGTTGGAGACGACGCTTCATTGTTAAGTATGGGCGCGTCAGATTCAACGGTTTTGGATCCCTTAGGATGTATGTTAAAGAACTTTAAAAAGGGATATACCGTATGTGATTTTGGGGTAAAGATGTCTCCAGCACACCTGACTACTTTATGTAGTAGGGAATGGCCTACTTTGGTTGCCGCATGGCCACCACGTGGCAGTTTGGATCCTAATCTGGTACAGCGTGTACACGTGGCTGTATCAGGTAGGCCTGAACTTTACGGCCAGTTTCCATATATTGATTGTTGGAGGCAGGCCGTAAATGACTCGCCAAAATGGATCCGAGTATGCCACGAGGAACAATGTCGCCTCATGGTGGCCAGGACTCGCTTGTCCACTAAGGCCGTAATCACGCCCATTTTGGACACGCCCCCTGAGTCTGAGATCCCCATGCCGCCCCCTTACTCCTCCTCCACCGGAAGAGGAAGAGGAGGTGCTGTTGGAAACACTCCTCCCCTTGCCCCGTTGTCCCCACCTACTCCCTCCTCTAGCTCAGAGCCCAGCCCTCTTGTTTCAAACCCTCCCCTTCCGATACCTACTTCCGTTAACTCCACCTACCCAGATTTGGCGCCATATCTAGTTTCCGGTCAGGCTCCTCCTAGCCCAGCCCGGAATATTCTACTCACCAACCTTCCCCTTAGTAAAGCGTCCCCATCCCCTTGTCTTACTACCCCTCGACCGGAACCCCTAACTGACACATCTCAACGAAGCCCCATACTAACCCGACAAATGACTGGTACCCTACAACCCCGACATTATCAGATGCCTCTTCGATTGACTCCTGGCCCGACCCATAACTCCTCTTACACCGAAAAGCCTCAAGCCATGACGGATTTGTTTACCTCAATAGTCCAGACACACAATACCACTTGGGCTGATTGCCAGCAATTGTTGATGACATTATTTAATAATGAGGAAAGGACAAGGATAAATCAAGCGGCAATTAAAGCGCTGGAAGAAGTGGCCCGTACACAAAATCAGGCCAACCCGGCAGCATGGGCCGCAGCCCATTATCCAAACACCGATCCAAATTGGAATGCCAATGGCGCAGACATGGTCCATTTAAAAGCTTACAGGGATGCTATTATTGCTGGCATGAAAGCTGGAGGAAAGAAGGCGATTAACATGTCTAAGACGGCTGAGGTATTACTGTGATGAATCGCCCAGTGTCTTTTATGACCGATTATTGGAGGCATACCGTTTGTATACCCCCTTTAATCCGGAGGCTCCTGAGAATTCCCGGATGGTTAACTCTGCCTTTGTCAGCCAAGCCTACAGAGATATAAAGCGCAAGCTACAAAAGTTAGAAGGGTTCGTAGGGATGTCCATAACCCAACTAATGGAGGTAGCAAACAAGGTATACATGAATAGGGAAACCGAGACAAAGAAGGAGGAAGAGCGTAAGATGCGTAGAAAAGCAGATATGCTAGCGGTAGCGATTGCAGGCGTAGATAGGAGGGAAAAGGAAGTGTATAGGGGAACGGATAAAGGCGAGAGTAAATGGAATGGGGAACCCCTGAGTAGGAATCAATGCGCGTACTGTAGGGAAGAAGGGCATTGGAGAAGTGAGTGTCCACGAAGGGAACAGTATGAGAGAGACAGACCTAGGGCAGGATATAGTAATTATAGAGGCAGAGCGAGAGGTAGAGGAGGTCCTGGAGGGAATAGTGGTAACAATAGAGGAAGGGTTAGAGAAGATAGGTACTACCCAGCAGTGCAGAGACCCCGCGATAGAGAAGATAGGGACTTTGTGGGGTTGGCTGACACAGTCATGGAGGACTATTGATACCGACCGGGCTCCATCCCCCTTGGCCGAGCGGAGCCTATGGTCGATGTAGCAATAGGGGGAAAAAGGAGTGCTTTCATGATTGATACTGGTGCTGAACATTCGGTGGTGACTGACTTAGTTGCTCCTCCATCTGGAAGAACTATCACCGTAATAGGAGCAACTGGAAGGAGTGCTGCTAAACCGGTTCTTAAAAGTCGACTCTGTACATTGGGAGGCCACGTAGTGAAACATCAATTCCTTTATATGCCTGAATGTCCAGTCCAACTGCTAGGACGTGATTTGTTGTCAAAATTACAAGCACAGATAACGTTTCTACCTAATGGAACAACATCTTTAAAGTTCAATGGACCTTCAGGTATAATGACACTATCTGTACCAAAGGAAGAAGAGTGGCGACTTTATACAGTGTTGACTAGCCAAAACCCTAAGAGTGATGAATCCTTGTTCAATATACCAGGAGTGTGGGCAGAGAACAACCCACCAGGACTTGCTCGCAGTATTCCACCAATTCGAATTGAACTGAAACTTGGGGTTTATCCAGTGAGCTTAAGACAATATCATATCCCACAAAAGGCCAAGAAGAACATACAATCATATTTGGATAAGTTCATAAGGTATGGTATCCTAAAATTCTGTACTTCCCCCTGGAACACCCCATTGTTGCCTGTTCAAAAGCCCGGTACAGATGAGTATCGCCCTGTGCAGGACTTGAGAGCAGTCAATGATGCGGTCGTAAGTATACACCCAGTTGTGCCCAATCCATATAACCTGCTTGCTTTAATTCCGGGTGGTGCTACCTATTTTACTGTCCTAGATCTCAAAGATGCCTTCTTTTGCCTTCGAATTGCTGCGTAAAGCCAGTGTATCTTTGCATTCCAATGGGAAAATGCTGTAACGGGCTCAAAACGCCAGATGACTTGGACAAGACTGCCCCAAGGGTTTAAAAATTCACCTACCCTATTTGGATCAGCTTTAAGTCAAGACTTACTGGATTTCAAGTCCATCCCAGGAGAGTGTGTACTATTGCAATACGTAGATGATTTGTTGATAGCGGCAGTTACTAGAGAAATATGTCCGCAAGCAACACATGATTTACTACACATTCTCTGGAAGGCAGGATACAAGGTGTCCAGGAAGAAAGCTCAGTTGTGTCAGCCAACTGTCAAGTATCTGGGATTCCATATCTCTGAAGGTCAAAGAATAATAGGGCCAGAGAGAAAAGAAGCTGTATGCCAAATACCAATACCCAAGAATAGAAGACAAGTGCGGGAATTCTTGGGGGCAGCAGGCTTCTGTAGGATATGGATTCCCAGTTATGCGATATTGGCGAAACCTCTTTATGCAGCTATAAAAGGTACAGAGCACGATCCCTTCCTGTGGACCCCTGAACAGCAAAAGGCATTTGAAGATGTGAAGAAGGCTTTGATGAGTGCCCCAGCATTAGGTCTACCTGATCATACACGCCCATTCAACTTATATGTACACGAGCAAAGAAGAATGGCTGTGGGAGTATTGACACAGTACTTGGGATCATGGCAACGACCTGTTGCATATATGTCTAAACAACTGGATGCAGTGGCCAGTGGTCTTCCACCTTGTCTAAGAGCCGTAGCTGCCGCCGCCCTGCTGGTAGCCGAAGCTAATAAACTCACTCTGGGTCAGGAACTCTATGTGCGAGTCCTGCACGCAGTACAAACGTTGCTAGACTATAAAGGCAATCATTGGTTTAGTAACAGCCGCATGACTAAGTATCAAGCTATGTTGTGTGAAAACCCAAGAGTGCATCTAGAGACTGTTAACACCTTAAACCCAGCTACCCTTTTGCCACAACCTACTGAGAGTCAACATGATTGCCTGGAGGTGATGGATGAAGTATTCCCAAGTAGACCAGATCTTCGTGACTTTCCCATCCAGAACCCTGATGTCCAGTACTATACGGACGGCAGTAGTTATGTGAAAGAAGGGATTCCCTATGCAGGATATGCAGTAACAACCATAGACAAGGTGATAGAAGCTCGGCCATTGTCAAAAGGAACATCGACACAGAAGGCAGAACTAATTGCACTAACACGAGCGTTACAATTGGCGGAAGGTTTAAGAGTGAACATCTACACGGACTCCAAGTATGCGTTTTTTTTTTTTGTTTTTTTTTTATTTTATTTTTTTATTTTTAGTTTTTTTTAAATTCTTTATTTTTGTTGTGCATGTTATAACAAAAGAGCTTGCACAGCCACGACAGCATGGGCAAGTACAATAGTGACAGTAGAGAAAGACATCATCATGGCATATGTAAAACAGCACAAATTTTTTAGTTAATGAGATCTATATGTTAACAGTTTATGCTCTCATTTAGTTTAAGTGAGTTAGTAAGTTACACATGTCTGGGAAGAGTTTTCAGAGGAGTGACAAAGAGGGAGACAGGTTAAGTAAAGAGGCAGACGGTGGATCTAGCACCTTTTTAGGTAAGGTTATACATAGGATTGATTAAAATCGCTTAGGTATATTCAATACATGACATGGCATAGAAGGGTTGTACATTTTTGAACTGAACTAGTTGTAGGTATAATCTGTGTGTAGCAGAATCAACATAGGTTTCAGGTTATACGTTTTTTGTACCCTTATGCGAAGTCTAAATATTATGTCATGCTCGCTGCTTTGGATGGGTGTCTGTGCCCTAGGGTTTGTTAGTGTAGCTTATTACATACGGACGCAAGTATGCGTTTTTAACCACTCATGCCCACGGAGCTTTGTATAAAGAAAGAGGATTATTGAACTCAGAGGGTAAAGAAATCAAGTACGCAGCTGAGATATTACAACTACTGGAAGCCGTGTGGGAACCGAAAGAAGTTGGTATTATACATTGTCGGGCGCATCTGAAAGGTGATGGTGATGTAACCAAAGGAAATCGGATGGCAGATAATGCAGCTAAGCGTGCCGCTGAATCAGGAAGACAGGAGTATGTGGAACATATAGCTGCTCTTATACCGACTCCACTGTCTCAATGGACTCCAGTTTATACAGCTCAAGAAGAAGAGTGGTTAAAGACTGAAACTGGGAAGTACTTGGAGAACAATTGGTATCAGTTAGAAGATGGAAGAATAGTTATTCCAGCATCACTAGCTGTAGAAATTGTCCAGAACTATCACAACGGGACACATTCTGGAAGAGATAGTATGGAAGAATCTCTCAGGAAACATTTCTACATACCAAGATTGTCCAACTTGACTCAAGCCATTGTACAAAGATGTGTGATATGTGCCAAGAATAACGCAAGGCAAGGACCAGTGAAACCACCGGGAGTCCAGTACATGGGTGGACTCCCTATGTCCGATCTTCAAATAGACTATACGGTAATGCCTAAATCCAGTGGACATCGCTACCTACTAGTAGTTGTGTGTACCTACTCAGGTTGGGTAGAAGCATGTCCTACTCGAACAGAGAAAGCAGGATAAGTTGTACGATTCCTGTTTGCGGGAAATGATACCCCGATATGGACTACCATGCTCTATAGGATCGGATAATGGTCCAGCCTTTGTTCACCAGTGCCTACAACAACTGACTCATATGCTTGGTATTAAGTGGAAGCTTCATACGGCATATAGACCTCAGAGCTCTGGTAAAGTAGAAACTATTAAGAACCAATTGGCAAAGATGTGTCAAGAGATTCAGCTTAAGTGGAATGTTCTTTTTCCCATAGCTCTGTTGCGTACACCTACCAGAAGGATGGGTCTCTCACCTTTTGAAATCATGTATGGGCGTCCACCTCCCGTACTTGGTAACTTAAGGGGGGATTTGAGTCAGTTGGGAGAAGGAATTACCTGGCAGCAGGTTGTAGAGTTGGGTAAAACTATGGAGGAGGTACAGAAATGGGTACAAGATAGATTACCTGTGAATATTTATCCCACTGTTCATAGTTATCATCCAGGAGATCAAGTATGGATTAAAGAGTGGAACAGTGTACCGTTAGGGCCTAAGTGGAGGGGTCCTTATGTTGTTCTTTTGTCTACCCCTACAGCTATAAAGGTGGCTGAAGTGACTCCGTGGATTCATCACTCCAGGGTTAAACCAGCAGCAGTAGATTCTTGGCAAGCTACACCAGATCCAGAGAATGCCTGCAAGATCCGATTAAAGCGCACGACTCAGTCGGAGTGACGAGGAGATATCGGGATTTCAAGTGTGTTTAAAGAGATCAGCAAGTGAGTGTTTTGACGGCCATAATAAAGCCTGACCACTTACCCACGTGACATAGCCAGAGTGTCTTGAAGGGACCTCTGTGAAGGGAAGAGAGGACCTGAAGAACTCCATTCCTTGCAGCCCTTACATCCTGGAAGCTGAGGTGCCATCACACGGACGAAGAATGAGGATGAAGACGTCGAAATAAGTGCTCTTGATAATGTATATTTTTGTGATTTTAATTATTCAGGAAGGTAGAGGTACCGACACACCTAGCTGTGAGGTTTGCATTAAGACTACTATAACAGGTAATCATATTTCCCAGACCCTAATTTGGCATTCACAATATGAGTGTAAAGGATATGTATCTAGGTGTAGATACTTAGGTATAGATTATAGTGTATGCCATTTGGGAGTAGGAGAACCTACGTGCTTCAGTCCAGAGTATTTGGTTGACCCTCCGGAATGGAGACCCACAGGGGACCCTAATAAATAAGACATAATATTAGAAACCGTACATTCTTCGGGTGTTCTGCTATTTGATGCATGTAAGGCGATATCTAGTGGTAGAAAACCGTGGAATGTATGCGGGGATCTTAAATGGGAAAGAGCGTATGGGTCCAATGATAAGTATATTTGTCCCAGTAGTAAAAACAAGTATGTAAATCCAAAATGCCCAGATAGGGATTATAATTATTGTCCATATTGGTCTTGTGTGGGGTGGGCAACTTGGGGACAGACAGTAGATAGGGATATGATTGTTAATAAGTTGCCTACCAAACCATATTGTAAGTCTATGGAGTGTAACCCAGTCCATATACTTATTAATAATCCTGAACAATTTATAGATAGGTTCGGAAACTTATTTGGGTTTCAGATATATGGGACGGGTTTGGATCCTGGGACAATATTATTTATAGGGATAGAGACCGATACCGTAGCATCCCAAACTCATCAGGTGGTTTTCCATTCTTTTTATGAAGAGATGAGTGTAGAAAATAAGATCCCCCATAATGCTAAGAACCTGTTTATTGATTTAGCTGAAAGTATTGCTGGTAGTCTTAATGTGACCAACTGCTATGTGTGTGGAGGTACTAACATGGGAGACCAATGGCCCTGGGAAGCAAAGGAGGTAATGTATTCTGGTTCTGAGACAATTGAACAAATAATATATACTCAAGCCGATTATCAAATGAGTGTTAGAAGTAAATCTGAGTGGCGATTAAAGACCTCCATTATAGGTTATGTTTGCATAGCAAGGAAAGGAATAATGTTTAATACATCTGTAGGATAACTGACTTGTCTAGGGCAAAAAGCTTATGATGATAATACAAAGAATACAACCTGGTGGTCGGCTTCAAATGTCTGAGAACCACCTAACCCGTTTGCAAGTTATACCAATTTAAAGGACGTGTGGTTTGATCTATCTATCACATCTAGTTGGAAAGCCCCGGCAAATTTGTACTGGATCTGTGGTAAGAAAGCCTATTCAGAGTTACCACAGGACTGGGAAGGGGCATGTGTGTTAGGTATGCTCAAACCATCCTTCTTCTTGTTGCCTATTGAAACAGGAGAGACTTTGGGAGTTAAAGTATATGATGTGAATCATAGGAAGAAAAGAGGACCCCTAGAGATAGGTACCTGGGAAGATAATGAATGGCCTCCCCAGCGTATTATAGATTATTATGGGCCAGCTACATGGGCAGAGGATGGTACTTTTGGATATAGAACCCCAATATATATGCTCAACCGTATTATAAGATTACAGGCAGTGGTTGAGATAATTACCAATGAGACATCGCAAGCGCTCAATCTCCTAGCGAAGCATAATACTAGGATGAGGACAGCCGTTTACCAAAATAGATTAGCTTTGGATTACCTATTGGCAGTAGAGGGAGGTGTATGTGGGAAGTTTAACCTAAGCAATTGCTGTCTTCAAATTGATGAAGGGCAAGCAATAGCTGAGCTTACTAGCCATATGGTTAAACTAGCGCATGTGCCTACTCAGGTATGGAAAGGGTATAATCCAAGTAGTTGGTTTGGTAATTGGTATGAGCAGTTTGGAGGACTTAAGGCATTGGTAGGTGGAGTCATGCTAATCTTAATGCTGTGTCTTCTCCTACCATGTCTTGTTCCTTTGGTAGTTAGGTCTGTGCAGGGCATTATAGAAAATATAGCAGAGAGAAAGGCTGCTGCACAGATAATGGCCATATATAGATATGAGGCTCTAAATCAGGGAGAACCAGTACAGGAAGAGGAATGTTGAGGGATTCATGTCTTTAGGGAGTCGCAAGGTCTGGTCTGGTTCATGGCAACCTGAGGTATATGCAAACTATGGTTAAGTGATGCCTCCGGAATTGTGAAAATATCACAGGCATCAAAGGGGGGAATGTGGTGGAATCTCGGTAAAAATAAATTTAGTAGGCCGAGATTACCACGTGGCATGTGTATGTGCATATACTGGTGTATCGGTCGGTTGGTTGCACGTGGCAAAGATACAATCAGTAGTGTACGGAGCATGTGCGAGAATACAGGATGTAGTATTCCCCTCCTTGTGCTGGGCAAGCCATGTGGTCAAACAGGAAGTTAGTTCTTGTTCGATTGATTAGGTAAGAGTATGTGTGGGTGGAGCTTATTATGGGAGGAGTTACATGCCTATATAAGCTGCCTACACTATTGTCCGGGGCTCAGATCTTGTTGTATTTTGGTGACATTAGTCCCTCTGAGTCCCGTTCGGTGAATCGAATAAAGAATCTCTTCCTTCCTGAAGAAACCTGTGTCCATCTCTCTGTGCTTGGCTTCCGTCAGTTTCTCCGGTATCAATTGCACACTCACCATTTCCAGAGGCCTTAAAGAATGGCTCAGAACTGTATATGCACTTCATCCACCATTGGGATTGTAGTATAATCTTTTGCTGGAACAAAGGAGGTAGCCAGAAGAGACAGGAATCAGATGATCAATGTTAAAATCCCTTTATTCCATGTACAGATAAAAGTAAGCTAAAAACAGCAGCATAACGCGTTTCGACCTATATTAAGGTCTTCCTCAGGCGAAGTCTAATGTAGCAATGACCTCCTGGTTGTTCATATACCAAACAAACAAATTAAAAATATATACAGGTGTGTTACTTACTAATTAAGCCTAATCTGGTCCGAACTGGAAATACATCGCCACACGCAAGATGCAGGGGCATCAGGTTTCAGCCATACTTCAGTGTAAAATGCCACATCCAAGATGGCCACTCGTTATTCAAAAAATACATTGCTAGTCATATAATTGATCATAGGTACACATCATGAGTGGGAGCAGTATAAATACAATACAATCGCAATACAAACATAAGCAAAAGGTGTTAAAAGCTTCTTAAATTAAGTAGGGAGAAAACCAGAAATACGCCGCCACACTAAAGATGGCGACGCATATGGTTTCGGCCATACTGCAGTCACAAATGCCACTTCCAAGATGGCTGCCCGTCATTCAAAATTATGTATCTGGAGCGGTTTGCAATGTTTTGTATTTACATTATTTAGGACCCTCTTATCTGAATGTATGTAACAAGACCCTCTTCATTACATTATTTTTAAAAAGGTAAAAAACTTTAAAGGGACACTACAGTCACCTGAACAACTTTAGCTTAATGAAGCAGTTTTGGTGTATAAAACATGCCCCTGCAGCCTCACTGCTCAATCCTCTGCCATTTAGGAGTTAAATCCCTTTGTTTATGAACCCTAGTAACACCTCCCTGCATGTGACTTGCACAGCCTTCAATAAACCCTTCCTGTAAAGAGAGCCCTATTTAGGCTTTCTTTATTGCAAGTTCTGTTTAATTAAGATTTTCTTATCCCCTGCTATGTTAATAACTTGCTAGACCCGGCAAGAGCCTCCTGTATGTGATTAAAGTTCAATTTAGAGATTGAGATACAATTATTTAAGGAAAATTACATCTGTTTTTTTTTTCATGCAGGCTCTGTCAATCATAGCCAGGGAGGTGTGGCTAGGGCTGCATAAACAGAAACAAAGTGATTTAACTCCTAAATGACAGTGAAATTGCAGGGGAATGATCGATACACTAAAACTGCTTTATTTAGCTAAAGTAATTTAGGTGACTTTAGTGTTCCTTTAATCATTGTGTGCACTTATTATATGAGCGCCATATATCCCTTTAAAAAGTTATTTTATTCTCCCAGAGGTGATTGTGCCATGTTTGTGTGTCCATTAATCATACTACTCATTGGACTGATGGGCCAGAGGTAAAGCAGTTATTGGTCACTCTCAGTCTATTTATCAGAAAAACATCACAATTGAAGATTATGCTAGCTTTAGTGTACCGATAATCTTAATTTTAATAATTACAGGAGGCGAGTATTTTGCATAATCTTTCTTTACTAACTCCATAGCAGCAAAGAAAAGAGTGACAAAACTTAGAACCAATCACAATGTAGTATAGGGTATAAGAGGTGTGACATATGACATCATTTCCTCTTTAAAATTGAAAAAGTCCATAGAACAAGATAATGGAAAACTAATCTGAATAAATGAAACAGGAACAGGTAGAATGCAGACGAAGGCATCCTGCTTTCAAACGATGATCTCCCAAGACTTGATGATAAAGTTCCATGATGTGATGATGACGACACCTTGAATGGAGACCTTAATGATTCTCTGTGGTTTCTGATTAAGCTGAAACAAGAGTATAAAGGGTATTAAATTCCAGAAATGATTGTGTAAAAACAATGAATGTCTATCCCTTAATTTAACTTAATATCATTCTAGTATAATAATAATAACTAAACATCCTCCCGACTAACGGTGTTAAATAAATATCCCACCCATATGGAGTATATGTATAAGATCTTCAAATGAACGTAAATAAGGCATTAAAACAAATGCTACCAAGTTAGGTATTTGTACAATAATATGAGAAAACAAAATGCCATAGATAGATATGAAATTAATAGGGAGGGAAGAACGAAAGAGAGCAGGGAGGGAAAATACTCGCCTCCTGTCATTATTAAAATTAAGATTATCGGTACACTAAAGCTAGCATAATCTTTTATGTGATAAATTTTATCACGTGACAGGAGGCTTTGTATTTTGCAATTTCAACGCTGGGAGAGCAGAGAAAAAGACGGATTATCAAGAGGACGGAAGTAGAATGTCCTAAAGGTGGATTCTCTGGTCCAGTCCGCTGCTCGTAAGATGTCTGAAAGGGAAGCGCCTGACGCATAAGCGGAAGAGGCCGCTGCCCCATGTACGGAATGTGCTCCAAAAGTTTGGTCAATACCGGCAAGGGATATTAGCCATCTCACCCATCTGGCCAGCGTAGTAACCGAAACTGGACCGTAGGGGCGGACGTAAGAGATGAGAAGTTGACGAGTGGAAGATTGCCGCAACGTCGCAGTGGCTTCCACGTATTGACGGAGGGTAGAGACCACGCAGAGCTGAGGGTCAGAAGGGAAGAAAGGGTAGAAGACCGAGTGAGAGTTGGACTTAGTGCGACATGAGACCTGAAAGGTAACACCCGCCGGGCAGAAGGTAAACGCGTCGGCGTCGAAGGCGCGTACGTCGGATACCCGTCAAAAGGAAACCAGACAGAGCAGGAAGGTGAATTTTGCGGTAAGTTGGCGGAGTGACAAATCCTCGTTAGGAGGCCAATTTCATAAGAATTGTAGGACCATGCCAACGTCCCAAAGTCTAGAGTATTTGGGCTCCGGGGGGCGCCGAAGGCGCATGCCGCGGAGGAGTCTGCAGATTAGCGGATCCTTACCAACAGGTGTCCCCTGGGTCGGAGTATGGGCCGCTGAGCTGAGATGGCTGACCGTACCACGTTGATGGACCGGTATGACTTCGTAGTTCCGAGTCTATGAGGCGGGCGTCTGCCCGTGTAGTCTGGATCGGACGTGGAGGGGCCTGCTGGAGCGGGGTCGAGTCGAACTCTATACGATAGCCCCGCACCGTTTGGAGGATCCACGTGTCTGAAGATAGGTCTGCCCAGTTCTGGAAAAAAAGAGAAACACGACCTGCCATATGACAGGAGGTTAGAGGCAGGGTATGATTTCGACTTACCGTTGGAGAATCTTGCCCGGGAGCGTCCTCGGCTGCCTCGGCCACGATCTGATCCCCTGAATTGGTGGAATCTGTCGGGTAGACTGGGTAGAATGGTTGAGTCCTTGTTGTACGGGGGCCGGATGGCCAAAAGAGGCTGGCGGCACGGCCCCTCTGCCGTCCAACCCTTCCAAAAACACCTCGGGTGTGAGAACCGCGGAAGACTTTCCGCATCGAAGTTTGTGCCTTATTAAGGGACGTAGATATATTGACCCTTTTATTTAATTCTTAAAGGAAGGCCTCTCCAAACAATTTACCCTGTGCCAAGGGGCCTAATTATTTTTACCCTGTGCCAAGGGGCCTAATTCTTTATCCCCCAGTTCGACCAGTTTTTCGTCGATACGGTAAAGTGCTGCTCGGCGCCTCTCCGAAGAGAGGGCTACGTTGGTGTTCCCTAGGAAACAGAAAAACATCTGTGCCCATTCACGGGTATCTCGTGCCCACTCACGCACCGTATCTGGGGTAAAATTGTCAGCCCTTTCATAGGCGTCATGCGCCAAATCCATAATTCTAGCTAGCGGCCCAATGGCGTCTAGCAGTTTGTCCTGCGCTCCTTTAAAACCGCGCTCTATGCCCTTGCGCGGGTCCCGACCCCCTTTGGAACATGAAAGTAGTCATGAGCGGGTCAAATTCGGGGGGGTGCGCCACCTTGTCTGGTAGGCTAGGCCGAGGGCATTCGGATCTCATCCGTTTCCTTACTTCTTTGTCCAGAGATTTCCTGAGCCAGAAGTGCATAAACCTTGCCAAATGCTCGGGTGGTGACCATTCTTCCGAACGGGGATGACGGATGTTTCTAGGGTCAAACATTTGGAGGCCCGAATTGTCAAGGAAAATCTCTGTGCCCTCCTGTGGGTTATCCATGGATGTAGCCATGGAGTCCTGGGGCTCACCCAGAATCTGCTCCCTTATGAAATAAGGGTCAGAGTTGGCCGCGGAGTCCCTGTCGGAGTCCTCCTGGTCGGAGACCACCGTCTGCCATTCGTCCAACACAGCTAGTGCATGTGTGGGTTCTGCGTCTTCCTCACCTGAGGAAACCTGTGCGAGGTCGTGGGTAGCACGAACCATGACTTTTCTGCGCTTAGCAGGGGCTTTTCCTTTAGATTTGCGTGGCGCAGCGGCTTCGCCCTTCCAATGGCGTTTAGGCCGATGGGAGCGTTTTTTGGAGGAGTCGGAGTCTTCGGAGTCCGCTCTATAGTGAGCCCATTTAGAGATGTGTTTAGGGGCATCTAAACTGTCGGGAGCGACTTAGAAGCGGCCTTTTCCATAGCTGCAGCCACAGCTGACTATCATGGCCTGGAGGTCTGAGGAGGTTTGTGATTCCTCCATGATCTGGAATAGGTATTCGAGGCTCACCCGATAAATTGCATGAGGGCACTTAGGCACAATTAGTGGAGAGGCCTGGGGACCAGGGGTGGTATGGTATCGGTAATGGTTAACCTGAGACTAGAGACCGGTAGGTCATAGTAGGATGATGAGGGCTGTGTCACTGGGGCTCACCCAGGTAATTGAAATCCTGCATGAACAGGTCCACTTAGCAGCACAAAATGGGGGCTCACCCCGGCCAGAATAAGGTACAGACCAACTGGCTTAAACCAACCCCAAGTTCAAGGCACTAACCTGACTTTGCCCCACTGAGTGAAAAGGCAGGATGAAATAAGGATTTCCAGTTGCTTGCAGTTGTATAGCTGGAGCAGGTAACTGACAGTGTTTATCTCTTTAAGGTGGCTGCCGGACTAACAGCCGTTAGTATGGGGAGGATAGTACCTCCCCTAGTTTGGGCGGCAAAACTAGATGCCTGACGTTCGTGTGATTAAAACCGCCGAACGTGCGCCTAGTAATATTGGTCGCGATCGCCTAGAAAGGCGATCGCGCCAAACTACTGAACGAGAAGCGTTCGGTAGAAAAACCGAAACGTCTGTGCGCAAGCGCACAGAAAAAAACGTGCCATACGTGACAGAAGGCAGAGAGGAGGAGAAAAAACGTTGAAAAGGTATGGAGAGGGAGTACAGACGGCGGGGAGTCGTGGAAAGCACCTGGTAGGCAAATTCCCAGGGGTAGACAAATAGGGGAAAGAGAAGTCCCAGGGTAAATATACAAAGTCACAGTCATGGAAATAATTGACAATATGTAAAATATATAAGTTGAATATTGAGAAGCCAAATTTTGTACTTAGTTTGTGATGGAGCAGCAAAGAAAGAGGAAATGATGTCATATGTCACACCTCTTATACCCTATACTACATTGTGATTGGTTCTAAGTTTTGTCACTCTTTTCTTTGCTGCTATGGAGTTAGTAAAGAAAGATTATGCAAAATACGAAGCCTCCTGTCATGTGATAAAATTAGTAAACAGGCCAAGGTAAGCAAGACAAATGTATTCTAAACACCACAACAAAACCAATTGTGGAGTGAAGAAAATATGTATACATCAACTTGGCTTGATAAAGTGTACAGCTTCCCAAAGGTACCTCCCAAATGGTAACCTCTTTACATCAGAGAAATATATATTTCATACAAAACTGAGATACAGCTTTTAAAAGTAAAATAAATAATACATAGTGTAATATGTCAAAATTATATCAAATGACACTTTCTGGTAACACTCACAATGAACGCAAACGTCATGAAGAGGTTGAAACCGGAAGTGGCGCACAGAAATGATGTTGCCCAAGTACCAAGGGATGTAAAAGATCGGGAGGGGGCGTGGCTTGAGCGCCGAGCGGAATGGCGGCGTGAACCAGGAGCTCCCTGCAGGCTGTAATAAAAAACCCGTCTCACTAGCCTTAGCCCGCCGACAATGGGGAGAAATAACCGGTCCCAACAAGCTACCACGACCACCGACACCCCGAGGGGGTCACAGGCGACTAACATGCGCAAATTCCTCACAACCCAAGCAGACCAGGCCGATCAGGCCTCCGGGGATACGGAAACCTCAGGCACTACCCACGCGGCCTTGCCATGCGGTGGACACACTGAGCAGGTACTGACACCACCCGCTCTGCCCCCTGCCCAGCTGGACTGGGCGACTATACTGAGCAACCTGCCCACGAAATCCGACCTCAAAGAGGCCAACGATGCCCTCCACAAGTCCATAACTGGAGAATTACATGCCCTGAGGGAGGATATGCAGGGGATCCATAACAAACTGGCTCAACTAGAAGCAGACTGCGACCATGTCACGACGGCGCAGAACGCAACAGTAAGCATTATAAAACGACAAGAAACACAGCTACGCCAAATGGCCCTCCACATGGAAGACCTAGATAACAGGGGGCGACGACAGAACCTCAGGATCCGAGGTATACCGGAGGATCTGGACCAAACCACACCGATCCGTGAGACACTCACGGAAATATTTAACGCCCTCCTGCAGAAACCACCCGACTCGCCCGTTGAGTTTGTCAGGGCACACAGGGCACTCAGGCCCAGGGGCCCGCCGGAGTCCCCACCACGGGACGTCATCTGTTGCCTAACACACTTCCAGGTTAAGGAAGACGTCTTGAGAAGTGCCAGAGACCGACGCCAAATCCTACACAAAGGTGCAGAACTACAACTCTACCCAGATTTATCCCCGGCGACCCTGGCATACCGCAGGGCCATGCGCCCCCTCACGAGAGTGCTACAGACCAACAAAATTAGGTACCGCTGGAGCTTCCCTAATGGATTACAAATCACTACGAATACAGGCCCCTTTATGGTGAGGAGCGAAGAAGACCTTAGAGACATTACACAGGAACTCCAACTACCTCAGATACATCTGCCCTGGCCTGACCCGATGGCCTTTTACACCTTTTCACCTGAGACACAGAACAGACCGCAGCAACCATCGAGGCCTCGGAGACCGAGACAACAAACCACGCGCCCCTCGGGCGCCAACATGTAAACAACCGAGCTCCTAGAACCCCCCCAACCCGTGGTCCCCCACCGACGAACTAAACAGCCGATCCCATCTCAGCCCCGAGAAACCAGAGACTATGGACACACCAAATGGACTCCGCTATGATGCAACACACCACGCCATTGTGAGACGCGATCCCCCACGATGACAAAAGAATAACGGAGACCGAGTGCACAACGTGAACTCCACAATTCAGTGGAGTAGGGTAACCTATTAGACTGAATGGGCACTGAAGGGGTTCCCACCTGGGAGGCGGGAGGTAATGGGATGGGTACGTACTCAATGCTATTCACTTTTACTATATCAAATAAGCTGTTTATTATAACCCGGGGGGTCCCCCGCACTGAAGAGGTTCTCGCTTGGAGGGAGAGGGGTAGTGGGACGGGAACGTGACCACTGTTATTTATCACTATATCGTATGTGCTGTGTAATGTGAACTGAGGGGGGCCCTTCGCGCTGGCTGGGCCCGGCTGCTGTCACCCACCTGCCCTGTGATGAACTTTGGGGAGCAGGCGGGCGGTGGCGCCGGCGGGGCCCACCTGGGGTGGGGGGCACAACTGACAGGGGTGCCTGAGAAGCAGTGGTCAGGTAGAGGCTACCCAGCCCGGGACCGCCGGCGCGGTGGACGCCACGGGGCTCAGGGGAGGCGGGAGCCTGGGCCCTGGGGGGTCCGCTGTACTGGTTACGCCCAAAACACCAGCAGTGAGGTCTAACAGCCTCAAGGGGAATAGGATTGAACCAGACCTGGCCCTGGCCTCGTGGGCGCCAGCACTAAAACTAGATACATCCACGCAGTCCAAAGGAAAGGGGACCTAGTCACTACACTCCAGCTAGCTTAGCCGGGGGGACCAGGGGGAGGGGGACAGGGATACGCTTAATGTTTTACCTTTTTAAAAAATGTTTGAATTGCCAGTTAATTGCATATACTTGTTGTGATGATTGATTCACTGTTAATGCTGTTGTTTATGCTACACCTCACAGTAGCGACCGGACATGATACACACGCGAGACCATCAACACACACAAACCCATAAAGAGAAACACAATGAGACGGGGAAGACGAACAAACCCCTTTATACCACCACTTCAGTGCCGCACAGGAACAACTGGTGACATGTCACTAAGACGCCGACACAGACGCCCGGACACCCGACCAACGCCTAACAGGAGAGACGCCGACCAAACGGTGAGCAACCCACGTGCACCACAGGTGGTGCCGAGGACTGAGACTCCCCGACGTCTACACCTAACGGTCGAGAGACCGAGACACAGACTACACGTTACCCTACCCCCCCCCCCCCTCGCACACCCTACTACCACCCTTACTGGACACCGGACGGCCCCCCTGACTGAGACACCAGACCTACTTTAGAACCGCCCATATAACAGGGACTAGGATCAGGAAAGGACACCCACCCAAGACACGAGAAGACAGACATGGCCCTGACACCCGCTCCCCTACATGTAGTCACTATTAACGCAAAGGGACTTAACAAACCGGAAAAAAGATCCGGGGCACTGAGGGACTTTCACGAGCGGAGGGCCTCAGTAGTTATGATACAAGAAACGCATTTTAAGAAAGGGGCTAGACCCAAACTGACAGATCACCGCTACACGCAAGGCTACTACAGTGACTATCACGGGGGAAAGGCCAGGGGAACAGCGATACTACTCCACAAGAGCGTGCCGTTCCAGGGGGGAGAATGCATGACAGATGACGAAGGCAGATACCTATTCCTCAAAGGGAAAATAGCAGAGCGCCCATACACGTTCGCGACAGTATATGCCCCCAACACACGGCACTACAGCTTCCTCAAGCAAACACTCCGCAGACTCATGGAGTTTAGAGAAGGAACCCTCATACTAGGGGGGGACTTCAACATGACATTGGACCCAACATGGGACACATCGTCAGGCACCTCCCACATTTCCACGCAACAACGGCAAACCGTTAAATCACTACTCCGCAGCCACCGTCTGGTCGACTGCTGGAGAGCCCACCACCCAGACACAAGAGACTACACCTTCTTTTCCCACCCGCACAACTCGTACTCTCGCATAGACCACATATACACCACACACTACGACCTCTCACTGGTCACTCAAGCCACGATTGGAACGGCGACGTGGTCAGACCACGCGCCAGTCACCATCAAACTAAAATCGCCACTCTTCCGCCCCACCACCCCGAAATGGAGATTAAACGAATATCTTCTAACTAAACCAGAGGTCGTAACCCTGATAGGCGACAAAATCAGAGACTACCTGTCCCTCAACACAGCCGAACACACGTCCCCGACAGTACGATGGGAAGCGCACAAATCAGTAATAAGGGGACACTACATTCAACAAGGAGCGCTCATAAAGAAACAAACAGCACTAAGACTAACAAGCCTCCTAGAGGAAATACACCAAACAGACGACCAAAACAAACTCGACCCGAACCACAAGCTCCAATCCCGCCTCCTACAATTGAGGAGGGACCTAGCCACTTTAATCCACTCTAAACACCACAGGGACGCCGCCAGACATAAAGCCTTCTTCACCCTACACGGGAACAAGAGCGGCAAGCTTTTGGCGGCTATGCTAAAGAAACGAAGGCAACACACATATATTGACAAGATCAGGGACAAAGGAGGGACCATACACCGCATCCCATCAGACATCATGACAGCGATCCGCGCATACTACACGGATCTTTACACACTCCCGCAGCCCCAGACAGACCCAGCGAAGGCCCGCCTTCGCCATTCGATCCAAACATATTTAGCAAAGTACCCAATGCCGACCCTAGACGCCGAAACCGCCGATGTGCTCGATGAACCCATCACAATAGAAGAGCTATCGGCAGCTGTCAAGAGCACCAAACCCGGTAAAAGCCCAGGGCCGGACGGCCTGCCGGTGAAATATTACAAGACGTACGCGGAAGAGCTGCTGCCACCAATGGTGGAAGCGTTCAACGCAGTGAGGGAAGGGGAATGTATCCCCAAGCAAGCCCTGACGGCCCACATAACTGTCATACCCAAAGATGGCAAAGACAGAGAAATCTGTGGGAACTACAGGCCAATCTCGCTGATAAACTGCGAAGTCAAACTCTTAGCTAAGGTCCTGGCCGCGCGCCTCACGAAGCACATCCCATCTCTGGTCCACCCTGATCAGGTGGGGTTTGTGACGGGGCGCGAGGCCCGTGACAACACCATCAGGGCACTTACCCTCATGCACGGCAGCGGGAGGACTGCCGGGGACCTTCTCCTGCTGTCCACGGACGCGAAGAAGGCCTTCGACAGGGTGAGGTGGGAGTACCTCTTTGAAACACTAGCCCACATGGGTCTGGGCCCCCACCTAAGACAATGGATAGAGGCACTTTATCGAGAACCTACTGCCCAGGTACTGGTTAACGGGGCGCTGACAAGTGCCTTCACCATCCACAATGGCACCAGGCAGGGGTGCCCCCTGTCGCCGCTCCTATTCGCTCTGGCCTTGGAGCCGTTCCTCACACATATCAGACACAATGCAGACATCACAGGCCTAATGACAGGCCCAGTACATCATAAAGTAGCGGCATACGCCGACGACCTGCTGTTTATGGTGACCAACCCAGGAATTACCCTACCGAATATAATGAAAGAACTACAAACATTTGGGGACATATCTAACATGAAAATTAATTACGGAAAATCACACATCCTAAACGTCAGCGTACCCCAAGCAAGAGCGGAATCCCTGAGACATAGCTTCCCCTTTCAATGGGCCGAAAACAAAATTAAATATCTGGGAATCTGGCTGACCAAACACACGGGAGACTTGTATAGGGACAACTTCACGGCCATCCTACAGACGTTCCAGAGGGACATGAGGGAATGGTCATATCCCCATATCTCGTGGCTAGGGAGAGTGCAGGTCATAAAAATGAACTTCCTCCCGCGCCTCCTGTACCTTCTACAGGCCATCCCCATTGTAATTCCGAGACCCTTCTTCGTAACACTCAGGAAAGAGATGACCAGATACATATGGGGAGGGGGGAAACCTAGAATAAAATTCTCCACACTGACCAGACCCAAAGACAAAGGGGGATTAGCCCTCCCGGACTTTCAGCTATACTATGTGGCCACACACCTACAGAGGGTTGTAGAATGGTCTAAGAACGGGGTACACAAACTGTGGAAAACAGTAGAAGAAACGGAGGCAGGTAGACCGATCGCAGGACTCCCATGGAGTCGCGGCTCGAAGGAAGGACACGACATGTCCATATACACGAAAAACACACTGGGAGTATGGCAGAAGGCCCAACGACAGGGAAACTTGTCACCCTACCCCTCCCCCCTTATGCCACTAACACAGAACGAGGACTTTCCCCCAGGACTAGACCCACGAGCCCTCAGGGACATCGTCCCGAACGCAACCCCACGTTTACATCACATTCTCCAGGGAGGGGCCTGTAGACGGCTAACTGATATGCTAGAGGAAACACCCCCCACATTCATGCACCGTTTTCGTTATGCCCAACTAATAAACTTCATACACACCTTACCACAGGGACCAGCGCTCGCAAGGGAATATACCACAATGGAAAAGATCAGCGCGCACCCAGACCCACTACCTCACGGGATATCCTTCTTATACTCCATGTTACAGTCGGAACTCCCGACTGAACCGCCCCGTTTCATGGGAAAATGGGAAGCAACCCTAGGTATCACACTCACGGAAGGGGAATGGGAATCAATCTGCTACCTCACACACCACTGCTCCACACACAGTAAAACGCAAGAAACAGCCTACAAACTCCTGACGCACTGGTACAAGACACCACACCTCCTACACCAAATGAACCCAAGCATATCTAGTCTGTGCTGGAGATGCGGACAAGAGGAAGGCACATTGAAACATATCTGGTGGGACTGCACGCTGGTCACCCCGTACTGGAGGGGTATACACAAAATGTTAGGGAAGTTTACAGAACGCCCACCCCCCCTGGAACCGGCAGCGATGCTCTTACACCACACACCGACCCCCCACTCCAAATATAAAAAATCTATGACCATCAGAATATTGAACGTAGCCAAACGGGTACTTCCTCAATTCTGGAAGAAACCAGTAACACCATCAATGCTGGCCTGGTTCAACCAGATGGAGGAACTAAGGACAATAGAGGAACTAACTATGACGACAAACAATACCCCGACGACATACACAGAACTATGGACATACTGGATCCTGGAGACAGCAAAACCACAATTCCAACTAGACCTTAGGACAATCACTGACGCCCTCCCCCCGACCATTAAATAGAACTCGGAAACCGAACACCCAAGACGACAGAGGACCACTGACAGACGACCAACCCGACCGCCCCACCCCCCCCTGCTTACCCTTCCCCAATTCCCAAGGAGAACACACTGACAGACCACATTCGACTGCATAAACCTAAAGTAGGTCGAAGCTGCCCGCAAACGAGGCCACCCTAGTGGCCACTTGAAAGCCATAGACAACCAGAGACCACACCCCTGGACAGTTAAGAGTAGGACATAGGGAGGAACCCACCCAAACCGACCAGTGGGAACGTGACCTACCTAACTCACTATCCTACTGCCGAGGACAGAGGGGGCACAATACTAGAAACTAATGATACTCAGACCTACAATTGAAATTGAAATTTAAATGTAAACCCATACGACAGTAGAAGAGAGCCATACGGCTCACGACCATGGTACACATATGGAGTCGTAATAGACAACCATTGGATCTGCGCATCCACAAACCCTTAAGAAGCGAGGAGACCTGCAAGTCTCAATTGAATGACTAACACTAACAATGAATAATTGAGAACCTAAATGTCAATGAGGGTAAGCGGGACCTGCGAGTCCACATGATTTTATTGGGGCCTGCGAGCCCGGCTACATCTGATACTTGTCATTATTGCTAGGGACCTGCGAGTCCTATTATCTTGTGCCTATCTCCTGTTGGAATGACAGTGCAAACACGTTAATAAAAATCAAATTTACAAAAAAAAAAAAAAAGATCGGGAGAATAGATTGAGGACAGCAGTGAAAGCTGTAAAAAGCGAACAACACTCACTGGACCACCAATAGGACTGAGGGATTAGCCCTATGTAAAATAGGACTCTGGGGTAGTGTCAGGATTGCTAGTTGATCCAGCACGTAGAATTGAGTCACACCTAGGACTAAAAGCCAATGTCTTACCGGGCCTTAGAATGGCCGGACTAAATGTACCAGAGAATAGTCAGAATACTGGTCGAGGTCGGGGATACAGAAAGAGACACAACGATAAGGGAAAGCCAGAAGTCAGGGATGCCAGAATACAGGGAAGTCAATACGAAGTCAAAGTCAGTAACCAGAAGTAAACGCTCAGAAACACACTCTCGGACAACCATAAGGGAAATCACAAGACAACAAGCCTATTTTAACTCTGATTGGCCGAAAATCGGCCTTTGACCCCATAACATGCACGTGCGCCTCTCGCATGATGTCGCGCACGCCGACATCGTCATCAACGTGGGCGGACGTGGGGCTACAATTTGGTATGGATAAGCAGCGGCCGGCATCCATCAATATGTTGCAGGAGTCAGGCACACAGACGCACGGCCGCAAGGTTAAATATGTTACAGGTAGGGATTAGATTGCTTATTTCCCTGTACGGAATTTGTTTACCATTTAACTTGTTTTTACATTATATTTTATCACTTTATTATTGGGTTCCTGAAGAAGTCCTAGCGGATGAAGAAACATTTAGGACCATTTTTTGGGGGCCATTATATTTATTTTGTATATCTTTTTTTTTTTTTTTTTTAATTCTTTCTTTTTGCGAGTATTCGCCAAAAGATAACAAGACATATGAAACTTATAGGTACATATCAAAACATACATATATATATATATATATATATATATATATATATATATATATATGTGTGTCAAGAACTGGGGGTTTCATAGCAGTAGTCAACTCTTTTTTTTTTAGGTTATGTTGCCAGGGGTTCCCTCTGTTTGGACAGTGTGTGTGTTAGGTCGGTGTGGTGTCATGAGGGGGGCTAGCTTGGGATCTTTTAGCGCCTTATAACTTATCGATCTCACTATGGGCTTTGTGCTCTACTAAGGCGGTTGGTGGGGAGGGGTGGGGAAAGGTGGTTCGCTGGTTTAAAACAAATGCTACCAAGTTAGGTATTTGTACAATAATATGAGAAAACAAAATGCCATAGATAGATATGAAATTAATAGGGAGGGAAGAACGAAAGAGAGCAGGGAGGGAAAATACTCGCCTCCTGTCATTATTAAAATTAAGATTATCGGTACACTAAAGCTAGCATAATCTTTTATGTGATCAATTTTATCACGTGACAGGAGGCTTTGTATTTTGCAATTTCAACGCTGGGAGAGCAGAGAAAAAGCCGGATTATCAAGAGGACGGAAGTAGAATGTCCTAAAGGTGGATTCTCTGGTCCAGTCCGCTGCTCGTAAGATGTCTGAAAGGGAAGCGCCTGACGCATCGGAAGAGGCCGCTGCCCCATGTACGGAATGTGCTCCAAAAGTTTGGTCAATACCGGCAAGGGATATTAGCCATCTCACCCATCTGGCCAGCGTAGTAACCGAAACTGGACCGTAGGGGAGGACGTAAGAGATGAGAAGTTGACGAGTGGAAGATTGCCGCAACGTCGCAGTGGCTTCCACGTATTGACGGAGGGTAGAGACCACGCAGAGCTGAGGGTCAGAAGGGAAGAAAGGGTAGAAGACCGAGTGAGAGTTGGACTTAGTGCGACATGAGACCTGAAAGGTAACACCCGCCGGGCAGAAGGTAAACGCGTCGGCGTCGGCGTCGGCTGTTAAATACCCTGTTCAGAGCAGTAACCACGCCTCCAAGGCGTCCTGATTGGTCCTGCAGCCATTGACTGACAGGTTGTTCCGGGGGAGTGTCCTGATGACTACTTCCTGCCTAGATGCTGTAAAAGGCAGTCACTCCCTCGCGGCCGGCCTAGCATGACCGGATAGACCGCGGGGAAGGGAGCCATCAGACCGTCTGGATGGAGGAACAGCTAAGTCTCTACCTCTTTCGGAGGTAGAGACCACAGGTACCCTGACAGTACCCCCCCTCTCAGATACGCCCACCGGGCGGAATGAACCGGGACAAGATGGGAAGCGAGAGTGATACGCCCTGCGGAGACGGGGAGCATGAACATCCTCCTGAGGTACCCAACTCCTCTCCTCAGGACCATATCCCTTCCAATCAACCAGATATTGTACTCTCCCCCGGGAGATTCGAGAATCAATAATAGAGTTAACCTCATACTCCTCCTGACCCTCCACCTGAACGGGGCGAGGAGGGGCTATTGTGGAGGAAAATCTGTTACATATGAGTGGTTTCAGCAATGAAACGTGAAACGAGTTCGGGATGCGTAAGGTATTAGGAAGAGCTAAACGATACGCAACTGGATTGATACGGGTCAGCACCCTGTAGGGTCCAATATAACGAGGAGCGAACTTCATGGAGGGCACTTTTAAACGGATGTTCCTCGTGCTCAGCCATACCCTATCACCTGGAACAAAGACCGGAGCCGCCCTTCTACGTTTATCAGCGTGTTTCTTGACCAACATAGAGTTGTGCACAAGGATTTGTCGAGTTTGATCCCACAACTTCCTCAAATTGGCAACATGAACATCAACCGACGGCACCCCCTGGGAAGGGGAATCCGAAGGAAGAATAGACGGATGAAAACCATAATTCATGAAGAAGGGGCTTGAATGAGTAGAATCGCAAACGAGATTGTTGTGTGCAAACTCCGCCCAAGGAATCAAACCGACCCAATCATCCTGGTGTTCAGAAACAAAGCATCGTAAATATTGTTCGATTTTCTGGTTGGTACGTTCAGCAGCTCCGTTAGACTGAGGATGATAGGCAGAAGAAAAGTTTAATTTAATACCAAGTTGAGAGCAGAAGGACCTCCAAAAGCGGGAAACAAATTGGGAGCCTCTGTCCGATACAATTTGAGAGGGTATCCCATGTAGGCGAAAAATCTCCTTAGCGAATATCTCTGCCAATTCGGGAGAAGACGGGAGTTTAGGCAGGGGAATGAAGTGTGCCATCTTAGTAAACCTGTCAACCACGGTGAGGATAACAGTCTGTCTTTTAGAGATAGGTAGATCGACAATAAAGTCCATGGCCAAACAGGACCATGGTTTTTCTGGAACCTCCAAGGGGTGCAGGAATCCACATGGAAGCGTATGGGGTTGTTTGGTTTTAGTACAAACTTCACATGCAGCGATGAACTCCTCAATATCCCTCCGCAAAGCAGGCCACCAGAAGTCCTTAGAGATCAACGCGTAAGTTTTGCGAATACCAGGATGTCCCGCCATCTTGCTATTATGTAAACACTGTAAAAGTTCCAGTTGAAGAGCAGGAGGAACGAAATGACGGCCCGCAGGAGTCTGTTTAGGTGCTAGATGTTGCAACTTAATGATCTCGGCCAGTAATGGAGAATGAATCCTGAGATTCGTATTAGCAATGATATTGCATTTCGGAACTATAGAAGAAAGAACTGGTTCAGGTACAGTAGAAGGTTCATATTGGCGAGATAATGCATCGGCTTTAGAGTTTTTAGAACCAGGTCTGTAAGTCAGTACATAATTGAAGTGAGTCAGGAATAAGGACCAACGATCTTGTCTAGAGGATAAGCGCTTAGCCTCCCCAATATAGGACAAGTTTTTGTGGTCCGTCAAAATCGTAATAGGGTGTAGGGTCCCCTCCAACAAATGTCTCCACTCCTTTAAGGCTTTAATGACTGCTAACAGTTCCCTTTCCCCGATGTCATATCTGCTCTCAGGCCCAGAAAATTTCTTAGAGAAAAAACCACAAGGGTGTAACGGTTTATCCACCCCTAACCTTTGAGACAGAACAGCCCCAACTGCTGTCTCAGAGGCATCGACCTCGAGCAAGAAAGGCAGAGTCGTATCAGGATGGACTAGAATGGGAGCCGAGGCAAAAAGTTCCTTGAGAGTCTTGAAAGCACCAAGAGCTTCCTTAGACCAGAACTTAGTATCAGCCCCTTGTTTGGTCATATTGGTAATAGGCACAATGATAGAGGAGTATCCTTTAATGAAGCGCCTATAGTAGTTGGAAAAACCAATAAACCTTTGGATAGCCTTGAGTCCTTTGGGCAAGGGCCAGTCTAAAATAGATTGGAGTTTTACAGGATCCATTTTAAAACCCTCCCCAGAAATCACGTATCCAAGAAAGTCTACCTGAGACTGATCAAAACTGCACTTTTCCAATTTGCAATATAGACCATGTTGCAGCAGCTTGTGTAATACCTTTCTGACCTGTCTATGGTGAGTCTCAATCTCCTTAGAGTGTATTAGTATGTCGTCCAGGTAAACAATAACACAATCATGCTGAAACTCCCTAAGTACCTCATTAATCAAATCTTGAAATACTGCAGGAGCATTGCATAGTCCAAATGGCATAACAGTGTATTCGTAATGGCCATACCGGGTATTGAATGCCGTCATCCACTCATGACCTTGCTGAATTCTCACCAAATTGTAAGCCCCTCTGAGATCTAACTTGGTGAAGATTTTGGAGCCCTTAAGACGATCAAATAACTCGGTAATCAGTGGGATAGGATAGGCATTTCTGACAGTTATTTTATTCAAGCCTCGGTAATCGATACAAGGTCTCAGCGTGCCATCCTTCTTCTTAATGAAAAAGAACCCAGCCCCGGCCGGAGAAGAAGACCTCCTGATGAATCCCTTTTCTAAATTCTCCCGAATATACTCCTCTAGAACCGAGTTTTCCTGAACAGACAAAGGATATACATGGCCCCTCGGAGGCATAGTGCCGGGTAGCAGCTTAATCTTACAGTCAAATGACCTGTGTGGAGGCAAAGAATCGGCATTCTTCTTGTCAAACACTGCCCTTAAGTCTAGGTAAAGGTCTGGTATTTGTCTTTCTGTGGACTGAGTAGGATTCTCCGGTATGTTAATATTAGCTAATGGAGAAACCTTGCACAAACACCGATCCTGGCAGCCCTGGCCCCACGAGAGTATCTCTCCTAACTCCCAATCGATAATAGGGTTATGTTTTTTCAACCATGGGTACCCCAGAACTATGGGAACGGAAGGAGACGAAATGAGCAGAAGAGATAAATTCTCCACGTGTAGGATACCAACATTTAAATCAATGGGTACGGTCTCACGAAAGATAACAGGGTCTAGTAGTGGTCTACCATCTATGGCCTCAACGGCCAAAGGTGTCTCCCTTAGCTGGGATGGAAAATTGTTCTTACTAGCAAAGGCTTGGTCGATAAAATTCTCAGCAGCACCGGAATCTATCAATGCCATAGCCCTTACTACTTCCTTCCCCCAAGTTAAGGAAACTGGTAGCAGAAGCCTGTGATCCTTATAATTAGGAGTAGAGGACAAAATAGAAACACCCAAGGCCTGTCCTCTAGAGGGACTTAGGTGCGAGCGTTTCCCGGGCGGTTAGAACAGTTCGAGAGTAAATGACCCTTGGCTCCACAATACATACACAAACCCTCTCTTCTCCTGTGCTGTCTTTCCTCCTCAGAGAGGCGGGTATACCCTATCTGCATAGGTTCAGTAAGCAAAGATATCGTGGAGTCAGGACTTGGAAAAGCAGGAGCTAACCTAAAAGAAGGTCTCTGGTTCCTCTCTCGAGTGTTCTGTCTCTCTCTTAGACGTTCATCTATACGAGAGATGAACAAAATTAAATCCTCTAAATTCACAGGGAGTTCTCTGGTAGCAACCTCATCAAGGATTACATCAGATAGGCCATTCAAAAATACATCCATATACGCCTGCTCATTCCACTTGATTTCTGCCGCCAGAGACCTGAACTCTAGTGCATAATCCACCAGTGTTCGGTTCTCCTGTCTCAGGCGCAACAGTAATCTGGCTGCATTAACCTTTCTACCTGGAGGGTCAAATGTTCTTCTAAAAGCAGCTACAAATGCGTTATAGTTATAAACTAATGGGTTATCGTTCTCCCATAGTGGGTTGGCCCATCTCAGAGCTTTCTCAATGAGTAGGGTGATAATAAATCCTACTTTTGCCCTATCTGTAGGATAAGAGCGAGGTTGCAATTCAAAGTGGATACTAATTTGGTTTAAAAAACCACGACACTTCTCAGGAGCCCCACCATAGCGTACTGGGGGGGTAATGCGAGAAGAAGCACCCACTGTGGTTACCTCTAGACCTGAACAGACAGGAGAAACAGGGGTATTACGTATCTCCTCTGGTGGGTTATTGGCACAAGCTAATAGAGCCTGTAGCGCAAGCGCCATCTGATCCATTCTGTGATCCATGGCTTCAAACCTAGGATCAGGAGCAGCCAGCTGACTGTTTGTACTTGCAGGATCCATTGGCCCTGTCGTAATGTCAGGATCGGGACAGGGATCCAACACGCAGAGTACAAACAGTAGCCAGATACGTATACCGGACCTTAGAATGGCCGGACTAACGTAAGTAGTACAGTATAGAATGGTCAAAGACAAGCCGAGGTCGAGGGTAACAGAAGACAGGTAAGCGAGAGACAAGCCGAATCAAGGGTAACAGAGATAAGCAGAGTAAGGTAAACAAGCCGGGTCAAAACCAAAAGGGATAATAGAATACACAAGCACTGAGTGACTAGAACAAGCTAGAACCACGACAGGGCAATGAGCTAATGAAAGAAGCTCTGTTAAATACCCTGTTCAGAGCAGTAACCACGCCTCCAAGGCGTCCTGATTGGTCCTGCAGCCATTGACTGACAGGTTGTTCCGGGGGAGTGTCCTGATGACTACTTCCTGCCTAGATGCTGTAAAAGGCAGTCACTCCCTCGCGGCCGGCCTAGCATGACCGGATAGACCGCGGGGAAGGGAGCCATCAGACCGTCTGGATGGAGGAACAGCTAAGTCTCTACCTCTTTCGGAGGTAGAGACCACAGGTACCCTGACAGAAACAGAAACACATCTGTGCCCATTCACGGGTATCTCGTGCCAATCACGCACCGTATCTGGGGTAAAATTGTCAGCCCTTTCATAGGCGTCATGCGCCAAATCCATAATTCTAGCTAGCGGCCCAATGGCGTCTAGCAGTTTGTCCTGCGCTCCTTTAAAACCGCGCTCTGTGCCCTTGCGCGGGTCCCGACCCCCTTTGGAACATGAAAGTAGTCATGAGCGGGTCAAATTCGGGGGGGTGCGCCACCTTGTCTGGTAGGCTAGGCCGAGGGCATTCGGATCTCATCCGTTTCCTTACTTCTTTGTCCAGAGATTTCCTGAGCCAGAAGTGCATAAACCTTGCCAAATGCTCGGGTGGTGACCATTCTTCCGAACGGGGATGACGGATGTTTCTAGGGTCAAACATTTGGAGGCCCGAATTGTCAAGGAAAATCTCTGTGCCCTCCTGTGGGTTATCCATGGATGTAGCCATGGAGTACTGGGGCTCACCCAGAATCTGCTCCCTTATGAAATAAGGGTCAGAGTTGGCCGCGGAGTCCCTGTCGGAGTCCTCCTGGTCGGAGACCACCGTCTGCCATTCGTCCAGCACAGCTAGTGCATGTGTGGGTTCTGCGTCTTCCTCACCTGAGGAAACCTGTGCGAGGTCGTGGGTAGCACGAACCATGACTTTTCTGCGCTTAGCAGGGGCTTTTCCTTTAGATTTGCGTGGCGCAGCGGCTTCGCCCTTCCAATGGCGTTTAGGCCGATGGGAGCGTTTTTTGGAGGAGTCGGAGTCTTCGGAGTCCGCTCTATAGTGAGCCCATTTAGAGATGTGTTTAGGGGCATCTAAACTGTCGGGAGCGACTTAGAAGCGGCCTTTTCCATAGCTGCAGCCACAGCTGACTATCATGGCCTGGAGGTCTGAGGAGGTTTGTGATTCCTCCATGATCTGGAATAGGTATTCGAGGCTCACCCGATAAATTGCATGAGGGCACTTAGGCACAATTAGTGGAGAGGCCTGGGGACCAGGGGTGGTATGGTATCGGTAATGGTTAACCTGAGACTAGAGACCGGTAGGTCATAGTAGGATGATGAGGGCTGTGTCACTGGGGCTCACCCAGGTAATTGAAATCCTGCATGAACAGGTCCGCTTAGCAGCACAAAATGGGGGCTCACCCCGGCCAGAATAAGGTACAGACCAACTGGCTTAAACCAACCCCAAGTTCAAGGCACTAACCTGACTTTGCCCCACTGAGTGAAAAGGCAGGATGAAATAAGGATTTCCAGTTGCTTGCAGTTGTATAGCTGGAGCAGGTAACTGACAGTGTTTATCTCTTTAAGGTGGCTGCCGGACTAACAGCCGTTAGTATGGGGAGGATAGTACCTCCCCTAGTTTGGGCGGCAAAACTAGATGCCTGACGTTCGTGTGATTAAAACCGCCGAACGTGCGCCTAGTAATATTGGTCGCGATCGCCTAAAAAGGCGATCGCGCCAAACTACTGAACGAGAAGCGTTCGGTAGAAAAACCGAAGTCTGTGTGCGGCCGCACAGAAACGACCGCGGGCATTCGCGCCCAAAAGGCGATCGCGCCAAACTACCGAACGAGAAGCGTTCGGTAGAAAAACCGAAACGTCTGTGCGCAAGCGCACAGAAAAAAACGTGCCATACGTGACAGAAGGCAGAGAGGAGGAGAAAAAACGTTGAAAAGGTATGGAGAGGGAGTACAGACGGCGGGGAGCCGTGGAAAGCACCTGGTAGGCAAATTCCCAGGGGTAGACAAATAGGGGAAAGAGAAGTCCCAGGGTAAATATACAAAGTCACAGTCATGGAAATAATTGACAATATGTAAAATATATAAGCTGAATATTGAGAAGCCAAATTTTGTACTTAGTTTGTGATGGAGCAGCAAAGAAAGAGGAAATGATGTCATATGTCACACAGTGGCGGATCCAGAGCCTGATCTCGGGAGGGGCACTTGTAGATTATTTAAAAAAAATAATCCTAGCACAATAACCACTACAGCTCAGTGTAGTAGTTATGGTGCCAGTAGTGCCAGGATCCCACCCCGGAGTAAGTAGTCATACCGTTTAAGAACAGTTTGACAACTTACCTGGGGTCTGCTGGGATATAGGGCATAGGAGAAGTGGTGTGTGTTAGGGGTGAAGTGTGTGTGAAAGGTGCAGTGTGTGTGTGAGCGGTGAAGTGAGTGTGAGTGCGTAAGGGTGGCAGTGTGTGTGTTAGGGGGCAGTGTGTGTATGGGGGCACTGTATGTCTGTGTGGGGCAGTGTGTGTATGGGGGGGCACTGTATGTATGTGTGAGGCAGTGTGTGTATGGGGGGCACTGTGTGTATGGGGGGGTCGTGTGTGTGTGTTTGGGGCAATGTGTGTATGGGGGGCAGCAGGGTGTGTAGGGCACTGTGTGTGTATAGGTGTGCAGTGTGTGCGGGGCAGTGTTTGTGGGGCAGTGTGTATGGGGACAGTGTTGTATGGGGACAGTGTTGTATGGGGACAGTGTTTGTGGGGCAGTGTGTGTATGGAGGCAGTGTTTGTGGGGGCAGTGTGTGTATGGGGACAGTGTGTGTATGGGGACAGTGTGTGTATGGGGACAGTGTGTGTATGGGGGCAGTGTGTGTATGGGGGCAGTGTGTGTATGGGGGCAGTGTGTGTATGGGGCAGTGTGTGTATGGGGGCAGTGTGTGTATGGGGGCAGTGTTTGTATGGGGGCAGTGTGTGTATGGGGGCAGTGTTTGTGTGTATGGGGGCAGTGTGTGTGTGTATGGGGGCAGTGTTTGTGTGTATGGGGGCAGTGTTTGTGTGTATGGGGGCAGTGTTTGTGTGTATGGGGGCAGTGTTTGTGTGTATGGGGTCAGTGTGTGTAGTGTGTGTATGGGGTCAGTGTGTGTATGGGGTCAGTGTGTGTAGTGTGTGTATGGGGTCAGTGTGTGTATGGGGTCAGTGTGTGTAGTGTGTGTATGGGGTCAGTGTGTGTATGGGGTCAGTGTGTGTATGGGGTCAGTGTGTGTATGGGGTCAGTGTGTGTATGGGGTCAGTGTGTGTAGTGTGTGTATGGGGTCAGTGTGTGTATGGGGTCAGTGTGTGTATGGGGTCAGTGTGTGTAGTGTGTGTATGGGGTCAGTGTGTGCATGGGGTCAGTGTGTGCATGGGGTCAGTGTGTGTATGGGGTCAGTGTGTGTAGTGTGTGTATGGGGTCAGTGTGTGTATGGGGGCAGTGTATGTGGGGCAGTGTGTATGGGGGCAGTGTATGTGGGGCAGTGTGTATGGGGCCAGTGTGTATGGGGGGAGGGGAGGAGGGAAGGGAGGCTTTTTAATTAAAACATTTTTTTTTTAAAAATGTATTTAATAAAATATATTTATGTCCCCCCTCCCTTCTTACCTTTATTGAGGAGGAGGGGGGACATTTCTGGATCCCTGGTGGTCCCAGTGGGGAATCCCTGGTGGTCCAGTGGTTCCAGTGAACTCTAGCCCGCGCTCCAGGGCTAGAGTTCACTCTCGCGAGATTTGGAGCGTTGCCGTGATAACCGCGGCAACGCTCCAAATCTCGCGAGAGGAGGACCCGGAGGAGCTGCTGGTAACAGCTCCCGGGTCCTCTCTCCCTCCCCTTCCGGTCGGCTGTCAGCACAGTGCCTGCGGACCGGGGAGGGAGATCACTGATCACTGATCTCCCTCCCCGGTCCGCAGGCACATTGCAGGGCTGGCGCTTGGGCAATGCCAGCCCTGCACTAGCCGGCAGGGGAGAATCTCGGGGGGGGCAATTGCCCCGTTGCCCCCCCCCTGGATCCGCCAATTATGTCACACCTCTTATACCCTATACTACATTGTGATTGGTTCTAAGTTTTGTCACTCTTTTCTTTGCTGCTATGGAGTTAGTAAAGAAAGATTATGCAAAATACGAAGCCTCCTGTCATGTGATAAAATTAGTAAACAGGCCAAGGTAAGCAAGACAAATGTATTCTAAACACCACAACAAAACCAATTGTGGAGTGAAGAAAATATGTATACATCAACTTGGCTTGATAAAGTGTACAGCTTCCCAAAGGTACCTCCCAAATGGTAACCTCTTTACATCAGAGAAATATATATTTCATACAAAACTGAGATACAGCTTTTAAAAGTAAAATAAATAATACATAGTGTAATATGTCAAAATTATATCAAATGACACTTTCTGGTAACACTCACAATGAACGCAAACGTCATGAAGAGGTTGAAACCGGAAGTGGCGCACAGAAATGATGTTGCCCAAGTACCAAGGGATGTAAAAGATCGGGAGAATAGATTGAGGACAGCAGTGAAAGCTGTAAAAAGCGAACAACACTCACTGGACCACCAATAGGACTGAGGGATTAGCCCTATGTAAAATAGGACTCTGGGGTAGTGTCAGGATTGCTAGTTGATCCAGCACGTAGAATTGAGTCACACCTAGGACTAAAAGCCAATGTCTTACCGGGCCTTAGAATGGCCGGACTAAATGTACCAGAGAATAGTCAGAATACTGGTCGAGGTCGGGGATACAGAAAGAGACACAACGATAAGGGAAAGCCAGAAGTCAGGGATGCCAGAATACAGGGAAGTCAATACGAAGTCAAAGTCAGTAACCAGAAGTAAACGCTCAGAAACACACTCTCGGACAACCATAAGGGAAATCACAAGACAACAAGCCTATTTTAACTCTGATTGGCCGAAAATCGGCCTTTGACCCCATAACATGCACGTGCGCCTCTCGCATGATGTCGCGCACGCCGACATCGTCATCAACGTGGGCGGACGTGGGGCTACAATTTGGTATGGATAAGCAGCGGCCGGCATCCATCAATATGTCGCAGGAGTCAGGCACACAGACGCACGGCCACAAGGTTAAATATGTTACAGGTAGGGATTAGATTGCTTATTTCCCTGTACGGAATTTGTTTACCATTTAACTTGTTTTTACATTATATTTTATCACTTTATTATTGGGTTCCTGAAGAAGTCCTAGTGGAAGAAGAAACATTTAGGACCATTTTTTTGGAGGCCATTATATTTATTTTGTATATCTTTTTTTTTTTTTTTTTTTATTCTTTCTTTTTGCGAGTATTCGCCAAAAGATAACAAGACATATGAAACTTATAGGTACATATCAAAACATACATATATATATATATATATATATATATATATATATGTGTCAAGAACTGGGGGTTTCATAGCAGTAGTCAACTCTTTTTTTTTTAGGTTATGTTGCCAGGGGTTCCCTCTGTTTGGACAGTGTGTGTGTTAGGTCGGTGTGGTGTCATGAGGGGGGCTAGCTTGGGATCTTTTAGCGCCTTATAACTTATCGATCTCACTATGGGCTTTGTGCTCTACTAAGGCGGTTGGTGGGGAGGGGTGGGGAAAGGTGGTTCGCTGGTTTAAAACAAATGCTACCAAGTTAGGTATTTGTACAATAATATGAGAAAACAAAATGCCATAGATAGATATGAAATTAATAGGGAGGGAAGAACGAAAGAGAGCAGGGAGGGAAAATACTCGCCTCCTGTCATTATTAAAATTAAGATTATCGGTACACTAAAGCTAGCATAATCTTTTATGTGATCAATTTTATCACGTGACAGGAGGCTTTGTATTTTGCAATTTCAACGCTGGGAGAGCAGAGAAAAAGCCGGATTATCAAGAGGACGGAAGTAGAATGTCCTAAAGGTGGATTCTCTGGTCCAGTCCGCTGCTCGTAAGATGTCTGAAAGGGAAGCGCCTGACGCATAAGCGGAAGAGGCCGCTGCCCCATGTACGGAATGTGCTCCAAAAGTTTGGTCAATACCGGCAAGGGATATTAGCCATCTCACCCATCTGGCCAGCGTAGTAACCGAAACTGGACCGTAGGGGCGGACGTAAGAGATGAGAAGTTGACGAGTGGAAGATTGCCGCAACGTCGCAGTGGCTTCCACGTATTGACGGAGGGTAGAGACCGCGCAAAGCTGAGGGTCAGAAGGGAAGAAAGGGTAGAAGACCGAGTGAGAGTTGGACTTAGTGCGACATGAGACCTGAAAGGTAACACCCGCCGGGCAGAAGGTAAACGCGTCGGCGTCGAAGGCGCGTACGTCGGATACCTGTCAAAAGGAAACCAGACAGAGCAGGAAGGTGAATTTTGCGGTAAGTTGGCAGAGTGACAAATCCTCGTTAGGAGGCCAATTTCGTAAGAATTGTAGGACCACGCCAACGTCCCAAAGTCTAGAGTATTTGGGCTCCGGGGGGCGCCGAAGGCGCATGCCGCGGAGGAGTCTGCAGATTAGCGGATCCTTACCAACAGGTGTCCCCTGGGTCGGAGTATGGGCCGCTGAGCTGAGATGGCTGACCGTACCACGTTGATGGACCGGTATGACTTCGTAGTTCCGAGTCTATGAGGCGGGCGTCTGCCCGTGTAGTCTGGATCGGACGTGGAGGGGCCTGCTGGAGCGAGGTCGAGTCGAACTCTATTCGATAGCCCCGCACCGTTTGGAGGATCCACGTGTCTGAAGATAGGTCTGCCCAGTTCTGGAAAAAAAGAGAAACACGACCTGCCATATGACAGGAGGTTAGAGGCAGGGTATGATTTCGACTTACCGTTGGAGAATCTTGCCCGGGAGCGTCCTCGGCTGCCTCGGCCACGATCTGATCCCCTGAATTGGTGGAATCTGTCGGGTAGACTGGGTAGAATGGTTGAGTCCTTGTTGTACGGGGGCCGGATGGCCAAAAGAGGCTGGCGGCATGGCCCCTCTGCCGTCCAACCCTTCCAAAAACACCTCGGGTGTGAGAACCGCGGAAGACTTTCCGCATCTAAGCTTGTGCCTTATTAAGGGACGTAGATATATTGACCCTTTTATTTAATTCTTAAAGGAAGGCCTCTCCAAACAATTTACCCTGTGCCAAGGGGCCCCAATTATTTTTACCCTGTGCCAAGGGGCCTAATTCTTTATCCCCCAGTTCGACCAGTTTTTCGTCGATACGGTAAAGTGCTGCTCGGCGCCTCTCCGAAGAGAGGGCTACGTTGGTGTTCCCTAGGAAACTGTCAGGATCGGGACAGGGATCCAACACGCAGAGTACAAACAGTAGCCAGATACGTATACCGGACCTTAGAATGGCCGGACTAACGTAAGTAGTACAGTATAGAATGGTCAAAGACAAGCCGAGGTCGAGGGTAACAGAAGACAGGTAAGCGAGAGACAAGCCGAATCAAGGGTAACAGAGATAAGCAGAGTAAGGTAAACAAGCCGGGTCAAAACCAAAAGGGATAATAGAATACACAAGCACTGAGTGACTAGAACAAGCTAGAACCACGACAGGGCAATGAGCTAATGAAAGAAGCTCTGTTAAATACCCTGTTCAGAGCAGTAACCACGCCTCCAAGGCGTCCTGATTGGTCCTGCAGCCATTGACTGACAGGTTGTTCCGGGGGAGTGTCCTGATGACTACTTCCTGCCTAGATGCTGTAAAAGGCAGTCACTCCCTCGCGGCCGGCCTAGCATGACCGGATAGACCGCGGGGAAGGGAGCCATCAGACCGTCTGGATGGAGGAACAGCTAAGTCTCTACCTCTTTCGGAGGTAGAGACCACAGGTACCCTGACAGTACCCCCCCTCTCAGATACGCCCACCGGGCGGAATGAACCGGGACGAGATGGGAAGCGAGAGTGATACGCCCTGCGGAGACGGGGAGCATGAACATCCTCCTGAGGTACCCAACTCCTCTCCTCAGGACCATATCCCTTCCAATCAACCAGATATTGTACTCTCCCCCGGGAGATTCGAGAATCAATAATAGAGTTAACCTCATACTCCTCCTGACCCTCCAACCTGAACGGGGCGAGGAGGGGCTATTGTGGAGGAAAATCTGTTACATATGAGTGGTTTCAGCAATGAAACGTGAAACGAGTTCGGGATGCGTAAGGTATTAGGAAGAGCTAAACGATACGCAACTGGATTGATACGGGTCAGCACCCTGTAGGGTCCAATATAACGAGGAGCGAACTTCATGGAGGGCACTTTTAAACGGATGTTCCTCGTGCTCAGCCATACCCTATCACCTGGAACAAAGACCGGAGCCGCCCTTCTACGTTTATCAGCGTGTTTCTTGACCAACATAGAGTTGTGCACAAGGATTTGTCGAGTTTGATCCCACAACTTCCTCAAATTGGCAACATGAACATCAACCGACGGCACCCCCTGGGAAGGGGAATCCGAAGGAAGAATAGACGGATGAAAACCATAATTCATGAAGAAGGGGCTTGAATGAGTAGAATCGCAAACGAGATTGTTGTGTGCAAACTCCGCCCAAGGAATCAAACCGACCCAATCATCCTGGTGTTCAGAAACAAAGCATCGTAAATATTGTTCGATTTTCTGGTTGGTACGTTCAGCAGCTCCGTTAGACTGAGGATGATAGGCAGAAGAAAAGTTTAATTTAATACCAAGTTGAGAGCAGAAGGACCTCCAAAAGCGGGAAACAAATTGGGAGCCTCTGTCCGATACAATTTGAGAGGGTATCCCATGTAGGCGAAAAATCTCCTTAGCGAATATCTCTGCCAATTCGGGAGAAGACGGGAGTTTAGGCAGGGGAATGAAGTGTGCCATCTTAGTAAACCTGTCAACCACGGTGAGGATAACAGTCTGTCTTTTAGAGATAGGTAGATCGACAATAATGTCCATGGCCAAACAGGACCATGTTTTTTCTGGAACCTCCAAGGGGTGCATGAATCCACATGGAAGCGTATGGGGTTGTTTGGTTTTAGTACAAACTTCACATGCAGCGATGAACTCCTCAATATCCCTCCGCAAAGCAGGCCACCAGAAGTCCTTAGAGATCAACGCGTAAGTTTTGCGAATACCAGGATGTCCCGCCATCTTGCTATTATGTAAACACTGTAAAAGTTCCAGTTGAAGAGCAGGAGGAACGAAATGACGGCCCGCAGGAGTCTGTTTAGGTGCTAGATGTTGCAACTTAATGATCTCGGCCAGTAATGGAGAATGAATCCTGAGATTCGTATTAGCAATGATATTGCATTTCGGAACTATAGAAGAAAGAACTAGTTCAGGTACAGTAGAAGGTTCATATTGGCGAGATAATGCATCGGCTTTAGAGTTTTTAGAACCAGGTCTGTAAGTCAGTACATAATTGAAGTGAGTCAGGAATAAGGACCAACGAGCTTGTCTAGAGGATAAGCGCTTAGCCTCCCCAATATAGGACAAGTTTTTGTGGTCCGTCAAAATCGTAATAGGGTGTAGGGTCCCCTCCAACAAATGTCTCCACTCCTTTAAGGCTTTAATGACTGCTAACAGTTCCCTTTCCCCGATGTCATATCTGCTCTCAGGCCCAGAAAATTTCTTAGAGAAAAAACCACAAGGGTGTAACGGTTTATCCACCCCTAACCTTTGAGACAGAACAGCCCCAACTGCTGTCTCAGAGGCATCGACCTCGAGCAAGAAAGGCAGAGTCGTATCAGGATGGACTAGAATGGGAGCCGAGGCAAAAAGTTCCTTGAGAGTCTTGAAAGCACCAAGAGCTTCCTTAGACCAGAACTTAGTATCAGCCCCTTGTTTGGTCATATTGGTAATAGGCGCAATGATAGAGGAGTATCCTTTAATGAAGCGCCTATAGTAGTTGGAAAAACCAATAAACCTTTGGATAGCCTTGAGTCCTTTGGGCAAGGGCCAGTCTAAAATAGATTGGAGTTTTACAGGATCCATTTTAAAACCCTCCCCAGAAATCACGTATCCAAGAAAGTCTACCTGAGACTGATCAAAACTGCACTTTTCCAATTTGCAATATAGACCATGTTGCAGCAGCTTGTGTAATACCTTTCTGACCTGTCTATGGTGAGTCTCAATCTCCTTAGAGTGTATTAGTATGTCGTCCAGGTAAACAATAACACAATCATGCTGAAACTCCCTAAGTACCTCATTAATCAAATCTTGAAATACTGCAGGAGCATTGCATAGTCCAAATGGCATAACAGTGTATTCGTAATGGCCATACCGGGTATTGAATGCCATCATCCACTCGTGACCTTGCTGAATTCTCACCAAATTGTAAGCCCCTCTGAGATCTAACTTGGTGAAGATTTTGGAGCCCTTAAGACGATCAAATAACTCGGTAATCAGTGGGATAGGATAGGCATTTCTGACAGTTATTTTATTCAAGCCTCGGTAATCGATACAAGGTCTCAGCGTGCCATCCTTCTTCTTAATGAAAAAGAACCCAGCCCCGGCCGGAGAAGAAGACCTCCTGATGAATCCCTTTTCTAAATTCTCCCGAATATACTCCTCTAGAACCGAGTTTTCCTGAACAGACAAAGGATATACATGGCCCCTCGGAGGCATAGTGCCGGGTAGCAGCTTAATCTTACAGTCAAATGACCTGTGTGGAGGCAAAGAATCGGCATTGTTCTTGTCAAACACTGCCCTTAAGTCTAGGTAAAGGTCTGGTATTTGTCTTTCTGTGGACTGAGTAGGATTCTCCGGTATGTTAATATTAGCTAATGGAGAAACCTTGCACAAACACCGATCCTGGCAGCCCTGGCCCCACGAGAGTATCTCTCCTAACTCCCAATCGATAATAGGGTTATGTTTTTTCAACCATGGGTACCCCAGAACTATGGGAACGGAAGGAGACGAAATGAGCAGAAGAGATAAATTCTCCACGTGTAGGATACCAACATTTAAATCAATGGGTACGGTCTCACGAAAGATAACAGGGTCTAGTAGTGGTCTACCATCTATGGCCTCAACGGCCAAAGGTGTCTCCCTTAGCTGGGATGGAAAATTGTTCTTACTAGCAAAGGCTTGGTCGATAAAATTCTCAGCAGCACCGGAATCTATCAATGCCATAGCCCTTACTACTTCCTTCCCCCAAGTTAAGGAAACTGGTAGCAGAAGCCTGTGATCCTTATAATTAGGAGTAGAGGACAAAATAGAAACACCCAAGGCCTGTCCTCTAGAGGGACTTAGGTGCGAGCGTTTCCCGGGCGGTTAGAACAGTTCGAGAGTAAATGACCCTTGGCTCCACAATACATACACAAACCCTCTCTTCTCCTGTGCTGTCTTTCCTCCTCAGAGAGGCGGGTATACCCTATCTGCATAGGTTCAGTAAGCAAAGATACCGTGGAGTCAGGATTTGGAAAACCTAAAAGAAGGTCTCCGGTTCCTCTCTCGAGTGTTCTGTCTCTCTCTTAGACGTTCATCTATACGAGAGATGAACGAAATTAAATCCTCTAAATTCACAGGGAGTTCTCTGGTAGCAACCTCATCAAGGATTACATCAGATAGGCCATTCAAAAATACATCCATATACGCCTGCTCATTCCACTTGATTTCTGCCGCCAGAGACCTGAACTCTAGTGCATAATCCACCAGTGTTCGGTTCTCCTGTCTCAGGCGCAACAGTAATCTGGCTGCATTAACCTTTCTACCTGGAGGGTCAAATGTTCTTCTAAAAGCAGCTACAAATGCGTTATAGTTATAAAGTAATGGGTTATCGTTCTCCCATAGTGGGTTGGCCCATCTCAGAGCTTTCTCAATGAGTAGGGTGATAATAAATCCTACTTTTGCCCTATCTGTAGGATAAGAGCGAGGTTGCAATTCAAAGTGGATACTAATTTGGTTTAAAAAAACACGACACTTCTCAGGAGCCCCACCATAGCGTACTGGGGGGGTAATGCGAGAAGAAGCACCCACTGTGGTTACCTCTAGACCTGAACAGACAGGAGAAACAGGGGTATTACGTATCTCCTCTGGTGGGTTATTGGCACAAGCTAATAGAGCCTGTAGCGCAAGCGCCATCTGATCCATTCTGTGATCCATGGCTTCAAACCTAGGATCAGGAGCAGCCAGCTGACTGTTTGTACTTGCAGGATCCATTGGCCCTGTCGTAATGTCAGGATCGGGACAGGGATCCAACACGCAGAGTACAAACAGTAGCCAGATACGTATACCGGACCTTAGAATGGCCGGACTAACGTAAGTAGTACAGTATAGAATGGTCAAAGACAAGCCGAGGTCGAGGGTAACAGAAGACAGGTAAGCGAGAGACAAGCCGAATCAAGGGTAACAGAGATAAGCAGAGTAAGGTAAACAAGCCGGGTCAAAACCAAAAGGGATAATAGAATACACAAGCACTGAGTGACTAGAACAAGCTAGAACCACGACAGGGCAATGAGCTAATGAAAGAAGCTCTGTTAAATACCCTGTTCAGAGCAGTAACCACGCCTCCAAGGCGTCCTGATTGGTCCTGCAGCCATTGACTGACAGGTTTTTCCGGGGGAGTGTCCTGATGACTACTTCCTGCCTAGATGCTGTAAAAGGCAGTCACTCCCTCGCGGCCGGCCTAGCATGACCGGATAGACCGCGGGGAAGGGAGCCATCAGACCGTCTGGATGGAGGAACAGCTAAGTCTCTACCTCTTTCGGAGGTAGAGACCACAGGTACCCTGACAGAAACAGAAACACATCTGTGCCCATTCACGGGTATCTCGTGCCCACTCACGCACCGTATCTGGGGTAAAATTGTCAGCCCTTTCATAGGCGTCATGCGCCAAATCCATAATTCTAGCTAGCGGCCCAATGGCGTCTAGCAGTTTGTCCTGCGCTCCTTTAAAACCGCGCTCTGTGCCCTTGCGCGGGTCCCGACCCCCTTTGGAACATGAAAGTAGTCATGAGCGGGTCAAATTCGGGGGGGTGCGCCACCTTGTCTGGTAGGCTAGGCCGAGGGCATTCGGATCTCATCCGTTTCCTTACTTCTTTGTCCAGAGATTTCCTGAGCCAGAAGTGCATACACCTTGCCAAATGCTCGGGTGGTGACCATTCTTCCGAACGGGGATGACGGATGTTTCTAGGGTCAAACATTTGGAGGCCCGAATTGTCAAGGAAAATCTCTGTGCCCTCCTGTGGGTTATCCATGGATGTAGCCATGGAGTCCTGGGGCTCACCCAGAATCTGCTCCCTTATGAAATAAGGGTCAGAGTTGGCCGCGGAGTCCCTGTCGGAGTCCTCCTGGTCGGAGACCACCGTCTGCCATTCGTCCAGCACAGCTAGTGCATGTGTGGGTTCTGCGTCTTCCTCACCTGAGGAAACCTGTGCGAGGTCGTGGGTAGCACGAACCATGACTTTTCTGCGCTTAGCAGGGGCTTTTCCTTTAGATTTGCGTGGCGCAGCGGCTTCGCCCTTCCAATGGCGTTTAGGCCGATGGGAGCGTTTTTTGGAGGAGTCGGAGTCTTCGGAGTCCGCTCTATAGTGAGCCCATTTAGAGATGTGTTTAGGGGCATCTAAACTGTCGGGAGCGACTTAGAAGCGGCCTTTTCCATAGCTGCAGCCACAGCTGACTATCATGGCCTGGAGGTCTGAGGAGGTTTGTGATTCCTCCATGATCTGGAATAGGTATTCGAGGCTCACCCGATAAATTGCATGAGGGCACTTAGGCACAATTAGTGGAGAGGCCTGGGGACCAGGGGTGGTATGGTATCGGTAATGGTTAACCTGAGACTAGAGACCGGTAGGTCATAGTAGGATGATGAGGGCTGTGTCACTGGGGCTCACCCAGGTAATTGAAATCCTGCATGAACAGGTCCGCTTAGCAGCACAAAATGGGGGCTCACCCCGGCCAGAATAAGGTACAGACCAACTGGCTTAAACCAACCCCAAGTTCAAGGCACTAACCTGACTTTGCCCCACTGAGTGAAAAGGCAGGATGAAATAAGGATTTCCAGTTGCTTGCAGTTGTATAGCTGGAGCAGGTAACTGACAGTGTTTATCTCTTTAAGGTGGCTGCCGGACTAACAGCCGTTAGTATGGGGAGGATAGTACCTCCCCTAGTTTGGGCGGCAAAACTAGATGCCTGACGTTCGTGTGATTAAAACCGCCGAACGTGCGCCTAGTAATATTGGTCGCGATCACCTAAAAAGGCGATCGCGCCAAACTACTGAACGAGAAGCGTTCGGTAGAAAAACCGAAGTCTGTGTGCGGCCGCACAGAAACGACCGCGGGCATTCGCGCCCAAAAGGCGATCGCGCCAAACTACCGAACGAGAAGCGTTCGGTAGAAAAACCGAAACGTCTGTGCGCAAGCGCACAGAAAAAAACGTGCCATACGTGACAGAAGGCAGAGAGGAGGAGAAAAAACGTTGAAAAGGTATGGAGAGGGAGTACAGACGGCGGGGAGCCGTGGAAAGCACCTGGTAGGCAAATTCCCAGGGGTAGACAAATAGGGGAAAGAGAAGTCCCAGGGTAAATATACAAAGTCACAGTCATGGAAATAATTGACAATATGTAAAATATATAAGCTGAATATTGAGAAGCCAAATTTTGTACTTAGTTTGTGATGGAGCAGCAAAGAAAGAGGAAATGATGTCATATGTCACACCTCTTATACCCTATACTACATTGTGATTGGTTCTAAGTTTTGTCACTCTTTTCTTTGCTGCTATGGAGTTAGTAAAGAAAGATTATGCAAAATATGAAGCCTCCTGTCATGTGATAAAATTAGTAAACAGGCCAAGGTAAGCAAGACAAATGTATTCTAAACACCACAACAAAAACAATTGTGGAGTGAAGAAAATATGTATACATCAACTTGGCTTGATAAAGTGTACAGCTTCCCAAAGGTACCTCCCAAATGGTAACCTCTTTACATCAGAGAAATATATATTTCATACAAAACTGAGATACAGCTTTTAAAAGTAAAATAAATAATACATAGTGTAATATGTCAAAATTATATCAAATGACACTTTCTGGTAACACTCACAATGAACGCAAACGTCATGAAGAGGTTGAAACCGGAAGTGGCGCACAGAAATGATGTTGCCCAAGTACCAAGGGATGTAAAAGATCGGGAGAATAGATTGAGGACAGCAGTGAAAGCTGTAAAAAGCGAACAACACTCACTGGACCACCAATAGGACTGAGGGATTAGCCCTATGTAAAATAGGACTCTGGGGTAGTGTCAGGATTGCTAGTTGATCCAGCACGTAGAATTGAGTCACACCTAGGACTAAAAGCCAATGTCTTACCGGGCCTTAGAATGGCCGGACTAAATGTACCAGAGAATAGTCAGAATACTGGTCGAGGTCGGGGATACAGAAAGAGACACAACGATAAGGGAAAGCCAGAAGTCAGGGATGCCAGAATACAGGGAAGTCAATACGAAGTCAAAGTCAGTAACCAGAAGTAAACGCTCAGAAACACACTCTCGGACAACCATAAGGGAAATCACAAGACAACAAGCCTATTTTAACTCTGATTGGCCGAAAATCGGCCTTTGACCCCATAACATGCACGTGCGCCTCTCGCATGATGTCGCGCACGCCGACATCGTCATCAACGTGGGCGGACGTGGGGCTACAATTTGGTATGGATAAGCAGCGGCCGGCATCCATCAATATGTTGCAGGAGTCAGGCACACAGACGCACGGCCGCAAGGTTAAATATGTTACAGGTAGGGATTAGATTGCTTATTTCCCTGTACGGAATTTGTTTACCATTTAACTTGTTTTTACATTATATTTTATCACTTTATTATTGGGTTCCTGAAGAAGTCCTAGCGGAAGAAGAAACATTTAGGACCATTTTTTTGGGGGCCATTATATTTATTTTGTATATCTTTTTTTTTTTTAATTCTTTCTTTTTGCGAGTATTCGCCAAAAGATAACAAGACATATGAAACTTATAGGTACATATCAAAACATACATATATATATATATATATATATATATATATATATATATATATATATATATATATATATATGTGTGTGTCAAGAACTGGGGGTTTCATAGCAGTAGTCAACTCTTTTTTTTTTAGGTTATGTTGCCAGGGGTTCCCTCTGTTTGGACAGTGTGTGTTAGGTCGGTGTGGTGTCATGAGGGGGGCTAGCTTGGGATCTTTTAGCGCCTTATAACTTATCGATCTCACTATGGGCTTTGTGCTCTACTAAGGCGGTTGGTGGGGAGGGGTGGGGAAAGGTGGTTCGCTGGTTTGCCTCTGCTGGCAATACTACTGGCTTATAAAACATAGCCTGGGATGAGGCTTAGTGCGTGGGCATAGTGCTTGTGGGTGGGTGAGGAACGGCTGCCGTTCGTTGCACACAATGTGAAAGGGGGGTGGTGGTGTAAAACAGTGGGCTAATCTTATAGCTCATGGAGCCAGTGAAGTCCTGCATTAGGGTAAAGTTCTTTCTGCGGTGCGTCTCTGCGACCGACGGTCATGTGGGCCATGCTAAGTGCGGGCCATTTGTAGATGTGTCGGCAGGTGCGGTCCTTTAAGAAGGTTGCTCACTTCCCCCTTTCCTGGGTACGAAGGGAGTGATGCCCCCGACTGTCCATGTTGGGTGGTCCATCCGTGGTACCTTCTCTGCTGGTATTCCCAGGAGCTGGAGGAATGTTGGTGCTTCCAGGAGGGATGTCAGCTTATGTTGTTTGCCGGCCTTGTCAACCAGGATCCGACGTGTGCCCCACCGGTAGGGGATCGCATGCTCTTGCAGTAGCTGGGTGACTGGCTTGAGGTTTCTCCGCCAGCTGAGCGTATGTCTGGATAAATCCCGGTAGAACATCAGTTGTGCCCCCTCAAAGGACACCGTTGCGGAGTCCCTCACCGCCGCCATGATTGCTCCGCGGTCCGACATTTTCAGCAGTACGTCCTTAGGAACTTCGCGGGCTGCGCTGGGAGCCTTGGGAAGGCGAAAGCAGGAGTCCACCGCGACCTGCTTAGCCTGTTTGGGCAGCAGCAGTGTGGCGATGAGCCTCCGGCAGTAGTGGGGGAGCTCCGCTCCGGCCACTGTTTACGGTATCCCCCGGATTCTGAGGTTTCGCGCACTAGCTCTGTCTTCCAGTGAAGCGATTTGCCCCTGCTGGTCTGCGCATTGCTTTTGTAGGGCGCTGATAGTGGCGTCAGTGGCTGATTGAGCCAGTTTGGTGCCTTCCAGGTCCTCCTCCACTGCCTTCACTTTGTCAGTGAGTTTGGCCACTGCTTCCCTGATCGGGGCCATGTCTGCCTGGAACATGGCTTTAATTTCAACCATTAAGGCCTTGATGTCAGCCTTGGTTGCTGGTGCAGAGTCTGCCAGAACGACAGTTGGTGACCCTGTGTGTGGCCCTGTGTGTGGCCGGGATGGCAGATAAAAATCAGAGAGGGCGTCGTCATCATCCGATGTTGTTGGAGTGCAGGCCTCAGCCGCCGCCATTTTGGCTGTGCCGAGCCGCGGAGCAGTGTGGAGGAAGTCTCCGATATTGCGGGAGCCCGATCCCGGGTCCGCCCGGAGCTTCTTCGCTTTCTTCCCCATGTCTGGGGCTACGTGCAGGTGCTTTTGGGGCAGGTTCGGAATCCGCTAAATGTCGTTTTGACAGGGGTAGTGCACGGAGCTGTTCTGATGTGCGTCCAGCTCGTGCAGGCGCTGGCTCCGCCTCCCATTTTGTATATCTTTTAATCAATTTTACAAACTTCATTGATTGTTAATATAATAAAATAAGTACTTACCCTGTCTCAGATTCCTGAGTGTGGTTCTTGTCACATCTTGGTTTCAGCAAGAAAAAATCCAGAGACGGAGAGGAAGTATTAGCCCCCCAACACCTTCAGGGGAGCACCCTTAAGGGGATACAAATGCCATCACATGGTGAGTGTGACCAGTAAAAAGTGTAATTTGATATCATTTTGGACATATTACACTATGTACTATTTATTTTTCGATTAACAGCTGTAGCCCAGTTTTGTATGATATATATTTCTCCAAGTTAGGCAAGAAACAAACAAAAATACATTAAATTAAAAACTCCATATCAAGTGTGAAGATAGGGGGTTGAGATGACGTGGCTGTTTTCAGACACATATTTTGATTCAGTTTATATTACACCAGTACCAGTGTACCACCATCCCCACCCTCTTTTTTTCCCCCTCTTCTCCGACCTCTTTTTTGTGTGCAATTTGCTTTGTTCCGAATCAAATTTCATCCATCTGCAAAAACTGAAAAGAAACAAAAATTAATGAATTTCAAATTAAACTAATTATTTTGGATACATTTGTTTTGATAAGCATCACAAATTAGGGAGTTATCTATTTAAAGGGATACTATAGACCCTAGAACAACTACAGCCTAATATTGTACAGGTTACCAAATTACCTAAATTGGTATCCTTACGTAGGATTGCCATATTTAAGGTAAGGATAGTATACCAAATTAGAGTGCTGTTTGGTAGATGGCTCCCTTATTTGGTAATTTGTGTCCTTATAGCATAGGGATAGGAAACAAGGGAGTTATCTAAACAGCTGATAGATCAAAAATAAGAAAAGGGCTTTTTAAACTTTGATCTTCATAAATTGGTACTGTGTTACTTTGTGACTGCCACCCGCATTAATTCCCCATAGGTAATAATGAACTTCCAAAATTTCAGCCACATTTTCGGCCAAAATTCAATTAGCCTGAATTGATATTTTCCAATTTTCAGAATAGTCGAAATTCGAATACAGATTGAATGTTTCCCCTGTGCACATCACACCTTTTCTTATCTGTCGCCCCAGCTCTAAGTGGATTAATCTCATAAGAGCAGGCATTAGGCTGCTAGAGTAGGACCTGCCAAGAATGGGGAACATTGACATTGTGGCAGCCTTAATCAATGTATGATCATATACTGTAACTAAACCCCCATTATGTTTGCCTAGGTGAGGGTTTTTTAAATAAAACTATTACATTCTGTGAGCTTTGAAATTGCTGTTTAGTGAATGAGTGAGTGCGCTGGATCTTGTATGTATTATATTGGCCCCAGCGGCACCCTTGTAAATATGCATGTTCAGGCGAGTGCAGGTTTTATATCATTTTGCATTTATCACACATTTCAACTAAATAAGATTGTAAAGATTAGTAAATTCAATAACGTCACAGATGTAGAAAATATCAGGGTTATTCAATAAAGTCAGAAAGCCACATTACTTTTTTTTTTAAATATTACCGGCATTTATAAAGCGCCAACATATTCTGCAGCGCTGTACAGACCAATACAAAAGGTAGAGAGGGACATGTACGTAAGATGAGATCTAGCCATTGAAGCCATTAGCTCTTTAATACAAAGTGCCTAGGATTTTCAAAATTCATCCGGATCATCCGCCTTTCAGTCTGTCTGGACGCTAGCACAGTCAGTGGTCATATGGCCAAAATCCCAGTGACTGTACCTCCAAAATAGCAAGATAATGTATTTACCGGATTTGCTTGTATCTGGTGTAAATCTGATTTACATTAGGCAATCAGTAAATATAAGAATCCTGTTATTCATATAGGATTCACATTTAAAATGACAGATTTTTAACCTGACACCAAATGGTTCCAACTGAATAGTGCTTATTCAGTTTAAATTACCAAATTCTGGCCTGGTTTGCCTTTAGTAAATATGAGAATTGGTAATCCATTTGGATTGCAGTTATTTTCTTCAAATTTTGTGAATCTGAACAAAAGCTGGGTGCTGAGTGAATAACCCTGAAATGTTATCATCATACAACAAAATAAGTTAATGTGTTATTTTGTGTTCTCTCTTTGTTTCTCACAATAGTACAATTCTATTCTCTCCATTGATTCTTGGCCGTTAAAACATGAAAAAAAATACAGTAAATGTAACTGTTGTTATTGTAATTTTTATTATTATATATTAAATAATATTCTATTTTTCATAGGAAGCTGGTTAGTACATAAAGTACCCAAAATAATAATATAAGAGATAGCAATACAAAAAGAGAAAAGACCAATAAACCAAAAGTCCACAAGATCAATAAATGAAATTAATAAATTATCGCACATTGTATTTAATCTAGAATTTGTTATCTCCTGCTCTGTTAATATCATTCTATACCTTGTAGGAGCCTCCTGTGTGTGATTAAACATCAGTTTACAGAGCAGGAGATAAAAACTTTTAATATTGTTTTTTCTTTTAATCTGTCCCTGCTTAGAAAAAGATAAAAACAACAACTCATATAGCGGTCACAGGCCGGCGGCCACACGCCGGGGCCGCATGTTAAGGTGCCCATCGGATGGCCCATGCTGTCAGGGCCACCCGATGGGTATGGATATTCAGGGGGCCCGTTCAGCGCTGCGGTGCTTGAACAGCGCGATCAGCCCCCTGTGATAAGATCATTGTAACGGATCGCCTGGCACCCCGACTTGGTACCTCCGTTAATGGATGCTCCTAGTGCTTCCTGAGGACTCCAAGCACTCTGGCAGACACCACAATCACCGAATCTGAGAAGCATATGAATCCTCTCAAGCCTCTGAATGCTGTAGACCATTGAATAGGAACCATACGAATAGGCTTGTACCCCTAGCAGTCAACTGGAACAGCATACAATAAATCCTTCCCCCAATAATGAGACGACACATCACTTTGAGGTTAAAACAGGAACTCTGGACTGGCTCATCCAGCCTGGCTTTTATTTCCAACTCACACATACAGGCCACACCCAGGGGGAGGCATAAAAGAACCAATGACATAGATGTTACATCCCACACCTCCCCTCCCCTTAGTGTGACACATAATCCCATTATGCATACAGTTTAAAATATACTTTTACACAACTTTCATAACTTTAAAACCATACATCACATTCACATAAAAATACATATCCACAATCAATCCATTCAGGGGAACAACATATTAAAAAATGGCATGGATCAGACCAGGGGTTCAAAAGTTAGTAAAGTATCTTTTAAAACCCCTAGCTTTCCAGCTTCCTTCTCTGTGCTGGAGAAGTAATTCAATTACCTCCCAGCACAGAGACAGACTCCATTAACCACATGGTTACAGAAAGACATAAAAACACTTTAAAATACAGAAAGTTACTTTTTATCCATAACACACAGACATTTCACATATCCCCAGATAGCTGGGATCTGAGCGCACAAAACTACCGAATAGCGCGCAGATCCTATTCACACAGTACAATTGCCATGGAGCTAAAGTCTTTCCCATAGTCTTTCATTATATGAATAGGCTCCATGGTATAGCTATCTGGGGTATCACATTCCCATAAAGTCTGGTCCATAGTCCAAAGGCAAGAGGCGGGCAATCAGCCCCCTCCAAGGACACGTGGCGAGGTCGGTTTCGCCACACTTCTCCCCTTTACCCCCCAGACTAACAGGGTATCTGACCTCCTGCCGGTCAGTGCCCTGGTTAGTCCAGCAACCCACCCATGAAGCACAAACAGCAGTACCTCCCACCCACAATAACTGGTTACTACACCTGGGTAGAGGAGAACTTTGTCCAGGTCCAGGTGCCTCACCACGGCTGTGTGGGGGACTGGTAGTCTGCCTTGGTGGGTTGCTGAGTGGGCAGAGACCAGCGGTACTCTGCCCTGGTGCCAGCGCTACCACTGAAGTAGCCTGATTGGAGCCTGGTTGTGGGAGGGGGAGACCGACCGTCTCCCCTCTGGGTACACAGCTCTGCTGCTGGAGACAGACTGTCTCCCCTTTGGCTAAACAGCCCTGTCGTGGGGGGGCAGGACCGACCGTCCCTACCCCCTGTGCTGGAAGTGCAGAGACCACTGTCCCATCTGCACAGGTGTGGGGCTTACAGTCTCCCCCTGGTACATTAAGCTGCCGCAGGGGAGAGGTGGTAACCAGCTCCTCTCCCATTAGAACACTCTGCCGCTGGGGAATGGAGACTGGGCTCTCTATTCCCTGTACATTAATGATCCGCCGCTGGGGAGAGGTGGTAACAATATCCTCTCCCATACATACTTCCCGTCTCTGTGGAGGGAGACCGACTGTCTCTCCTCCCAGCACAGAGTCCTGCTGAGGGGGAAAGGGGGCTGGGCTCTCCATTCCCTGCTGGATACTCTGCCGCTGGGGAATGGAGACTGGGCTCCCAATTCCCAACAAATCACACTGCCGCTGGGGAGGGAGGACGGCCCCTTCAGCTCCCTGTAACTTGGGCGCAGAGACCACGGTCCCATCTGCGCTGGTGTGGGGCTTACTGTCTCCCCTTGGTGTGCTAAGCTGCCGCTGGGGAGAGGGGGTAACAAACTCCTCTCCCTTACACACTTTCAGCCGCTGGGGAGCAGGGCTGACCCTCTGTACTCCCTGTAGGCAGGGCGCAGAGACCACGGTCCCATCTGCGCTGGTGAGGGGCTTACTGTCTCCCCTTGGTGAGCTGTGCTGCCGCTGGGGAGAGGGAATAACAAACTCCTCTCCCTTACACACCTTCAACCGCTGGGGAGAGGGGATAACAAGCTCCTCTCCCTGCACCGTAGACTGCCGCTGAGGAGCAAGAACGGCACCTTCAGCTCCCTGTAACGCACACTGCCGCTGGGGATCTGGGCCGACTGCCCAGCATCCCTGTAGGGCCGGTAGAGAGACCGCAGTCCCATCTCCACCTGCCATCTGTGGGTCTTCCCAGGACCAATCCGTGAGGCCCCTCAACATTTGTGAGTAAGGGCCACCTGCTTCCCCACCTGGCAACTCTGGCTCCTGCTGGGGATCTGGGCCGGCTGCCCAGCATCCCGGTGGAGAGACCTTGGTCCCATCTCTACCTGCCTGTTGTGGTTCCTCACAGGACCAGTCTATGAGGACCCCCACTTCGGGTTCCTCCCGCCGCCTCAGGGAAAGACGGCTAACCTCCTCGGATGCAGCCTCTACTCGGCTGCTGTAACGCTCCTGCTGCTGAGCATACTTCCTCTCTTTCGCCAACCGGAATTCTCGGTCCAGCCTTGTGTTTCGCTCGGCCATGACCTGGTTCCAGATCACCCGGCGTGTCTCCATGGGTATATCATCCCCATACTCGGCCACTCGCTGCCTCACCTCGGCCAGCCAATCATCTCCAGAGCTAGAACCTTCCATACTAGTCTGCTCCCAGGGGCGCTGCACGAGTGCTAGCGTTGCCCTCAATTTGTAAATCCAAACAGTGTCTCTGAGCTGCTTTACCTCGCACTAGGACGCCATCCCACCGCTTGCCACCAATGTAACGGATCGCCTGGCACCCCGACTTGGTACCTCCGTTAATGGATGCTCCTAGTGCTTCCTGAGGACTCCAAGCACTCTGGCAGACACCACAATCACCGAATCTGAGAAGCATATGAATCCTCTCAAGCCTCTGAATGCTGTAGACCATTGAATAGGAACCATACGAATAGGCTTGTACCCCTAGCAGTCAACTGGAACAGCATACAATAAATCCTTCCCCCAATAATGAGACGACACATCACTTTGAGGTTAAAACAGGAACTCTGGACTGGCTCATCCAGCCTGGCTTGTATTTCCAACTCACACATACAGGCCACACCCAGGGGGAGGCATAAAAGAACCAATGACATAGATGTTACATCCCACACCTCCCCTCCCCTTAGTGTGACACATAATCCCATTATGCATACAGTTTAAAATATACTTTTACACAACTTTCATAACTTTAAAACCATACATCACATTCACATAAAAATACATATCCACAATCAATCCATTCAGGGGAACAACATATTAAAAAATGGCATGGATCAGACCAGGGGTTCAAAAGTTAGTAAAGTATCTTTTAAAACCCCTAGCTTTCCAGCTTCCTTCTCTGTGCTGGAGAAGTAATTCAATTACCTCCCAGCACAGAGACAGACTCCATTAACCACATGGTTACAGAAAGACATAAAAACACTTTAAAATACAGAAAGTTACTTTTTATCCATAACACACAGACATTTCACATATCCCCAGATAGCTGGGATCTGAGCGCACAAAACTACCGAATAGCGCGCAGATCCTATTCACACAGTACAATTGCCATGGAGCTAAAGTCTTTCCCATAGTCTTTCATTATATGAATAGGCTCCATGGTATAGCTATCTGGGGTATCACATTCCCATAAAGTCTGGTCCATAGTCCAAAGGCAAGAGGCGGGCAATCAGCCCCCTCCAAGGACACGTGGCGAGGTCGGTTTCGCCACAATCATCATCGTCACTCCTCCCAGCTATCACTGAGAACCCACGCGGGAGGAAGCAGAGGAGGGAGTCAGAGTGGGAACTCTGACTCCCATCAACCTGAGCCACCACTGGACCCCTGGGAAAGTCACCCTCCTGCACGCAAAAGGTAGGAAACAGGAGGGGGACTTAAATATTATGTAGTGTGTGTTTCTTTGTACGTATGTATGTGTCTGTGTCTATCTGTCTGTATGTATGTGTGCCTGTCTGTTGGTATGTATGTGTGTCTTTGTGTGTGTGTGTCTGTCTGTCTGTCTGTATGTGTGTGTCTGTCTGTCTGTCTGTGTCTGTGTCTATCTGTATGTATGTGTCTGTGTGTATGTGTCTGTATGTGTCTGTCTGTCTGTATGTATGCATGTGTGCCTGTCTGTCTGTTTGTTTGTGTGTATGTATGTATGTGTCTTGTCTGTATGTATGTGTGCCTGTCTGTATGTATGTGTCATTGTATTTATGTTTATCGTGTGTGTGTGTGTGTCTCTGTCTGTCTGTTTGTATGTGTGTTTCTCTGTATGTATGTGTGCCTGTCTGTATGTCTGTAAGTATGTGTGCCTGACTGTTTGTATGTATGTGTCTTTGTATGAATGTGTTGTGTGTGTATGTATGTATGTATGTGTCTGTATGTATGTGTCTGTCTGTCTGTGTCTGTGTGTGTCTCTGTATGTATGTGTGTGTGTGTGTCAGTCGGGGGGGCCCATGGGTTGTGTGTATGCCACTGAGGGGCGGTGTGGTTAGGGCTGCAATAAACATAAATGAAAATCTATTAACTACTAATGATAGAGAATAAACAGTAAGACTTTAGGGGAATGGTCTATACACCAAAACTGATTAATTAAACTTAAGTTGTTTTGATACATATAGTATACATAGTTATAATAAAAATACTCTTCCACTCAAAACCCTACAGACAGGACTTGGTCTCTAAGCAGAAATTTGTAAAAATTCTCTAACAACGCTATGATTAAGAGTTCTTGCAAATGCCCCCACCACCGAATAAATTGCTTTCTTTTAAATGATTACAGCTTTGCAAATCTCATGATAATTTATCTGAGAGTACTCATGCAATACAGCCGCATCACTGATCCTTAAAGCGTATGTCTTTCATAAAATAAATAACTGCTGTAAATTGATGAAACCTTTCATTTCTCATGTAAACCAATCATAATCACTACGCTTTCAATTTCCTTTGCTGAACACAAGATACAAGCTAATGTATTCTTCATACACAATATTTTTCTGAGAGTGATATCTTATGTACACATTAAATCTTGCTGATTTTAATAGCTTATGTTCGCAATTTTTATGTTTGAAAATTAATGCAAATAAAGGACTGATCATTTTTGCAATTTCACACTCATTTTTTTTAGATGAATTATTCACACTTCCACACTTCCCTTAGTAATAAACGAAAACAAGAACTACGAGGCGTGATGTGTTGTAAGGTCACCTTGTTAATCAGAAAATACAGTGGCAAAACCATATGCACATAAGGATAGACTGTCTACAAACAAAAAATAAATAAAAAAGAATAAAATAGCTTAAGTTAGTTAGCACTTCAGCTTTAACAACAAAACATAAATCAGTTATCTTTAACTATATGGGTGTATTGGAGATTAGAAATATTGGTGTATTTATTATCGGCCCCCAGGTTCTCCTCGTCCTTGACCATTTTGCTGCCTGGCTTCCTTACTTCCTCTCAAACAGTATCCCATCCCTAATCTAGGGGATTTCAACTTTCCCATTAACCCACCCTTGTCCTCAGTAGCTTTAAAATTTATCTCAATCACTTCCTCTTTTTGGATATCGCAATGGGCTAATTCTCCCACACATGTAGCTGGCAATAACCTAGATCTTATTTTTTCAAATGCATGCTCGGTGTCCAATCTCTGTAATACTCCATTTTCTCAGACAACCACCTCATATAATTTGTTCTCGAGTGCTCCCACAACCAATACCCTCAACCTAACCCCCCACAACTCAGGAGGAATTTGAATTCTCTTGACCTCCACCAACTCTCAGCTGATCTCCATTCCAAACTCTTATCCATCCCTACCTTCTCCTGCCCCTCTCTGGCTACCTCCTCATATAATGCTACCCTCACCTCTGCCCTTGACGCTGCAGCCCCACTGCAAGAACGCTCCTCAAGGTGGGCACGCATGCAATCGTGGCACACTAAGTCAACCCGCTACCTGAACAGATGCTCCCGTTCAGCTGAATGCTGCTGGAGGAAGTCTTGCACCTTGTCATATTTTCTACACTATAAATTTGTCTTGCGCTCATTCAGTGCAGCCTTCACCCATGCTAAACAGTCCTACTTTTCATTTCTCACTAGCTCATACTCCCGCAATCCTAGGCATATCTTTAATACTTTTAACTCTCTTCTTCGTCCTGCTGTGGACACCCCACAAGCTAATCTCTCAGCTGATGGCTTTGCATGTTACTTTACCCCCTCTTGTTTTGCCTTGTATCTCTTGTCTTGTTTTATTTAGTTTTCTATTCCCAGTTCATGTACAGTCCTGTCCTGCCCTGTTCATGTTTCCCTCATGTCTTGTGTACATGTTCTGGGTTCTGCTTTCTGTCCTGCTCCGGTTCTGGGTTCTCCTAGTTTTGTCTTGTTTTCTTGTTTGGTGCCTGTTCTAGTCTTGCCTTGTTTCTGTACTGGATACATATATGCTGCAGAGCCTCCCTATTCAGATCCTGGAAGGTCTGCATATTGTCATCTGGCACCTGGGATCCGCAGAAGCTGCATCAGGGCCCTGGTATGTGGCCGCACAAATGCTCAACAACAGGGGGCGTGCGGTTGCCCTGCACCAGGCCCTGATAATCCATTTCCACACAGTGACTCCTACCATCAAGATCAGGCATACTGGGTCCTGGTCACCGGACCGCCACCCCTGACATAGAGTCCGTTTGGGTTACTACAAAAACATAGAATATACGGGGTTACAGAGAGCTATTCATCTCTTTGAGGGTGACTAAATCATTACTTTCGAGGCACTGAAAGAGAAGGCCTCACTAAAACACCCTGATTTCTTTAGGCACTTCCAGATCAGGGACTTTGCCCAACAAAAACTAGTGAAAGAAGCAGACATATGGTGCTCACTGGCTTTGAAAAACTTTGCCTAAAAGAAAACCCTCCGACGGAGCTCATTACATCAGTCAATGCCCACCTGAGCTCCAATAACACAGACTGGGGAGAGTTGCACTATACAACCCAATGGGAAGCTGACCATGGCGAGATACTAGAGGGTACAGAGTGGAGGGAAATATGTGAAGCAAACAAATCTACTTCGGTCTGCGTCACCCAACAAGAGCAGTCGTATAAGACCATGCTTAGATGGTTTACCACACCAGTGAAATTATACCACATGCACAAAACCCCAGATGGTAGATGTTGGAGGGGTTGCGGACAGAGAGGGTCCTATGCACATATGTGGTGGGAGTGCCCTGGGGAATAGTCTTTCTGGAGTGAAGTGGGCGACTTGCTAGATAAAATCTTCCAGAGGCCGGTTAAACAAGATCTGTGGGTATTTCTACTGTCCAGGCCACTAGAGGACTGGACAACTGCTCCAAAAAATTACCCCGACAGCAAGGCAAACCATGGCACAAGTGTGGCTAAAACCTGATATCCCCTCCATGGACATGGTAATCCATAAAATCAAAGACACACGACTTATGGACAACCTGACTGCACAAATTAGGGGCACAGTGAAAGCATATGAAAGATTTGGGAACTGTGGATGGCGGGAGACTGGGGGAGTAGTATTTGCACCGAACCCTGTAATAAGAATCCCAACCCATACCCTCTGGTGAGGCCAGACACAGGAACAGACTCCTACCCCGAACAGGCCAATCCTGGGGTACCCCTTATATATACTAATGCTGACCGCTGCTTATGCCTCAGGCAACCACCATGACCTCTGAACCAGGAGCCTCTCCACACATGCACCACCCAAGTCTTTCTCTCCCCTTTCTATTCCGATACCCAGCAGGTCACACACAAGCTATATAAGGGAAATGTTTATTATGTTCAACTATTGTACAACCTCATGTATGTAACCATGCTGTGCAATCTAAATGCATTTATATTTTGTACTATTGTACGTGCAATGAAAGCAACGACAAACCAAAAATAAATATATATTTTTTTTAAAGAAAATGAAGGAAAGGAACCTCAGTTAGGAAAAAGGACAAATTAGTCATTTGTTATGTATGAGTTTACAGAGGAAGATGTTCTATTTCAACTGTCAAAAGTAAAGACACATAAGTCAGTGGGGCCTGATGGAATACACTCAAAGTCAGGGCCGCCATCAGGGGGTGACAACCGTGACTGTTGTCACGGGCCCGGCGGCCCTGGGGGGCCCGGACTGCTCTGGCAGTCCTGGGCCCCACTTTCCCTCTCTGCACACATAGATAGCGAATATCGCTATCTATGTGTGCAGCCGCGGGCCCCCTGCTCCCTGTACCGCAGAGGGGGCCCAGGCCTCCAGCCTCTTCTCTTCTCCTCCCTGCTAACAACTCTCGCGAGACCCGGTTGCCATGGCAACGCTCCGCGGGTCTCGCGAGAGTTATTGGAGGAGAGAAGAGGAGAAGCTGGAGGCCTGGGCCCCCTCTGCGGTAACAGGGAGCCGGGGGGCCCCACCATGCCACCGGACCACCGGGGATGGAATCTCCCCCCTCCCTAGACACAGGTAAGCAGGGAGGGGGGAGAAACAATTTAATTAATAAAAATTTTTTTTATTTTTTTTAAATAATGTTAAAATGACCCCCCCTCCCCCTCCTCATTGCAAATTTACACACACACACTACATACACTGACACAACACACACACTACATACACTGACATAACACACACACACACACTACATACACTGACAAAACACACACACTGCATACACTGACACAACACACACACACACACTACATACACTGACAAAACACACACACTGCATACACTGACACAACACACACACACACTACATACACTGACAAAACACACACACTGCATACACTGACACAACACACACACTACATACACTGACAAAACACACACAATACATACACTGACAAAACACACACACCGCATACACTGACACAACACACACACACTACATACACTGACAAAACACACACACTGCATACACTGACACAACACACACACACACACACACTACATACACTGACACGACACAACACACACACACACTACATACACTGACACAACACACACACTATATACACTAACACAACACACACACACTGACAAAACACACACACTGCGTACACTGACACAACACACACACACACTACATACACTAACACAACACACACACACACACTACATACACTAACACAACACACACACTACATACACTGACAAAACACACACACTGCATACACTGACACAACACACACACACACTACATACACTGACACAACACACACACACACACACTGCATACACTGACACAACACACACACACTACATACACTAACACAACACACACTACATACACTGACACAACACACACACTGCATATACCAACACAACACACACTGCATACACTAACACAACACACACTCTGCATACACTGACACAACACACTCTGCATACACTGACACAACACACTCTGCATACACTGACACAACACACACTTTGCATACATTGACACAACACACTCACCGCATACACTAACACAACACACACTCTGCATACACTGACACAACACACACACCGCATACACTAACACAACACACACACCGCATACACTGACACAACACACACACCGCATACACTAACACAACACACACACTGCATACACTAACACAACACACACACACTGCATACACTGACACAACACACTGCATACACTAACACAACACACTGCATACACTAACACAACACACACTGCATACACTAACACAACACACTCTGCATACACTGACACAACACACACTGCATACACACACACACACAGTGCATACACTAATACAACACACACTGCATACACTAACACACACAGTGCATACACTAATACAATACACACTGCATTCACTAATACAACATGCACTCTGCATACACTACACACTAACACACTCACTGCATCCACTATACTGACACACACTCTGCATTCGCTACACATTACCACACTCTGCATCCGCTACACACTAACACACTCTCTGCATTCACTACACTAACACAGACTCTGCATCCGCTACACACTAACACACTCTCTGCATTCACTACACATTAACACACTCTCTGCATTCACTACACATTAACACACTCTCTGCATTCACTACACTAAGACACTCTCTGCATTCACTACACATTAACACACTCTCTGCATTCACTACACATTAACACACACTCTGCATTCACTACAAATTTACACACACACTACATTCATTACACTGACACACTCTGCATTCACTACACCCTAACACACACTCTGCATTTATTACACACTAACACACACTCTGCATTCACTAAACTATGCACACACTCTGGATTCACTATACTGACACACACTCTGCATTCACTACACTAACATACACTCTGCACCAACTGTACACACAGCATCCACTACACAAACATCCTGTATTCACAGTACACACACTACATCCACCACAAATTGAAACATTCTGCATTCACTATACACAGACACTGTGTCTAATACACACACTACATCCACTACAGACACTGCATCCACTAAACACATTTCATCTAGTACATACAAACACTACATCCACTACACAAACACACACTACATCACTGTACACACACTACATCCACTACTCAAACACTCTCTGCATTCACTACACATTAACACTCTGCATTCACTACACTAACACACACTCTGCATCCGCTACACACTAACACACCCTCTGCATTCACTACACATTAACACACACTCTGCATTCACTACACATTTACAAACACTCTGCATTCACTGCACTAACACACACACTACATTCATTACACTGACACACACACTACATTCATTACACTGACACACTCTGCATTCACTACACACTAACACACACTCTGCATTCATTACACACTAACACACACTCTGCATTCACTAAACTATGCACACACTCTGGATTCACTATACGACACACACTCTGCATTAACTGTACACACAGCATCCACTACACAAACATCCTGTATTCACAGTACACACACTACATCCACCACAAATTGAAACACTCTGCATTCACTATACACAGACACTGCGTCTAATACACACACTACATCAACTACAGACACTGCATCCACTAAACACATTTCATCTAGTACATACAAACACTACATCCACTACACAAACACACTCTGCGTTCACTATACACACTGCATCCGCTACACTAACACACTCTGCATTCACTGCACAAACAGTATCTAATACACACAAACACTACATCCATTGCACACATTCTAATTCACTTACACTATACACACCACATTCAGTCCCGCATCATTGTCAGCGGACTAGGTAGGGCGTGGGCGGGCCCGGGAGGGAGGGGTCGGGGAGGGGGGGGGCCAGACCTTGTGCTTTGTCAGGGGCCCCAAAATTTCTGATGGCAGCCCTGCTCAAAGTTATTAAAAGAGCTTAGTGGTGTACTAGCAAAACCATTAACAGATTTATTTAACCAATCATTGTTAACAGGAGTAGTCCCAGAAGAATGGAAGTTAGCGAATGTTATGCCCATTCCCAAGAAAGGTAGTAGGGAGGAGTTGGGCAACTATAGGCCAGTAAGCCTTACTTCCGTAGTGGGGAAAGTAAGTAAACCATGTTAAAGGATAGGATTGTTGAACATCTAAAATCACATGGATTTCAAGATCAGAGACAACATGGGTTTACTTCAGGGAGATCATGCCAAACTAATCTTATTGATTTTTTTGTTTGGGTATCTAAAATAATAGATCAGGGTGGTGCAGTAAACATTGCTTACCTAGATTTCAGTAAGGCTTTTGACACTGTTCCACATAGAAAGCTTATAAATAAACTGCAATCTTTAAGTTTGGATTCCAATATTGGTGAATGGGTAAAGCAGTGGCTGAGTGACAGGCAACAGAGGGTTGTAGTCAATGGAGTATATTCAAAACATGGGCTTGTCACCAGTGGGGTACCTCAGGGATCTGTACTTGGACCCATTGTCTTTAATATTTTTTTATTAGTGATATTGCAGATGGTCTTGATGGTAAGGTACCGTATATACTCGAGTATAAGCCGAGTTTTTCAGCACATTTTTTGCGCAGGAGAGCGCGGCCGTCACAGGCCTTGCGTTCCACCGTGCATTCCACGGGGATTACGCCGGTGCTGGAGCCGGCTGGCAGCAGTGACCACAGCGGAAGAGTGCAGTCGGGCCAGGAGGCTGACCGTGGGTCCCCCCATATCTCGGCAGGGTCCAGTTCTGGATCGGAGGAGGAGGCATCCCAGCATCCTCAGGCAGCCACAGGTGAGTGTTGCGCCAGCGCTTGGGATGCGCTGGTGGTAGACAGGAGTAGTGGTGGGTTTGGGGGGGAAGAGGTGCTGGGGTTCCTTAGGGCAGTTTTAGAGAGGCTCCCAGGCCCAGCTGCTAGCGCGCTCCCGTCCCAGTCAGGGGATATGAGTAGGCAAGTGGGGGTGCGCTCTTGGGGAGTGCGGGGGTGCTTGCCGGGTTGCGAATTGTCCCCCCTAGGTATGCATGTGGCGTTAGAGGTTAAGGAGAAGATCATAAAAGGTGAGTACGTAGATGTACTGTCCCTGGTCTCTCCGGACCGGGAGTCAGTGGATAGACCGCGACAGGGGGAGGCGGCAGACGGCGAGAAGGGCAAGCGTACGTTTGGCAACTGGCTTCAAGGGTTCTCCATATTTGCGAGCATGCTGACGCGGGCCTTCCCTGAGAAGGCACCAGCGTTTTTTGGATACTTAGACCTGATATGGGGGGCATACAAGGTTTATGGGGGTCAATGTTGATTCCGCTATGACCAACAATTTTGCCAGAAGATGGCAGTGTGTCCGGGTATGGACTTTGGGGTACAGGATGGGAGCCTTTGGCTCTTGTTGATGACCCCCAGTCGTCCGTCCCCCTTTCCTGGAGCTGCCGGCGCACCGTCCAGTGCGCCAGCTGGGCAGCGCAGGGGCGTCTGTTGGCTCTACAATGAGAGGCATTGCAAGTGGTTTGGATCGTGTCGATTCAGACACGAGTGCTCTCATTGTGGAGGGGCCCATCCGGCCCTGCGCTGCTTCAAGAAGGGTAGACAAGGAGGGAGGCCCACTAGGGAGGATCTTCCTAAAGGGGAGGACTCCGGTGAGCGTCCTAAGGATGCGCTCTTGGCTTGCCAAGTACCCCAAGCGTAAGGATGCAGAGGTCCTACTGGAGGGGTTTTCGGTAGGGTTTTCGATTCCGTTTGTTCATTCGGATTCCCCTTTTTTAGTGGACAATCTGCGTTCGGTAGTGGGTAAAGAAGGGATATTAGAGGGGAAGTTGATGAAGGAAGTTCATTTGGGCAGGATGGCCGGCCCATTTGATACGCCGCTATTTCCCAATTTGCTGGTCTCCCCGCTGGGATTGGTCCCTAAGAAGGAGCCTGGATCCTTTCGTCTCATTCACCACCTGTCCTACCCGTCAGGCGGGTCGGTGAACGATGACATTGACAGGGAGGTGTCGCACGTTCGCTATGCCTCCTTTGATCAGGCTCTGGAGTTGGTCCGGGAGGCCCACGGGAGTCAGATGACTGCGTGGGGCTCTTAGATTCATTTAGAGCCGTCGCGTCGGATTTTGGTGTGCCCATAGCGGGGGAAAAGACGGTTGGGCCGGTGGGGGTTCTGTCCTACCTGGGTATTGAAGTGGACTCGTGGAGTATGGTTTTCCGGTTGCCGGAAGAGAAACTGCATCACCTGCTGTGTCTGGTGGATTCGGTTAAGGGAGCGAAAAAGGTACAGCTCCGGCAGTTACAGGCATTGCTAGGGCATCTGAACTTTGCCTGCCGGGTGCTACTGATGGGTAGGGCTTTTTGCCGGCGCCTTTCATTAGCGACGGTCAGAGTCAAACAGCCGTTTCACTTCATTCGGATCACCCACAGACATCGAGAGGATCTGCAAGTTTGGAGCTCATTCTTGGGTAGGTACAACGGTCAAAATTGCTGGCTGCGCCCGGCGGCGTCCAACATGGATTTGGAGTTGTACACCGACGCGTCCGGGGCAGTGGGCTTTGGGGCCTACTCTCAAGGATGATGGTGCGCGGAGGCCTGGCCCCGCCATTGGCTGGAGACCGAATTGGCAGGCAACCTAACGTTCCTGGAGCGCTTTCCCATTGTCGTGGCATTGGAACTATGGGGTTCGGAACTGGCAAACTGGAAGGTGGTGGTGCACACGGACAATATGAGTGTTGTCCATGTGATCAACCGGTCGTCATCTTCTTCCCCTCCGGCTTTGTCGCTGCTTAGGCCCTTAGTCTTGCTTAGTTTAGAGTGGAATTTGTGGTTGGTTGCGTGGCACGTGCCTGGGGAGCGGAACGTTATAGCCAACTCTCTCTCTCGGTTTCAGTGGGGCTGGTTTCGAGAGGCGGCTCCCGAGGCGGCCCGGGCTGGAACCTCGTGCACGGCGGGCGTCTGGGACCTGGTTTCCACAATCTGAGCCGGTTGGTGAGGGGGTCGCTGGCTGCGTCCAGGTGGAGATCGTACTCTGCAGTATGGCGGAGATGGACGGATGTTTGCAGGGGTAGGGAAGTATCCTCGAAGGAAGGTAGGTTGTTGGCTACGCTGGCTTTGTTGGAGTTGCTATGTGAGGAGGGTAAGTCGGCAGCGGCGGCCGAGAGAACATTATCGGCCTTGTCCTTCCTGTTCCAGTGGTGTGGGTGGCAGGATGCTACTAAGGCGTTCGGCGTCGCATGGGTCATGAAGGGATGGAAGAGAGATCGCAGGCCAGACGCTCGGCGTCCCATCTCCTATAAGATCCTGTGCAAACTATTGCAGTGGCTACCGCAGATCTGCGTGTCGCATTATGAGGTGCTCCTGTTTCGGGCCGCGTTTCCAATTTGCTTCTTTGCCGCCCTGCGGGTCGGCGAGTTGGTGGCCCCAAGTACCATGGCGCCAGCCGCCTTGCAAATGGCAGATATTAAGGTTTCTATGGGGGACGTCACGTTGTGCATCCGGAGGTCAAAGACGGATCAGATGGGGGTGGGCGCCTCGGTTCGGATTCAGGCTACTGGTCAGCTGTTTTGCCCGGTCAGGTTGCTGCGGGAGTTCTTGGAGGTACGTGGGAGGGCAGCAGGGTCGCTGTTCAGGCATCGGGATGGGTCCTCACTCAGCCGATTTCAATTCGCCAGAGTGCTTCGGGCGGGCGTGATAAACATTGGATTGTCTCCCGGATGTTATGCTACGCACTCCTTCAGGATTGGGGCCAGTATGCTGGGTCTTCCATCAGAGGCTCTCAAGCGGTTGGGCCGATGGCAATCGGGGCGGTTCCAGCTCTATGTGCGCCCTCACTTGCTTTAGGCCAGCGGCGCAGCGTAGTTATGGTTTTGTTGTAGGTTCTTCCCCGCGTTTTGTATGGATAATCGGACATTCCTTTGTGTATTGGGCAGCTAGAAAGGCAGAGAGTAGACCCTATGGCCGGAACCTTGGTTTTCCATACGAGATACCAAGGGTACGTTGGAGGGGTATCGGGGGCTGTCTTGGGACGGGTTATATGCTGAGCTGGTTCAGCTCAGGCGCTACGTGTCGGGGCCGGTTACCCTGTTTATTCACGTGGGCGGGAACGATGTCGGACGGCGACAGTCGGTGGACCTAGTGCACGTGATGCGGCATGACGTGGCCCGCTGTGTCGCGTTGTTCGGGGACCTGACCCTCGTCTGGTCCGAGATTGTGCCCCGCCCGGTCTGGCGAACCGAGGGAAAGGGTAGGGCCCTGGAACGCTATAGGCGGAAGGTCAATTTGACCATGTCCCGGTTCGTACGCCGCCCGGGTGGGATTGTAGTGAGGCATGTTGAATTGGAGGGGGACAATGATGCACTCATGAGGCGAGATGGGGTGCACCTGTCCCCCATTGGGCTGGACATTTTTAACACGGGCCTGCAAGCAGGAATTGAGGAGGCGCTGTCGGCGGGGGGGCGCGATGCCGGTGCAGTGTAGTGCGCGAGGAGGGGCATTGCGGTAGTGGTTTCCCTGGACAGCGCAGAGGAAGAAAGGACATTGGGGAGACGACAGCCGGCACGGAGCTGATGGCAAGGAGCTGGCTGTCGAGGCTCATGGTACCAAATGTGTGTGAGAACTGCCTGTTGGGCAAACACCCAACAGCTGGCAGATTTGGACTGAGCTAAATTGTTAAGTTAAATAAAGCTGTGGCCGTTGCCCTTATCCACAAGAATGAGGTGTCACGTGTATTATTGGGGGGAAATGGGTTGATGGTTGGGAATGGTTGGGTCAGCAGTCTTGCTAGCAGAATGCTTGATTGTATAGGCAGTGGTATTAGCAGTAGGTATATGCTTTCCTATGGACGTCCAGCATCTTCTCACTGTGATTTTCAATAATAAACATTTTGAAATAACCACATTGTAAATTGTACAGTTTTACATTTAAACAGCTTGGAATTTGTACATCGGTGTCTACTTAACCTCAACTGTCTTGAAACTGCCTCATTCAGAGCACCTAGATCAGGTAGGCAACCTTCAGCAATCCAGATGTTGTGGACTACATCTCCTATAATGCTCTTGCAGTCATAATGCTGGCAAAGTATCATGGGAGAGGTAGTCCACAACATCTGGAGTGCTGGAGACTGCCTTACCCTGACCTGACTTGGGATAGGTATAAAGCTATCCTGAATATAAGAAACTAATGCAAGTATTAAGAAAATTGGGCAGACAAGATGGGCCAAATGGCTCTTATCTGCGGTCACATACTATGTTTCTATGTAGATATAGGTGCTTTTGAGCAGGAAAAACAAAATGTAGAAATATCCACTGCAAAGGAGTCTCTTGCCTCTAATACCAGCTGGATTTAAGGTGATAGGTGCGGTAGACTTCTAGACAGGAATCGATACATGACATTACCTAATTATGCTGTACCTTTCTGGGAATGCATTAAAAACATACAAGATTAGCAACATCCCTGGTTCTGCAGAAGTGAATGAGTACATTGCACTCCTTGCACTCACGTGGAAAGATAATAATGGTTGTGATAGAGCATTCAGCTGTTTGTCAAATGAGTTTAATAATGCGTCATTGTCATTTTTTGTTTTCCTCTTTAAAGTGTGGCTGCACATGTTTGTGTGCCGGTGAAAATTGCATGTGAATTAATCTTTGCTCATGCTAACGTTCTGTACTTGTATTCGTGGTAAAAAAAAAAAAGCACAGTTATCCATACGTACTTCCTGGAAAATGTAGAAAACAGGGATATAGTGTTGTGCGTGTTCCAGATTAGCTTGGTCCTAACAGATTGATATTGGGATTTATTCACTAAACAGCAAACCTGGGTGAACTAAAAAAAAAAAAAAATCAAATATTTTAGAATAAAATACCCAAGCTCTAACTACAGCTGTAACAGAAAATGTGGTTCACCTTCGAAGGTAAATATTTCAATACATGCAAATGCAGCCAATCAGTATTACTTAAAGGGACGCTCTGGGCACCAATCCAACTTTAATGCGTTTGATTGTAATTCGATAGGTTTTGTCTTCATTAATATCCTGCATTTTTGCATGATATTTGTTACAAAAAATAACTGTTTTGTAGAATGCTGAACCATAAGCCTGCCTCGTTAGACACACCCCCTCACTCCAGAAAAATCCTTCCTGATCAAATGCACGTACTGTACACAGCTCAGCTACTGGCAGTACTTAGTGATCTGAACTACAAAACAATATGCGTTACAAGGAGAGAACACCCAGGAAGACATAGCACAAGGATATCACTAGCTGTTTGTAGTTTCTCTGGCTGTCTGCAGCCAGATTGTGAACTAAAAGCAGATCACGCACTGCTGTTAGGGGCTGAGCTGTGTACATTTGCTGATAAGGAAGTCATTCTAGGAGGATGAGGGGGTGTGGCTAAAAAGGAAGACTTCTGTTGTAGCATTCTGCAAAACATTTTTTTTTGTGTGGCAAAATCTATTAAGATTTGAGCATGTAAAACATACAGCATATTAATGAAGCCAAAACATAAGGTATTAATCTCCCAGGATCCACTAGATCCCCTTAAGAAATGTATCCGGTGGGGTGCCGAAATGTTGGAGGTATAGTGGCCTATGTCTTGACTTGATAGCCTGGTGAGGATGACTGTATTGTTTTGATTTATTTTTCCAGCCTTATTCATTTTGTCTTTTTGTTGTATTTGCACTCATAGTGTTTGTTATTTATTTTATATTTTGTAATAAAGTATTGACTCTTTTATGATAGTTGTGGTGTGCTGCTTGGTTACTGGATTCATCTCCCAAGTACCAATTATGGAAATACTACTAAAAGCATGAGCAGAATATAAAATGTACACCAAACATGACAAGGAAAGCCCTTGAAGTCATGGAAGCCGAATACAGTAACCACTAAGGGAATCCTTCTTTTAAAGAACATTAATGGAAAGGCAATATTAGAAACGTACCTGAAGGGCAGTATATGGAAGATCAAAGAGAAGAGGATGGCGACACAGTGCTTATGTAGCCATTGTTACCAATCATGAGACCAGGACCTATCAAAAAAATGAAAAAATATTCTTATTAAATTACTCTAATTTAAGTAAGCCCTCTTCAATACAGACGAGCTTCGTGTATCGTCTGAAATAAGTGTGATATGGTCAAGAAGCAATTAATCTTCTGATTATGGAAAATATCTCCTAGAATACCCCTGGGGTTATTTTGAAGATATGCAAATGATTTTATCTTATAAGAGGACCATTCAAATTGTGGTATAAAGTACATTAAGAAGATTAAAGAGATATTATGGTGTATGTATGTTTTAACCACTTTTTGACGGGTGCCTGAATAATGCCATCAGTAGTATATGTACTCACAACTTAAATAAAGGCACAGGGTAAAGTAACCATTGAAATCCTCCCAAATTGTGGGTCTCGCTGAACAATCCATCCCCACTAGCTGTCCCATGCATCACTGTGGCACCGTTCCATTATAAATTGTCGGTGACAGTGTAAACCCCGGGTAGTCCTGGGTAAGACATGCAGCAATAGTGTTCTAGAGCTTGACCCAGCTCCAGATCACTTTGGCAGGCTTTCACAGAGCCCTGATATCTGCCCACACTGCAACTTTTGTGTACTGGCCTTGGCAATGGCTAGAATACTTTTCAATGATGCAGACTAGCAAAAGTGGCAGACTAGTGGCATAGCTAGAGATTTTGCCGCCCGGGGTGGTCCCTGAGTTTGCCACCCCCTCAATACATTTACACAGTCTTGCATACACTCTTACAAATTAGTTTTATTTCTTGTGCTTTTATTTTTTTGGCCCTTCCTGCCTCCCTGTCTTTAGGAGAGCTGGTGTGGGTCTTCTACCTGGGGTGCAGTGGAAATCTTCTCTCTGGGGTGCAGTGGAAATCTTCTCTCTGGGGTGCAGTGGAAATCTTTTTTTTCTGGGGTGCAGTGGCCCCTGTAATCTTCCAGTTCCGCACTGCTCCTTCACACAGTTTAGAGATGCCAGAGCTGGTGAGAACATTAGCGCTCCCTCGCTGCTGCCTCTTCCCCCGGTATGTTTTGTCAGAGTTGGCACCTGCCGTCCAGGTAAGCCGGTGCCTACTTTGCCTTGATAAAGAAATGCACGTTTCGTCGGCCGCCGTCTGAGATGAATCATTGGCTCACTCCTCTCGTCACCACCCAAAAAGTGCCGCTCAGGCCAGATTGCCTCCCCAGCTATGCCACTGAGGCTGACTGCTCACCCTAGAAACCAAATATGTAAATTATATGACTCGGGTGTTAGTGGAATTGTGTCATTTCTATGACTGTCTCCTAGGATGATAACTCATGTTTAGGGTTAGTTAGATAAAATTACATTTAGGGTTAAGGTTGGGATTACATATGGTTACATAGAATTATGCTTAGATAGAGTTAGAAATAGCATCAGATTGTGATGCAGGTCAGTACAGTGACATAAATAGCGTCACTTCAACAAGTAACTTCTCTGGGAAGCAGGTTAAGTTTCCAACCTAACACACTCAGTCCTGGTTATCTTTAAATCCAGTTGTAAAGGTTAGTAAATGGAGCTGAATATGTAGTAAATCATTAGAGGTTTAGTATCAGATAACGGCAAAGTCTAAAGTGACAAAGTTCAGGAATAGTCCTGTTCGTATGGACAGACAATTCAAAAAGTCAACTATCCGGGCACAAATGGTCAATAATGGCATAATAGACACTGCCATACTTCTATAAATACACACAACCCAGGTTGGAGTAACGTGGTGGCGGGATGCAACTGCTGTTGCTCAGTAAGACTCTGAATGCTTCATGTGTCCATGCCTCAGGACCTGACTGCTGGAGAAGACTGTATGGAGAACCAGGCCTTGAAAAGTCTTACTGTGAAAGACACCATTCGTTCTCCAGACTTTTATCAGTTAGGTGTTCTCCAGTATAGCATCAAAACATGATTTGCTTGAAGGAGAACTTTGTAATTTAGAATCCTTGTGTAAACTGAAACAGCATGTACAGAGAGAGTCACCGATGCTTGGAGGGAAAACAGTAAGTAAGTAAAAAATATTTCTTCGAAACAGGCATTGCAGCTTTCTTGTCAGGATCGGGTCAGGGATCCAACACGCAGAGTACAAAGAGTAGCTGATACGTATACCGGTCCTTAGAATGGCCGGACTAACGTAGAACTACAATAGAATGGTCAGAGACAAGCCGAGGTCGAGGATAACAGAAGACAGGTAAGTAAATAACAAAGCCGGGTCAGAACCAAAAGACAAGAGAATCACAAAGCACTGTGTGACTAGAAGGACTAGAACCACGACAGGGCAATGAGTGAATGAGAGAACCCCCGTTAAGTATCCTGGCTAGGGAGAGGAGACACGCCTCCGGCGAGTCCTGATTCGTCTCCCGAGATTTGAGTGGCAGGATGTTTCGGGTTAGCGTCATGACGTCTACCTCCGGTCCTTCTGTTATAAAAGGAAGTGACTCCCTCGCGGCCGGCGTTAGCAAGGCCGAGTGAACCGCGGGAGACCGAGGAGACATGGCGTCCGGACGGATAACCTTCTAAGTCTCTACCTCTCTCAACGGTAGAGACTCCAGGTACCCTGACAGTACCCCCCCCCTCAGATACGCCCACCGGGCGGAAGGAGCCGGGGCGAGATGGAAAGCGGGAGTGAAATGCCCTGCGAAGACGAGGAGCATGAACATCCTCTTGTGGTACCCAACTCCTCTCCTCAGGACCATATCCCCTCCAGTCAACTAAATATTGTACTCGTCCCCGGGAGATACGAGAATCAATAATGGAGTTAACCTCATACTCCTCCTGACCCTCCACCTGAACAGGGCGCGGAGGGGCGATTGTGGAGGAGAATCTGTTACAGATTAGAGGTTTCAACAATGACACGTGAAAGGAGTTCGGGATGCGTAAAGTAGCAGGAAGAGCTAGACGATATGCCACTGGGTTAATTCGAGTCAAGATCCTGTAAGGACCAATATAACGAGGAGCGAACTTCATGGAAGGAACTTTAAGACGAATATTCCTAGTGCTCAACCACACTCTATCGCCTGGAACAAAATTCGGAGCCGCCCTTCTACGTTTGTCAGCATGTTTCTTTACCAGTACAGAATTGTGTAGAAGAATCTGTCGAGTCTGATCCCACAACTTCCTCAAGTTGGCCACATGGACATCAACCGACGGTACTCCTTGGGAAGGAGAAACCGGGGGAAGAATAGATGGATGAAAGCCATAGTTCATGAAGAAGGGACTTGAATGCGTGGAGTCACAAACAAGATTGTTGTGCGCAAACTCTGCCCAAGGAATCAAACCGACCCAATCGTCCTGGTGTTCGGAAACAAAACAACGTAAGTATTGCTCAATCTTCTGGTTAGTTCGTTCAGCAGCTCCGTTAGACTGAGGGTGATAGGCGGACGAAAAATTCAATTTGATGCCTAATTGAGAACAGAACGACCTCCAAAAACGTGAAACAAATTGGGAGCCTCTATCAGAAGTGATCTCAGAAGGAATCCCATGTAAACGAAAAATCTCTTTAGCAAAGACCTCTGCCAATTCAGGAGAAGTCGGGAGTTTAGGCAAAGGTACGAAATGTGCCATCTTGGTAAACCTATCGACTACGGTGAGGATAACAGTGTGTTTTTTAGAAACCGGCAGATCCACAATAAAGTCCATAGCCACACAGGACCAAGGTTTGTCAGGAATCTCCAGCGGTTGTAGAAGACCACAAGGAAGCGAATGCGGTAGTTTGGTTTTAGTACAGACCACACAAACCCCGATAAAATCCTTAATATCCTTCCGTAACGACGGCCACCAGAAATCCTTGGAGATCAAAGAATACGTCTTGCGGACACCCGGATGACCAGCCACCTTACTCTCGTGAAGACACTGTAAGAGCTCCAATTGAAGTTCAGGGGGAACGAAAAGTCTGGAAACCGGAGTCAGTCTAGGTGCCAGATGCTGCAAGTTCCTTATCTGATCAAGTAGCGGGGAATGAACTTTGAGAGTAGTGTTAGCGATAATGTTACACTTGGGTACTATAGAGGACAAAACCGGCTCAGATACGGCAGCAGGTTCATATTGGCGAGATAAGGCGTCGGCTTTAGAATTCTTAGAACCTGGCCTATATGTGAGTACGTAGTTGAAGTGAGTGAGAAATATGGACCAACGAACCTGTCTAGATGATAGTCGTTTAGCCTCCCCAATATAGGATAAGTTCTTATGATCCGTCAAAATAGTAACAGGATGCAAGGTACCCTCCAATAAATGTCTCCACTCCTTCAAGGCCATTATAACCGCTAGTAGTTCCCTGTCACCAATGTCATATCTGCTTTCAGTACCGGACAATTTTTTGGAAAAGTATCCACAAGGATGTAGTGGTTTATCTACACCCAACCTTTGGGACAGAACAGCACCTATACCTGTCTCAGAAGCGTCTACTTCGAGTAGGAAAGGTAGAGTAGTATCAGGGTGAACTAAAATTGGTGCGGAAGCAAACAGCTCTTTGAGTGTCTCAAAAGCCCGAAGAGCTTCAGTAGACCAATTCTTAGTCTCAGCCCCTTGTTTGGTCATGTTAGTGATGGGAGCAATGATAGAGGAGTATCCCTTAATGAAACGTCTGTAGTAATTAGAGAAACCAATGAATCTCTGGATAGCCTTGAGACCCTGAGGTAAAGGCCAGTCTAGTATGGATTGGAGCTTCTCCGGATCCATTTCAAACCCTTCCCCAGAAATCACATAACCAAGAAATGTAGTTTGGGATTGGTCAAAGCTGCATTTCTCTAGTTTGCAGTATAAGCCATGCTGAAGAAGTTTGTGTAAAACCCTCCTGACTTGCCTGTGGTGAGTCTCAATATCCCTGGAATGTATAAGAATATCATCAAGGTATACAATTACACAGTCATCTTGAAACTCCCTAAGAACCTCATTAATAAGGTCCTGAAATACTGCCGGAGCATTGCAGAGACCAAAAGGCATTACCGTATACTCATAGTGCCCATATCGAGTATTGAATGCAGTTTTCCACTCGTCACCGTCGTGGATTCTCACTAAATTATAAGCACCTCTAAGGTCTAACTTAGTGAAAATTTTAGAACTTTTTAATCGGTCAAAAAGCTCGGTGATCAAGGGAATCGGATAAACATTTCTGATGGTTATCTTGTTAAGGCCTCGGTAGTCAATGCAAGGTCTTAAAGAGCCATCCTTCTTTTTAACAAAAAAAAATCCAGCCCCAGCAGGGGAGGAGGATCTTCTAATGAACCCCTTGTCTAGGTTTTCACGAATATACTCCTCTAGAACTAAGTTCTCATTCGTGGACAAAGGATATACATGACCCCTGGGGGGCATGGTACCAGAAAGTAAATTAATTTTGCAATCAAAAGGCCTATGTGGTGGTAAGGTATCAGCCTTTCTTTTGTCAAATACTGCCTTTAAATCTTGATACAAGGACGGTATCTGTACTTTGGTAGAGTCAGTAGCGTTATTAATTGGGTTGACACTACAAAGAGGTGACACTTTCTTTAAACAACTCTCTTGACAATTCTGGCCCCAAGAAACTATCTCCCCTGATCTCCAATCTATAACGGGGTTATGTTTCTTAAGCCAGGAATATCCCAGGACTATGGGAACAGAAGGGGATGAAATGAGTAGTAGGGATATTTCCTCCTTGTGTAGAATACCAATAGTTAAGTAAAGAGGTGTGGTCTCCCGGGAAATCACAGGCTCAACTAAAGGTCTACCATCAATGGCTTCAACAGCCAAGGGTGTCTTCCTTAACTGGGATGGGATAGTGTGTTTAGTGAGAAACTTTTGGTCGATAAAACTCTCAGCAGCGCCGGAGTCTATCAATGCCATAGTTTCTAAAGTTCCCCTCTCCCAAGTTAACGAGACCGGTAAAAGGAGTCTATGTTCTTTGTAGTTATGAGTAGAGGACAAAATCGAAACACCCAAGGTCTGTCCTCTAGAGAAACTTAGGTGCGAGCGTTTCCCGGACGGCTGGGACAGCTCAAACGTACATGACCTCTGAACCCACAATACATACACAGTCCCTCTCTTCTCCTGTACTGTCTCTCCTCCTCTGAGAGACGAGTAAGGCCTAACTGCATAGGTTCTGAAACCTGTGGATCTTTGGTTTCAGCAACTTGAAATGATGGTACTAGTCTAGAGAAAGATTTAGCGGTTCTATCTCGAGTATTCTGTCTCTCCCTTAGGCGTTCGTCAATACGGGAGACAAAGGAAATTAAGTCCTCCAGATTCTCGGGAAGTTCTCTAGTAGCTACCTCATCAAGTATTACATCAGATAATCCATTTAAGAATACGTCTATATAGGCCTGTTCATTCCATTTTACCTCTGCCGCCAAAGACCTGAACTCTAGTGCATAATCCACAAGGGTTTGGTTGTCTTGTCTAAGGCGCAACAGTAATCTGGCTGCATTGGCCTTCCTGCCAGGAGGGTCAAAAGTTCTTTTAAAAGCAGCTACAAAGGAATTATAGTTATAGACTAATGGATTATCATTCTCCCACAACGGATTCGCCCATCTCAGAGCTCTCTCAATGAGTAAGGTAATAATAAATCCCACCTTTGCCCTATCAGTAGGGTATGAACGGGGCTGTAGCTCGAAGTGAATACTGATCTGGTTCAAAAAGCCACGACACCTCTCAGGGGAACCAGCATAACGTACAGGTGGGGTAACTTGGGAAGAAGCACCTACAGTAGCTACCTCTAACCCTGAACCCACAGAAGAAGCAGAAGTGTTACGCCTCTCCTCAGGTGGATTAATAGGGCGAGACAGCAGCGCCTGTAGTGCCAGAGCCATCTGATCCATCCTATGATCCATGGCGTCAAACCTAGGATCAGGAGAACCAAGCTGACAATTTGTACCTGCAGGATCCATGGCCCTGTCGTAATGTCAGGATCGGGTCAGGGATCCAACACGCAGAGTACAAAGAGTAGCTGATACGTATACCGGTCCTTAGAATGGCCGGACTAACGTAGAACTACAATAGAATGGTCAGAGACAAGCCGAGGTCGAGGATAACAGAAGACAGGTAAGTAAATAACAAAGCCGGGTCAGAACCAAAAGACAAGAGAATCACAAAGCACTGTGTGACTAGAAGGACTAGAACCACGACAGGGCAATGAGTGAATGAGAGAACCCCCGTTAAGTATCCTGGCTAGGGAGAGGAGACACGCCTCCGGCGAGTCCTGATTCGTCTCCCGAGATTTGAGTGGCAGGATGTTTCGGGTTAGCGTCATGACGTCTACCTCCGGTCCTTCTGTTATAAAAGGAAGTGACTCCCTCGCGGCCGGCGTTAGCAAGGCCGAGTGAACCGCGGGAGACCGAGGAGACATGGCGTCCGGACGGATAACCTTCTAAGTCTCTACCTCTCTCAACGGTAGAGACTCCAGGTACCCTGACATTTCTCGAATAACACATCTCAACAAAATACAACCCATCAGCCTTTCTTACTAACCAGAAATCAATAGCACATATTTCAAGACTAAAAGCACCTCTCAATACCTCAATCAGAACAGGAGCAGATGTTAAATAATAGTCTAATCAAACATTGAAGGCTTTACAGGAATTGAACATGGCTCCACTTTGAGACATTCTATCCCAGATCTGAGAGATATGAACTAAGATACACAAGTGCTAAATGGAATGTTATTGCTTACCAGAAACTGAATACTAATAGGCCCTCATGCACTTGAAAACAGGTAAAATAGATATTTAAAGAATTTAGAGCTAATGATATGAAAGAAAGGAATCAATTAGATTTTTTGGTGTATTAAAGTGGCACCGTCATGCCGAACTTACCTCTTTAATCGACTCCTCTTCTCTCCCTCTGTCAGGATCTGTTTTTTATTTCTTCTTGTCTGCACTAGTTTTCTTTAAAACATAAGACAAATTAAGGACTACTTTGTCTTATGGAGGTTTCCTACGCTTCATTTCCGGTGATCAATGCAATTTCCCCACAATGCTCATCTTTGATCCGTGATCTCGCGATGCTATCTGTCAGTATTCCCGAACGTCCTGTCACTTAGATAATTCTTACCCTACTCACTATACCAATGGCTGCTCAATGTTAAAAAAAATATTTTAAAACCCCTAGTGTCCCCTCTCCTGAGCCCCCACACATGCCGCGCGAGTGGGGGCTATTAAACTGAATGGGGGACCTATTGTACTTCCCCCAGGCCCCACCCCTGAGCAGCGTGTGGGCGCCCTAAATAAAAATGGGGGGTCCTATTGTCCCTCCCGGCCCCCCCCCCCCATGAGCGGCGGGTGGGGGCCCTAAATGAAAATGTTATTACCCCCAGGTGTCTAGGGGTCCCCAAGCCCCTAGTCAACCCCCCACCCAAAAAAATAATAAACCCCTACCTACCCCTCTCACCCTAAAAATAGTGAGGGGGGCAAGAGAACTAAATACCTGTAAAAATTAAAAAAAATGTACCATTTGATGTCTCCTTTTTTCTTAAAATCTTCTTTTTTCAGCCCCCAAAAAGGGCAGATAAAAGTCCATAATACCCATCACACTCAGAGTGCAAAAAAAAATAAGACAAAAAAAAAAAACACTAAAAAATAATCCATCTTTACCCATGGAGGGCACGGCGCAGAATGAGCTTATAAAGCCTTCCCACGCCCTGCAATTAGGCTCAGCGTGCTCTGATTGGTTGGTTTAAGCCAACTAATCAGAGTGCTCTGACAGGTAAATGAACCTACTTTGTCTTATGTTTTAAAGAAAACTAGAGCAGACAAGAAGAAATGAAGAACAGAATAGATCCCGACAGAGGGAGAGAAGATGAAGCAATTAAAGAAAGGTAAGTTCGGCATGACAGTGCCGCTTTAATAATTTATCCTCATAAAGCCTGATTTTATAAATAATTATTGTGTATATTTCATCTTTATAAATTGATCAACTAAATACTACAAAGAGCATACTGTACAACACAGCCAGGTTACAGATCCAAAACCAGGGACACTTGCAGTGGGCTGTAGTGGGGCTGATAGGGGGTGTAGTTGGGGTGATAGGGGGTGTAGTGGGTGTGATAGGGGGTGTAGTTGGGGTAATAGGCGGTGTAGTGGGGTTGAAAGGGGGTGTAGTGGGGTTTATAGGGGGTGCAGTGGTGGTAAAGATTAGTGCTTTAATGGTGGATAGGGGCTGTTCTGGGGGTAGGACCTGAAATGAGTTAAAGGGACTTTAATTGGGTACTTAGAGCTGTAGTACGGGATTGGAGCTGCAGTGGGGGCTCTGTAAATAAAGTCTATATCAACAGTGCTGTACATTTAGTGTTCACAAAATTCCCAAGAAGTTGTCCCAGAATGGTGATTACCGTCATGATAACTCATTTAGTCGTCACAAAGCAAGCCTCACCACAACACAAATTGAATTTGAACTATCAGGCCATAATAGCCAAACTGAAAACAGAAATGATATATGGAAAGACTAAAAAGTGATCCCTTCCATTGGAAACACAAGTTTGCCTTTGTACATGCATTAAAAAGAAGTAAATTGTGTTCAAATTTTAAAGTGAAAATACACAAAAAAAACATACACATAGTGTAGGTGTGAGTGGGATGATTACTGGTAGCAGCTGCTCTTAAATGTATAGAGTTTCCCATTTTACCTGTAAAGGATAAATTATGTGAGGCAGTACCTATCTATTCAATGCTTCCCCTTTCAGATAGCGATTCTGGAGGTTCACACCCAAGTTTTACAGACTCCTCAGGGCCCTCCTCCCGCTGGACTGAAGGGGCTAAAACCCCTTCAGCCACTTACCTTAAACCTGGGCTCCCTCGGCGCTGGTGACCTCTCCTCCCCCTCCGCCGTCAGCTCCCGAGTGGAGCCAAATGTCCAAATTACTCAATGCTTTCTTATGGACGTTCTGCGTGCTCATTGCGACTTTCGCATTGAGCATCGCAGAAGCGCCTCTAGTGGCTGTCAGGAAGACAGCCACTAGTGGCTGGTTTAACCCTGCAATGTAAACATAGCAGTTTCTCTGAAACTGCTATGTTTACAGCTGCAGGGTTAAAACCTGGGGGACCTGGCACCCAGACCACTTCATTGAGCTGGAGTGGTCTGGGTGACCATAGTGGTCTTTTAAACTTCACGCCTGGCCGCTGCAGGGATGTCATCATCATGGGTCTTTACAAAATATGCAAATGTAATAGAGCCACAGTAACCTAACATCCAACAACCTGTTAGTATTTGCTCCTTTTAACGCAAATCATTATAATCCTACTTTTTTTTTTTCATACAGTAAGAGTAATAAGTATATGGAATTCTCTGCCTGAAGAGGTGGTTTTATCAGAGTCCATACAGATGTTTAAATAGAAATTGGATAAATACTTGCAAAAACATAACATACAGGGATATAATTTCTAATTAGTGGGTTAATAGCTGCTTGATCCAAGGAGACATCTGACTGCTATTTTGGGGTCAACAAGGAATTTTTTCCTAGTTTGTTGCAAAATTGAAAGCGCTACAGACTGGGTTTTTTTGCCTTCTTTTGGATCAACAGCAACAACATATGTGAGGAAGGCTGAACTTGATGGACGCAAGTCTTTTCAGCTATGTAACTATGTACTGGACTTTGTTTGGATACAAAATAATGAGCTTCAGAAAATGTGAGTTTAGAAAGTATTGAAGCAATTTTGGTATTATGTAATCCCATTTAAAATGACACTTGGTTCTAAATTGAGTGTCTATTTGTTTATTTTTTAATTAAAAATTTTATAAAACCTAGAAGTACAAAAGGGAAATATATGCGTTTCTATGGCATAGAACACATTTAAAATACGTGTAGCGTCTTCGTTAATAATGGAACAAAAACGAACAATGCATCATCTTTCAAGCTAAATAGTGCCCTGCACAACCTTTCCATTAGTCAATAATAGTAATAAATGATTTCTGCAGACAATAGGATAGCAGATTGATGGCTTGTGAATCACGTTGCATTTTCAACTCTCAATAGTGCGGCTTAATGAAATTTGTTCATAAGCAACAAAGGAAGCTCTTTTTATTCTGACATATAATTCTTATAAAAGATTGTTCTTTATAATTATTGACACTCCTTTTAATAAATGTTTTTTTTTAACCATTTGGTGTTAAATTAAATATGTAGCTTTTCACAAATGCAAGATTTCACATAGGTTTAGCAGAAAATTCTAAAAGAAAAAAAGATCACTTATCAGCAGTGAGTTCCTAATATTGAACAAAGTCAATGTTTTAAGCGAGCGTGCTTACCAAACATTGCGCTCACATTGCGCCAATCATCTGCCATCACCAGGCACACAGGCACCAGGTCTTAAAAAGCCACAGTATCAAGGTATAAACGTACCTCATTTCTATTGAGTTAACAAACTGAGACCCTTAGTAATGGCATATGCATAGAATATGTAGCCATTGTAACACTCCTACAGTTGTGGGTCTTTCCAAATTTGGATGATGCTCGGCAGCAATTAACCCCACAGTAGCTGCCCCAGACCACTGGTTGCTGTGGAACCAAGCCACATTCGTTGGTTGCTAATTGCCATTTGGCTACTTTGGGACATGTCTAAATACCGGTACAATGGTACTGATGTTGGAGTTGGGATATTATTTGTAGAAAGCAATGCTTTTCATCTTCCAACACACCATTGTCTAGTGGTTAAAACTAAACTATATATATATATATATATATATATATATATATATATATATATATAGACAATGAGGAGAATTTGCTTTATTAATATGAATAAAGGGTTTATAACTGTGTGACAGCAATGCTAATACACAGGGTAACATCGGGGGCACAATTGCAGGGTAACCAGCATGAAGGAAAGCCCCCCCCCCCCCCCCCCCCATTCCAGTCACTGAATTGAGAGTGGCCGAGCAAGCAGACCACAGTGGAGGAGATTCCGTTCCTCTACCTGATATGACATGAAGTACTCTCACAGATCACAGAACTGCTTTCTTTCAGACCAGGGAGAGGAACAGAAGCTCCTCCACTGCGGTCTGCTTGCTTGGCCATGCTACACAAGAGGTATGGGGGGTGGGACATATGGAGGGGTTGGGGTGGGGGAGGAACACATAGATTGGCTGAGGGGGATGGGACACGTGGAGGGGTTAGGGAGTGGTAATAGGACCCATGATTGGACACATGAAGGGGCTGGGGAGAGAAGGAAATGGGACACATCTTGGCAGGGCTGCTATCGGAAATTTTAGGGCCCCTGACACAGCTCAATATCTGGGCCCCCGGGGCCAGCCCCGAGTCCACCCACAAGGATGAAGTGTGTGTGTGTGTATAGTGGATGTAGAATGTGTGTCATGGATGCAGTGTGTATAGTGAATGTAGGATGTGTGTAGTGGATATGGTATGTGTGTCATGGATGCAGTGTGTATAGTGGATGTAGAATGTGTGCAGTGGATGTGGTATATGTGTCATGGATGCAGTGTGGATAGTGGATGTAGAATGTACTTTTTGTGTAATGTATGTAATGTTTGTATGCATGCATTAGATGCAGAGTCTGTGTGTATTGAATGTAGGTGTGTATAGTGAATGCAGAGTGTATGTTTGTGTAGTGGATGTAGTGTGTGTACAGTGAATGCAGAGTGTGTGTTTTTGTAGTGGATGTAGTGGGTGTACAGTGAATGCAGATTGTGTGTTTTTGTAGTGGATGTAGTGTGTATAGTGCATGTAGTGTGTTTGTAGTGAATGTAGTGTGTTTGTAGTGAGTGCAAAGTGTGTATAGTGTGATTGTGGTGAATGCAAAATGTGTATAGTGAATGTAGTGTGTTTGCAGCGAGTGCAAAGTATGTATAGTGATTGTAGTGAATGCAAAATGTGTATAGTTCATTTAGTGTGATTGTGGTGAATGCAAAATGTGTATAGTGAATGTAATGTGATTGTGGTGAATGCAGAGTGTGTGTGTATAGTGAATGCAGTGTTTGTAGTGAGTGTAAAGTGTGTTTAGTAAATGTAGTGTGTGTGTAGTGAGTGCAAGTGTGTATAGTGAATGTAGTGTGTGTGTGTAGTGCAAATTGTGTTTAGTGAATGTAGTTTGTGTGTGTGGTGCAGAGTGTGTTTAGTAAATGTAGTGTGTTTGTAGTGAGAGCAGAGTGTATTTAGTAACTGTAGTGTGAGTAGTGTAGATTGTGTTTAGTTAATGTAGTGTGAGTAGTGCAGAGTGTGTTTAGTGAATGTAGTGTGTGTGTGTGTGTAGTGCAGAGTGTGTTTAGTAAATGTAGTGTGTTTGTAGTGAGTGCAGAGTGTATTTAGTGAATGTAGTGTGAGTAGTACAGATTGTGTTTAGTGAATGTAGTGTGTGTGTTTAGTAAATGTAGTGTGTTTGTGTAGTGCAGATTGTGTTTAGTGAATGTAGTGTGTGTAATGTAGAGTGTGTTTAGTGAATGTAGTGTGTGTGTGTAGTGCAGAGTGTGTTTAGTGAATGTAGTGTGTGTGTAATGCAATGTGTATTTAGTAAATGTAGTATGTGTGTGTGTAGTGCAGAGTGTGTTTAGTGAATGTAGCGTGTGTAGTGCAGAGTGTGTTTAGTGAATGTAGTGTGTGTGTGTAGTGCAGAGTGTGTTTAGTGAATGTAGCGTGTGTAGTGCAGAGTGTGTTTAGTGAATGTAGTGTGTGTGTAGTGCAGCGTGTGTTTAGTGAATGTAGGGTGTGTAGTGCAGAGTGTGTTTAGTGAATGTAGTGTGAGTGTGTAGTGCAGAGTGTGTTTAGTGAATGTAGTGTGTGTGTGTAATGCAGAGTGTGTTTAGTAAATGTAGTGTGTGTGTAATGCATGGAGGTGCTTGGGTAGAATGAGATACATGGAGGGGCAGTTGGGAGAAATGAGGCACGTAACGCAGAGGCGTAACTAGAAACCATGGGGCCCTGGTGCGAAAACTGCCTTGCGACCCCCCATACGTCTACCCCCCGCCATCCCCTCATATGTCTACCCTCCCATACATTGCCCCCCACACATGCAGACAAACAGGTATACATGCAGACACACACATAGACACACACACAGGCACACATACATACAGACACACACATACATACATACACACACATACACACACACACATACATACAGACAGACACATACATACACGCACAGACATACATACAGACACACAGACATACAAACACACATACATACACATACATACAGGTACACAGACAGACACACACACATACAAACACACATGCACATACATACATACATACACACACACACATACAGACACACAGACCGACATACACACAGACAGACAGACAGACACAGACATACACACACACACACATACATACAGACACACATAAACACATACAGAGAAACATTCATACAGACACACATACACAAACACACACACATACATGCAAACACACACATATACAAAATGTTTTAGTCACCCTCCTGTTTTATTTGCAGGAGGGTGACATCCCTGGGGTCCAGTGGCTCAGCCTGATGGGAGTCAGAGTTCCCACCATGACTCCCTCCTCTCCTTCCTCATGCACGGCTTCCAGTGTAAGCTGGGAGGAGTGACCGAGGCAGTCATTTCCTCCCAGCTGTGCTGACCAGGCCCCCTGGAAATTAATTCCATCTGGTGGCCCTAAGAGCATGGGCCACCTGATGGACCCCTTAACGTGTGGGGGGCATTATGGTGTGGCGACCCCTGCCACTGCAGTAGTTCCGCCACTGCATGGACGGACACAAAGAGACACACACAGAAGCGATGGGGGGACAGAGACACAGTGGGGCTGGGAGGCACAAAGAGACTCACAGACGGGGGACAAAGAGGCACACCAAGGGGTAGGGGGAGAAACAGACTTACAAAGGGGTTAGGGAAAGTAAGTGGCCTGCCAGCCATAGCAGCCAGCCACAGCAGTCAAACAGCCTACTAGCCCCTCTGCTTAACATGACCCACGTGATATTGCCAGTCGAAAGTTCTTTTCTCTCTTTACTTTTTGTTTTATATATATATATATTCAGGGGCGGACTGACCACTCGGGCACATCGGCCATGGACCGAGGGCCCGAGGCAGCCAGGGGCCCGGCAGCACAGCCATGCTCCAGCTGGAGAGATCAGAGATCTCTCCAACTGGAATGGCAAAAAAAATGTAAAAATCATTTCCTTTATTAGGTTGCTGGGGCCCCTGATGCAGCGCAGGGCCCCAGCAACCTACCGCTCTGTAAACCCCCCCCCCTTACCCTCACATGAGACCTGGCAGCTTCACCAGCTCTCTGCCAGGTCTCCTTCTCCCTGTCCCTTGCGGCTCTGTGTGATGGGGAGAGGCGGGGCCAGGAAGTGACCTCACTTCCTGTACTCTCCTCTCACACAGAGCCCGATCAGCAGGGGAAGGAGCAGCAACCAGGGAGACCAGAGGGAGCAGAGAGACAGGTAGGAACTACTCACCACCCTCCCTGTCACTGTCACCACCCTCCCTCTGTCACCCCTCTCTCTGTCACTGTCACCCCCTCCCTCTGTCACTGTCACCCTCCCTCTCTGTCAGTCACCCCCTCCCTCTGTCACCCCTCTCTCTGTCACTGTCACCACCCTCCCTCTGTCACTGTCACCCTCCCTCTCTGTCAGTCACCCCCTCCCTCTGTCACTGTCACCCCTTCTCTCTGTCACTGTCACCCCCCTCTCTCTGTCACTGTCACCACCCTCCCTCTGTCACTGTCACCCCTCTCCCTCTGTCACTAGTCACCCCCTCCCTCTGTCACTAGTCACTCCCTCCGTCAATGTGTCACCCCCAGTCACTGTCACCCCCCTCCCTCTGTCAATGTGTCTGTCACCCCCTCCCTCTGTCACTGTGTCACCCCTCCCTCTGTCACTGTGTCACCCCCTCCCTCTGTCACCTCTCCCTCCCTCTGTCACTAGTCACCCCCCCACTGTGTCACTAGTCACCCCCCCACTGTGTCACTAGTCACCCCCTCCCTCTGTCACTAGTCACCCCCTCCCTCTGTCACTAGTCACCCCCTCCCTCTGTCACTAGTCACCCCCTCCCTCTGTCACTAATCACCCCCACCCTCCCTCTGTCACTGTGTCACTAGTCACCCCTCCCTCCGTCACTGTTTCACCCCCACCCTCCCTCTGTCACTAGTCAGCCCTCGGTCCCTCTGTCACTAGTCACCCCCTCTCTCTGTCACTGTCACCGCTCCCTCCCTCTGTCACTAGTCACCCCCTCCCTCTGTGACTAGTCACCCCTTCTCTCTGTCACCCCTTTCTCCCTCTGTCACTAGTCACTCCTCCCTCCCTCTGTCACTAGTCACCCCCTCCCTCTGTCACTAGTCACCTGTCACTGTGTCACCCCCTCCCTCACTGCCACTAGTCACCCCTCCCTCTGTCACTAGTCAACCCCTCCCTCCGTCACTGTGTCACTAATCACTCCATGTGTCACCCCATCCCATCCTCTGTCATTGTCACCCCCTCCCTCTGTAATTGTGTTACCCCCTCCCTCTGTCATTAGTCACGCCTCCCTCCCTCTGTCACTAGTCACCCCATCCCTCCCTCTGTCACTAGTCACCCCATCCCTCCCTCTGTCACTGTGTCACCCCCTCCCTCCCTCACTCTGTCACTAGTCCCCCCCCTCCCTCACTCTGTCACTAGTCACCCCCTCACTCTAGTGACAGAGTGAGGGAGGAGGTGACTAGTGACAGAAAGAGGTAGGATGTGACTAGCCACGGGAGGGGGACCCTGAGGATGGGGGCACCCTTAGGGCACTATAGTGTCAGGAAAACCGCTTTGTTTTCCTGACACTATAGTGATCCTTTAACATTTATTTAATGCACATATATTTGTGCATTGAAAGCGCCTGGGATCTAATTTTGGCCGGGGGCCCCAAAGGCTCTCAGTCCGCCCCTGTATATATTTTAAAATTAGGTGGAACACCATCTCTAAATATGAACTTTCATGGCCGATGTTCGCTCATCATACTCATCATTACTGACTGCTTATTTTTTGTTGTTTTTTTGCCATATTCCTATCTTCGCTGATGCCTGAAACTGTTCAGTTCTTTGTATGTACACTATTACCACTGTTATGTATGGTGTTGAAACCTTGTAATAAATAAAGAATTAAAAAAAAAAAAACAGCCTACTAGCCTGCCACAGCAGACATCCAGGGCTGGCGCTTCCATTAGGCCACCTAGGAGGTGGCATAGGGCACCAGATCCAAGGATATCAAATTATAGAGTTATCTTCTAAACAGCTGAAAGATCAAAATGAAAAAAAAACAACAACACATTTTCTTAATTTGGGTATTCCAGCTGTTTAGTACATAGCCCCCTAACTTGGTACCCTTACGTGGAATTTCTATTGTAAGGATACCAAATTAAGGCGCTATCTTCTAAACACAAGTCTCAAAATTGTTACACTTATGTAAGCTTTACCTATTTAAGGATATTAAAGGACCACTCCACACTTCCAAACCCCCTCTCCCCCCCCCCCCCCCCCCCCCCCCAAAAAAAATAGAAATCAGCACTTTTTAAACTGAGGTTAAATGAGGATACTCCTCTCCCATAAAGCACTTCAGCAAGCTGAAGTTCTTTTGGGGTGTGGAGTGGTCCTTTAAATTAGGGTGCTGTTTCGCAGATAGGTCCCTTATTTGGTACCTTTAAATATGTCAATCACACTTAAGGATAGCAAATTAGAGAGTTATCTACTAAACAACTGATCAAAATGAAGGAAAAAAAGCCCTTCATCTTTCAGCTGTGTTTAGCAGATAGCATAATTTGTACCCTTATGTGGGATTACCTTTTTTAAGGATACAAAATTAGGGAGATAGCTGCCATACAACATTTATTTTTCAGAAAATTCCCAAATTTTTAAATTAAAGACTCAAACTGAAAAAATTTTTTTGCCCAGGCACATCCATAGTTCGCTATGTGCTGTATGGTGTCAGGGCGTTTGTATCATGCGGACAGCGCTTCAGTAGTATTCTGTTAATGGTGCACCCCAAGAAGTATGATAAAAAAGTATTTAGAAAATTGGGCAAACTAGATGGGCCAAATGGTTCTTATCTGCCGTCACATTCTTTGTTTATATATATATATTTAGAAAAACTAGCAAATACAGCAAATACCAAGATTCTATATATATATATATATATATTTAGAAAAACTAGCAAATACCAAGATACGAACTGCAATAATTTTCCAAGATCGGCCTCCTGATGGTCCCCTGACAATGCTAATGCAATTATGCTGGCTACACCACAGTATTTTGACTTGGGGCAAACATTGTTGCCATTATAAATGGCACTGTAATGATGTTGTGCACTTTTCAATGTGGCAATATTAAAGGACCACTATTGATACCGGAGAAACTGACGGAAGCCAAGCACAGAGAGATGGACACAGGTTTCTTCAGGAAGGAAGAGATTCTTTATTCGGTTCACCGATCGGGACTCAGAGGGACTAATGTCACCAAAATACAACAAGTTCTGAGCCCCGGACAATAGTGCAGGCTCCTTATATAGGCACATAACTCCTCCCATATTAAGCTCCACCCGCACATTCTCTTGACCAATCAATACGAACAAGAACTAACTTCCTGCTTGACCGCATGGCTTGTCCAGCACAATGGAGGAGGGGAATACTACATCCTGTATTCTTGCACATGCTCCGTACACTACTGATCGTATCTTGCCACGTGCAACCAACCGACCGATACGTCAGCATATGCACGTACACATGCCACGTGGTAATCTCGGCCTACTAAATTTATTTTTACCGAGATTCCACCACATTCCCCCCTTTGATGCCTCTTGATATTTCACAATTACTTGAGGCATCACTTAACCTTGGTTTGCATACACCTCAGGTTACCATGAACCAGACCAGACTTTTCCTATGATTTGAATCTCTCAACACTCCTCTTCCTGCATTGGTTCTCCCTGATCTAGAGCCTTATATTTATATATAGCCATTATCTGTGCTGCAGCCTTCCTTTCTGCTATATTTTCTATCAGGCTTTGCACAGACCTAACCACTAAGGGAATAAGACAAGGCAGGAGCAGACACAACATTAAAATCAGTATGACTCCGCCTTAAGCCCTCCAAACTGCTCATACCAGTTACCAAACCAACTACTTGGATTGTACCCTTTCCATACCTGAGTAGGCACATGCGCTAGTTTAACCATATGGCTAGTAAGCTCAGCTATTGCTTGCCCTTCGTCATCTATTTGAAGACAGCAATTGCTCAGGTTAAACTTCCCACATACACCTCCCTCTACTGCCAATAGGTAATCCAAGGCTAATCTATTTTGGTACACTGCTGTCCTCATCCTGGTATTATGCTTCGCTAGAAGATTGAGCGCTTGTGAGGTCTCATTAGTAATTATCTCAACCACCGCCTGTAACCTTATAATGCGGTTGAGCATATAAATTGGGGTTCTATATCCGAAGGTACCATCCTCTGCCCATGTGGCTGGCCCATAATAATCTATAATACGCTGGGGAGGCCATTCATTATCTTCCCAGGCGCCTATCTCTATGGGTCCCCTTTTCTTCCTATGATTCACATCATACACTTTAACTCCCAAAGTCTCACCTGTTTCAATAGGTAACAAGAAGAAGGATGGTTTGAGCATACCCAACACACATGCCCCTTCCCAGTCCTGTGGCAACTCCGAATAGGCCTTCTTACCACAGATCCAGTACAAATTTGCTGGGGCTTTCCAACTAGATGTGATAGATAAATCAAACCATACGTCCTTTAAATTGGCATATCTTGCAAACGGGTTAGATGGTTCTGAGACATTTGAAGCCGACCACCAAGTTGTATTCTTTGTATCATCATCATAAGCTTTTTGCCCTAGACAAGTTAACTCTCCTACAGAAGTATTAAACATTATTCCTTTCCTTGCTATGCAAACATAACCTATGATGGAGGTCTTTAATCTCCACTCAGATTTACCTCTAACACTCATCTGATAATCGGCTTGTGAGGATATTAATTGTTCAACTGCCTCAGAACCAGACATTACCTCCTTTGCTTCCCAAGGCCATTGGTCTCCCATGTTAGTACCTCCACACACATAGCAGTTGGTTACATTAAGACTACCGGCAATACTTTCAGCTAAATCTATGAACAGGTTTTTAGCGTTATGGGGGATCCTATTATCTATACTCATCTCTTCATAAAATGAATGGAATACCTGATGAGTTTGGGAGGTTACCGTATCGGTCTCTATCCCTATAAACAATACTGTCCCAGGGTCTAAACCCGTCCCGTATATTTGAAACCCAAATAAATTACCATATCTATCTAAGACTTGGTCAGGATTATTTATAAGAATATGGACTGGATTGCATTCCATAGACTTACAGTATGGATTGGTAGGCAACTTAGTCACAATCATGTCCTTGTCTGCTGTCTGTCCCCAAGTTGCCCACCCCACACAAGACCAATATGGGCAGAAATTATATTCTCTATTTGGGCATCTAGGACTCACATACTTATTTTTACTACTGGGACATATATATTTATCATTAGACCCATACGTTCTCTCCCATCTAAGATCCCCACATACATTCCACGGCTTTCTACCACTTGAGATTGCTTTGCATGCATCAAATAGCAGAACACCCGAAGAATGTATGGATTCTAACACCGTTTTGTTTATTAGGGTCCCCTGAGGATCTCCATTCCTGAGAGTCAACCAAATTGTACGGGGTTGATACTCTGGATTGAAGCACTTAGGTTCTCCTATCCCTAAATGGCATACACTATACTCTACATTTAAGTATCTACACCTAGACACATCACCTTTACATTCATATTGCGAATGCCAAATTAGGGTCTGGGAAATATGGTTACCTGTTCTTGTAGTCTTAATGCATACCTCACAGCTAGGAGTGTCGGTACCTCTACCTTCCTGAATATAAAAATACATATAAATAAACATTATCACAAATACATCTTTCGTCGGCTGCATCCTCAGTCTTCGTCCGTGCGATGGCACCTCAGCTTCCAGGCTGTAAGGGCTGCTGGGAATGGAGTTCTGCTCGTCTTCACAGGGGTCCCTTCGAGACTTTCCTGGCTTTTAAATTACACGTCGGTGAGCGGACAGGCTTTATTATGGCCGTCTAAACACTCACTTACCAATCTCTGAAACAATAAAATTTGTAATCCACAAGGTTCCTCGTCACTCCGACTGAGTCGTGCGCTTTAACCGGATCTTGCAGGGATTCTCTGGATCTGATGTAGCTTGCCAAGAATCTACCGCTGCTGGTTTAACCCTGGAGTGATGAATCCACGGAGTCACTTCAGCCACTTTTATCGCTGTAGGGGTAGACAAAAGAACAACATAAGGACCTCTCCACTTGGGCCCTAACGGTACATTATTCCACTCTTTAATCCACACTTGGTCTCCTGGGTGGTAACTATGAACAGGGGGATAAATATTCACAGGTAATCTATCTTGTACCCATTTCTGTACCTCCTCCATAGTCTTACCCAACTCTACAACCTGCTGCCGGGTAATTCCTTCTCCCAACTGACTCAAATCCCCCCTTAAGTTACCAAGTACAGGAGGTGGACGCCCATACATGATTTCAAAAGGAGAGAGACCCATCCTTCTGGTAGGTGTACTGCGAATTCGCAACAGAGCTATGGGCAAAAGAACGTTCCACTTAAGTTGGGTTTCCTGACACATCTTTGCCAACTGGTTCTTAATAGTTCTATTCATTCTCTCTACTTTACCAGAACTCTGAGGTCTATATGCCGTATGAAGTCTCCACTTTATACCAAGCATATGAGTCAGTTGTTGTAGGCACTGATGAACAAAAGCTGGACCATTGTCCGATCCTATAGAGCAGGGTAGTCCATATCGGGGTATTATTTCTCGTAGCAGGAATCTCACAACTTCTCCTGCTTTCTCTGTACGAGTAGGACATGCTTCTACCCAGCCTGAATAGGTGCACACAACTACTAGTAGGTAGCGATGTCCACCAGATTTAGGCATTACTGTATAGTCAATTTGAAGATCGGACATAGGGAGTCCCCCCATATACTGAACTCCTGGTGGCTTTACTGGTCCTTGCCTTGCATTATTTTTAGCACACGTTACACATCTTCGTACAGTGGCTTGAGTTAAGTTGGACAATCTTGGTATGTAGAAATGTTTTCTGAGAGATTCTTCTGTACTATCTCTTCCAGAATGCGTCCCGTTATGATAGTTTTGGACGATTTCTACCGCTAGTGATACTGGAATAACTATTCTCCCATCTTCTAACTGATACCATTTGTTCTCCAAATACTTTCCAGGTTCAGTCTTTAACCACTCCTCTTCTTGAGCTGTATAAACTGGAGTCCATTGAGATAATGGAGTTGGAATAAGAGCAGCTATATGTTCCACATATTCCTGTCTTCCTGATTCAGCGGCACGCTTAGCTGCACTATCTGCCATCCGATTTCCTTTGGTTACATCACCATCTCCTCTCAGGTGCGCTCGACAATGTATAATACCGACTTCTTTCGGTTCCCATACTGCTTCCAATAGTTGTAGTATTTCAGCTGTGTACTTGATTTCTTTGCCCTCTGAATTCAATAGTCCTCTTTCTTTATACAAAGCTCCGTGGGCATGAGTGGTTAAAAACGCATACTTGGAGTCCGTGTAGATGTTCACTCTTAAACCTTCAGCCAATTGTAACGCTCGTGTCAGTGCTATCAATTCTGCCTTTTGTGCTGATGTTCCTTTTGACAGTGGCCGAGCTTCTATCACCTTGTCTATTGTTGTTACTGTGTATCCTGCATAGCGAATCCCTTCTTTCACATAACTACTGCCGTCTGTGTAATATTGGACATCGGGGTTCTGGATGGGAAAATCACGAAGATCTGGTCTACTTGAAAATACTTCATCCATCACTTCCAAACAATCGTGTTGACTTTCAGTAGGTTGCGGCAGAAGGGTAGCTGGATTTAAGGTATTTACAGTCTCTAAATGCACTCTTGGGTTTTCACACAACATTGCTTGATACTTGGTCATACGGCTGTTACTAAACCAATGATTTCCTTTGTAATCCAACAACGTCTGTACTGCATGTGGAACTCGTACATAAAGTTCTTGACCCAGAGTGCGTTTATCGGCTTCAGCTACCAGCAGAGCGGCTGCAGCTACGGCTCTTAGACAAGGTGGAAGACCGCTGGCCACTGCGTCCAGTTGCTTAGACATATAGGCAACAGGTCTTTGCCATGATCCCAAGTACTGTGTCAATACTCCCACAGCCATTCTTCTTTGCTCATGTACATACAGGTAGAATGGTCGTGTGTGATCAGGTAGACCTAATGCTGGGGCACTCATCAAGGCCCTCTTCACATCTTCAAATGCCGTTTGCTGTTCTTGAGTCCATAGGAAGGGGTCGTGTTCTGTACCCTTGATAGCTGCATACAGAGGTTTCGCCAATATCGCGTAACTGGGAATCCATATCCTACAGAAGCCTGCTGCCCCCAAGAACTCTCGCACTTGTCTTCTATTCTTGGGTGTTGGTATTTGGCACACAGCTTCTTTTCTCTCTGGCCCCATTATTCTTTGACCTTCAGAGATATGGAATCCCAGATATTTGACAGTTGGCAGACACAACTGAGCCTTCTTCCTAGACACCTTGTATCCTGCCTTCCAGAGAATGTGTAGTAGATCGTGTGTTGCTTGCTGACATATTTCTCTTGTAACTGCTGCTATCAACAAGTCGTCTACATATTGTAATAATACACACTCTCCTGGGATGGACTTGAAATCCAGTAGATCTTGACTCAGAGCTGAACCAAATAGGGTCGGTGAGTTTTTAAACCCTTGGGGCAGTCTTGTCCAAGTCATCTGGCGTTTCGAGCCCGTTACAGCCTTTTCCCATTGGAAAGCGAAGATACATTGGCTTTCTGCGGCAATTCGGAAGCAAAAGAAGGCATCTTTGAGGTCTAAGACTGTAAAATAGGTAGCCCCGCCCGGAATTAAAGCAAGCAGGTTATACGGATTGGGCACAACTGGGTGTATACTGACAACCGCATCATTGACTGCTCTCAAGTCCTGCACAGGACGATACTCATCTGTACCGGGCTTTTGAACAGGCAGCAATGGGGTGTTCCAGGGGGAAGTACAGAATTTTAGGATACCATACCGTATGAACTTATCCAGATAAGATTGAATATTTTTCTTAGCCTTCTGCGGGATGTGATATTGCCGTAGGCTCACTGGATAAACCCCAAGCTTTAGTTCAATTCGAATGGGTGGAATATTGCGGGCAAGTCCTGGTGGGTTGTTCTCTGCCCAAACTCCTGGTATGTTGAATAAGGATTCATCACTCTTAGGGTTTTGGCTAGTCAACGCTGTATAAAGTCGCCACTCTTCTTCCTTTGGTACGGATAATGTCATAATACCTGAAGGTCCATTAAACTTTAAGGATGTTGTTCCGTTTGGTAGGAACGTAATCTGCGCTTGTAATTTGGATAGCAAATCACGTCCCAGCAATTGGACTGGACATTCAGGCATGTAAAGGAATTGATGTTTTACTACGTGGCCTCCCAATGTACAGAGTCGACTTTTAAGAACCGGTTTTGCAGCACTCCTTCCAGTTGCTCCGATTACGGTAATAGTTCTTCCGGATGGAGGAGCAACTAGGTCAGTCACCACCGATGTTCAGCACCAGTGTCGATCATGAATGCACTCCTTTTTCCCCCTATTGACACATCGACCATAGGCTCCGCTCGACCAAGGGGGATGGAGCCCGGTCGGTATCAATAGTTCTCCATGACCGTGTCAGTGTCACGGTAATATACCCCAACACGCAGGAATAGTACAGATAGTCAGGAGACAAGAAACCAGGGTTCGTCTTACCGGACCTTAGAATGGCCGGACTTGACGAGAAAAAGCAAGACAGAGTCTAGAACAAGCCGAGGTCAAGGGAACAGAGAGACAGCGTAACGTAGAACAAGCCGAGGACTGGTACACAGAGGACAAAATAGCGGATAAGCAAGCAAGGATAAAGAGAGAGCGGAGTCAGGAACAAAGCCAAGGTCAAGCACCAAAAAACCAACTGAACGATACAAGCACTAAAGGGAAACTGGACAGAAACCACGATAGGGCAAGGAGCAAGGGAAACAGGTGAGTATAAATACCCTAAGGTTCACTTTGATTGGCCCCTGTCATATCCACGCCCCCAAAATGTGAGTGTATGGGGAATGTGGCCTGACAGGGGCCAATGGGAGACTGATTCTAATTTAGTCTCCCACTGTCCCTTTAAGAGCGCGCCCGAGACGCGCGGCGCGCTCTTAGTGTCGGGCGGGACACGTGACCGCTTCTCGCGGTCACTGCCCGCCTGACTGATCATCTCGTTGGCTGAGCCGCGCGCGGCTCGTGCAGGAGCAGGACCGCGCGCGGCGAGAAGAGAGGACCCCGGCCGGCCCCTGGAGAGGGTAAGTACCGCTACAGTACCCCCCCCTGAAGACACGCCCACCGGGCGGGGAGGAGCAAGCCTGGCAGGAAAACGAGCGTGGAAAGAACGCACAAGGCGAGGAGCGTGAACAGCGTCAGCGGAAATCCAACTGCGTTCCTCAGGCCCATAGCCCTTCCAATGTACCAGATATTGGAGGCGACCCCGAAGCAAACGAGAGTCAATTACAGCCGCCACTTCAAACTCCTCATGGCCCTCCACAGAAGCCGGAGGAGGAGGAGGGACATGCCGAGTATAACGGTTGCACAGGAGGGGTTTTAACAAGGAGGTATGAAACACGTTAGGAATGCGTAAATTTTTTGGAAGATCCAATGCATACGAGACAGGATTAACCACATGCAAGATACGAAAAGGACCAATAAAACGAGGGGCCAACTTCATAGAAGGCACACGAAGACGAATATTGCGAGTAGAAAGCCAAACCCGGTCTCCCACAGCATAGGATGGAGCCGCCCTGCGATGCTTGTCTGCCTGAACCTTCTGACGAGCAGCTGAGGCCACCAAAGAACACTGAACCTGCTCCCAAGTATTACGTAGACTAGCCAAATGTTCGTCCAGAGCTGGCATGCCCTGTAAGGAGAATGCAGCTGGAAGAACCACGGGATGCCGGCCATAAACAACGTAAAAAGGGCTGTTAGCGGAGGATTCATGAGCAGCATTATTACGAGCAAACTCAGCCCAAGGAAGAAGGTCAGCCCAATTGTTCTGATGGTGGGACACGAAACAACGAAGATACTGCTCTAGAGATTGGTTGGCACGTTCAGCAGCTCCATTAGACTGGGGGTGGTAGGCTGAGGAAAACGAGAGGGAGATACCCATCTCTGTACAAAACGTTCTCCAGAATCTGGAGATAAACTGGCTACCCCTATCGGACACGATCGAAGTGGGAATACCATGCAACCGAAACACCTCCCTGGCAAAGATAGAGGCAAGTTCCCTGGATGATGGTAATTTGACAAGAGACACAAAATGAGCCATCTTAGAAAAACGATCCACAATCATTAGGATGACAGTTTTACCATTAGAGGGAGGTAATTCAACAATGAAATCCATGGATATATTGGACCACGGTCTCTCGGGTATGGGCAACGGATGTAACAACCCACAAGGAACTCTGTGGGAGGACTTCATACTGGCACAAGTGCTACAGGCATTAACGTAATCGGTGACGTCCTTGCGCAAGGAAGCCCACCAGAAATATCTAGAAACTGCTGAGAATGTCTTAGAAATACCAGGGTGTCCAGCAGTTCTAGTGTCATGATATAATGACAAGATGTCTCGTCTCTCCGGTATATCAACGAATAGCTTATCAGCAGGCCTCTCCCCAGGAGCCAAGTGTTGTTTAGCCTGAATAGCTTGTAAGAGAGAAGACGAAATGGAAAGAACAGTAGTCGCTATTATTCTGTCAGGCGGAATGACAGGGGTAACATCGACCTCGAGTTTGTCAGTAGTCTCGAATTGTCTGGACAGAGCGTCAGCTTTAGTATTACGGTCACCCGGTCTGTAAGTGATTATGTAATTAAAACGAGACAAAAACAGAGACCACCTGGCCTGCCTGGAAGACAATCTTTTTGCTTCACTAAGGTAAGAGAGGTTTTTGTGATCCGTTAAAATGAGGATGGGATCCCTAGTACCCTCTAGCAGATGTCTCCATTCCTTGAGCGCCAAAATGATAGCAAGGAGTTCACGATTGCCTACATCATAATTCCTCTCTGCTTTGGACATCTGTCTGGAAAAGAAGCCACAAGGGTGTAACGGCTTTTCAGGTGAATCTCTTTGAGACAACATAGCACCTACCCCTATCTCAGAAGCATCAACTTCAAGAATAAAGGGCAGTGAAGGGACAGGATGCTGTAAAACAGGAGCAGAGGCAAATGTAGCCTTCAAGAATTCAAAGGCCTCGAGTGCTTCTGGTTTCCAGACATGAGTATTACCATCCTTCTTGGTCATTCTGGTTATAGGCGCAACAATGGCAGAAAACCCTTTAATAAAACGCCTATAATAATTAGAGAACCCCAGAAAACGCTGAATGGCTTTCAACCCCTGGGGTAGAGGCCATTCCATAATGGCAGACAGTTTCTTGGGATCCATACGAAAACCCTTGGCCGAGATTATATAACCCAAGAATTGGACTTCAGATTGATCAAATGAACATTTTTCGAGTTTGCAATAGAGACCGTTAACCAGAAGAGTTCTCAACACTAATTTAACATGCATGTGATGAGTCTGTAAATCAGTAGAATAAATCAATATGTCGTCCAAGTATACTATAACGAATGTATGTATAAATTGACCTAGGACATCATTAATAAATTCCTGAAAAACTGCTGGGGCGTTACAAAGACCAAAGGGCATCACAGTGTACTCGTAGTGGCCACTCCTGGTATTGAAAGCGGTCTTCCACTCGTGATCCTTTTTGATACGTATGAGATTGTAAGCACCCCTAAGGTCCAATTTAGTAAAAACTGTGGCCTGTTTAAGCCTATCAAATAGTTCTGTGATCAAAGGTATGGGGTACGCATTTTTGACGGTGATTTTATTTAGGCCCCTATAGTCAATACAAGGCCTTAATTCGCCATCTTTCTTAGATACAAAGAAGAAACCCGCCCCTGCCGGGGAAGAGGATCTTCTTATAAATCCCTTCTCTAGAGATTCCTTAATATATTCCTCCATAACCAGATTCTCCTGAGGAGATAAAGGATATATTCTCCCTTTGGGAGGCATTGTACCAGGTAATAAATTAATTGCACAATCGTAAGGCCTGTGAGGTGGCAATCTTTCAGCCTCCCTTTTATCAAAAACAGATTTAAGAGACAGGTACTGAGAGGGTATGACCGTAGGCACGGGAGGAATATTAGTAGAATTCAAAGGGGTGACTTTAACAATACAAGACTCTTGGCAAGAATCACTCCAAGAAACTATTTGTCCTGACTCCCAATCAATGGTGGGATTATGAGTACGTAACCAAGGATACCCTAACACGAGGTGAGAGGAAGGAGAAGTAATGATCTGAAACCGAATGGTCTCAGAGTGTAACACCCCTGTAGACATATGTAGTGGAACAGTTTCATGTGTGATAACTGGAGAGCATAATGGTCTACCATCTATGGCCTCAACGGCCAAGGGTGTCTCCTTCTCTCTGGTGGGTATGTTATTCTCCTTGACAAAACTGGAATCAATAAAGTTTTCGGCCGCTCCGGAATCAACCAGGGCTAGTATATTCCCTGCTATGCAGTTATTATCAAGGTGCAGGGAAACAGGAAGAAGTAGTTTATTAAGAGGCAAATGTGAGGACTGTGATGTCACACCCAAGGCCAGTCCTCTATACGGTCTTAGGTGCGATAGTTTCCCGGACGCACGGGACAGTCTTGTCTCATATGACCCCTCCTACCACAATAAAGACAAAGTCCCTCCTTTCTCCTATAAAGCTTTTCAGCGTCAGTAAGTTTGGCAACCCCTAACTGCATAGGTTCCTCCTCAGAACCCTTAGATCCCTCGGGAGTCTCAGCTCTAGGGGAGTTAAAGGGAACAAAATGTCTATTTCTGGACCTGGTATATAACCTGTCACGGATCCTGTTATCTATATCGATAAGATAGTCAATCAGGTCCTCCAGGGGTACAGGGAGGTCCTTAGCTGCTACCTCATCCAACATAGTATCAGACAGACCTTCCATAAACGCGGTAGTAAGCCCATTATTAGTCCAATCTACCTGTGAGGCAAGGGTACGGAACTGAATAGCATAATCGGCTACAGATTTAGATCCTTGCTTTATTCTCATTAATGCCCTGGCGGCATTTTTTGACCTTTTAGTCGTGTCAAATGTTCTACGGAACGCTGTGAGGAAGCTATTGAAGTCGTGTACCATAGGCCCATTAGCCTCCCAAATAGGATTTGCCCATTCTAGTGCCTTATCCGTAAGCTGGTGCATAAGAAAACCCACCTTAGATCTATCAGTGGGAAATGAACGTGGGTACATTTCAAAGTGGAATTCCACTTGATTAAGGAATCCCCTACATGTCTTAGCGTCCCCTCCATACCTAGGTGGCGGGGTTAGATGTGCAGAAGCATTAGGCATATTAGCTGTGTCCGGTATAGGGTTTACAGGAGGCGTAGGTACAGGTACCGGAGCTGATCTGGATAACAGTGTCTGGATGGCTTGAGCCATTTGATCCATACGGTGATCCTGTTCTGCGAATCTAGCCTCATGAGTGGCCATCTGTTGACCTAAACCTGCGGGGTCCATGGCCCTATCGTAATGTCACGGTAATATACCCCAACACGCAGGAATAGTACAGATAGTCAGGAGACAAGAAACCAGGGTTCGTCTTACCGGACCTTAGAATGGCCGGACTTGACGAGAAAAAGCAAGACAGAGTCTAGAACAAGCCGAGGTCAAGGGAACAGAGAGACAGCGTAACGTAGAACAAGCCGAGGACTGGTACACAGAGGACAAAAAAGCGGATAAGCAAGCAAGGATAAAGAGAGAGCGGAGTCAGGAACAAAGCCAAGGTCAAGCACCAAAAAACCAACTGAACGATACAAGCACTAAAGGGAAACTGGACAGAAACCACGATAGGGCAAGGAGCAAGGGAAACAGGTGAGTATAAATACCCTAAGGTTCACTTTGATTGGCCCCTGTCATATCCACGCCCCCAAAATGTGAGTGTATGGGGAATGTGGCCTGACAGGGGCCAATGGGAGACTGATTCTAATTTAGTCTCCCACTGTCCCTTTAAGAGCGCGCCCGAGACGCGCGGCGCGCTCTTAGTGTCGGGCGGGACACGTGACCGCTTCTCGCGGTCACTGCCCGCCTGACTGATCATCTCGTTGGCTGAGCCGCGCGCGGCTCGTGCCGGAGCAGGAGCGCGCGGCGAGAAGAGAGGACCCCGGCCGGCCCCTGGAGAGGGTAAGTACCGCTACAGTCAGCCAATCCTACAAAGTCCCTATCTTCTCTATCGCGGGACCTTTGCGCTGCGGGATAGTATCTGTCTTCTCTTACACTTCCTCTGTTATTACTATTACTCCCTCCGGGACCTCCTCTACCTCTCGCTCTGCCTCTAAAATTTCCATATCCTGCCCTGGGTTGGTCTCTCTCGTATTGCTCAATACGCGCACTGATTCCTACTCAGGGGTTCCCTATTCCACCTACTATCGCCTCTATCTGGGCCCCGTCTATCTACGCCTGCGATCGCTACCGCTAGCATATCCGCCTTTTTACGCATCTTGCGCTCTTCCTCTTTCTTACTTTCTGATTCCCTATTCATATAAACCTTATTTGCTACCTCCATTAGTTGGGTGATGGACATTCCTGCGAACCCTTCTAAGTTCTGTAGCTTGCGCTTAATATCTCCGTAAGCTTGGCTGACAAAGGCCGAGTTTACCATTCGGGAATTCTCAGTGTCTTCCGGATTAAAGGGGGTATACAGACGGTATGCCTCCAATAATCGGTCATAAAAGACACTAGGCGCTTCATCACTTTTCTGAATCACCTCAACCGTCTTCGACATATTTATGGCTTTCCTCCCTCCGGCTTTCATGCCAGCAATTATAGCGTCTCTATAGGTTTTTAGATGAACCATATCTGCGCCATTAACATCCCAGTCGGGATCAGCATTAGGATAATGAGTTGCGGCCCATGCTGCGGGATTTGCTTGGTTTAAAGTACGGGTTTCTTCCTCCAGCGCTTTAATAGCCGCTTGGTTTATCCTAGTCCTCTCCTCATTGTTAAATAAGGTCATTAATAATTGCTGGCAATCAGCCCAAGTTGGATTATGCGTCTGGACTATCGAGGTGAACAGGTCGTCATTGCTTGTGGCTTTTCAGTATACGAGGAATTGTGGGTCTTCCAATTCAAGAGATCGGTAGTCGTGAATGGGACATATACGAAGACTGGGTCAGCATACACCATTTGACCTACATCATTAAGGTAAGCTGACCCGGGATTCAAGCGAAGAGGCATCTGGTAATGTTTAGGTTTTTGGGTACCGGTCAGTTGTCGGGTTAGTATAGGGCTTCGTGGAGGGGCGTCGGTTAGGGGTTCCGGTCGGGGGGTAATAAGACGTGCGGATGTAGAAGCCTTATCATAGGGAAGGCCGGTGAATAAAATATTCCGAGCCGGGCTAGATGAAGCCTGACCGGAAGCTTGAAATGGCGCCAAATCGGGATAGGTGGGCTTAACGGGGGCTGGTACCGGAAGGGGAGGTTTAGTATGGCGTGGGGTGGATTCTGAGCTGGAGGAGGAAGTAGATGGGGACAACGGGGGAGGGGGTGTAGAACTTCCTGTACTTGTATCACTTCCCCTTGCAGAGAAATAAGGGGGCGGCATAGGGATCTCGGACTCAGGGGGTGTGTCCAAAATGGGCTTAACCGTGGTCCTAGTGGACAAACAAGTCCTGGCCACCATGAGGCGACATTGCTCCTCGTGGCATATTCGGACCCATCTTGGCAAGTCGTTTACGGCCTGCCTCCAACAATCAATGTATGGAAACTGTCCGTAAAGTTCAGGCCTACCTGATACAGCCACGTGTACACGCTGTACCAGATTTGGATCCAAACTGCCACGTGGCGGCCATGCCGCAACCAAAGTAGGCCATTCCCTAGTGCACAAAGTGATCAATCGTGCAGGAGACATTTTAACCCCAAAATCACATACTGTAAATCCCTTTTTAAAATTCTTTACCATACATCCTAAGGGATCCAAAATCGTCGACTCCGACGCGCCCATACTTATCAATGGAGCGTCGTTGACAACGAATGCTATACACACACTCTATTCAACAATCACACCCGTTCCTTCGGCAACAGCACCACGTGGTACAGTTACCAAGTGAAACGTACACAATAACACAATAAAAACACTCAGGGAATTCCCGTACACACACAGCTGTTACACCAGTCACTAAGTAATCGAAATTATGCCCTTTGGCGAAACTATACCGTCACCCACGCTATAATTCTCTATATATGAATTACCCGTCTATAACACACCCCAGTAACATCGTCTTTACAAACAGCAGTTACAGTACGGTTAGCATAGGTCAAAGTACAATTTAAGGTCACAATACAATTATTAGTGGTTATGGTGTTAGACATGCAATAGACGACAATTATTAGTACTTATATACAGTGTCAGTAAATATACAGGGTTATGGTACCGTGCACTATAATACAGCAACACACTATTAACACTCTCGCTAGACGGCAGAGCTCACGCTATCTAACAAGATATACACGTTACTAAACAATCTTTATCACATATACAATTCCCAACTAATCTATTGGCCAGTACCTTGAGGGACTACCTAAAACTATCTACATCCGTTTTGGTTAGCCACACTGCCCAAGCACCACATATAGTGAACTAGAGAGCGGAATTTACAACAGAACCCTTTTAGTCTTTCTACTCTATCAATAGTCTAGTGCAGGGATGTTGAACATGCGGCCCCCCAGATGTTGCTGAACTACAACTCCCATGATTCTTTCAATGAAACAGATAGCCAGGGAATCATGGGAGTTGTAGTTCAGAAACATCTGGGGGGCCGCATGTTCGACATCCCTGGTCTAGTGGGTTCCAAATTTACACGCCTTCCCACTTAGCCAAGATAGGTTGAGAGCTAGCGGACCGAATTTACACAGACGCCGCTTAGTCTCCCGGTCCCTCCGACCTAGCGAACAAATTGTACACCCTAGAACGCTAGTCTAGACAAGACACCGGTGTCCGGCTAGGGCTATTTACACAGAACCCCGCCTGACTCCAAACCAAATCAAACGGTCTTACTAAAGAGCGTTCGATTGAGCGGTGCGCCTTCGCTCCTTCCCTCCGACAGAGGGGGCAGATTCCATACACAGATTAACCCCTTATGGGCCTACCGCACAATCGGTATACCCCTAGTGGGTCCGCCGTCTAAAACAGCGGTCGTCTTACCTCCTCGTTCCTGAACCTGAGTTCACACTCATCGACGGGGACACCCCAGCACTTACTATGTAGAGGCCGATGATCTCCTGGACAACAGACCAGTGGCACCGAGACGAAGGGAGGTCCACGCAGAAGTTCAGGGGTGCAGCCGTAGAGAACGTGGGCAAAGATAGACCGTCTCACGCCTCTGCTTCTCAGCTACCGTTGAACGATGAGCTTCCCGGCCAATGCACCAAATGATACCGGAGAAACTGACGGAAGCCAAAAACAGAGAGATGGACACAGGTTTCTTCAGGAAGGAAGAGATTCTTTATTCGGTTCACCGATCGGGACTCAGAGGGACTAATGTCACCAAAATACAACAAGTTCTGAGCCCCGGACAATAGTGCAGGCTCCTTATATAGGCACATAACTCCTCCCATATTAAGCTCCACCCGCACATTCTCTTGACCAATCAATACGAACAAGAACTAACTTCCTGCTTGACCGCATGGCTTGTCCAGCACAATGGAGGAGGGGAATACTACATCCTGTATTCTTGCACATGCTCCGTACACTACTGATCGTATCTTGCCACGTGCAACCAACCGACCTATACGTCAGCATATGCACGTACACATGCCACGTGGTAATCTCGGCCTACTAAATTTATTTTTACCGAGATTCCACCACACTATAGTGCCAGGAAAACATACTCGTTTTCCTTGCACTATGGTGCCCTGAGGGTGCCCCCACCCTCAGGGTCCCCCTCCCGCCGGGCTCTGGGGAGAGGAAAGGGGTTAAAACTTACCTTTCTCCAGCGCCGGGCGGGGAGCTCTTCTCCTCCAATCCTCCTCCTCTCCTCCCATTCGGCTGAATGCGCACGTGCGGCAAGAGCTGCGCGCGCATTCAGCCGGTCTCATAGGAAAGCATTATCAATGCTTTCCTATGGACGCTTGCGTGCTCTCAATGTTATTTTCACAGTGAGAATCACGCAAGCGCCTCTAGCGGCTGTCAATGAGACAGCCACTATAGGCTTTGAGGGCTGGATTAACCCATTTATAAACATAGCAGTTTCTCTGAAACTGCTATGTTTATTAAAAAATGGGTTAACCCTAGCTGGACCTGGCACCCAGACCACTTCATTAAGCTGAAGTGGTCTGGGTGCCTAGAGTGGTCCTTTAAGGCACCTGTTTATGGAACACAGAAATAACCTTGCGCTCAAACTCCCACTACTACACTGATCAGACATAAAATAAAAACAACTTGCCTAATATCATGTTGCCAAATAGCTCTAGTGCATCAAGGCATGGACTCCACAAGACCTCTAAATGTGCCCTGTGATATCTGGCACCAAGACATCCTTTATGTTCTGCAAGTTGTGAGGTGGGGCCTCCATGGATCGGATGTGTTGTTCTAGTACATCCCACATATGCCATGGACGTTTTAGCCGCGAGGCAAACAAGGCATTTGCCTTGGGCGGCATTTTCCAGGGGGCGGCAAATGCCCAGGGCAAATGCCTTGTTAGCCTTGCGGCTAACTGACATGCTGGGCTGGCGAGTGGCTGGTGAGGGAGCACTTCCTCTGAGCTGTCTGCTCAGCTCCCTCGCGCTCCGCAGAGTGAGGCTGGGAGCCGGAATATGACATCATATTCCGGCTCCCAGCCTCACTCTGCGGCACGCAAGGGAGCTGAGCAGAGTGCTCAGGGGAAAGTGCTCCCTCGCCAGCCGCCCGCCTGCCAGTGCCGCCCACCCAGCAGCCACTGGACCACCAGGGATAAAGAGAACCCCCCCCAGCATTCCCAAAGGTAAGGAAGCTGGGGGGAGGTTAAATAAAAAAAATGTGTTAATGTGAGTGAGTGTGTGTGTGTCTGTTAGTGTGTGTGTGTGTGTGTGTGTGTGTGTCTGTCTGTTAGTGTGTGTGTGTCTGTCTGTTAATGTGTGTGTGTGTCTGTTAGTGCGTGAGTGTGTGTGTCTGCTAGTGAGTGAGTGTGTGTCTGTTAGTGTGTGTGTGTCTGTTAGTGTGTGTCTGTTACTGTGTGTGTGTCTGTTAATGTGTGTGTGTCTGACTGTGTGTGTCTCTGACTGTGTGTGTTTGCCTGTTAGTGTGAGTGTGTGTGTCTGTTAGTGAGTGAGTGTGTGTGTGTCTGCTAGTGAGTGAGTGTGTGTCTGTTAGTGTGTGTGTGTCTGTTAGTGTGAGTGTGTTTGCCTTTGAGTGTGTGTGTCTGTTAGTGAGTGTGTGTTTCTGTTAGCTAGTGTATGCGTATATGTCAGTGAATGTGTGTGTGTGTATTTAGAAGGCAGGGCTGGGGGGAAGGGTTGGGTGGGGATGGCGCGCGGGGGGGGGGACTGCCTGAGTTTTGTCCTGCCTATTTTACTCTCAGATATGAAGTGCACCCCACTAATATACTTTTTAGCACCCAAAAAAATGTAAGTTTTAAAACTGCAATGTGACAGCAGTATTTGATGCTACTTTTTGACTCTCAGATATGAAGTGCACCCCCAAATGTACTAGTTTGCAGAATTCTTTCCTAATCTGTCCCTGAAAGCGGCAGCATCCTCTCCCTACACTAATAAGAGCTCATGTGGCATGCGGCGCTAAGTGACTCCAGCTTATATATAGAGGCAGCACAAAACCAGGATACACCACTGACATATGCTGAATAGGACTGAGATCTGGGCAGGACCGGTGCTAGGATTTTTAGTTACACAGGCGAAGATGCATTTTGGTGCCCCCCACCCTCGTTTAAAATAAGGTTCATACAAACACAGAAATAATCATACAGAGACATACAGACACAGACAGAGACATACATGCAGGCATATAGACATACATACAGAGGCATACCGTCATACAGACACGTACATACATACATACATAGACATACAGAAACATACATACAGAGACATCCAGGCATACAGACACATACATACATACAGGCATACAAAGACATCCACGCATACAGAGACATACACGCATACAGACACATACATATATACAGGTATACAGAGACATACAGGCATACAGACACATACGTACAAAGACATACAGGCATACAGACACATACATTTGTACATACAGAGACATACAGGCATACGGACACATACATTTGTACATACAGAGACATACAGGCATACAGAAACATACAGACACATACATGCATACAGAAACATACATACAAAGACATACAGGCATACAGAGACCTACATACATACATACATACATACATACATACAGAGACATACACACATACAGAGACATACACAATTACATACTTACATCAGTTCAATCTTGTCCCCTGGATGCATGCTGTCTGGCTCCTTGGAGTCCTGTCCTGCAGCCCAGCCCCATCACAGGGTGCCAGCCGCGCTGTGTGGTACACAGGGAGCAGGGATATGATGTCATTCATATCCTCGCCCCCTCCACACAGCCTGCGGCAGACACCAGGGTAGGTGCAGTGGCGTACACATGACCCATGGGGCCCCAGTGCGCAAATTGATCCGTGCCCCCCCCCCCCTCGCGCTTACTCTGCGCGGGCCGGGGCCGCAACTCATGGAGGCGGGTACCTGGTCGCAGGGGTTGCAGGGCTGTGACCCCTGCGACCGCGGTATGTACGCCAGTGCATGCAGATGCACACACAATTAAAGGACCACTACAGACACCCAGATCACATCAGCTCAATGAAGTGGTCTGGGTGTCAGGTCCCTATAGTTTTAACCCTTCAGCTGAAAACATAGCAGTTTCAGAGAAACTGCTATGTTTCACCGAGGGTTAATCCAGCCTCTAGTGGATGTCTCACTGACAGCCGCTAGAGGAGCTTCCGCTATTCTAAAACACTGAACGTCCATAGGAAAGCATTGAGTAATGCTTTCCTATGGGCGGTTTGAATGCGTGCGCGGCAAGAGCATTCGGAGCTGAGAGGCGGAGGGATCCCCAGCGCCAAGGGAGTCCGGCGCTAGAGAAAGGTAAGTGCTGAAGACACACACACACTCTCATGAACAGATGCATACACACCAGCTAATAGACACACACATTTACTGACAGACACACTCAGCGACAGACATACATACACACTCACTTACAAAACATACACTCTCACTGACAAACACACACTCACTAACAGACATCAAACAGACTCACTAATACACACACAAACACACTCAGTAAGAGACACACAGTAACACACTTACTGACACTCACTAGCAGACACACTCACTGACACACTAGCAGACACACACTGACACTCACTAGCAGACACACACTGACACTCACTAGCAGACACACACTGACACTCACTAGCAGACACACACACGGACACTAGCAGACACACTCACTGACACTAGCAGACACACACACTGACACTCACTAGCAGACACTCACTGACACTCACTAGCAGACACACACACTGACACTCACTAGCAGACACACTCACTGACACTCACTAGCACACACACTCGCTGACACTCACTAGCAGACACACACACTGACACTCACTAGCAGACACACACACTGACACTCACTGACACTCACTAGCAGACACACACACACACACACTAACACTCACACTAACACATGTTTTTTTTTTTATTTAATCCCCCAGCCTCCTTACCTTTTTGGAGTGCTGAAGGGATTCCCTGGGGTCCAGTGGTGCTGCTGGGCTCCTGGGCTCCTTGGCTGGCTGGCTGGCTGGCTCCCTGGCTGGCTGGCTGGCTGGCTCCCTGGCTTGCTGGCTCCCTGGCTGGCTGGCTGGCTGGCTCCCTGGCTGGCTGGCTCCCTGGCTGGCTGGCTCCCTGGCTGGCTGGCTGGCTCCCTGGCTGGCAGGAGGGAGCACTTTCCCATGTGTGCTTCCTCTTCAGCTCCCTCGCGCACCGCGTAGGGATGCCGGCGCCGGAAGATGACGTCATCTTCCGGCTCCGGTATCAGTATGCGGCGCGCGAGGGAGCTGAAGAGGAAGTGCGCTTCCCTCCTTCCGGTCAGCCTGATTTTGCGCCCCCAGGGCCGGTGCGCCCTAAGGCGGCCGCCTGGGCCGCCTTATGGTAGCGCCGGCCCTGGATCTGGGGAATTTGGAAGCCATGGCAACACCTTGAACTCATGCTCCTCAAACCATTTACCATTTTTGCAGTATGGTAGGGTACATTATCCTGCTGCAAGATGCAACTGCCATTAGGGAACACCATTGTCATGAAGGGGCGTACATAGTGTGCAACAATCTCTAGGTTGTTGGCATGTGTCAAAGTAACATCCCCAAGAATGCCAGGACCCAAGGTTTCGCAGAGCATGACACTGTCTCCGCTGACCTGCATTCTTCCCATAGTACATCCTGCTGCCATCCCTTCCTCATGTAAAAGCCGCACACGCACCCAGCCATCCACCTGACCTAAAACAAAACGTGATTCATCAGGCCAGGCAACCTTCTTCCATTGCTCCATGGTCCAGCTCTGAAACTCACATCCCCATTAAAGGCACTTTCAGGGGGTGGACAGGGGTAATCATTGGCACGCTGAATGGTCTGCAACTACCCAGCCCCATATGCAGCAAACTGCAATGTATTGTGTGTTAGTTAATGAAGACCAGGAAAAGGCAGGAATTTTAAATAACTATTTCTCCTCCGTATATATTAAGGAAGAACCCATGGCAATAGATGTGCAAACTAACTGACTGCTACTAAAAACTTGCAGAATAATTGCGCTTGCAGGACCTCTCGCGGGCGGCTCCTCTCCTATGGAATAACTTGCCTACTGCCATCAGACTCTCCCCTAGTCTTCAATCATTTAAGAAGGGCCTTAAAGCCCATCTCTTCAGGAAAGCGTATGGCCTCCCAGAGTAATCTCTACCTTACATACCTGTCTCTTGCTCTCTCCTATGGGACAGAGCTTTGCTCTCTCCTCCAGCTCTGCTTCACTCCTACTTGATATTTCCTGTCCTAATGTTTCTAATACCCCACCTCCTATAGTATGTAAGCTCGTTTGAGCAGGGTCCTCTTCAACCTACTGTTCCTGTAAGTTTTCTTGTAATTGTCCTATTTATTGTTACATCCCCCCTCAAAATATTGTAAAGCACTACGGAATCTGTTGGCGCTATATAAATGGCAATAATAATAATAATAATAATTGTAATTGGTTAACTCAAGACAAGGTGCTGCAGCAACTAAAGAAAGTTCATATAAACAAAGCTCCGGGGCCTGACGGTATCCATCCATGAGTACTTAAGGAACTAAGTGTAGAAATAAGTGAACCTCTGTTTTTAATCTTTCAAGATTCTTTTCTTTCAGGAAGTGTTCTGGAGGATTGGAGGAAGGCAGATGTGGTCCCTATATTCAAAAAGGGTTCAAAATCCTTGCCTGGAAATTATAGACCTGTGTAACTTCTGTGGCTGGGAAAATATTTGAAAGGTTATGAAGGGATAATATTCAATAATTCCTTGAGAAGAACATGGTTATCAGCAAAAATCAGCATGGTTTTATGAAGCACAGGTCATGTCAAACTAAGTTGATTGCGTTCTAGGAAGAAGTAAGTAGAAGTATAGATCAGGTTGTTGCAGTGGATGTGATCTATTTGGATTTTGCCAAGGCATTTGATACAGTTCCGCACAATAGATTAGTGTTCAAACTCAAGGAAATCGGTCTAGATGAAAATGCTTGTTCTTGGGTAGAACATTGGCTTAAAAATAGAGTACAAAGAGTTGTCATTAATGGTAAATTTTCAAGCTGGACAGAGGTGGCAAGTGGTGTCCCTCGGGATTCTGTTCTGGGACCCCTTCTATTTAACATGTTTATAAATGATCTTGAAAAAAGCATTGAAAGTCATGTTTCAGTGTTTGCAGATGACACAACACTCTGTAAAATAATACAATGTGAACAAGATATTACTTTACTGCAGAGGGATTTAGATAGACTGGGGGACTGGGCACTCAAATGGCAGATGAAACGTAATGTTGAAAAATGCAAAGTTATGCACTTTGGCGTAAAGAATACACAAGCAATGTATACCCTTAATGGAAGCGAATTAGGGATAACAACACACGAAAAGGACTTGGGAATTGTTATAGACAACAAACTATGCAACAATGTGCAATGTCAATCAGCAGTGGCTAAGGCCAGTAAGGTATTGTCATGCATGAAAAAGGGCATTCATTCTCGGGATGAGAAGATCATTTTGCCTCTTTATAAATCACTGGTAAGACCACATATTGAATATGCTGTGCAATTTTGGGCACCTGTTCTAAAGAAGGATATTATGGCACTAGAAAAAGTGCAGAGGCGGGCTACAAAAACAGCAAAAAACAAATGTGAGGAAGGCTGAACTTGATGGACGCAAGTCTCTTTTCAGCTATGTAACTATGCAACTATGTTCTTGCACCTTTCTATCATGGCCATCATAAGTTTTTCAGCAACTTGACCTACAGTAGCTCATCTGTGTGATTCAACCAGACGGGTTATCTTTCACTCCCTACATGCACCAATGAGCATTGAGCACCCATGAACTTGACACTAGGACATCGGTTGTCCTTCCTTGCATGACGTTTGGTATCAACCAACCACTGCATACCTGGAACACCCTCCAAGTCTTTTTTTTTTTTTAAATTATTTCCACATTTCATTTTGAACGTACCCCACAAGACTTGCCGTTTTGGAGATGCTTAGACCCAGTCTAGCCATAATTAATTAGCCTTTGTCATTGTCATTCAGATCTTTCACTTGCCTATTTTTCCTGCTTCCAACCCAAGAAATTAAAAAAACTGACTGTTCACTTGCTGCTTAATATACCCCATCCCTTGAGAGGCGTCATTATAACGATATAATCAATGTTATTCACTTCATCTGTCAGTGGTTTTAAAGTTGTTGCTAATTACTGTATACAAATTACCATAGTTACACTCCCTTGGCTGTCAAGCAGATATCACGTTAGTTCCACTGATTTAAATAACCAGGAAGTAGCGAGAAGAGGCAGCAATTGCCTGGAGCACCTATCTTACAATGCGCTACATTGGGAAGTCTGTGATTGGACAGTCACTGAAAGTCTGGGCGGGGTAAGAAGAGGAGGGCTGGCAAAGGTTGCAGACAAGAGAACTGCAGCTTTTGCAAACTGTTTTCAGATACGCCCCCAATGTAAAAAATGATTGAAAGCATATCTAGTATGCTGCCAGGTTACCTGCTATATTGTATAAAGATAGAAACCCTGTGTTTATAAATAATGAGTTGCTGCACTCAAAATAAAATACACTAAAATAATGAATGATCCTGTAATATGACAGGAGAGTTACTGCTGCCCAATTCTTGGTATTTTATTTAGGTTATGAACATGGAACATTAATAGCCTTAGCCCTTGAGGGGTTAATTCACAGCTAGTCTCACTGTTTGTGTTTCGTAGAATTCATGTCACGTGACATTTGGGTGATTCTAGTCCGCCGATATCCCAGCATGCCTGGCGCTAGTATCCCAGCATGCAATGGGGGGCGGCGCGGTCTGTGCTGATGACGCTCACCTCTCGCTGGTGCCCAGGCTCCTTTGCTCTCTGGGAAGATGGCGGCGGAGCGGCAGCCGGTAACTAACGCGGAGGAAAACAAGGAAAATGAGCGGCCGACACAGGGGGGCAAGACTGGAGCCCTGGGAGACACCCTGGGACTGGAGAGTATCCTCATGGTGGTAGAAACGTAACCCAGAACGCCGGGTCCTGGCAGCAGGCACTGATGGAGAGCTGACGTGTCAGTCATTGCAAAGCTACCAGGGGGAGAGGGGATCAATCCAATAATATAATGGGGAGAGAGGATCAATCCAGTAATATAATGGGGAGAGAGGATCAATCCAGTAATATAATGGGGAGAGGGGATCAATCCAGTAATATAATGGGGAGAGGGGATCAATCCCGTAATATAATGGGGAGAGGGGATCAATCCCGTAATATAATGGGGAGAGGGGATCAATCCCGTAATATAATGGGGAGAGGGGATCAATCCCGTAATATAATGGGGAGAGGGGATCAATCCCGTAATATAATGGGGAGAGGGGATCAATCCCGTAATATAATGGGGAGAGGGGATCAATCCCGTAATATAATGGGGAGAGGGGATCAATCCCGTAATATAATGGGGCGTGGAGAAATGTGGGCATTCAATAGTCAGGGTCTGCTAGAGGCATGGGGGGCAGAGAGAGAGATTGTGTTAAATGATAGTTTCATTCCTTATGTTGAAACAGATGTGTAGAAAGACAGATTGTGTTGATAGCAGTTTCATTAATAAGGTTGAAGCAGAGATCTAGAAAGAGAGATTGTGTTAATAGTAGTTTCATTCCTTATGTTGACGCAAATATCTAGAAAGAGAGATTGTGTTAATAGTAGTTTCATTCCTTATGTTGACGCAAATATCTAGAAAGAGAGATTGTGTTAATAGTAGTTTCATTCCTTATGTTGACGCAAATATCTAGAAAGAGAGATTGTGTTAAATGATAGTAGTTTAATTCCTTAGGTTGGAGCAGAGCTCTAGAAAGAGATTGTTTTAAATTATAGTTTTATTATTTATGTTGAAGCAAATGTCTAGAAAGAGATTGTGTTGATAGTAGTCTTATTCCTTATGTTAAAGCAGAGGTCTAGACAGCTTTGGAAGCTAAACATTATGCAAAATTGATCTTAAATATGGACAAGCATTTGTAATGTGCTTAGCATTAGTATTTCAAAAGGCCTCATGAAGTAGTTCTTTGGAGACTGCATTATGATGATTAGGTTAGAAATAGAGCCTCAAATCTACCAGTGCCTTCTTACTCAACTGTTTTAGAATTGTTTTACATTTAAAATGACTCCACCTATTCCACCTACCTTTTTAAACCATTCAGAAGTGGTTCAACACTACAATGTAAGAAGGCACCATTGCATTCTGACACCATAACCACGTCATTGTCATGTAGTGGTTTTGGTGCCTAGAGTGGTACTTTCATGTCAGCATATGTGTTTCCATCTCTATTACAATTTCCTTTAACTGATCGTATAGTCCTCCAAATCATTAAGGAGTCTCAACAGCAACATGGGTTGCGCCATGGGGACTTCCAGAGATATAGGTGAGTGTTTCTTGTACTTTATATTACTGTTTGTTAGTAAATGCCAAAATGTTTTGATGCGCTATACAATGAATGAATTTACAGGTAGTTATATTTATAGTATTAACATTCATATGGCACCAACATATTCTGTAATATATTAACAATATAAAACACTGGCAGTACAATGGGTTGTCATAGGATGATACCTTTACCACAAGTCAGTATGTGAAATTTAAACCTTACTAGATCTGCACTCCTAAACTTTACGTGGTTTTTGTGAAGCAGTGGCATCTAGAATCCACAGCAGCCGAGGACATTTCACCATGCAGGGCGATCCTGAGTGCTTTCACAGACCTGCAAGTATCATTGCATCTCATACTCCCCCAGCAAGCTTGAGAAACTCCTGCTTGGAGAGTAACATGCTGACAGGGAGCAAGTGATCTGCCTGTGGCAGGGCTCGACAAATCCCAGGTTGCCATGGTGACTATAAATATCACCCTGACGCCTAGGATTTGTCAGCCTTTTAGCTTAACCCCTTAAGGACCAAACTTCTGTAATAAAAGGGAATCATGACCTGTCACACATGTCATGTGTCCTTAAGGGGTTAAGGGAACAATGGAGCTGGCCGGGGAGCACACTGAAGGCGGCCGGCTGTGGCAAGACGCGAGAGGGCAGTAATTTTCCTGCAGCTCCCCTCTTCTCTCTCGCACTTTGTGATGTCAGGAGCCGGAATATGATGTCATACCGGCCCCGGTATCACTACAGAGAGCGTGCAGGAAGATAATCAGAGCAGCCCCAGGGAAAGACCCACTCAGCTCTGCCAAAAGTATGGAGGCTGGGTCGACATAAATAAAAATAAACATGTCAATTTTTGAGTGTGTGTGTCTGTTTAGGTATATACCCCCCTCCGATCACATGCAAGAGGTGATTTTACCCACTTTTTTCCCACGCCATGCCGGTTTTGCTGCAGCTGATCCCGCCTCCACAGCCGAGATCATCAGTCTTTATAAACTCCGCTAAGCCAATGCTTTCCCATAGGAAAGCATTGGGAGGATATTGCTTGTGACGAAGTGCCCTTCGCCACTTGTGCCTGGAGAGGACTAATTACCAGCCTCTTGCCATATGACTATGGTCCCTGGGAGATTTTGCCAGTTAGAAACACCATTTGGACTTATTGGTGTTTTAATAGGCTGTTCTGGCCCTTTAAATGGTACTGGCTCAGTTCTGCAACTTCCAATAACTGTCATATATTCAAACACAGACTGAACTTATAACCGTCATATATTCAAACACAGACTGAACTTATAACTGTAATATATTCAAACACTGTCTGACCTTATAACTGTCATATATTCAAACACTGTCTGACCTTATAACTGTCATATATTCAAACACTGAATGAACTTATAACTGTCATATATTCAAACACTGACTGAACTTATAACTGTCATATATTCAAACACTGACTGAACTTATAACTGTCATATATTCAAACACTGACTGAACTTATAACTGTCATATATTTAAACACTGACTGAACTTATAACTGTCATATATTCAAACACTGAACTTATAACTGTCATATATTCAAACACTGACTGAACTTGTAACTGTCATATATTCAAACACTGACTGAACTTGTAACTGTCATATATTCAAACACTGACTGAACTTGTAACTGTCATATATTCAAACACTGACTGAACTTGTAACTGTCATATATTCAAACACTGACTGAACTTGTAACTGTCATATATTCAAACACTGACTGAACTTGTAACTGTCATATATTCAAACACTGACTGAACTTGTAACTGTCATATATTCAAACACTGACTGAACTTGTAACTGTCATATATTCAAACACTGACTGAACTTATAACTGTCATATATTCAAACACTGTCTGACCTTATAACTGTCATATATTCAGTCATGTATTTAATTTCTTCTGTTTATAGTATATCTAGTTTGTGTAAAACAAATGTATTTTGCTTTCTTATTGTTTACACTTTCTTTTTGTCATGAATGTGTTTGAACCACTTTCATCTATAATATTTGTAATAGATTGATGTATATCCCTGTTTTGGAATTCATATTAAAATGCTTGACATGTGTAGTCATACCTCATGTTACATGAAGTTTTTCATGGACACCTCCTTTTATTCACAGAGGGTACTGCTCTCGTCGACTGAGACGCCTGCGGAAAACGCTAAACTTTAAAATGGGAAATAGGCATAAATTTACAGGGAAGAAAATTACTGTAGAGATGCTGTCTGATAACAGGTGAGTTGTCATAGTTGTGATGCCTACTAAACTATCTATCTTCAGTTATGATGCACATTTCCTAGGTGGCCTGAGACTAGCAGAGAAGAGCTAGATGCCTAGACTATCATAGTGAAAATAAAGGCCGCTCTTGAAACCATTCTTTTCCGGGGTATTCTTCAACGGGCACTCCAGGCATCTGCCACAGCATTGAGTCCTTGAGAGCAAGCATGCTTATGTAGTATGGTTTATTGTGTTCTGTACCCCAAACTACATGCAGTCACAGCTGGAAAGAGACTGACAGGCGTTTGGTTCCGGGAAGATCCAGGACCAGAGCTGCTGTTGGTAGAAACATGCCAAATGCATAGTATTTTGAAGAAAAGCATAAACCACCCATGAGTGAGCGGAAGGCACCAAAGGCTTCCATATACTTGCCCTGTTGTTTTTTGTTGTTTTGTCTCTTTCATTTAGAAGCAGCTCTGTCCACTCAAGCTTCTGCGTGTTTCTCGTGAACATTAGCGGAGTATGGATTTGCAATAAAGGCGCTCTTCTACTTTAGAATCCTAAATAAAATGGGATCTTTGGGGTTATGTCGGTGAAGCATTTTTTTAATGTATCCTCTGTGTAATGCACTATAAAGGGTAGTAGATGCCTGGAATGCCCCCTTTAATGTTTACAACTTTTTGGAGAGCCTGTAGAGGGAAAGCAGTGGACTATTAAAATTCAATTAAGATGTTGATCACCTTTCCGGCCTTTTAATTATTTATTTTTCCAGATATCTGCTGTTGGTCTTAATGGATGCTGAAAGGGCCTGGAGCTATGCCATGCAACTTAAAATGGAGGCCAATACAGAACCTCGCAAACGCTTTCACCTACTCTCTCGCTTACGGAAGGCTGTCAAATATGCTGAGGAGCTAGAACGTCTGTGTGATAGTGATCGTGTGGATGCAAAAACTAAGCTGGAAGCTCAGGTACAAAGAAATACATATTTTTGTAGAGCATTTATTGTATGAAAAAGCCTGTAACTGTCATTTAATTCTAGATTGTTTACTTTTAATTTATTTAAGTTTGACCACCATCCTGATTACATAACTCACTAGCAGGAAGCTGGTTTATGAACAGTGGAGGAGTGGCCAAGGGTTGGAATTAAACTGCACCAAGGAGCAAAGCATTTTCCTTTTATAATGCAAGACAAAAGAGATTTGAAAAGAGAGGGAAAAAAAACATAAACCGGGGCATGGCTAGGCTGCTAATGGAGTAGGACGCAGGCAGTAAGAGCTCCTAGGCCCCAACCCGCCAAAGCCTTTTACACATTGCAGTAATAATCGTCCATATGGGTAAAACGAAAAGGGGGACTACCCCGGGTCTGCAGCAGCCCCCCATGAGCCAACAATCTGGACCGATGGACGAATATCTCTCCACCCCACAGTACCTGGCCGTAGCACGAGGCCCGGACAAAATGGCGCCCTCGTCTCTGGATTGAGCAGCCGGACGGGCTCCACACAAGACTCCCCGTGGAGGGATGCCCTCACGCAGATGTCTGCAGATCTGGCGTCGATCTCGGCAAACATGCTCACCAGGCAGGATAAGACGGATCTAGTAGCCGAACTCCGCTCCTTTATCAGAGAGGAAATAACGGCGGTACGGAAGGACCTTACAGCACTGGAACACAGAGTGGATGACCTAGAGGTCCAACGCTTACAAACAGAACAGCACCAACGGGCCACTGACATGGCAACCACACGACAGGGCAACCTACTGTTGATCTCAATGATCTCATACTACCGGGCCACACATTTACAAAGAATAGTAGAATGGCATGCGCGCCCTAGCACCAAACGTTGGGTAAACATGGAACTGCAACAGACACAGGGCACCTTCCCATTAAGGCTCGGCGGCTCAACTTTCTCGGACCTCCACACAAGGAACCCAATGATAGATGCCACCCTCAGGGATTGGTGCGGACAGCGGTATGCTCATCAACTCACCACCTCCCCAAGCCCGCTTACACCCATTACACACAACCCGGATTTGGCAGGGGGCCTCCACCCGGCTGCCCTTAAAAACTTCTAGAGGACTGACTGGATCTACATGCACCAGTGGAGTCCTGGGGGAACGCTCCAAACGCTGGGTAACTTGATGCCAGACCAGCAACCCACCCAACTGGACAAATTCCACTACCACCAAGTTAAGACATACTATGCCAAACTCCAGGGACGAACTCACCTACGTCAACTCTCGGAATTCGAACGGCTGTGCACGGACAGACGACATATAGACCACGGGGTTTCATACCTATACGCTATGCTCCAGAAATATACCTCGTCACACATAGATGTTCAATAAGCTCGAAGTTTCAGGAAACCAGTTACAAATTGTTAACATGCTGGTACAGAACACCAGACACATACACGGGACTAACACGGGCGATTGTTGGAGATGCGGCACAAGGGGGGACACTAGCTTACATATCTGGTGGTCATGTCCCCGTATATCACCGTACTGGCAGATGATCAAAGAGGTCACCGGTGACGACCTCCCCCTACAACCCTTTTCGATGCTCTTGCACCATACACCTGTCCCCACGCAGGCATACAAAAACTCCCTGACCATTCACTTGCTTAATGCAGCAAAAGCTCTCATACCCCTGCACTGGAAGGGCCCGACAGTCCCCACTCTTAGGCAATGGAACGATAAGGTTGAGAATATCTACGACATGGAAACGCTGACTGCCTCCCTGCGAGAGCGCTCGGATAAGTGCGCCTTAACATGGTACCCCTGGAGGCTATACGTCTCCAGAGGGGTGGCTTGAGACACCCGAGTTCAGAACCCGCCCGAGGTGGTAGAACTAGAAAACTGCGATAAGTATACGGATCCCACACTAAAGCGGGTAAGATGAAACTCCAGGGGTGGGCGGGCCCATGCTGCTTATCCCCCTTGTCCCCCCACCCCCCTTACTTCTCCCCTGATCTTTCTCCCCCACTGCCCCCTTTTTATTTTTATTTTTTTTTCTCTTTCACTCTTCTTCTTGTCTTTTCTGCTCCTTTTTCCAATATCCGTGCCCAGTACGGAGACTTGGGTTAAACCGGCTTCTGCCTGACTACACACAGATAGCCGCACAACCCAGACACATACGTACGACAAGCCCGACGGACAGGCTGACCCAAATGGGCCAATCTAGCACAGCGTGGCAGACCTCCGCCCTCCCCAGCACACATTCAGATGGACGGCGAGCAACCACAAGACGGACTTATACCGGCTAGGGTCAGGACAATTACACCTACCCACAATTAGCTGTGAGCCGAAACGCAACCTACTGGGAGGGTCCTGGTACCTAGCACACTTTCTACCACAGACCAACCCTACGAGTTAGCAGAAAAACACACTGAGCGACCACATGGGCGCCACAATCAGACGTAGGGATGGCCGAAATAAAACTGCCCCAGACGGTCTGAAGATCCCTATGGGGATCTACGGTCGGACCCAACTGACTAGACGCACTAAACGACACGATTACCAGAATGCCAACATCAAGGTTGCGAGTCAGCTACTAGGCTGAAAACCTACTTCGAAGGCAGTGATAACATCCGACAGTGTATTGTTGGTCATATATGTATTGTACCTTTTATTGTCTTACATACCGGATGCTTACGGAGTTCATGGGAAAAAAAAATGTTTTCTTCAATAAACATGATTGACACAAAAAAAAACACAAACCTATAAAATGCATCTAAAGGGTAAGTCCAACCACCATGACTGTCTGTCTGCTTTTAGCAGTTCTCATGGTGGTAACAATCTGGTTTCTGCTTGAACATATAGAGATTTTTGTACTGGGGGCTATTTGCACGCAGCCACACATGACATAGAGAGCCTGGAACTCTGTTCAAGGCTGCCTAGTGTTAATTCTGCGCAAAAATTACGTCTGTCGTTCCTGTGTACGCTGACGAAAGATGTAATTACCCTTGCAGGCATGCTCTACCTCCCTTGTTCATCCATGAGGGCACTTGGGGCAGTGCCCCACCAGTTTTTATACAAGTCTCAAAAATGTTTTTGCTCACTTGTAACATTACAAAGACAACCTATACTAAACGAAGGGCAAGCTAATTAGTTTTTCTACGTTTTTGCTTGTTCTCAAAGTTCGTCATATTCTCTGTTTTTGTTGCAAAGCTAAATGGGTAATTGTGATGTGGACCCCGTGCTAACTGTGTCTCGTGGGGTAACCAAAGCAACGTTTACGTTTTTTGCCTGTCTCAGTGTTCTCATATCCTCTGTTGTTGGTTGTTTGTTTATTTTTTGGAAACTGTATTCGCCATAGTTTAGAAACACTGAGATTATTCACAGGTTCCTCTGTGCTTTTCCAGTGTGTAGGGATAAGTGTTTTTGCCGCTGTAAGTAGGTGTATGGTGAGACCTCTTTTGTATGCCTGTATAGGTGTGTGCGTGTGGTTTAGGAGCATTCAGTGGTTGAAATGGTAGGTCTGTGGCTGTGATGTCTCGGATCTGGTGGTTTATCATGCGCCAGTATGGGACTGTCCGCGAGCATGTCCACCAGATGTGTATCCCCGTGCCCACGTCAGCTCTGCACCTCCAGCATTCGCCTGGTATTGATTCGTGTACATGTCTTAGGATGTCTGGCGTCCTGTACCAATGCGTCAGAATTTTGTAGTTGCTTTCTTGGTATTTCAAGTTAATGGAACCTTTATGTGTCAACGTGAATATCTTGGCCCATTCTTGGTCTGTTAGGTCGACTCCTGTCTCCCTTTCCCATTTTGCTGTGAAACCCAGAGGGGTTCTGTTCAATAGCTTTTGTTGGTGTCCGTCTGTTATAGCTTTCTTGAAAGCAACTAGACATGTCGAAAAAAGGGTCAGGTTTGAAATCTGCCCTGTTTCTAGTTTTCTTTTAAACATAAGACAAAGTATGGGCTACTTTTGTCTTATGGCGGTGACCCGTGGCAACGCTCTGCCGGCTGCGGGAATCGCGATATTTAGACAGGGGAGCTGCTGTGAAGGGAAGTAAGAGTGTGCTGCGTGCTCTCAAGAGTGGTCTGCATTCTCGGTAACATCGGTGTCTTTATAGACCGATATTGCTGAAACTTCTGAATATTGGCCGATAATCGTTTGATCCCTAGCACATAGGATAAATAGTTTATAAAACCTTTTTTTTATTATAAAGTAACAAATTGAGCTCTCACATTTATTGAAAACCTTAAAAACATAACATATCTTAGGAGACTTCTTGTTTCAATCCTACAGGGTCCTATGTCTCGTCTTTTTGCAGGGCAGTAGTAGCAATGAGAGAAAGTCCTCCCGGTATTGATATAGTCAGGCTCAGTATATCAAAAGTGTTCCAGACTTCAGCTTATGTCTTGACGTTGACAACTTAGTTCCCAAACGCATTTTAACATACATTTGACTTTGTCAATGGTACTTCGTTTTCTCGTTGGTCTCTTTTGAATTTCATGCTAACCAGATAGTGTTTTTTTTTTTGTTTGTTTAGTTTTTTTTTTTCTTTCAAACTCCATAGATTTATTGTCAGACTTATAATTGTACAGGTTAAATTAATATATGAAATATATCACTAAATTTAGTTACAGTCCCACACTGAATTAAAGTAATGGATCATTCACATATTTGTATTTGGTTTTCCATGGCAACATGCACCTATATCGGTTATCTGTGAACTCTGACAAATTACTTATGTATGACATATTCTTATATGCCTTGAACGAAGATTAGAAGTTCACTTATTGTACAGAGTTTATAGCGGTGCTATATTTTCGAGTGTCAGGTTTCCATAGTAGCCTGTATCATCACAACAATGTTTGTTTGTTTTTTTTAAACTTAGTCTGTAAATACAATGAAATATACCTGCCAATGTAACCAAACTATAAGAAATTATAATTATTTGCATGGTTTCAAAAAAACACATGTGATTACTGTTTTTCATTGACCACCCACTATGTCTGGTTAGCTTTAAATACAAAAAAGAAAACGGAGTACCATTGATAAAGCCAAATGTATGGCGAAATTTGTTTGGGAACTTAGTTTTAAACTTCTAGACATTGGCTTAAATCTGGAGCACTATTGATATACTGAGCCTGACTATATCGATACCGGAAGGACCTTCTCTCATTACTACTACTACTACTACTACTGCTCTGCAACCAACGGGACTCCGAACGCTGCAGGATTGAAACAAGAATCCCCTCCCCTGCGTAAGATATATTATGCCGGTAAGGTTTTTATTAAATGTGAGAGTCCAATTTGTTTTAGAACGGTTTTATCTTATGAGCACTTGCAATTCTCCCCCCCCCCCTTTTATTATATATATATGTATGTATGTCTGGCCAAGCACACGGAGATTCGCGGCATCACTGAAATTATTTGTTCTAGTGTGATCTTTGAAAGACTTTTAGTTTTAAGTATATCTGTTACTATACATAGGAAATGCAGTCTTTTTATGTATTTACATTGTACAAATGTATGCAAATAGGCTGGTCTTAGTTTGATTTGTTTTTTCCTGTCTCAGCTGACTTAGATTCAAATGATCCTCTAGATGGCTCATAATTTGGAAGATGAGAATCATTTGAATGAAAAAATGGTTTGCGATGCCAAGAAAAAAAATTGAGCTCTGACAATGCCATGTCCATCTGAAAATTAACAATGGGATTTATTCACTAAACTGGGAATCATAGAAATAGTTTTCTCTTCTATAGCAGTTTCTCCTGCTTAGTGTTCGAGAAGGCAGTGACAGAAGATCTATGCAACAAGCTTTTTTTTATTTTTATTTTTTAAAGCTTGCTTTAATGTGTGAGAGACTTACATTTTTCAAAGGTCAAATATTCTACTTGACAGGTATGGTGTAGGATGCTGATGGATATATTGCCACTCCATAAAATATTACAGATTTCCTAAATATAAATTATGCATATGTAATACTGTAGTTCCAAAGATGACCACTAGTTGTTCCTCAATAAATACCTGAATTCAGGTTTGTTCATGTTTATTATCAGAACTGCAGCACCCCATTCATTCATGACTGTTATTGCACATCTAAACAAAATGTTGCTAGAGACTTTAATCTTGATCTCTGCATTATATTCACACTTTGGTTTGAGAAAAATGAACAATTTTTCAAGGCCAAATGGCACTTTTTGTTTTATATGGCGTTCTGGCTGTCCCCATCGTTTTGATTAATGCAGAGATGATGTCACTAAAGGAATGAGAGCCTTCCTTTCTGCCCGCATCCCTTATATATATATATATATATATATATATATATATATATATATATATATATATATATTATTTTTTTTTTTTTTTTTTTTTTTTTCCTGCATGTACTAAGTCTAATTTCTAATGCAGCACACAAACTAGAAGCTTGTCTGAGAATAAAGTGCCACTCAGAGTCCTGTATGTTAATGCATGAGAGAGGAAGTAAATGTCAAGTTGACTTCTTTTCCAGCTGAGTTAAAAGCCGTTTCTAATATGCTTAACTCGGGTAGATATATCTATTTAAAGGAACAATCTCTTAACATTTTTAAACAGAGGTACAGTGAAACTTAATCTGGAAACCAAATCAGTATATTGCAGCCTGGAGAATTGTTTCACATTATGTTGTAAATTATCCCGCATATTTTTATGGTTAACTTTTGTTTGCAGACTGTTCTTGTTCATCTTTCTTTTTTTTTCGCAGTTTTATTTCAATTTAAGCAAAAAATAATCATGGTACAAAGCTGCGAATTGTAGTTAATTTAAAAAAAAAAAAAAAAATTGTTGAATTTACATAGTTGAACTATATACTATATGTAAATATAAAGAAACAAATAATGGTGCAGACCATCTGGTAATAATAATATGGGGAAAAGGGGTTGTATGTAAAAAAACTCACATGTCCCAGAGCCCTATCACCCCTGGCTCTGGGTTTGAAATGCTCCTTGAGAGAGGGGATATTCCCACACTGCAGGGTAGTCAGGAGGATATGTCCACTGATGATTCTGTTGTGCTGTATATAAAAGGAAAGAAGGGCAGGACCTCCAATTGAATAGTATCACAATTCGTTTTATTGTATAAAATAGGTTAAAAACCCTTACTTTGGATGTGGTGGGTATAAACTCGCAGAGTCACCCACATAAAAGCATAAAACACATGTACTCGAAAAAAACGCTTCCTGGTTGTAGTCCGGTCACGTGATCGCTTCCGGGTCCGCCCTCCAATGACGTCCGTGTGACGCGTTTCGCCCGCCTCCACAGGCTTCTTCCGAGGTCGGAAGAAGCCTGTGGAGGCGGGCGAAACGCGTCACACGGACGTCATTGGAGGGCGGACCCGGAAGCGATCACGTGACCGGACTACAACCAGGAAGCGTTTTTTTCGAGTACATGTGTTTTATGCTTTTATGTGGGTGACTCTGCGAGTTTATACCCACCACATCCAAAGTAAGGGTTTTTAACCTATTTTATACAATAAAACGAATTGTGATACTATTCAATTGGAGGTCCTGCCCTTCTTTCCTTTTATATACAGCACAACAGAATCATCAGTGGACATATCCTCCTGACTACCCTGCAGTGTGGGAATATCCCCTCTCCCAAGGAGCATTTCAAACCCAGAGCCAGGGGTGATAGGGCTCTGGGACATGTGAGTTTTTTACATACAACCCCTTTTCCCCATATTATTATTACCAGATGGTCTGCACCATTATTTGTTTCTTTATATTTACAGATTAATTTAGCGCGTTCTTTTTGGTAATTATTGTTTTGCTTTTCACAATTTCTTGTGCATTGTATTTGTGAACGCTGCCATATTATCTGCATGGGATTTTAGCGCTCACACATTGGTTATTGTATATACTATATGTGACTGTTATAGTCTGAATTTCAAAATTAGTTTGTGTTTTTTTTTCTCTCAATTCCCTCGCAGTTTGATGTTTATTGAATAAACCTTTTTGTCAAATCTGTCATCGCTTTCTGTTCTAATGATCAGTTACTGTTCTCTGTCAGAAGTAGTGGAGGCAGGGAAAGGCATCCAACAGACTTCAGGTAAAAAGTCAGACTGTTCTAAAAACAATTTGACTACTTACAATACTGAGGCACTTCTGACACCATAAAGACTACAACATGCTGTAGTAGTTATGGTGCTTTGCGTGATTTAAAACTGTTAAAAATAAATAAATTTAAATCTAGACAAATATAATAAAAGTTATGTTTTCGAATATAACGCAAGACGTTTCCATGTTTGCGTAAAAGATCTTTCCACACTTCCAAAAATGTGCTTACTAATGCTGTTGTTTTTTTTTTTTTTTTCTTTCCTCGCCTGTCCGGTCACTTAGGCGTACATGGCCTACCTTAATGGGATGCTGCAGTTTGAGAACCAACATTGGGAAGATGCCATGAAGGCATTCAACAAGTGCAAGTAAGTGTATTCACTAAACACCGAATCTTGGCAAATTAAATCTACATGGCAAAGTTTAGGCTGAAATTGTGTTTAATAGCTAACCCTGTTTGTGCCATTTTGTCTGCCATAAACAAGCAGCCATCAATTCCTTATCATTCATAGATTGTCTTCTCTATTCCAGGACCATCTATGAAAAGTTGGCAAGTGCATTCACTGATGAGCAGGCAGTGCTGTACAACCAAAGAGTAGATGAAATCTCTCCTAATATCCGTTACTGTGCCTACAACATTGGTAAGCATTGTGACTCTGCCATTCTATGCAGGTATCCAATCCGATAGACATGTGTAATGCCTTATGTGTATTTCTGAGTCTGTGTGCATACTGCCATAGTATTGTCTTCATTGCAGATATTTTTTTTTACGTGTTTTCTGCTATCCTGTAACTTTCAGGGGATAAAACTGCTATGAACGAGTTAATGCAAATGAGACTTCGCACTGGAGGTACAGAGGGGCTTATGGCGGAAAAGCTGGAGGTAAATTGAATCCACCACCTCTTAGTGTTCTGTATTTAAAGCTGTAGGGAAACAGGCTAAAGGCTTACTAGAGAGATTCATTATAACATATCATCACATTAAAGACGATTAAATGGAACCTATACATTGCGTTATACAAACTGCTTTCGTATGTATACATTTCCTTTTTATTTCTATACAGTATTGCAAATCTATATTCTGGTGGTAAAGACTTGAAAATGAGCTACCTGTCTAAAATCATTTTGTGGAATGAACATTTAGTGTCAGGTTCACTTACAGCTCATTGCTCATTTGATGGAATATCCTGGCATTCACCATAGACCTAGTCTAATGTAGTGAGATGCTGTTCACTTCAGCCTTAATGATTGATTCTTAATGGGGAAATAACAAGATGTGGAAGGTAGCAGCTGCTTACAGCCATACTCTTTGCCCACCTCCACTTGCACACCTTGATAATGGTGGAATTTCAAATCCCCCCCCCCCCCCCCTCTACCCATTCATACAGGTTCTTTCTTTTGTGGGAAAACCACAAAACTCAATTAACAATGCCAGTTTAATGTAAAAAACAAACACAAAAAAACCCACAAATACTGCACATATCCTGTTTGTTCGGCCCTATGTGTCCTTTTAATAATTTACCATTGTATCTTTAAATGCTGATTATATTGGGAATCCTCATGGATTCACATTATATTCATCATTTTAGTATGCCGGCCCTTTATCCAATATAGATAGCAGCTCCCTGCTGTCACGGCTTACTTTGTTTATACTTCCTCCACAGGCTCTTATTTCCCAGACGAGAGCTAAGCAAGCTGCCACCATGAGTGAAGTGGAATGGCGAGGACGTACAGTACCAGTTAAAATTGACAAAGTGCGAATTTTCCTGCTCGGACTAGCGGACACTGAAGCTGCTATTGCACAGGTAAGCAGCAAGTGGTATTATAGGGTATGCTGTAATAACTGCTTGACCTTCAAAGGTGATAAAATGTGCAGTATATGTGACGCTAGAGTTGATCATTATACTTTGAGGTTTATTCCATTGTGCGTGATCATTCCAGCTTTTAGAGCCAACCTGAGCCTCGCGCAACAAGTCCTGCTTTTACTATACAACATGTTTCCAAAGAAATTTGTCATCAATTCATTCAGGTGAATATATTTAGCTGAAGGAACACTCTAAACATCATTACCACTATAGCTGATTGCAACGATTGTGGTGCAAGGAGTCTTGGAAATGGTCTCTTTTTGTGAATTTCTTTTTTTTTTTGTTTAGTCATTTGACAAAAAAATGAGCTTTTCCACCACCCAAAGCTCAGCCCAGTGGTTTCTAATAATCTGTACAAATCTGGAGGACAATGATAGACTCTAATTGCTGGACTAAGCATCACCTGGTGTTTAAAGCGATTTTGATGGATTTGTTTGTAAACTGCAGAATTCAAATTTGTGCGTTATTTCAGTGACTCATGCAAATTAATTGCCAGGAGGTGTCTATAACAAAATTTTAACATTCCTTAAACCAAATCTGAAAATCATTAAAGACTGCGCAAAGAGTGGCTGTGCTCATAGTTCACTGTGTTTTGAAATTGTGCGACTTTTTCCTTTTCCACTATCAAATCTCAAGTTGTGGTTCCAGTGCTTGCAGGCCTTTCAATAATGGCCCCAGCCATGCTAATCTTCTGTAATGTCCTCCGCAATCTCTGTGTCGTTAAAGAGAGTTCATTTGGTTTTAGGCTGAAGATGAAGAGACTAAGGAGCGCCTGTTTGAAACTGTGCTGAGTGAGTGTAGAGATGCCATCCAAGGTGTACGAGAAGAACTCAAATCAGAACAGGTAACCTATAAAGGCATATTACTTTTTTATTCTTTTGAAAGTTCAACAGATTCTGTTATTCTCTTCCTTAATAATGCGAAAGCGTGATATTATTAATACATCTAACAAACTATTCTTTTGGGAAACAAACATATGGTGTAAAGTAAAATGTACAACATCATTTTCATTTAATTGCCTGCCATTGCTGTCTAAACATTCAGATTTGTAGGAGTAAAGCGAAAAATGTTTTTCCATGTTATTGCAGCATCTAAGGGATGAGTTTGGGCATTGATAGAGCCTTGCTGTTTGTTAGACTGCTTGAAAATGCTGTGATTTAAAAGAACTAAGGTGCATGAGTGACCTTTTTAAAGAAGAAAGCCTATGCTGTATAACGGATTAAAGGAACACTATAGGGGCAGGAACCCAAACATGTATTCCTGACCCTATAGTGTTAACACAATTATTTAGCCCCCTCCACCCCCCCTTGCCTCCTTAAATATAGTAACATCTTACTTGTATACAGGTCTGCGGCTGCTGCCTTTGTCCCTGATCTGCCTGCTTTTTGCTGACATCATCAGTAGTGGTGGTCTGAGCCAATCACAATGCTTCCACATTGGATTGGCTGAGACTGTCAAGGAGGCAGAGCCCAGCACAAATCAAGCACAACCCTGGCCAATCAGCACCTCCTCATTGAATCAGTGCATCTATATGAGGAAAGTTCAATGTCTGCATGCAGCGGGTGGAGACGCTGATTTAAAGTGCTGCACAGTGCATTTTTTTTCTGAAAAGAGTGTTTACTGCAAAAAGCCAAAAGGGAATGATTATACTCACCAGAACAAATACTATAAGCTGTAGTTGTTCTGATGACTATAGTGTCACTTTAAACATCATCTCGCCCATATTTGCATCCATATTTCATGTATGTGAATTCCCACTGTAAAAAGAAAAATAATAAATGCATGGTATGAATACCTTTTTTTTTTTGTTTTTGTTTTTGTTTTAATTCACTGTTTTTTTATTCTCTTTCACAGAGGCAGAGGGATGTTTTGCTGGATGGGGAAACTGGCAAAGTGTCAAACATACAGTTCCTTCACAGGTATATGATTCTTACTAAATTCCTCTTATATAAAAATCATTCTTGCTCATTCTGTTGTGATCCGATCTTCGCCCTCCAGCTGCCTTTGTAATAGATTTCTCAGAATTCTGTAAATTGTAGTCAAACTGATTGGCCAGTGACACAATACCGTCAATATCTTCCTGTGAGTCCACTTAACACCTTCACAATGTTAGTATGAACCATGCTGCCCTCCACAGATTGGACTCCAACGCTGTTAGGACGGCTTGGATTGTCCTAACATTACATTTTGCTGTGTGCAGGGTTAAATCCAGTCTCACATCAGGGAGTCCCCGATACCAATCGATACCTCAGGTTCCCCTCTGTGGGGAGATGCCACATTTCATAAATGTAAGCACTATGTATAGCCCTTTTTATTGCATTTGGAATACCATGGCTGAGCAAATCGTGTTTAGTCGCTGTGATTGTTTGGACAGGGTTTGGACACACCCTAAAGTGGTCATCTGGCATGGTTCCATGCTGATTGTAATTGATGCTGTGCTTTGCCAGCTGTCCAGCACTGTTCACCGTGTAATCGGCATGCCAGATTTTCAGCAGTACAGAGATAGCCCTGTAATGCTGAAAACCGCCAGTAGATGGCAGAACAATAGCTCTATGCTTTTTTTTTTTTTTTTTTAACTAGGATGCCCATCTGCTGATATCAGTACTGCAATTAACAAAGGGTTTCCTTAAGGTTAGTGTTAGTGTTGGGGATAAAATTTTGGTTCGTGCCTGGCTAAAGTAAGAGTTAATGCTAGGTTAGGCTTAATGTTGGTTAAGGATAGCTTGATACCTGGGACCTGTGTATCTGCTGGGACCATTTTTAGTGGTCCCAAACTTTTTGCTGAGCTGCTTGCAGCCAGCATTGCAAGTGCCCCATTAAAAAGGCAATTGAGGGGCGGAGCCTGACACACCGATGCAGACGCACATTCCTAGAGCTCGTGCAGAGCCCATCTAAATCCAGCAACATCGGTGGCATCCCGCACCAATTATGGGCACATATCCTGCCAATGCACCCAGGACATCCTGCTGACACCGCCAATGTAGTTTTTTTTCTGACTCCTGGCTCCAAAAATCGACGCCGAGGTGGCATGGCCTACCACGCGGGTGGACAGCAGTGAGCCACAGCAGGGGGACTCTGGCCCTGGCACATTCTTGACCTGGAAGATTGCCAACCCTGACTACAAAGTACAGGTGAGATGGGACGCAGGTCTCAAACACCGTACTAAAAGTCGATGTGCATGCAGTAACAGCACACACTCAGGTGACAGAGAACGAAGATGAGGGCCTACAAGTACTGGGGGAGAAGGAACAACACCTACACAAGCAGCTCTGTCTAGACAAGTTAAGCTACTGGATGATAGGGGGAGGCGCAAAAACGTCAAAATCAGAGGTATGCAGCAATCGGTGCCGCTGGAAGAATTACCGCACTTTATCAGGCGCCTAGTGGGCGCACTACTACCAGCAAGACAAGCCAAAACTTTCCTATTCGGTGTTTACAGAATAGCTAAATCCCTGCAAGCACCTAACGCAGCTCCACGAGACATCATACTGCGGTGCCAATAGATATCAGAAAAATTGGGGCTCCTGGCAGCGCTACAAGGAAAGACTCTTTGAGTTCGAGGAATGACGACTGTCCTTTTTTCAGGACTTAAGCAGGATCACACTTCTCTGGCGCAAAAACATGCATCCACTCACTAAACCACTCCAAGCAGCAAGCATTGCCTACAGGTAGTCTACCCCAGAGACTGAATAGACTCTAACAGGGTCTCCCAGCCTGTCCCCAGCTGATATGGATCAGTGCACCGATCTCTATATATAATCAGCTAGGAACAGTCTTCATTCAGAATTACACTAAGTAAAACGGACATTAGATTGTGGCAATATACAACCATCTACTGTGTTAAATAGTAAAACCAATTTCTAATATCAGGATTGATTATTAGCAGTGGAATACCTTAGGGTTTGGGCTAGGATAGGGTTAGGGTTAGATTTAGGGGTAGTAATAGGGTAGCGATACAGTTAGTGTTAAGGTAAGGTAAATCAGTTTGGCGGTTGGTATAGGGTTAGTGTTAACTATCAAAAGTTACTGTAGATTCAAATCAGGACTGATGTATGAATCTTTTTTTTTTTTTTTCAGAATGTGGACAATTTCCTTTGTTTTTAGACCCTTAAATTACAGTTGTGCAAATACATAGCACAAAGTCTTGGTTTTTGTTTTGGTTTAGAACAGTTGCCTCCAAATAGAATAGAACATTTATGAAATACTCATATTGAGTGTTGGAATTTCACTGAAGTTCCAACCCAATTAAGAGATGTACTGTAGCTACTACAGTAGTGACTACTTTTGTCTCTCTATATTTTTTTTTCTACGCCTAACGCTTGTAGACACCGGGCAAAGCTACCACGGTTGAGAAGTGTTCCTCGCCCCAGTAGGGTTACAGGGAATTGGCTTTATGGAAGATTCCCTTTTTTAGTGGTCGGCTTAACACAGTAAGGCCATATGTTGGAACTGACCCCCCATATTTGTTTGAGATAGGTGATTTTTAGTAGCCTTATAAAATGTGTGCACATTCCTGTGAAATGCATGTTTTGGGTGTTCCCCCAATTCCATTTTTGTCCTCTTTATAACCAGTGAACCTAACCTGACATTTAGGCAGTTTTCCGTGTACAATAACTTTGGGATTCATTTTTAGTTATCTGTCACACATCAAGCTTTCAACCGCCATCCGTCGTAATGAGAGTATGGCCAGTGCTCTTCAGAAGGCTCTGCTTCGTCAGCCACAAGCTGAGGAAGACGGTAAAAGAGGTCCACGGCCTCAGGATCTGATCCGACTATATGACATCATCTTGCAGGTATGTGAGACTCGACATTGCCTCTCTGCACGATACAAGCATATAAATATCTGCTTTTTGTCTTCTGGTTACAAAGAATTGTAGTATATGTATTCCCATTGGAAGAGCACTTTGTACAGTGTCCACTTTGGGCTCAGTTGAAGACCTCTGACAAGTAGTACTTTCTTGCCAGAGATGGGGGACATAAAGGAACAAGCACAACTTATTTGTAGGTTAACTGTCAAAGGTTTGTCAAATTCCATTCCATTCCAATTAAGACGAGGCAAAGCCAGAGCCAACTGCAAATTTGATGGTAGAAATAGTTGTATTTCTCCTCTTTCTGTATGCTTACTGCCAGTGCCAGGTGCCATAGATAGCACTTATGATGGCAATTGACAGGGAGCTACGATGGAGGTTCTAAGTTGCAGAATGACGGTGTTTTGATTTCTACATTTAGTTTTCACTCCTCACATATATAGATGCATATTTGTTAAAGTTAGAGATAAGTAAGCATAATAAACACCGTTGGAAGTGACCATTCCCCTTTAACATTTTTTGCCAGTCCATCCCTTGTACAGATTAGCTTATTAGTTAATTTTACTTCGTCTTTGTGTAGAGAAATAGGTGAGATTAGAAAATCATCTGTCTGCTGTTCTGTCTAGATTTTTCCGTTTTTATTTTGTAGATTCGGTACTTTGATTCAAATGACCAAATTAGCCTCTGCTGTGTTGTAGTCCTATAATGATTTTTTTTCCATTTCAGTAAAATGGGTCTGTATATAAATGGATAGATGCCTTTGCACACTGGTGATGAGTACTGTTTATTCTTTTAATTAGCTGACTGGTTACTATATTCTGTGTCTCTCCTGCTTATTTAACTAGCTACAGTTTGTTTCCAAATGTATTTTATACTATCCTCTTCGGAGCTGGAGATTGGGAGTAGGAATATAATGGTCCCTACATATTTTTTTTTTTTTTGCATTCTTTGTCTGGAATCCCTTCTTAATACATTGGATACGACTAGGAATGATAGAAATAGAAAAAAAAGTACAGATAACAAACCACTTTTCTTTTTTTCTATGACAGAATCTGGCAGAGCTGACGCAGCTTCCCGGCCTGGAGGATGATCAGAGTTTCCAAAAAGAGATTGCTCTGAAGACACTTGTTTACAAAGCATACAGGTATGGCAGGTGATCTAGGGGCTTTCCTGGTACTTGATTTAAAAATAAGAATAAAAAAATAAAAAACCTTGGTTGTAATTCTTGCTACAGGTGTTTCTTCATTGCTCAGTCCTACGTCTTGGTGAAGAAGTGGAGTGAAGCACTTGTCCTCTATGATCGGGTGCTGAAGTATGCAAAGGAGGTTCGAAATAAAGCAGGAGATGGCAAAAAGAGCCTTAAGGTAACTATTTATGACTTGCTGCTACTGCCCTCTTAAACCTCCTCTATAGATCATGGCCTTTTTAAAAATGGTTATGAACTGTTCTTTTGCCTTACATTCAACCAGTACTGCTGGGAAGCAGTTTATTCAGCCTACCCAATTTCTAGAACATGCATTCTTCACCATTTTATGTTCCTATGCCTAATCAAAATTACACAGACATAACTGTGAGAAGACACAGACCTAACATGCAGGAAGTTGGTGAGCTTTAGTTTAGACATACCAGCATAGGGCGATCGCTGGCTCAGGTTTACGTTCTAATATACAGCAGAACATGCTTTCAAGAATCAAGGCTTTTATTGTATTATTGAGTCTTGCAGCTCCTTTTCTATTAGCTGTGTTCACTCTCGATGCCTGCTTCTGCAAATGTTTAGAAAATGACACCTCTGTCATGACACCTGTAATGTTTTCGAACAAATATTAGTGTGCCTGTTTAATTATGCTTTACTCATGATTTTTATTTTTAACAAATACTTGTCTGGCCACTGTAACTGTATATCTTAAAGGAACACTCCAAAAACTCAAAGTACGTCTGTTTGCTGAAGTGCTTTGTGTGTAGAGCATTTATTTTTTTCCATTTTATAAAAGTGACGCGATCATAGAAATCAGCACTTTTCTAGTGAAACTCAGAAGCACTTTGCCTGTCACAGATGAGAAATGTTGTGTAGGTGTAGTAGAATGTTTGCAGTAGATAGTAGATATTGCAAGTTAAGATTCCATATAGTCTGTTTTTTTTTTTGTTTTTGTTTTTTATTCATTAAAAAAAAAAAAATTAGTGTATTCTACAAGTGTGTGTTTATAATCTTTCTAAAACATACTATGTGTAACCTATATCTATACAAAAATTATTACATTCAGTCCTATAGCTGCTTTTAAGTTAAAGGTGCACGCACTTCAGCTTGCGTAAGTGTTTTTGTTTGTCTGGAGTCTAATTTTTTGGATAATTTATAAAAATGCCAATTTCTGTAGAAATCTGTACTTTTATAAATCCACAGTGAAATGCCCTCCCCAGCGATCACTCAGCTGGTGAGGTTTTCTTCCTTTAGCTTCACTGTAGCCCGGCTCCACCTGCCTTCCACTTCTCTCAGTGAGCTGTACTACATTATAAATCACACAAATGCAGCTCCAGCAGAGACACAAACTGAAAGTCTGTAAGGGGGAGAGAGAGGATGGGCTGCAAACGACTGCAGACAGCTGGGATGCAGCTTTTACACACTGCTTTTTTTTTTTTTCTCTCTCTTCATATATCCCCAAAGAAGACCCGCAGAACATTACGTGTTTTCCTTAGAAGTATATCTGCTAAATCCATTTTAAAAATCACTAGTGTTCCTTATTTGGAGTGTCTTTCCTTGCTATGATTTTAGGATCTGCCTGATGTGCAGGAACTGATAATGCAGGTGAATGCTGAGAAGTACTCTATGCACGCGGCTGCCATCCTGGGTAAGTACCGGTATATGGTGCAGATGTTCTTAAACAATTCTTATTAATGCTTCATCCACTGGTTGCATATTCGGGTTTGTTGTTTGATGTTTTTCTCTATTTTTTGCTATTTGTTTTGTCTGTGTGTATTTACCCTACTTTTTGTTTTCTGTCTGTCTTCCCTCATTCTTGTGCCGTCATTATTTCTGCAGTGTAGATAGCCAGGAAACCCCACTATGCTTTATATCATTTATTTGTATTTGCTTTCTATCTCTTCCATACTACCTTTTGGCTTCCCTTTGGGTATTCATAGTTATCCTACCTTATGTCAAACCTTTTAGGCGTAGACAAGTCCAGGCATTCCAAAATTCAGCAAAGGCAATTTATTCAAACCCACAGCCAAATCACAACATTTTGGCCTACATGGTCTTTTTGAAGCTATTAATTACACACAAAATATGCAATTTTTAGGTGTCCATATCATTAACGAAATCAATAAAATTTAAGTATCACTTACCCAACCATGAGGGGTGTCAGGAATATCTATCCAATGGGAGGCTGCAAGTCTAATGAATCTCAATTTAAAGATAAAAATTAACGCAGTAACGACGCCTGACGTACCGGGAAAACAGACGTCAGCGCAACCACGTCTGACATCTAAGAATCCTGAAAAAAAACACGTATGCACGAAGCGATAAACTGAAGCGCATGCGTTATAATCTAATATCCTAGTAGATTGCGCATATGCAGTTGGCGGAGCACCAATCTCCATAGAATGTGACGGCAGATAAGAACCATTCGGCCCATCTAGTCTGCCCAATTTGCCCATTAGTCCCTGGCCTTATCTTATAATTAGGTAGCCTTATGCCACCCCACACATGCCTAAACTCCTTTGCTGTGTTAACCTCTACCACTTCAGTTGGAAGGCTTTTCCATGCACCCACTACCCTCTCAGTAAAGTAATGCTTCCTGATAATCTTTGCTTAACAATCTAAATTGTATACGGAACAGAGGGAAAAAAGGAAAAACTTCAGCAGCCAAAGCCTTTTAGGTGGCACTTTGTATTCACTGATATTCTTGTTCTTTCCCTCAGACTCCAGTGAAGTGCCAGAGGACATATCTCCATTGCAAGTGAAAGAGAGCAAGGTAAGGTCTTAAACTACAACTGAACTGAAAACCAAAGTCCTGGCTACAACATGTAGCTCTGCTATCAGAATGAAATTTAAGCTCATTGCACTGTCCCAGGTCCCTTAGCCCTGAGCAGGTAATTATTGCAGTTTTTTAAAGAAACTGCAATAATTACCTGCCTGGGTTAACTCCACCTCCATTGGTTGTCTACAGACAGCCACTACAGGGACTTTTGGTCGCCTAACTGACTCTTGGACATCCTCACGCTATTCAAAAACCCCATAGGAAAGCATTGAATAATGAGAAAATCCTAATGTGTGTGCGCCCATAGTTTCCCTTGAAGTTCATCTCTTTTCCCTTATTACTCTTAGACATTTTAAGAACTACAACTCATGTTGAGTATAGCTGTGTGAGTTTTTGTCTATTCCCTCTTCAAACAGTTTAACAAAAGTTGTTCATCTAGAACCCAAAACATGTGCCCTTTGCTGCCACTCCTATATCAATGCACTCCAACCCTAGATGGCTATGGCAGGCTGCATGGATTAACCCAGCACTTGCAATATCTTCTATACAGAGCTGGACAGCTAAAGCATTTCTATAAAAAGTCAGTGGATACCAATCAAAAAGAGGCTGCAAATTGAAATTGTATATAGATTATATTTTGTTGTAAACTCCCAGTGCTTGTATAAGCTTTGGTTACTGTAAAAGCCTGTTAGGATTATTGCACAATATTTTATTTAAAATTAATACATTTTGAGCGATGTTCAGTCAGGGCCGGACTGGCCCACCGGGATACTGGGAAATTTCCCGGTGGGCCGGTGCACTTGGGGCCGCACAGTGCAGCAGCCCTTCCTCTCCCCACACAGTGAGCAGCAGGCACTCCAAAGTGAAGTGTCAATGCTGCTCGGGAGTGAAGGATAAGGAGCAGGGAGGGAAGCAGTTCTGTGCCTGCCTGTCAGCCTTCACACACAGGAAGCATGTGACCCGGCAATCAGGCAGAGCAGGGCAGCCCACGCGGGTCCTCTGCCGTTTTGCTTCCTGTGTGTAAAGTGCTGGCAGGCAGGGAGAGGAGTGGGGCCAGACAGAGCTGCAGGCAGGGAGAGGAGTGGGGCCAGACAGAGCTGCAGGCAGGGAGAGGAGTGGGGCCAGACAGAGCTGCAGGCAGGCTGCTTCTCAGCCAGGAGCTGAGCGAGCACGGAGCAAGGTAGGATTCATAGGGTGTGTGTATATTTGAGTGTGTAATTGTGTGTGGGAGGTGTTTTTGAAGATATTATGTGAGTGTCAGTATGGAGTTCTGTATGTGTGTGTCAGTATGGGTCAATGTATGGATCAATGTATGTGTGAGTGTCAGTATGGGTCAATGTATGGATCAATGTATGTGTGAGTGTCAGTATGGGTCAATGTATGGATCAATGTATGTGTGAGTGTCAGTATGGGTCAATGTTTGTGTGAGTGTCAGTATGGGTCAATGTATGGATCAATGTTTGTGTGAGTGTCAGTATGGATCAATGTTTGTGTGAGTATGGATCAATGTATGTGTCAGTATGGGTCAATGTATGGATCAGTGTATGTGTGAGTGTCAGTATGGATCAATGTATGTGTCAGTATGGATCAATGTATGTGTCAGTATGGATCAATGTATGTGTCCGTATGGATCAATGTATGTGTCAGTATGGATCAATGTATGTGTCAGTATGGATCAATGTATGTGTCAGTATGGATCAATGTATGTGTCAGTATGGATCAATGTATGTGTCAGTATGGATCAATGTATGTGTCAGTATGGATCAATGTTTGTGTGAGTGTCAGTATGGATCAATGTTTGTGTGAGTGTCAGTATGGATCAATGTTTGTGTGAGTGTCAGTATGGATCAATGTATGTGTGAGTGTCGGTATGGATCAATGTATGTGTCAGTATGGGTCAATGTATGGATCAATGTATGTGTGAGTGTCGGTATGGATCAATGTATGTGTGAGTGTCGGTATGGATCAATGTATGTGTGAGTGTCGGTATGGATCAATGTATGTGTGAGTGTCGGTATGGATCAATGTATGTGTGAGTGTCGGTATGGATCAATGTATGTGTGAGTGTCGGTATGGATCAATGTATGTGTGAGTGTCGGTATGGGTCAATGTATGGATCAATGTTTGTGTGAGTGTCAGTATGGATCAATGTATGGATAAATGTATGTGTGAGTGTCAGTATGGGTCAATGTATGGATCAATGTGTGTGAGTGTCAGTATGGATCAATGTATGGATCAATGTGTGTGAGTGTCAGTATGGATCAATGTATGGATAAATGTATGTGTGAGTGTCAGTATGGGTCAATGTATGGATCAATGTATGTGTGTGTGTCAGTATGGGTCAATGTATGGATCAATGTTTGTGTGAGTGTCAGTATGGATCAATGTATGTGTGAGTGTCAGTATGGGTCAATGTATGTGTGAGTGTCAGTATGGGTCAATGTATGGATCAATGTTTGTGTGAGTGTCGGTATGGATCAATGTATGTGTGAGTGTCAGTATGGGTCAATGTATGGATCAATGTTTGTGTGAGTGTTAGTATGGATCAATGTTTGTGTGAGTGTCAGTATGGATCAATGTATGTGTGAGTGTCAGTATGGGTCAATGTATGGATCAATGTTTGTGTGAGTGTTAGTATGGATCAATGTTTGTGTGAGTGTCAGTATGGATCAATGTATGGATCAATGTTTGTGTGAGTGTCAGTATAGATCAATGTTTGTGTGAGTGTCAGTGTGGATTACTGTGTGTGAGTGTCAGTGTGGATCAATGTATGTATCAGTATGGATTACTGTGTGTGGGTGTCAGTGTGGATCAATGTATGTATCAGTATGGATTACTGTGTGTGGGTGTCAGTGTGGATCAATGTATGTATCAGTATGGATTACTGTGTGTGGGTGTCAGTGTGGATCAATGTATGTATCAGTATGGATTACTGTGTGTGGGTGTCAGTGTGGATCAATGTATGTATCAGTATGGATTACTGTGTGTGGGTGTCAGTATGGATCAATGTATGTATCAGTATGGATTACTGTGTTAGTGTCAGTATGGATCTATGTATGGATTACTGTGTTAGTGTCAGTATGGATCACTGTATGTGTGTGAGTAGGGATCATTGTGCGCCAGTGTATGTGAGTGTGTGGGCATCAGTACGTGCCAGTGAGTATCCATTAATCAAAAATCTGTGTTTATGCTTGTTTTTTTGGGGGGGTTTTTTAAATGACATGTTGAATTAAAAAAATAAAATATAGCTTTGCTTTATCTATGTTATTTGTGAAAGTATTCTGCATAGATACATATGCACAAATGGTATTATATCACTATATATATATATATATATATATATATATATATATATATATATATATCGCAAGCATAATTTTAATAATTATGTTTATAATATATAATATTTTCATGCATAATACACTTGGAAATTACACACACACACTCACTCACTCACTCACTCACTCACTCACTATGAAGGGTTTGACATTTGCCAAAGGGTTATTACTAATAGTTTTAATTTTAAAAAGTGAAAATCTAAATTTCATAATTTAAACCAAAATAGCGGATTTGAAACAAAATTTTAACTTGGGCATAGTGACAGCTTGACTATTGTAGCCTAAATTTAGCAATTTACATTTTCATTCACAAAAATATTAGTTTAGTGGATAACCCTTCCTTTCTCTCAGTCGTTCATTCCCTGGTATCAAACTACATACAACGAAGAGTGCACTCATAGGAATGAGGACTAACCAAAATAAGATTAATTTAAATCAGACATGCAGCAGCATTCAGTCAATGTTTCATTCCCATTACTGGACCTTTCAAAATTATAAGGATGAAACGTTGAAGTAAGATGTTGCACATCTGATTAGAAAAAACAGCTCTTTTGTTTATTTTAAGTCCTGTGAGTGCGCTCCTTCTTGTTGGTTAAATAATTGTAACTGTATATCTGTCACAGCTGGCACAATTTATGATGGGGCTGGTATAACATTTTTCCAGGGCTGCTTTTTATTCCCAGTCCGGCCCTGTGTTCAGTGGCAACATTATGGTCACACTCCTGCTAAGTAGCATACACATATCAAGTGGAAATATGCTATAGAAAAAAGTTACATGTATATGTAGCATAATATTCAGCTATTAAGGTAGAGGTTAACACAGTGAGGGAATTTAAGCATGCGTGGGATAGGCATAAGGCTATCCTAGACTTAATATAAGGCCAGAGACTAATCAAAGTATTTAGAAAATTGGGCAGACTAGATGGGCCAAATGATTCTTATCTGTGGATTTTGTACTGTCAGTATTGGATATATTTACCTGTTTCTGATTTCAATCTTGTACCACTCTTTGTCTATCCTAGCCACTTTCTGATCACCTGGACAATTTCTTCCTGGACCCCAGCTTGGTTACCAAACACGCCAGCCTGGTGCGCTTCCCCCCAGACTTTCAGCCTATTCCCTGCAAACCTCTCTTCTTTGACCTGGCCCTTAATCATGTGGCTCTGCCTTCTCTGGAGGACAAGCTGGAGCAGAAGTCCAAGAGTGGCTTGACTGGGTACATCAAGGGTATCTTTGGGTTCCGCAGTTAACGAGTTCAGCAATCTCTGGGCCAAAGGAGAGTAAACTATTTTCAGTTCATGAGCTGATCACTCCCATCACCTGTCTTGCTCCTGGAGCCAGAGGTGCTTATGAAAGCTGGAAAACTAGAAGTCATTTTATTTATAGTAATGTTGCAATCGCCATTGGGATGCCTCATATGGTATTGTCCACTTTCTTACCCAACGTGTACAAAAATATATAGCAAATATATAACAAATATGGATATATTCCCAGCACTGCAAAGTGGAGCAAATTTTATTTAATATCCATAATAAAATAGCTGGATATGTGAATTTATTTTAACCATAACTATTTTGCCCTCCTACTGTTCATTGTGCCTATAAATGTATGCACAAAGTGGGTCATTTTTATTTTATTGTTTTGTATTTTTTTCCCTACGATACTTTGAGTAATTATTTCCTTCCCACCCAGTCTAAAGGCAAAGTCGTTTTTTTGTTTTGTTTTTTTGCTCCTGTTTTGGCGGGATGTATTTTTTTTAGATTCAAAGTGAGGGTCAATAAAATGGCTAACTTCCAGAAAGTCTGTTTGTTCTTTGTTTTAAAAATCTTGTAAAAGGAACACTTCAATTTAATTTTCCTGAATTTGAGTGTTCCTTCAACACTTAAGAGTACTGTTCTCCCTCCATGTTGGCTCTGAAAGTGTTAAAATCAAACTCCTCTTTAAGCCCGCATTACAAGAGTGTCGTCAGTGCAGTCCCAATCCGCCTCTATGGAAGTCGTCTGATTACTGATGTGTCCAGCTTGGGGTTCTTTCTTGCTTCCACTTTGTATTACAGTTTAACACAAGTGAGACGGGAAACCATCCTGGATTTAAAGGAGACCGTAAGGAGATATAGAAAAGTTTCTCTTGATTGCAGTAATTTTATAAAATAGACCCGCAGGGACATGCAGTTAATGCCTGAAGAACTTCACCAAGCTGAAGTGCTTAAGTACTGGTATTTTTTCTAAAATCTATGTTGATGTTAAAATTGTCAAGTTTCTTTTTATATCTGAATTCTACGGCATAACATTTGGAATATGTTCCATGCATACTGGGTGTTGCAAAATAAACAAAACAAAAGCTGCTGTTGTGAGAATTCGGTCCACCCAGTCCAGTGTTACGACACCTTTTGAAAATGTTTTGCAAAAATCCAAGATTTATCACATGTGAATCGGTATGAAGAATGGCTAGCTAACAGGGCTAAGCTTAATTTTAAACTCCTTAATGAGAGCTGTAGTTTGAAGGGGAATAACCAGATGTCACACCTGGGAGTGCCTGGTATAATCAATGCTACTTGTATAGGTTACACCTAATGTGCAGAAAGCAGGGCCCCTTCCTACAAGTCATCCATTGGCACCAGTCACTGGAAAAGTTGGCTGATGCCCACATCCTCTATTCAGGACACATTTTAGAAAACACATTACATCTAGGACACAGATTATTTCAATCCCACCCAGACCTTCTGTGGCTCTCCAATCACAGACTTCTCAATTCAACTCAATGAGAAGTCTTTGGTGCTCTGGGCAATTGCTGCCCCTTGAGGTTAGCTCCACTGAGCTAACCAAACCAGGAAGTAGCAGGACCTGTTATCTGATTGACCGCAAGGGTGGTGTAATAAGGTTAATTTATAAATGTGACAATTTCTATTAAAATAAAGAGAATACACTTCATACATAAAGCTTTTAAGCAAGCAGGATTGTCTCTTTAATGTCTAAGAGCCAGATTATAGATGTAGCAATTTTACGAATTCTTGCAGTTTAAAACCGAATGAGAGGCAGCTACTAGAGGTGCTTTCTGTGTCAGTGCTACACTGACGTCAAGCATCTTCACATTCAGCATGAAGACGCTTGACGTTCCCCAGAGATACTGAGACACCGTAGCACAGCGTTTTGACGCACATGCGCAATAACCTCCCATTGCTTTCTTATGGCAAAGCACTGGATTGATTGCGATGAGTTTGCTGCCAAGGTGGCAAAGCCATGTGGGTCCAGCCGCGAGACCGGTGATGTGGTAGAAAAGGGTCTGGAGACCCACATAGTGGGTTTAATACGATCGTGTCAGTTATAGATCTTTGTGTTCCTTTAAATTGAAACAAGACTTAATATGTTGCTATCTGTTCAATGCTCCTTACAGCACCACCCACAATTTGCAACAATAGCAAACTATCCTAACCTGATCTATTGGGTTTTCCTTTGCTGAGAGTGCTTATTGTCACACCCAAGCTCTGTCATCTCTCCTTGAGATGTTCTATAGTTTACTTATTATCCTGGCACCAAAAAAGGGTTAAAGGGCCTCTCCTTCATTCCAGTGTTGTTTATAATCTATTGATTTAACCATTCACTGTAGCAGCAGGAGAGAAAATAGAATGTTAGCACAGGTTTATGCCTCCTGTCCCACACCCTGTTTTTCAGATGTCTACGGTTAAATGGTCCTTGTTTTAACCAATACTCTGAATTATTACCTTGGTGAATTTCAAACTTAAGGTAAAAATTGCTGGGCTGGAATAATTCTATCAGCTGTGCTTACAGTCAAGTTACTGCGGCCTTAAATTTTATATTCTCTTAAATTGTTGTTAAGCAAAGTGTGAATTTCAAATTTAAGGTCAAAATAGCCAAACATGGAAATGTCTCTAAATCTGCTATGCTTTCAGTTTGGCTACTCTGGCCTTAAATTTGAAATTCACTTTCAGCTCTCACGTTAATAAATAACTGCTTGTTAACAGCAGAGACTGCACGGACTGTCTCTTTGGCCAAGATCTACTGCTTACGGCATGGCTGGATTGAGAGCCCATTGGGCCTGGTGCTGACAATTAGAATGGGCCCAATTACATAATCTTGTTGACAGAAAACACAAACAGTCTCTCCTCCCAATAGTCATGTATTTGATGGAGGTGGTGCTGGAGGAAACTCAGAGTGCAGCTATAAGAAAACACATACCTATGCTAATCTCTCGCTTCCATCTCTCAAGCAAAACAATACCCCCTAACAGCAGTGTCTGGTGAAGCAGGACGTCTGTGGGCGGGGTAAAAGGGTTGGGGCTACTGATGGGAATCGCATAACTGGCACTGCCCAATGGGGCAGACATGCCCTGAAAAGGGGTAGGAAGGTCAGCATGGTGTGAATGCATGTCAGGCTACCTCCCATTTATGCAGGCTGGCCAACTAAGGGCATACTATCCAGATAGCACCCTGAGCTTGGCGCAAACGTTAATGACACAATCGCTCTGCTTTATGGGGACTGTCACCTAGCACTCACTTCTTGCATTACCTTCTTACTAAGACTGGTGTGCAGTCTGGGATGAAGAAAGGGGTTCTGTCACAGTGTTGGAGAGACCGAAGCAGCAAGAGCATTTGCACCGTAACTAGTTTTATGGTAAATCAATCCACACAAGCTTGGTTCCCCTACATCCCTACTTGATTCACTCTGCACAATGCAAGATTATGTAAAAAGTAGTAAAAATAATATATATATATATATATATATATATATCTATAGGGCCTATTCAATAAAATGTTACATGGGCCTAGAGCTTCAGCTCCATTAGTCCCTATGTTAATCCAGCCCTGGCTTATACTGCCAGGAGTGCCCTTGTGCACCCACTTCTCCCCCCAAATGTAAGTAGTCAAACTGCTACTGCTCCCAGCCAATAAGCTAGCCCTGAATGGCAGCACTTGGCTCAGAAGAGCTAATTGGAAGCTCCTTGCAAGAGCTTGCAGCTCTCACTGGCCTGGAAAACTCCAGGTAAGCAGTGAACACCCATTGGCAATTGGTTTGACTACTTACAGTGTAGGGGCACCAGAGTACTCTGGCACCAGACAGTGCTGATTCGCAGATAAATCTGTTACGTTGGCATAACTGGAAAGTAATCGCAATCCTTGGAACAAGATTTTGTGTAAAAAAAAAAAAAAAAAACAACAACAAAACATCTCCCCTGTTTTGATATTGCAACCTGAAGGAATTAATAGATAAATATGCACTGTATCTGCAATATAACATTCAATAACCATTACACATGGACACCATACTTAAAATGTCTGTTTAGAGACACCTTAAAGGAACTCTCCAGACACCATAACTACTGGAACCTGCTGGAGTGGTCATGGTAACAGAAATACCCTGGCACAAAATCATAAAGCTGTTTTAGGATGCTTCGGCAATATACCTGGGTTTGGTCTGGTCCTGCAGGAGAATATGGCTTACTCTGCAGAGCTAAGCAGAACCATGCTCATTGGCTTAGAGCATTGACGGCTAACCTTGACACCATAAATTGTTTCTGGACTACATTTCCTTTGATGCTCGGCTAGTTTTTAGAGTCTAAACGCTAGCTGAGCATCATGGGAAATGTAGTTCAGAAACAATTTATGGTGTCAAGGTTAGCTAGCACTGGCTTAGAGCGTCAGTCCAGTAATCTCAGCCAATGAGTGTGGTCCTGCGCGTTACATACATCATTATTCTATAGAGGCTAATCCCACCAGAGAAGTTTGGACGTGGAGCAGGCACCGAGGCATCCCAAGTAACTTGGGTAACTCAAACTGTACTAAAAAGACAATCCAGCACTGTGCTAAGACACTCCTGGCACCATAACCCCTAAGAAAGCGTTTCTTCAAAAGGAAGACTGTCCCTTCCCACGCTTCTTAATGTCACAATTATTTTGTTTATCCTGTGTCTGGGCATCTCTTTGCTGTCTGTCATTTATTGTTACAGGTTCTGTACTTTGTATCATCAGGCAGTCAACATAGAGAAAACCTACAGAGAAGAGGGGAAACTAAACTATTCTATTTCTGCTTATTTTTAATGTGTGCCCTGGCTGTGCCTGAGGGTTGATGGAATTTACAAAATTTTTTATATACATTTTAAAGAAAACTGAGCATCACAAGAAGTAATAGATATGTAACAGTCCCCCTTTAAAAGAACACGCCAATGATTGTTTTTTTTTTTTACAATTTAGTAGATATACCCCAAATGAAACCACAATGTTTTTTTATTAAATATATATCTAAAAAAACAGCTTGCAAAAAAACTGCAGATTTTCTGTCTCACCTTTTCCCCAGCCCAGTCTGTTTGTGGCCATCAAGTCACAGACTTCCCAATGCAGGTCAATGAGAAGTCTTGAGTTTAGCTCCAATGAGCTAACCAAACCGGAAGTAACATGACTGGTTGTCTGATTTATAAAAGTGCTTATATCAATTGAAATTTTCACTTTTGTAAAATGAAAAAATAAAATTTTCACACAAACTACAATCTTCATATGGAATATAATAGCTTTATGACCCACCTGTCAGCACTTCATGGTAAACTATAATACTGAAAATGATTGTATTTTGGGGACTATAGGTTCTCATCTGTCTGTGTAAGCGTTGATCACCCTATCGTTTATTGCCCGAATTTCCAGTGCTGGGACTCTTTCACTGCAGTCGCCTGCTCCACCTTGAGGACATCAGCTTGCCTGCTGGGTATCCGCAATCTCATCCAATAGAGAAGCATTGGATTGGACACATACATGTGCAGCTAAAAGCTGCTCTCCTCCGATCAAATGCTGCTATCAGAATTTTAAATCGTTCTGGAGGAGGGAAGTGCCTCTAGTGACTGTTAGAACAACAACCACTAGCGGTGTATTTAACCCTGCAATGTAAACATCGCAGTTTCTACAAAGCTACTGTGTTTTACATTGCAGGATTAAAAATGACAGAACCACTGCAGCTAGAGCCTTTAAATACTCTGCATTATTCTGTGCTTTAATACGTCCTTACAACTTGTAATGTCTTTTAAACCCTTTATATCCTTTTGTATAACTGAGTCATGAGCGTGTTCTAATTTATTTTTTTTCCTGTTCCATGCTGAGTCTTAGCGATACTTGTTCAATCTCTTTTCTCCAGTACTTAATTGTTTTGTTATACATGTCATATCAAAGTGTAATGATGCTTTCTTTGGGGGAAAAAAATAAAGTGTGAATATATATGGCTTCTAAAAAAAAAAAAAAAAAAGAATTTAACAAAAGATTACAGGATTACTGCACCAAGACCACTTCATTGACATTGATATGACGTGGTCTGGGTGACTTAAGTGGTCCTTTAACTCTCTGTAACCTGCAAGTTGTGATGTAGTAAAAAATAAATAAATAAAAAACAGCAAAGCACCATTTCTTTTTGCCATTTAGCATGGGATTGTAAGATTGAGTAAAAGCTATTTTCAGTTCTTCATATCATATATTTATTGTAGAACCAATATTATATGCTATATCGCACTGGAAACTCAATTTATACCATGTTGACGGTACATAAGACCACTAAATTGGCTCGGGTACTAATGTTGTAAAAAAAAGGGTAGAACATTGTTAAATCTTGCTAACAGTGCAAAACAATACAAACATTACCACACATATTTCAGGAAAGATGGCTGGAATGTTGTGTTACAATATAGTTTACGCTATTAACCCTGAATACAACCTGTTCTGTGAGAATTCACAGCGCCTAAGCAAGAAAAGACAAAGAAGCTGTTGAGACACGGGAACAAAACTTGTGTGCCTAAATAAACAGCAGCCAGTCCAAAACAATTCAACTGCTTTCATAAATAGTTATTATTTTTATCAGCTATGCCTGCCCCAAGTCCCATAATCCTCCTCTCCATTCAGAGATTACAGCTAAATAATAGCCTTCTAAAATGGTGACATAGTTCTGCCTTAAATGGTTTGTTTTTTTAATTTTTCTATATTTTTTTTGCGGGGTTCTAAATATAAAATTATATTTTCCTCCCAAAATGAGAAAGGGGAACATTAGCATGTTTCACCTACAATCCTCACAACAATGTATTTATCTGTTTAAAGTCTGTCTGCTAAATTCAATTCGAGGGACCTCTCTGTCTTGACTGCTTACTATGCACTCAACTGACTGGTCAGGGAAGATGGATTTTGTTTTACTTCATGTTTTTCAACAAAGTTTTTTTCCAGTCAAAAGGAGACAAAGCCTAAACTGATTTTGTTGCTTAATCTTTCTTTACATTTATTCTTGAAATTAAAGGATCACTTTAGTGTCAGGAAAACAAAGCGGTTTTCCTGACACTAGTGCCCTGAGGGTGCAGAGTGTGTGAGTGAGCGTTAGGGGTGCAGTGTGTGTGTGTGTGTGTGTGCTGTGAGTGTTTGGGGTGCAGTGTGTGCGTTTGTGCTGTGTGTTAGGGGTGCTGTGAGTGTCAGGGGGTGGAGTGTGTTAGGGGTGTCTGTGAGGCTGATGTGACTTGGGTGATTATTTCCCCCCTCCTTGCTTACCTTATGCCTGGGAGGGGGGATGCTGCTGCTGCCATCCATCCCTGGTGGTCTTAGTGGTGAGTGAACTCTAGCCTGTGAGGCTAGAGTTCACTCTTGCGAGACCCGGAGCGTTGCCATGGCAATGCTCCGAATCTCACAAGAGGAACCTGGCGGAGCTGCAAGTTAGAGCTCTGCCGGGTTACCCTCCTGGCTCCCTCACTTCCTCCCCCGGCGGCCGCAGTATACTGTATGTGGGCCGGTGAGCGAGATCTTTGATCTCCCCACCGGCCCGCCATGGACTACTGCAGGGCCGGTGCTCGGATAGTGCCGGCCCTGCAAAGACCAGCAGGGGAGATCCTGTGATCTCCCTGCCGACCTCGGGCCAAGGCCACCGCGGCCCACCGGGCATTTGCCCGGTGTGCCTGATGGCCAGTCCGGGCCTGGTGTCAGTGTATTTATATGTATCTGTGCAAGTGTGTGTGTATGTGCATACATCCAAGCAGTCAAACACCAGCACAACATCCAAACACATTCCTGCAATCTAACACAAATATTACATACAAATACACCCCAGCATTCAAACTCCAAAATTATATACAAACACACCCCTTCACTCAAACACAAATATTACACACAAATGTACATCCGCATTTAAATGTGAACATTACATTCAAACACACCCCTGTAATAAAACGTAAACATTACATACAAACACACCCCTCTATTAAAACACTAAAATTCTATACAGGCACCCCTTCAATCAAACACCAACACAATACACTATATACTAAAGCGCCAGTATATGCCGCAGCACTGTACAGATATACAACCTAGAAATTTGTTTTGCCTTGCAGTGGCTTTAATATTGAACTATTAAGGGTGCCTTGAACCTAAAAAGTTTGGCAACCACTGGTAAATATGAATTGTAGACATGTGCAATTTGTTTCATTCCGAATGTACATGTTTACAAATGTCTGAAGTTCGAATTTCCAAAGTGCTTCGGATTTCTGAAAAGTGGCAAAACAAGAGAGGGATGGAATCTTAACCAATAAGCTAATTCCTGGCCCTATAGATGTGTAAGTGGTTGTGGTGGCAGTTTGGGCACTGGGAGCCCTAGAGATGTGTAAGTGGTTGTCGTGGTTAGGGTTAGGGAGCCCTACAGATGTCTAAGTGGTTGTGGTGGCAAAGTGCTTCGGATTTCTGAAAAGTGGCAAAACAAGAGAGCGATGCTTACGAATGTCCGAATTGCCAATGTTCCGAATTGCTGAAGTTCCGAATTTTTTGCCCATGCACATCCCTAATGATATACTAGATTCTTGTTTTTCTTTGAACCAGATAAAATTGAATGCACTGATAAGCCAAATCTTCTCCCCCCACATTGTATAGTACTTGTACTCAACAATGAACTTTTTTTCTGCTGAAGACTTACGTCTATCTTCTGTCCGTACTCCCACCTCTGATGCTCGCCTTCAAGATTTCTCGAGGGCTGCACCGATCCTGTGGAACTCGCTTCCCTCCTCCGTTAGATGCTCACCCAGTCTCCACTCTTTAAAAAAATCATTAAAAACCCACTTCTTCATAAAAGCGTATCAATTAAACTGTTAATAGCTCCCAGCTGATTCCTCTTCTGCAACTATCACTAGTCTAATACTATCCTTACCTTTTTGTGTCATTTTACCCCACTCTCTCTAACATGTAAGCTCATTAAGCAGGGCCCTCAACCCCCTCTGTTCCTGTGTGTCCAACTTGTCTGGTTACAACTACATGTCTGTTCGTCCACCCATTGTAAGGCGCTGCGGAATTTGATGGCGCTATATAAATAACATAATAATAATCATGAAGTGTGGACAGTATGTACTTGTATGTAATTCGGCTATGTGGTTGGAAGCTCCTCTAGTGGCTGTCAGTGTGAAAACATTGCTGTTGTTGCCAAACGACAGCAGGAGAGTTAAAAATATAGGGATATGGTACCCAGACCACTTCATCGAGATGATGTTGTCTGGGTGCCTACAGTGTCTTTTTAATCCAACTCTGACCTCAAATTCTTCAATTCATAACCACAATCTCCCAATTCATTTGAATTCCTATTCTCTGTTGTTAACCTTATTCACTAATTCTTAAAATGATCACAAACTGAATTTACTAAGCTTACAACTGTCAATGGTGTCAAATTAGCAGCACCAAACGAGCCTTCTACATTACATTTTTATTTTTGGTGATTTTATGTCAAGGTTTTGCTGTCGGTCGGTCGCTCAAACTTAATAGTTTGTAATTATATCCTTTAAAATAATAAAAAAAAATAACACTTGACACCAAAAAAATGCATACAGGGGGGGCGGAGCTTGACCGCCATGCGGAGAGGATGCAAACACCCGGGGCTCCCACTAAATGGCGGACTTTAAGCCTTCCATGTAGCCATCCAGCCAGGCTAAACAGGCTCCACATCTACTCACCCTATGGAGCCCCGGGTGGGAACAAGACTGGGGCAATAACGGCACTCTGGAGGCACCAGCCGAGGCAGGTCCGACCTGCGGCCTAGCAGTTGATGCGGGGCTGGGGACGCGACCGGTCCTCCAGCCCCGAAGTCCTGTAGATGCAGAACCTCCCCCCCCCTTGGACTAGCGGGGGTCATCGCGGTCCCCCACGGCGCGCTCACATACATGGGCATGCAAGCATGGACCCTGTTGGCCGGCCATAAGGCGGGTGAAAGCAACAACATTCTGCTACTTAAGATGGCGGCAGGACGCAACGTGGCCTCACACATCAGTGGCAGCCCAGGGGGAGATGAAGTGGAAGAGAAAAGCCCCAAAGCAAGCAGCGGCAAGAGACCTTATCCACTCCTTCAGGCATCCAACGACGGCACACAGTCCGTAATGGCAACCATGTGACCCGGCAGCATTCAGCCCTGGCCCCTTCCTGGTCGCAACCTGGGCTCAACGGAGACAGCCACAAACAATGGCGAAAACTCACCTGGGGACTAGCACCTAACCAAATCTCAGCTCCTTATCCAACCGTATACAGCCTTGGCTTCAACCACCAGGAGTCACAGCGCAGGCAGCTGATCCAGACCACCGAAAAACCTGGTGCATCAACACCTGCTGCCTCTGGCACAGGCATCAGCCGACCCCACAGGGACCGACTGGCTCTACTACACACAGGGCGCGCCGGGGCATACATTATGTGGACTCTACGTATGTATCAAGCTTCACAATGCTCAACCTGCATGGCTAATCTTACAAGGTTATATTGTTTACTAGATTGATGAACCAGCTTTTAGTTCAGACGCATACTTAGTAATAGTTCATGTTAATGATGTCTGGGTAAGGCATTAGAGTGTCTGTAAATCTTTGTCTAGCACTGTAATCTACGCACTAATATACTTGTCTTATTTAACGTGATACTTTTGCATGAAAAATAACAATAACAAAAATGTGCTGCTTTTCACTGCATGCCATGACAACTTGATGTTCAAAATCCGCCTGCAGTCGCTGTTGTGGCACTGCAAGAATACATGTAATCTGTTTTCATATGCACAAATAAAAATAAAGAATTAATAAAAAAAAAAAAAATGCATACAAATAAAATTCCTTATGGAATAATTGATTTTTTAAAAATGGACTTTCATTTATTTGTTTTTTGATGTTTTATTTGTTAGTGGTTTTGTCTTTAACTTTAGTGAGTCTACTTTCTTGTATATCAAAGGAACAAGTTACCAGATCAGTTTCTATAAGTCACAGGAATTTTAGGAAATGTGTTTTGTTAGATAACATCTACTATATGAATCAACAGTTAAAACATTGTTATTATATATGTCATTCTTTGGTTGAAATGTCCCTCAACAGTCTCGTATTCTGTGCAAAGGCATAGCATGACATGTTTGTCTACAGCACAAAGCGTTACAATATGCACCAGTGAATTAAATACATAATAGTGTATCTAATAATAATAATGTCTGACAACATATTTATTTATAAAATATTTTACAAGGAAAGATACATTTAGATTTCTCTCGTTTTCAAGTATGTACATATGCGAAACCTTAACCTCTATATTTTGATATACAGCAGGAGAGTGTTATTATGCTCTTGTATCTGGGGACCCTGACAAATCTGTGCATATTCAGCTGAATTTGCTACATTTGCAGGGTTATTTGACTAATCTGAGCTTTTATATCAGCTACCTTGGCCTTAAAGAGACACCATAGTCACCAAAACAACTTTAACTTAATTAAGCAGTTGTGGTGTACAGATCATGTCTCTTAAATCTCAGTGTTCAATTCTCTGTGATTTAGGAGATTAATCACCTTTGTTACAGTGCATGCAGCCCTAACCAAACCTCCTCTGTCTATGCATGAAAAAAAAAAGGTTTAATTTTCAATCAGATGTTAACTTACCATAGAAACTGTTTTGCTAACTATAGTGTCCCTTTAACTTTGAAATTCACTTTGAATTATCTCTTTAGTAAATAACCCTGTAAATATAATAAATTCAGCTGAATATGCACAGATGTGTTGTCATGCCAGCTACTCAGTGGCGTACATACGGCGGTCGCAGGGGTCGCAGCTGCGACCAGGCCCGCCACTCCAGGGGACCCGGCCGCCCTGCGGACCCCTGTGACCGGGTATCCGCCGCCATCATCTTCTGCGGCCCTGGGCCTGTGCGGCAAACCGCCGGGGCCGCCATCCAAGGGGTCCATCGGGTGGTACATGCTGTCAGGGCCACCAGATGGATGTGGATTGTAAGGGGGCCCAGTCTGCGCTGGGCGCTTTAACAGCGCGACCTGGCCCCCTGTGATGACATCACAGAGCTGGGAGGAAGTGACTGCATGTCACTCCTCCCAGCTATTACTGAGAGCCCGCGCGGGAGGAAGACCAGGGAGTCACAGTGGGAACTCTGACTCCCATCCACCTGAGCCACACCTGGAGCACTTAAAAGGTAAGAAACAGGAGGGTGACTTAAACATTGTGTGTGTGTGTGTCTGCCTGTTTGTATGTATGTCTTTGTATGTATGTATGTGTGTGTTTGTCTGTTTGTATGTGTGTGTGTCTTTATGTGTACCTGTCTGTGTGTCGGTCTGTATGTATATATGTGTGCCTGTCTGTTTGTATGTGTGTGTGTGTTTGTCGGGGGGAGAATAGGGAGGGGGGGCCCCTCGGATCATTTTCGCACCTGGGCCCCATGGTTTGTGTGTACGCCACTGCAGCTACTGATTTGAAGAAAAAATAATTTTTTCATACTGAGAACACACCACTTAAAGTAGATCAATTAGCATTTCTCCTAACAATTAGAAGAATGGACTTTGGATGGGAAAGGGGCAAGATTGTTATGCGGTGAGTCACTAATTTGATTTAATTAATAGCTATCCATGCATTGCGCTTTTTTGAAACACAACCACAAGGATGTGCTCAAGCGGTAGACTGACTATTAGCCTGACCATGCACGGAACACTGCTGAATTGTTAAATGCATAGTTCTAGTGACTATTCCTTTTTTCATTTTGCAGATTTCAAAATACGGGACAGGTCCCTGGAAAAATATTTGGCGGGTCAGACTCCAAAAATATGAGACAGTCCCGTCAAATTCGGGACTGTTGGCACTGTATGGAAATCTGAAATATTATTTAAAAAAGTAGATATTCATACAAATATAGCATGCATTATAAAATAAGATGCCTTACAGGTTACAGATACAACTTTGCAAATTACGTTATATTACTATACACCACAACAAACAAAAAACGCAACTTTTAATTATAGCACCCCTTTAACAGATGAATAGTTTTGAGTGAAACTCCTGACCCTGGCATGCATGGGTGTGGATCGGGGTGTGAACACATATTCCCATTGACTGAATATGCAGGTAGATTCTTTAGCTGTTTGTCACCTAGAACGTACACACTGTGCGAATGAATGTGCAAAGCATTCCTCCCAACGTCACTGTACAAGTACGAGAGGCTTAACACGAGGATTCTGTCTTACCCTCTGTAAATAAAGAATTATAAGGTATGCTTACAGTGATTTCAACAAGTAGTGATTTTCTGCAAGGTCACGAGGGGTTAATGACTTGGTATCTGTTATGGATTCGGCCTGAGGAACCATTAGAATTCTAACATAACTTTCATGTTAAGTGAAGTTTCCTTTTTTTGTTTTTCTGAAAATCACCATGGTTACAGTAACTATTTCACTCAGTTATTTTTTTTCTTCTGTTGTAAATCTATCTATCTATCTATCTATCTATATATATATATATAGATAGTTAATGCATTGCTAAACACAAATACACACACCAGTCAAGCCATAAAACTTGCTTTTCCCACACAAATCTCACTTTAACAGTGCTCTCACTACTGCAAGGGATTCTGGGTGCCCAGAATCCCTTGCAGTAGTGAGAGCACTGTTAAAGTGAGATTTATATGGGAAAAGCAAGTCTTATGGCTTGACTGGTGTGTGTATTTGTGTTTAGCAATAGCAAAGTTTCTATAGTGTCTGTCGGAGTTTTCACAGAACCAATACATTAAGCTTCAGTGGTTCTGGTGCTATAGTGTTCTTTTAAGTTATCATTTTATATTGAACACTTTTTTTCTAAAGGACATTCTGTAAACATTGGGACTTAAAGGGACACTATAGTCACCTGAACAACTACAACTTAATGTAGTTGTTCAGGTATGATCTATAGCTCCCTGCAGGCAATCTAATGTAAACACTGTATTTTTAGAGAAAATACAGTGTTTACATTGATTGATAGGAATACCTCCAGTGGCCGTCACTCAGACGGCCACCAGAGGGACTTCCTATCATGCAGGGCCTAAAAAGGCCCTGTACACGTCAGACGTATTAAAATACGTCTGACGTGTGCAGGAGAGAGAAGGCACTGTGTGCGCGCCTTCTCTCTCCAGCCTGTCAGCAGAGGAGGGGGGCAGGCAAAGACCGCGAGCTGAGCTGTCAGTCAGCTCAGCTCGCGGCCGCGCACACCGAGCGCATGCGCGGTAGTGCGCTCAGGACTTCAGAGGGCGGCATGAATGCCGCCCTCTGAAGTATGTGCGCATGTGCGGCGAAGCCGCGCATGCGCACAAGGGAGCAATGATGCTTCCAAATGGAAGCGTCTGATTGCTCCCTGCTCGCGCCCGACGAAATAGGGGGCGCGGCTTCACGAGGCTCCCGGCGCTGGAACCAGGTGAGTAAAAGACTCTGCCTGGAGAGTCCCTTTAATGAAACACTCTTGAAGAACACCTATCAGAAATGATACCCCTACGTAAGTTTTCCCTTACACTAGAAATGGCACTTCCAGGTCAAATATTAAATTAGTAAACAGAAATGACGTACTAGAATTAATTTTGCCCAGCTTGTATCATTTTGGACACACCTATATGATCTATATATTTTCAGCCCCTTCATGATACGTGCTGTAACTTTGGGGTCTTATATAAAAAAAATTCAAACATTTCATGCAGTGTCAATTTTTACGCAAATGTGCCTGTGCAACTATTGTAGGATCATGACATCAGGGCCAGAACCTATTTAAACTTAGTTCAACCTGGAGTCAGGGGCGTATTAGCATTTGCCTTGGGCGGCATTTTTCAGGGGGCGGCAAAAAAAGCCGCCCCCAAATGCCCAAGGCAAATGTCTTGTTAGCCTTGCGGCTAACAAGGCATGCTGGGCGGCCGGCGGGCTGCTGGGCAGTGCGGGTGGGTGGGCGGGCGGGCGGCGAGGGAGCACTTCCTCTGAGCTGTCTGCTCAGCTCCCTCGCGCGCCGCAGAGTGAGGCTGGGAGCCGGAATATGACGTCATATTCCGGCTCCGCCTCCCAGCATCACTCTGCGGCGCGCGAGGGAGCTGAGCAGACAGCTCAGAGGAAGTGCTCCCTCGCGGCCCCCACCCACCCGCACTGCCCAGCAGCCACTGGACCACCAGGGAGACAGATACCCCCCCCCCCCCCAGCATTCCCAAAGGTAAGGAGGCTGGGGGGTTAAATTTAAAAAAATTTTTTATTAAATATGTGAGTGAGTGAGTGAGTGTGTTTGTATGTCTGTGTATGTCTGTTAGTGTGTCTGTGTGTGTGTATGTCTGTAAGTGTGTGTTTATGTCTGTAAGTGTGTGTGTCTGTTAGTGTGTGTGTATGTCTGTGTGTGTGTGTCTGTTAGTGTGTGTGTGTGTGTGTGTGTGTCTGTTAGTGTGTGTGTATGTCTGTTAGTGTGTGTGTATGTCTGTAAGTGTGTGTGTGTCTGTTAGTGTGTCTGTGTGTGTCTGTTAGTGTGTGGGTGTGTGTGTGTCTGTTAGTGTGTGTGTGTCAGTGTGTGTGTTAGTGTGTGTGTGTCTGTAAGTGTGTGTGTGTATGTTAGTGTGTTTGTCTGTTAGACTGTGTGTGTCTGTTAGACTGTGTGTGTGTGTCTGTTAGTGTGAGTGTGTGTGTGTATCTGCTAGTGAGTGTGTGTGTTAGTGTGTGTGTGTGTGTTTCTGTTACCTAGTGTATGCGTATTTGTCAGTGAATGTGTGTGTGTGTATTTAGAAGGCGGGACGGGGGAAGGGTTGGGTGGGGGTGGCGCGGGCGGGGGGGAGGGTTGGGTGGGGGTGGCGTGGGCGGGAGGGGGGCGCCTGAGTTTTGTCCTGCCTAGGGCAGCACAAAACCAGGATACACCACTGCCTGGAGTCAGTGCCCTTTAGTGATTCCTGGCCAGAACTGTCCATGTAATAATATCATCACTGATGTTCTGGCATAGCTCTGTGGAGTGCAAGAATTTTGTGATGAATTTAAAGTCACACAACCTTCAAGTCCACAGCTAACAGTGGAAAAGGGGACTCGGGACTAATAATAACACTACTTAAAATTGTAGTCTGTTTCTAATAATAATAGTAATAATAATAGTCTCTGGGCTTGTGAGGAGGCCACTCAGGGCTCTAGCCAGGATTAGACCTCAGCAACGCCTCTGCCATTTCTAAAATTTTTGACTAAACACAACAGCACACCATAGTGGTTATGGCAGGGGTGTCCAAAAGGTAGATCCCACGATGTTGTAGAATTACAACTTCCATGATGCTCTTCAAGCCTTTAGAATGACAAAGCGTCATAGAAGCTGTAGTCCTGGGGATCTACATTTTGGACACCCCTGGGTTATGGTATTTGGAGAGTTCTATTAAAAGAACATATTAGTAATTATTTCTGTATATTAACTTTTTATTATTTTATTTTTTATTATTATGATAGAACCTCGCTGCATTATAGCCAACCAGGTTATGCCAGGCAGAGTGTGATAACACCACTCATTCGGAATGCGAGTCTCTGCATGTTAGTCTGGAGAGAGCAAATTGGGCAGTGGTTCAAATAACCAAGTGATTGCTGAAGACTGATAGCAATCCAAGGTGACACATATCCAGAATAAATTCAACAAATTCAAGTTGTAAGCAGTCCGAGATCTGTAACTGTAAGGAAAATCAACAAGGTAAATCACTCAAGTGAGAATTCAAGGTGAATTACATGTGAATTTCAAAGTTAAAATAGATGAATTGGTAAAATTCTGTAACAGTGTTAGACACTAAAGTGAGAATTCAAAGTGAATTTCGAATTTATGGCCAGAGTACACAAAATGAAAGCATAGCTGACTTAGAACATTTTTCCAATATGGCATTTTTGACCAAAATTTCGAATTTACTGCGGAATCTCATTTTTAGTAACTAACCCTGTAAGTAACCTATGCAATCAGTTTGACTACTCTTGATTTTAATGTGACATTCATATTGAATTCTCAGTTTAGTAAATAACTCAAAACCATGCTTCGGTGGTATACCATGCCAGTTAAATTATATCGAATGAATGTGGATCCCGAGGCACATATATCCACATGTGGTGGAACTGCCCGAAGATAAGTAGCTTCTGGAGGTCTGTGGAGGGTCTTTTGAGACAGACGTTCAACAGGCCTCTGGACATGGACCCATGGATATACCTGTTAAATAGATCTCTAGAAGGATGGACTAGGAGAGAACAGAAATTAGTGCATAAGATAACACTGAGCACACGACGTGCTATAGCGACTGCATGGCTCTCGCCAGAGGGCCCAGAATTCTCTGGGGTAATATCTAGGATTAGAGAATGCAGAATCATGGACGACTTGACAGCAAGAGTGAGAGGGACAACTGCGATGTTTCAAAAACTTTGGGAACCATGGGACAACAGTTTAGTGGGCTCAAACGGGGAATGACAGGGCCTTTTATTGGGGTATATGTCCAGGTTTAGAGGAGATCCCTCCTGGAGGGAGACATAGCTCCCACATCAATGTGGCGGGGTTTCCACATCCTCACTTCCCCCCCCCCTCCTCCGCTTTCCTTCATATCCTTCTCTTCCTATTCATCTCCATATCCTCTCTGCTCTCCTTTTTCCACTTCGTGCCTTCTTATCTCACCCTCATCTCTAGATGTTCTCGCTTTTTTGGTCTCACTTTAATTTGTGTTCTTTTTAATAGCCCTTCCCAGGGCTTCGCCTCGGAAAGTGGTTTTTCTTTTTATTTTTCATTTTCTCCAGACATGATTATACGGTTGGAGGAACAAGGTAGCTCAAACGCAAGCTTAATTCTTGAATAGATTGGGCTACTAGTATCGCCTAAATGTCTGTCCTTCATGATAAAATCCCTCAATGGACAGCAAGTACTGTTGGTATTATAATGTATAGGCATGTATTGTATTTTGTTGACATGTGTCATGTTTTTTGAAAATTGTATTTCCGCCTGAACCCTTGGCTCGCCCACAGGGAATGTACACTTGCTATGTTCTATTGAGTGAAAAATAAAGAATATAAAAAAATAAAATAAAAAAAAAGTAAATAACTCTGCAATAGTAATCTACTCGAACAGGGGTGATCAAGCTTTTAAAAATTGGAGTATGAAAACTCTTACATACATTATAATAGCAATGAAATAAATGAAAGATTCAGTAACAGGGTTCTTTTGTTTTTTTTAACTAATGATTCAATGTTAGGATATTTCCATGCTAGGTGTTTGGGAGGCTGTGCTCTGGATGACAATCAGTACTTTTTGTCCTCAATTTTGACTAGGAGTGCTTCATTCTGGAAACATCTGTTCACGCAAGTATGGACTCCTGAAAAGAGAGAAAATGTTTGCCGCATACCTTCTTAAAATGACAAAGTTTTCCATTTCTACATACTTTTGGTAATATTCTAGGACAGACACGTCCTTAATTTTTTTTTCAGGTCTCAGTCACATTGAAGGTCAATAATTACCATTTGGAAGTCCCCTCCATTACAGCCACAGGAAAGGTTAAGTCGTTTTGGTAAGTTCAGGACCTTTCTTGAGTGTAGAAATTGTAAAGTCTCTCTTGGAACTCGATCTGGAGCTGAGATGTTGGAGCCACTTATTGAGGAGCATATTGTGCAGACAGCGGTTTAAACATGGTTTGGAATTTAATTAAATTCTGGTCTTGAAGTTGGCACTAAAAAGTTGATGGATGTGTTTGTGGACCTTATTAAAGATTGTGTTGGGTCACATGTGGAATTCTGTACACGGGTTGAGCAACCTTGCACTACAACATCAAAGTTAAAAATATTGGGTCTTTAGAAAGCATAGTGCTATTAAAAAATAATGTCTAATTCAGGGGTGCCCAAAAGGTAGATCCCCAGATGTTGTAGTACTACAACTCCCCCGATGCTTTGCATGCGTTTAGAATGATAAAGCATCATTGAAGCTGTAGTTTTAAAACATTTGGGGACCTACCTTTTGGGCACCCCCGGTCTAATTTAACTGAATAAACATGAGATAGTCAGAAAGATGTGTTTGTATTTCTCTGGGGAGCACATTTGTGTGGGTTCCTGACGAGATTAACTCTACTGCTGACTGGAAGATTGAGATGCCATTAAATTCATGGGCCAATACAAGCTGCTGATCAATGTAGACACCATTTTTCAATATCCTTTAAAAAGCTGTTCTTTCTTACAAAAACACTTTTAAAAAAAAGTACCAGCAGCCCCAATAAGGGGTGGGATAAAAAATAAAAAACAAAAAACACCTTTAATGTATGTAGATGACCTTACTCACTACGCACTTACATAAAATACATAAAAGCATGCAAATGCACAAAACACACTATTTTATGTTTGCAAATCTTTTTGTCTCCCACCCATCAGCAGTGTGTGCTATTTTAAAATATTTTTCCATTAATTAAAAAAAAAAAATTATACTGTGGAGTAGCATTTACTTTGCTGTAACGTTTGGTCCTCGATGCAGTTTAGATTGATATGTAGTGACCATCGCAAACCCCCAGCCTCTGACTTTCTCACAATCCCTTACCTCAATACATCTATTTCCCTAATATTCCAAAATGATCTGTCCCTTCTAACCTATATTTGCCATCTAACCTGAATTTAGCGAGGCAGTCCACATTTTGTGACCCTACTCTGCATTCCTGATTTTTCTTCTCTGTTATCCTGGTTCTGGGGAGACCAGACAAAGTCCTCATGAAGTGCTGTGTTGCTAAAAACCCTAGCTATGTGAAAAGCTGTTATCCATGCATTTTCATTCATACAACAATGCTTCTTCAGCCGGCTGTTCTCAGAGCACGATTATCCATTGTCAGAATTACTAGAGATGACCAACACGCAGAACTAAAGTAGATAATAAGAAAATACCTAAGACGTATTACCGGGCCTTAGAATGGCCGGATTTAACGTATAAAGGTAAATAGCCACAAGACAGGGAAAAAACAAGATGTAGAAATAACGTAAACAATGAACAACCCCCCCGGGTCAAGGAATGGAGAAATTAGAATAGTCAGGAGCTAAGCCAAAGGTCAAAGAATACAGAGATCGGATAGTCAAAAGGGAAGCCAAGGTCAAAATACACTAGAATCAATACAAGGAACGCGCTCTCAGATAACCAAATGGAAACCACGACAGAGCACAGAGAAATGGACAAAACAGGCTTAAATAGTCTAAAGTGCTCCCTGATTGGCTGCAGGGAAGCATGTGAGCATGGGCATGTATGTAAAACACTTTATTGAAATTAATTGAACTGGCCCTTTTTTTGTAAATATAATTTTATTATTATATTTTGCAGGAATCATTACAACGGTTAACAGCATTAATCATTCGTAAAGATGAGACTTGTTGATCCCCCAAAGGGTGTAATACATTAAGGCACGCAGGCCCCTTTCCCTTTCTGAGAAATATTTGTGATAGACTCGCAGGTCTCATTATATCTCTATGGGACGCGCAGGTCCCTGCTATTCACTAAAACAGTAATTTTGTATATATATATCAAATAGCAACTGTAATAGCATTCCAACAGGTCTCTTAGTAACCATAAACAATATTGATGAACAGTGTTGAACAGTTCGGAGCGTGTGTTTGAGCAGGACTCGCAGGTCCTTCATTAGGTTTTGTGTGTGGAGGCGCGCAGGCCTCTGTCTTTCCTAATTAAGCATGTTGATAGACTCGCAGGTCTCAGGTGTTATTATTGTACCGTCATGGGACAATTAAGTCCCGGTTTTTCGTTCTTAGGGTCATTTTATAGGCCTGTGTCAATTAGTAAGTTGGGTATCGTTATGCCCTCGTTCGGTGTGCGTGACCGAGGTTGTGCTGAGGTTCGTGTGGAGCGTCACTTTTATTCTGTCAAGCGTCCGTCGTTGGTGAATGGGGTGGGACATATTCCTAAAGGGTCTGTCTGTTTGGGTGTTAAGTCGGGTGTTTCCTTCTGGCGTGTGTCACGTAGGGGTTCTTTGTGGTCTCTAGGAGTCAAAGGTCTCTAGGGTTGACCTGTCTCCCCGAGTGCGTCCGCGAATTTGTCCCCTGTCGTTCTCAATATCCAGTGTGTCCAGATGTCCAGGTATTGTTGTGTTCCATCTGTGGTTTTCATGTGTATGAGGTCTTCCATTTGTGCGAACCATTCCCGAAGCGTAGGTGCCTCTGTGTTTCTCCAATGTTGGGGAATATTTAGTATCCGTATAGTTAGAGATCTTTTGTATTTGTTGCTTGGTATGGTAGTGTGGTGTAAGAGCATTGCAGATGGGTCAAAAGGTGGTGGTTGGTCCGAGAATGTCTGTAGCATTTTATGTATCCCTTGCCAGAAGGGTTGTATTTTCTCACAGTACCACCAGATGTGTATGTGTGTCCCTGTCCCTGTCCCGCATCTCCAGCATTGTGTGGATTGATCTGGGTGCATGTTGTGTAAGATGTCCGGAGTGCGGTACCATTGTGTGAGGAGTTTATATGCGGTCTCCTGGTGTCTGCTAAAGACAGCACAGTGGTGTGTTAATGAGCATATTTTGTCCCATTCCCCGTCGCTAAGTTTTTGGTTCAAGGCCGTTTCCCATTTCCCCTTAAACCTAGGTGTCTCTACTGGGATCTGTTTTTGTAGCGAGCCATATAATATGGATATCTCGTGTGGAAGTGGTTCCGGGTCGAGACATAGTTGCTCAAACTCCGTGGGGGTACGTTGCAGAGCCTTTCCCTGTGGTCGAGTCTTAATATAGCTTGTCAGTTGTGCATATGTGAACTTCTGTATGAAGGTCGGTGTGAAGAAAATGGACTTTATTTGAACATTTTCTTTTGTACTCGTGTGTTTCCCCCATTTACTGTCTGAATACTGGATATTAGTTCGGCAGTTTGAAACTACCGAACACGACGGCCATCTTGGAAAGAAAACGGCGGCCATCTTGTTCGCACGAGGGGAGTCAGCGGGACTTGGTCGTCGAGTGTCTGGAACTAAAATCGGACACTCGACCTCACGAACCACCACTGTAAACTATCGAACGCCGGCTTCTCCCACTTACCGACAGGGCCGGACTGGCCCACCGGGACACCGGGAAATTTCCCGGTGGGCCGTCGGCACCTGGGGCCGGGCAGACATCTGGTTCTGCTGGCGGCCGCAGAAGGATCTGTTCTGTGCTGTCTTTGCTCCCAGCGCGCTACTGAATGAGACCGGGGCCGGAATATGACGTCATATTCCGGCCCCGGTCTCATTCAGTAGCGCTCGAGGGCGGGGGAGCAGAGACAGCACAGCTTCCCATGCGGCCGCCAGAACAGCTCCTTCCGCGGCCGCCAGAACAGCTCCTTCTGCGGCCGCCTCACCAGCTCCTTCCGCGGCCGCCAGAACAGTTCCTTCCGCGGCCGCCTCACCAGCTTTTTCCGCGGCCGCCAGAACAGCTCCTTCCGCGGCCGCCCCCCCAGCTCCTTCCGCGGCCGCCTCCCCAGCTCCTTCCGTGGCCGCCTTCCCAGCACCTTCTGCGGCCGACAGCACTCCCAGCTCTCTGCCCTGCATGACCCCCTAGCCAATCACCCACAGGTAATCACCCACATGTGTAATGCTGTCAGTGTATGCATGTGTGTTTGTGTGTGTGTCTGTCTGTCATGGTGTGTGTCTGTCATGGTGTGTGTGTGTGTCTGTCTGTCATGGTGTGTGTCTGTCTGTCTGTCATGGTGTGTGTCTGTCTGTCTGTCATGGTGTGTGTCTGTCTGTCATGGTGTGCGTTTGTTTGTCTGTCATGGTGTGCGTTTGTTTGTCTGTCATGGTGTGCGTTTGTTTGTCTGTCATGGTGTGCGTTTGTTTGTCTGTCATGGTGTGCGTTTGTTTGTCATGGTGTGTGTTTGTCTGTCATGGTGTGCGTTTGTCTGTCATGGTGTGTGTGTCTGTCATGGTGTGTGTGTCTGTCATGGTGTGTGTGTCTGTCATGGTGTGCATGTGTCTGTCATGGTGTGTGTGTGTGTCTGTCATGGTGTGTGTGTGTCTGTCATGGTGTGCGTGTGTCTATCTGTCATAGTCTGGGTGTGTGTGTCATGGACTTTGTGTCATGGTGTGTCTGTCATGGTGTGCGTTTGTCTGTCATGGTGTGCATTTGTCATGGTGTGCGTTTGTGTGTCTGTCTGTCATGGTGTGTGTGTCTATCTGTCATAGTGTGGGTGTGTGTGTCATGGACTTTGTGTCATGGTGTGTCTGTCATGGTGTGTGTGTCTGTCATGGTGTGTGTGTCTGTCATGGTGTGTGTGTCTGTCATGGTGTGTGTGTCTGTGTCACGTTTGTGTCTATCATGGTGTGTGTGTGTGTCTGTCGTGTTATGTGTGTGTGTGTCTGCCATGGTGTGTGTGTGTTTTAAAAATAGTGTTTTTACTCACTGACACAGGAAGCACCTCTAGTGACCGTCTGAGTGACGGTCACTAGAGGTGTCACTTGGAAGCAATGTAAACACTGCCTTTTCTCTGCAAAGTCAGTGTTTACATTCAAAAGCCTGCAGGGACAGGCTATAGACACCAGAAACACTACATTAAGCTGTGTGTGTGTGCGCCTGCTAGTGAGCTTGCTTGCATGTATGTGTGTGTGTGTGTCTGCTAGTGAGTGAGCTTGTGTTTTTATGTCAATGAGCTTATGTATATCAGTGAGATTGTCTATGAGGCTGTGTATCAATGAGCTTGTGCGTGTCAGTGAGATTGTCTGTGTCGGCGTGTGAGTATGCTTACTGTATAATTAAAAGTTTTACTCTGAAAGGACCAATATTTTATATTAGAAAAAGCAATATATATATATATATATATATATATATATAAAGAAAAAAGGAGAAAGTTCTTGCACTCACGCTATAGTTTGCCTCTAGGACCGGGTGCTTTGCCAGGGCTTGAATATCCAGGAAATCCAACAAGGTAGCAGCACTCACGGAATAATTTTAAAATCCAATCTTTATTTCGAACAAATTAAAATGAGGTCGACGTTTCAGTCCTACAAACAGGACTTTCCTCAGGACCAAACACATTAATACATGCATACAATTCGATTTATATACAAGATACATAGCATAAACGAGCTTACCCTCAGGTGAAGTGCATTTCCTGATCAGCGTCCTATGCCCTTTAGAAAATATTCTTTAAGCACTTTATACATATATATTTTGAGCACTTCTTGTACATATCACTGTTTGCACAATTTGCTACATTTGCTATATTCACAGTGTCAATCATATATGCACTTGCACTTTAATGTATTCCAGCTATTAGCACTTTATATAGACAGCACTATTATTAGCAACAGTAAGTTGCCTTATTAAACTTAGACCTCTATTAGTCAATCACACACTCAATGCACTTTATCAACAAATCTTTTTTCAATAGTTCCCCTCACGGCCAGGGTGTTTTTCAGTGACTTCGGCAGTTGCATTTCCGTTCCCATGGTGACCGCGGTAAGCTTCCGGTCGTCATGGAAACGGGCGTGATGACGTCATCACGTCACAGGGGCGGAGCCTGGTTTGCACATGCGCACAGGGCGGCATAGGACGCTGATCAGGAAATGCACTTCACCTGAGGGTAAGCTCGTTTATGCTATGTATCTTGTATATAAATCGAATTGTATGCATGTATTAATGTGTTTGGTCCTGAGGAAAGTCCTGTTTGTAGGACTGAAACGTCGACCTCATTTTAATTTGTTCGAAATAAAGATTGGATTTTAAAATTATTCCGTGAGTGCTGCTACCTTGTTGGATTTCCTATATATATATATATATATATAACTCAATCATCTGGGGTGGCAAGACATAGCTTTACATATTACATGCGACAATATATGTCGCATTGACTTATGGGGCTGGCATAGATTTTTTTTCCAGGGCTGCTTTGCATCCCCAGTCCGGCCCTGCTTACCGAACAGCCAGAAGAGCGGCATTCAGTAGTTATGTTCGTGCAGACAAGGGGAACAATCGCTACTATGAGCCAGGAGGATCTATTCGGTATTTTGCCCAATTTTCGACTTTTTCCTAATTGACCGACCGCACACGCTGAATTCGTGGAACTGTTTTGGGCAGGAGCCTCGTGTGTGGTAAAACATGACTTCCACACTTTTTAAGAACCCCTGAACCGAAATTTGGATATGTTTGTCCCCCAGATCGGGGCTATCAGGGGATATGTATCTTGTGGGGATACCTTGTGGGGAAAGGGGTGTTCTAACTTTTGGGGAAAATGTGTGCCCTTTGCCTGGAGATAATTGATTTATTCCTTAACTTATCTCAATATCTCCCAGGCAGAGGGAGGGCGTGTATTAGTGCAGAACTGTATAATGATTGGCTAATGTATTTGTTTGCTGTGGGAGGTCCTCTTGCAGGAGGATTTCTCATAAAAGCCAGCCTGTTTTCAATAAAGATCATTCCTGGTACACCCTTCATGAAGTCTAGGCTCATGTTTGGGGAATATTCTATTTGCCGGGGAGAATCGTCTTAGAAGCTGTATTCATCTCTACTATTACTCTACCCTCTGCTGTAGCTATAATCACTTAGGCTCAGCTGTTGGGAAAGGAATAGAAGACCGCAGTACCATAACCACTGCAGGTCTTAACAGTCGGGTTCCGTCCTTCTTGAACTGTCCCTTTAAGGATTAAACGTGGAAACCCTTATATGCTTTACAGCTGCAGCAGCCAGTGTCTCTAATGTTTGGAGAGCCGACCGCTGTGAGAAGAGGAGGAGCCACCACAAGGGGTGAGTGTGGGAATGCCGCCGGACCGAGACGTACCCGCTCTGACAGGTGGGCAGCGTGACATTTATAAAGTGACCATAAGGTGAGGGCCGAGAGGCTTTAGAATCATGAAATTGCTTGACCCCATTAACTATTCCTATGTGAAGTGCGGCAGTCTTGTACCTGGCTTAGGATCTTATTTCTTCTATGGTCGCCTGTCATACAGGAACGCCCCTTTTATGAACATGAGTATCACCAGTTACATAAATTCTGTAGTGTAAAACCCATTACAAATATCTTTCTAGCACTGGGGTGCATCCACAGTTACCCCTAATTCATCAGATCATAGACTATTTCAAGGTGGGAGTAGAATAAATTTTGGGGGTGTTGGCCAGTGCTGACTCAACTGCTATCCACTGTTAAGTTAAGAAGGCTGGTAGGTTATCTCTACATTGTATCGATAATTTTTCACAACACACAGACACTCAAATGCATAATTGAATAACTGAATTGACATGAAATTCCTTTTGGACTACTCTAATTGTGTGCTATGCGATGTTAAACTACCGAAAATATTTATTAGGAGATGGTTTAATCTATCATCATAAAGGGATGAACCTGAGTAATGATCAGATTTCATTTAAACGTCACTCTCCTTTTATCGAAGGGCCCAATGTGTGTCACTAAAACACACCCATAAGCTATCAAATCAACACCACCACCCAATGATCGATGTCAGATGCATGCCCTTGTCTTTTTTCCATTTCCAAGTTCTCTCAGAACAGAAGGCACTAGGATTCAAATGACCAAGTTATAATCATTCCAAACTTTGGTTGTTTTACAACTTTGCCCAAGGCAACCACAGTTTCTTCCTGGAAGAAATGGCATTCTGTTATATTTATTTATAAAAGTACAATACATTCTTTATTAGGTCATTGATAGCAATGCTATACTGGTTTGTTACTAACTGTGTACTGTCTGCCACTTTGCACAGTTTTAGTCGGCCTCTTTCCCAAAAGGGTCATATTACTTAAAAGGACCCTATAGGCACCCAGACCATATCATCTCAATGAAGATGTCTGAGTGCCATGTCCCTGTAGTTTTACTGTGCTACTGAAAACATTACTGTTCTGCAGGAATGGCAATATTTACATTTCAGGGTTAACATGCTGATAGTGGCTGTCTAACTGGTGTTTAGGACATAACCTAATTATTATTATTGTTATCGCCATTTATATAGCGCTAACAGATTCCGTAGCGCTTCACAATATTATAAGAGGGGGGATTTAACTATACAGGGAGTGCAGAATTATTAGGCAAGTTGTATTTTTGAGGATTAATTTTATTATTGAACAACAACCATGTTCTCAATGAACCCAAAAAACTCATTAATATCAAAGCTGAATATTTTTGGAAGTAGTTTTTAGTTTGTTTTTAGTTATAGCTATTTTAGGGGGATATCTGTGTGTGCAGGTGACTATTACTGTGCATAATTATTAGGCAACTTAACAAAAAACAAATATATACCCATTTCAATTATTTATTTTTACCAGTGAAACCAATATAACATCTCAACATTCACAAATATACATTTCTGACATTCAAAAACAAATCAGTGACCAATATAGCCACCTTTCTTTGCAAGGACACTCAAAAGCCTGCCATCCATGGATTCTGTCAGTGTTTTGATCTGTTCACCATCAACATTGCGTGCAGAAGCAACCACAGCCTCCCAGACACTGTTCAGAGAGGTGTACTGTTTTCCCTCCTTGTAAATCTCACATTTGATGATGGACCACAGGTTCTCAATGGGGTTCAGATCAGGTGAACAAGGAGGCCATGTCATTAGATTTTCTTCTTTTATACCCTTTCTTGCCAGTCACGCTGTGGAGTACTTGGACGCGTGTGATGGAGCATTGTCCTGCATGAAAATCATGTTTTTCTTGAAGGATGCAGACTTCTTCCTGTACCACTGCTTGAAGAAGGTGTCTTCCAGAAACTGGGAGTTGAGCTTGACTCCATCCTCAACCCGAAAAGGCCCCACAAGCTCATCTTTGATGATACCAGCCCAAACCAGTACTCCACCTCCACCTTGCTGGCGTCTGAGTCGGACTGGAGCTCTCTGCCCTTTACCAATCCAGCCACGGGCCCATCCATCTGGCCCATCAAGACTCACTCTCATTTCATCAGTCCATAAAACCTTAGAAAAATCAGTCTTGAGATATTTCTTGGCCCAGTCTTGACGTTTCAGCTTGTGTGTCTTGTTCAGTGGTGGTCGTCTTTCAGCCTTTCTTACCTTGGCCATGTCTCTGAGTATTGCACACCTTGTGCTTTTGGGCACTCCAGTGATGTTGCAGCTCTGAAATATGGCCAAACTGGTGGCAAGTGGCATCTTGGCAGCTGCACGCTTGACTTTTCTCAGTTCATGGGCAGTTATTTTGCGCCTTGGTGTTTCCACACGCTTCTTGCGACCCTGTTGACTATTTTGAATGAAATGCTTGATTGTTCGATGATCACGCTTCAGAAGCTTTGCAATTTTAAGAGTGCTGCATCCCTCTGCAAGATATCTCACTATTTTTGACTTTTCTGAGCCTGTCAAGTCCTTCTTTTGACCCATTTTGCCAAAGGAAAGGAAGTTGCCTAATAATTATGCACACCTGATATAGGGTGTTGATGTCATTAGACCACACCCCTTCTCATTACAGAGATGCACATCACCTAATATGCTTAATTGGTAGTAGGCTTTCGAGCCTATACAGCTTGGAGTAAGACAACATGCATAAAGAGGATGATGTGGTCAAAATACTCATTTGCCTAATAATTCTGCACTCCCTGTAAATAGGACAATTACAAGAAAACTTACAGGAACAATAGGTTGAAGAGGGCCCTGCTCAAACGAGCTTACAGTCTATAGGAGGTGGGGTATAAAATACATTAGGACAGGAAATAGCAATCATATTGTCACAATTCCGGGAACCAAACACGCTAACACACACAAAGAAAAGGTGCAGTACCGGACCTTAGAGTGGCCGGGCTAAGCACACAAAGAATAGTCAGGAGACAAGCCGAGTAAGGGGAACCAGAAGACAGAATAACGAGAAACAAGCCGAGGTCAAAGGGTAGGAGAAAGTCACAAAGTCAGATAAACAAGCCAGAGAGTACGTAACCAGAAACACAAGTTCAGTAGCAATGCTAGCAAGCAAAGACCACAACAGGGCAGAGAGGAACAGGAAAGGTAAGAATTTAAATCCATAGGTTAATTCTGATTGGATAATTTCCAATCAGAATTAACAATCACACGTGGGAGATATCTAGACCTCCCACTGTGATTGAGGCACTGTGCCTTTAACGCCGGGTCAGGTGGCTGACCTCGGCGTTTATTAAATTGGGCGGTCTCCCAGCGTGCAGCGTCATGCATGCTGCCGCTGGGGGACGTAGAGGAAGACGCGGGCGGCATCCGTGGCTGGGAGGATCCCGCCCACCGAGCGCACACCAGGAAGGGGACCGCGGACGGCTGGAGGGTGAGTGCCGCAAGCGGACTGCAGCCTCCCCTCGCAGCCGCCCGCGGGATCCTGACACAAATAAGGTGGGAGTGAAGCAGAGCTGGAGGAGAGAGTAGAGTGCTGCCCTTTAGGAGAGAGCAAGAGACAGGTATGTAAGGTAGAGGTTAGTCTTGGAGGCCATAAGTTTTCCTAAAGAGATGGGTTTTAAGGCACTTCTTAAACGATTGAAGACTGGGAAGAGTCTGATGGCGGTAGACAGGCTATTCCATAGGAAGGGAGCCACCCGCGAGAAGTCCTGCAAGCGTGAGATTGGCCGTACGGGTGCGAGCAGCAGACAGAAGGTCACGGGCAGAGCAGAGAGACAGAGAAGGGGCATACCTATGGATCTGGAATCTGGAATCTGAATATGGAAGAGATATAAGAGGGGCTAGAATTGTTCAGTGCTTTATAGCTTTGGGTTAGCACTTTGAATTGACTCCTATAGGATACAATAAGCCAATGTAAGAACTGACAGAGGGGTGAGGTGTGAGAGGATTGACTAGAGAGGAAAATCAGTCTGGCGGCAGCATTAATTACAGACTATAGAGGAGCAATACGGCTTTTGGGAAGACGAATCAGGAGAGGGTTAAAATAATCCATGCGGGAAATTACTAGAGCATGGACAAGTTCCTTGGTAGCATCTTGCGAACGAAAGGGCCGGATGCGAGCTATGTTTTTAAGATGGAATCTAAAGGATTTGGCAACATACTGGATGTGAGGCTTAAAGGTGAGGCCAGAGTCAAGTATGACGCCAATACAGCGTGCTTGCAAGGATGGACTTATGTGGGTACAACTAACTTGAAGGGAGAGCGAAAGAGCAGGATCAGTATAAGGAGGAGGAAAGACAAGGAGCTCAGTTTTAGAAAGATTGAGTTTTAGAAATGGGAGGACATCCAGTCAGGGCTAGAAAAAAAGGCAAGCAGTGAAACGCTGCAGGATGGCAGGGGAGTGGTCCAGGGAGGAGAGATATATCTGGGTGTCATCAGCGTACAGTTGGTAGTGGAATCCAAAAGAGGTAATAAGTTTGCCAAGAGAGGCAGTATAAAGAGAAAATAGAAGGGGACCAAGGCCAGAGCCCTGGGGGACTCCAACCAAGACAGGACGAGGCGAGAAGGTATCATTAGAAAAGCAGACACAAGAGGACAGAGTCACAGAGACCGAGTGATTGAAGAGTTTGGAGAAGGAGAGCATGATCAATGGTGTCAAAGGCAGCAGAGAGGTCAAGAAGAATTAGCATGGAGTAGTGGCCTTTGGATTTAGCTGCGATTAGGTCATTAGTAACTTTGATAAGAGCAGTCTCAGTAGATTGGAGAGAACGGAAGCCAGATTGAAGAGGATCAAGGAGAGAATTGGAATTGAGGAAGTGAGATACAAGGGCAAAGTCAAGTCTTTCCAGAAGCTTTGAGGAAAAAGGGAGCAGGGATATGGGGTGATAGTTAGAGGGGGAGGACAGGTCAACAGATGTTTTTTTCAGGATAGGTACTACAGTAGCATGTTTAAGGTCAGCAGGGACACCGCCAGAGAGGAGTTGAAGATATGTGTTAAGGAAGGCACAAGACAAGGGGAGAGAGATCTAATAAGATGAGATGGGACAGGATCGAGTGGGCAAGTGGTGGGGCGAGAGGAAAGGAGAAGCGCTGCCGCCTCTTGTTCAGTAGCCAGGGAGAAAGTCTGAAGTGTAGGAAAGGCATGATCTATGTGTGGTTGCGAAAGAGAATGGCAAGGTATGAAGATGTCTTTCCTTAGCAGTTCAATCTTGTCGGTAAAGTAGCATGCAAAGTTATCGGCTGTTAGGTTAGTTTGGGGGGTGGCCACAGCAGGGCAAAGAAGAGAGTTAAAGGTGTCAAAGAGACACCTGGGATTGCAGGAGCATAAAGTAATTTGAGAGGAAAAGTATCACTGTTTAGGGCAAGGGCTGTGCTGTATACACACAATATGAATCTATAATGGAGAAAGTCTCCCTGGGTATGAGACTTTCTCCAGGAGCGTTCAGCACAATGGGAGTAACTTTGCAGGTAGCGTGTTAATTTAGTATGCCACGGTTTGGGGCGTGTCCTCCTCGAGGTGCATGTTTGGAGCGGGGCTGCAGCGTTTCAAGGCAGAGGTGAGGGTAGTGTTATATGGGGAGATGGCCAGTGAGGAACAGGAGAGGGAAGGGATGGCTTACAGTTGTGCATCAATATCAGCTAATAGCTGCTGGAGGTCAATAGAATTAAGGTTCCTCCTGAATTCTATTGAATTCTATCTGAATTCTAATCAAAAACTAGTGTTCCCTGCATGATATCCCTCATACATCCCCAGAGAAGCTCTGGTTCCAAGGGGCAAACTGTCCAAAAAGCACCCAGATCTGAGATATCTAATCTGACCAATCACTGGATGAAGTTTGACTGGGCTGCGATCATTCTTCAATCCAACGAGTTCCATAATGTTACTGTGGCTCTGAAGAAGGGAGCTCCCACAAGTCCAAGGTGTTGGATGTCTCATCTCCTCCACGATCACCCCTCCAAATCTGCTTCATGGTCAGATTGACGTTTTGCAGGGCCGAATATTTCCGATCAGGAAAAGTGTGAGTCAGGGCAGGGCTGCCACCAGAAATTTTGGGGCCCCTGACACAGCCCACGGTCTGGGCCCCCCAGGGCCCGCCCCCAAGTCAGTCCACATGACCCGCCCCAAGTCCGCCCACATGACCCGCCCCCAAATCCACCCACAGGGCCCATCTTCAGTCCACCCACAAGGATGAAGTGTGTGTGTACTGAATTTGTTTGTGTGTGTATAGTGGCTATAGAATGTGTGTAGTGGATACAAAGTGCGTGAGTAAAGTGGATACGCTGTTTATAGTGGATTCAGATTGTATGTTTGTGTAGTGGACAGAGTGTGTGTGTGTATAGTGAATGCAGAGTGCGTGTTTGTGTAGTGGATGTAGTGTGTGTGTATAGTTAATGCTGTTTGTGTAGTGGAAGTAGTGTGTGTTTATAGTTAATGCAGAGTGTGTGTTTGTGTAGTGGAAGTAGTGTGTGTATAGTGAATGCAGTGTGTGTTTGTGTAGTAGATGCTGTGTGTGTGTAGTGGATTATGTGTGTAGTGAATGCAGTGTGTGTTTGTGTAGTGGATGCTGTGTGTGTGTGTGTGTGTGTGTGTGTAGTGGATGATGTGTGTAGTGGATGCAGTTTGTGTGTTTATGTAGTTGATGATGTGTGTGGTTGTGTAGTGGATGATGTGTATGGTTGTGTAGTGGATGTGTAGTGGATGCAGTTAGTGTGGTTGTGTAGTGGATGATGTGTGTGGTTGTGTAGTGAATGCAGTGTGTGTGTTTATGTGGTGGATGATGTGTATGGTTGTGTAGTGGATGCAGTGTGTGTATTTGTGCAGTGGATGATGTGTATGGTTGTGTAGTGGGTGATGTGTATGGTTGTGTAGTGGATGCAGTTTGTCTGTTTATGTAGTGGATGATGTGTATGGTTGTGTAGTGGATTCAGTTTGTGTGTTTATGTAGTGGATGATGTGTATGGTTGTGTAGTGGATGCAGTTTGTGTGTTTATGTAGTGGACAGGGCCGTCTTTAACGCGGGGCAAATGGGGCAGCTGCCCCGGAACCAGTTACTCCTGGGGGGCCCAAAGCAGCTGCCTCGTGGCCCCGCCGCCCATAGCCTGCATAAGAAAAATTCCCTCCCTACCCATGGGCCCGCGGTGCTTGTATTGCGGCTGCACAGGGGCCCATACTCTAAGGGTGCTCACCGGGTGGCCAATACACTTAGGGCCACCCGGTGAGCACTTTTCAGCACGGGCCCGGTCGGATGCTGTGGCCGTTTAACAGCACGACCGGGCCTCCTGCTTTACGGCAGCCTGGGAGGAAGTGACGTCCGGGAGTCACTTCCTCCCTCAGAGATGATGACCCGCGCGGGAGGGAGGCTGAGCCAGGAGGCAGCGAGGAGGGGGACTGAGCAAAGAGAGCCAGTCCCCAACTCCCAACCACCCAAGGCAGCACACTGAACCCCAGGGAAGGTAGGAAACTGGAGGGGGGCTTTACAGTTTGCCCATGTGTATTTACAGTTTGCCCATCAGTATGTGTGTGTTTATGTCTGTCAGTAGGACTGTGTGTGTCAGTGTGTGTGTGTGTGTGTCAGTCTGTCTATCACTAGGTCTGTGTTTGTGTCTGTCAATAGGTGTGTGTGTGTCTTGTCTGTCACTAGGTCTGTGTTTCTGAATGTCACTAGGTCTGTGTTTCTGTCTGTCACTAGGTCTGTGTGTGTGTCTGTCACTAGGTCTGTGTGTGTGTCTGTCACTAGGTCTGTCTTTGTGTCTGTCAATAGGTCTGTGTGTGTGTCAGTAGGTATGTGTGTCAGTTTGTCTGTGTGCCTGTCAGTAGGTCTGTGTGTGTGTGTCTGTCAGTAGGTCTGTCTGTGTGTGTGTCAGTGTGCCAGTATGTCTGCCTGGGTATTAGTATGTCTGTGTGTGTGTGCCACTATGTCTGTCTGTGTGTCTGTCAGTAGGTCTGTGTGTGTCTGTGAATGTATGTCTCAGTATGTGTCTGTGTGTGTGTCAGCATGTCTGTCAGTGTATGTGTCGGTATCCATATGTCAGTATGTATGTGTCAGTTTGTCTGTCTATATGTGTCTGTATATCTGTGTGTCTGTATGTGTATCAGTGTGTATCTGTATGCTGTCTTTGTGTGTTTCGGTGTATCTGTGTGTGTGTCTGTGTATCTGCCTGTGTGTATATGTGTCTGTATATCTACATGTGTGCCAGTGTGTATATCGGTGTGTCTGCATGTTTTTCAGTGTGTGTGTGTGTGTGTGTGTATAAATATCTATGTGTGTGAGTGTGTGAATGCGGAGATGTATGCACATATACAAACACTACATACAAATGCACCCCTGCATTCAAACTCCAACACTACGTACAAACACACACCAAAATTACATGTAAACACACCCCTGCATTCAAAAACCAACACTACACATAAATACATGCATGCAAGTACGCCAACACCACATACATTCCATACAAAAACCTGTTTACATTCAAACACATAAAAACAGCTTAGTGCTAAATACAAACCTTCAAACATGGGTAAATGGTAGAGCCCCAGCTGTCAATGCATTGCTGGAGTTGCACGACAGATGGGGAACTACCTTTTAATCACCCGTGCGATAGGGAGGCTCAAAAAAATTCTTGCACCTCTCTACATTAGGACTGCCACTGCGTTGGGGTAGAGGACGGGATTGCACACCTGGGGAGAGGGTACCAGGGGGCCCAAGCAAATGCTTTGCCCAGGGTCCAATCAATATTAAAGACGGCCCTGGTAGTGGATGATGTGTATGGTTGTGTAGTGGATGATGTGTGTGGTTGTGTAGTGGATGATTTGTATGGTTGTGTAGTGGATGATGTGTATGGTTGTGTAGTGGATGATGTGTATGGTTGTGTAGTGGATGCAGTGTTTGGTTATGTAGTGGATGCAGTTTGTCTGTTTGATGTGTGTGTGTGTGTGTGTGTGTGTGGTGGATGTGTGACAAATGCTGCTGGGATCTTTTTTTTTAATGTAGAATTTGTATAATTAAGAAAAAGATGTATTCCCCCCTCCCTGCCTGTTACCTGTAGCAAGGGAGGGGGGCACTGGATTCCCTGGTGGTCCGGTGGCTCCGCTTGTTGGGGCAGCAAGGAGGAGCCCAGCAGACTGCCTCCACATTCTCCCTCCTGCCAACCACTGCCCTATGCGAGCCCAGCATGCATTGCGTGCCGCGGAGCGTTGTCATGACAACCCGCGGCAACGCTTTACTGCTGTGGCTCGCGAGAGTGCTGGAGGGGAAGGTAAGTATATCCTGGGCCCTGCTTGGAAGCCAGCAGGGCCCGCAGAGTCATATATACATAGCTGTACTCACTATGTATATATGCAGATTGAAGGGCTGGGGGCCTGGGCATGCAGAGGATTACCTGTGCAGTCCGGGACCCCCAGGACCGGCGGGCCCGTGACAACCGTCATGGTTGTCACCCCCTGATGGCGGCCCTGAGTCAGGGTATCTCCCTGTCAAGTGCTCTGTGCCTAGATAGCTTCCCAGAGTCCCTGGAGCTAGCTGGACAGTACAACAAGGTGTTCTGAATGTCCTGCAGAGTAAGGTCACAGGGTGAAGGGGTAAATAAAATGATTTTAGTCCTTTTGGGGAGAGATTGTTCTGGAGTAGCACGCCAATTATCATCAGTCCGTGACAGTAAGTAGATATCACCTTTAAAACTATAGCATTAGGAATACATGTTTGTACTCCTAATATTATAGTGTTCTTTTAATGGGCGACTGTTATCTGAAATTCTTATTGGTGATTAAATAACCTCAGCAAATCTAAAGCATCAAAAAAAATGAAACCCGCCTGTCTGGCACCTACTGCGTTACTCTGTTCAAAGGCCCTTAAACCTTTTGTCTGAACATTCACCTTATAAATATCAAAGATAGTTAGTGTTGACTGTGTCAAAATCCTTCTATAACAGGTCTACTCCCTGTCACCTACACAGACTAAAGAAGATTTAAATAAAAAAAATAAAAAAGTAATATCAACAAGAGTTCACCTATGTTAATCTTGTCCATCTGTATCAAAAGAAAAGAACAGTGGGTCTGTTTTTTGGTTTGTTTACAGGCTTTGTGTGTTTGTGGGTGTGTTTATATACAACCCCGACTGAATAATAAACTGCCAATAAATGTGTTTCTTTCAAATTTCTAAATAATTCAAACAATACAAATGATCATTGTAGCGGAGAGCTGATTTCTCACAGCTTAACTCCACCAGTATATCCAGAGGATGCAGGAACAAGTAATAAATCCAACAGGGTAACCAGCACAATCAGCAATATAATCCAAGTATATCCCATCACCTTTCCCAATAACTGGACGACACACAGTATCAGGAGTAGAACTGAAGTTTAATGGCAACATTCCTGCTTTTATGAGATTCTCCCATGCAAGGGAGGGATTCACATTAATTACACTTTGCACCAATCATACAGACGTTACCTCCCACACATCTCCTCCACTTAGCTTAACAGATAATATTCTTATACTGTACATACTTTTCCCCACTTTCCAGATGTACCCCAAATATATGTGATATGCCTTTAAATATGGTACCCCCTGGTAGCCCTGATCTGGGTGAGCAACATATCCAAAAATCACCCAGATCAGACCAGGGGTTCGGGAGTTATGAGAAGGTAAAGTTTTGACCGACCGCATGGGTAAAGATGCCGAAATTAGTTCCATGAAATCTGGCCCTGCGGTCGGTCTCTAAAAACTCCCGAAAGGCTATGCCACACATAATGGAGTCGGTACCCGGATGAATCCCCTAGTTCGTGGGATTCATCCTACCGAATGCCGGGCTGTTCGTGAGTTCCAGACACTCGACGACCAAACACCGCTGTTCGTGGGGTTAAGATGGCCGCCACCACGTGTTCGGCTGCCGAAATGGCGGCCACTCAGAGGATACAGCAATGAGTTCGTATAAACCAAGGGAATGAGAGAAACGATCAGGGAAGTCAATTGCATGATTAATGTACCTCAGGGTGGTCCGTTTGTTCGGTACTTTGTTCGTATACCGAACAAAGTATGTCCATAGCTGGTGCAATGTCAATCTGTATAATCCAGGCATGTAAAACCTCCGCAGTGCCAACAAATAAAACGATAAATGGGACAGCCAAAAAGGGGTTCCGCTACAGTGCTCCCCCTTGCCCACAAGCCGGCATACACAGTCAGATCTATTCCGGATCGACTTGGGGATGTCTGGGTATGCTCACGGATCATTTTTCCAATTCAGTCTGTCTTGACAACCCGTCAGCGTTCCCATTCTGTTTCCCCGGGCGATACTGAATGTTAAAGTCAAAGGGCTGCATGTCAGGGTACCTGTGGTCTCTACCTCCGAAAGAGGTAGAGACTTAGCTGTTCCTCCATCCAGACGGCCTGATGGCTCCCTTCCCCACGGTCTATCCGGTCATGCAAGGCCGGCCGCGAGGGAGTGACTGCCTTTTACAGCATCTAGGCAGGAAGTTGTCATCAGGACACTCCTCCGGAACGACCTGTCACTCAATTGCTGCAGGACCAATCAGGACGCCTCGGAGGCGTGGTTACTGCTCTGAACAGGGTATTTAACAGAGCTTCTTTCATTAGCTCATTGCCCTGTCGTGGTTCTAGCTTGTTCTAGTCACTCAGTGCTTGTGTATTCTATTATCCCTTTTGGTTTTGACCCGGCTTGTTTACCTTTCTCTGCTTATCTCTGTTACCCTTGATTCGGCTTGTCTCTCGCTTACCTGTCTTCTGTTACCCTCGACCTCGGCTTGTCTTTGACCATTCTATACTGTACTACTTACGTTAGTCCGGCCATTCTAAGGTCCGGTATACGTATCTGGCTACTGTTTGTACTCTGCGTGTTGGATCCCTGTCCCGATCCTGACATTACGACAGGGCCAATGGATCCTGCAAGTACAAACAGTCAGCTGGCTTCTCCTGATCCTAGGTTTGAAGCCATGGATCACAGAATGGATCAGATGGCGCTTGCGCTACAGGCTCTATTATCTCGTGCCAATAACCCACCAGAGGAGATACGTAATACCCCTGTTTCTCCTGTCGGTTCAGGTCTAGAGGTAGCCACAGTGGGTGCTTCTTCTCGCATTACCCCCCCAGTACGCTATGGTGGGGCTCCTGAGAAGTGTCGTGGTTTCTTAAACCAAATTAGTATCCACTTTGAATTGCAACCTCGCTCTTATCCTACAGATGGGGCAAAGGTAGGATTTATTATCACCCTACTTATTGAGAAAGCTCTGAGATGGGCCAACCCATTATGGTAGAACGATAACCCATTAGTTTATAACTATAACGCCTTTGTAGCTGCTTTTAGAAGAACATTTGACCCTCCAGGTAGAAAGGTTAATGCAGCCAGATTACTGTTGCGTCTGAAACAGGAGAACCGAACACTGGTGGATTATGCACTAGAGTTCAGGTCTCTGGCGTCAGAAGTCAAGTGGAATGAGCAGGCGTATATGGATGTATTTTTGAATGGCTTATCTGAAGTAATCCTTGATGAGGTTGCTACCAGAGAACTCCCTGAGAATTTAGAGGATTTAATTTCGTTCATCTCTCGTATAGATGAACGTTTAAGAGAGAGACAGAACACTCGAGAGAGGAACCGGAGACCTTCTTTTAGGTTTTCCAAATCCTGACTCCACGGTATCTTTGCTTCCTGAACCTATGCAGATAGGGTATACCTGCCTCTCTGAGGAGGAAAGACAGTACAGGAGAAGAGAGGGTTTGTGTATGTATTGTGGAGCTAAGGGTCATTTACTCTCGAACTGTTCTAACCGCCCGGGAAACGCTCGCACCTAAGTCTCTCTAGAGGACAGGCCTTGGGTGTTTCTATTTTGTCCTCTACTCCTAATTATAAAGATCACAGGCTTCTGCTACCAGTTTCCTTAACTTGCGGGAGGGAAGTAGTAAAGGCTATGGCTTTGATAGATTCCGGTGCTGCTGAGAATGTTATCGACCAAACCTTTGCTAGTAAAAACAATTTCCCATCCCAGCTAAGGGAGACACCCTTGGCCGTTGAGGCCATAGATGGTAGACCACTACTAGACCCTGTTATCTTTCGTGAGACCATACCCATTGATTTAAATGTTGGTATCCTACACGTGGAGAATTTATCTCTTCTGCTCATTTCGTCTCCTTCCGTTCCCATAGTTCTGGGGTACCCATGGTTGAAAGAACATAACCCTATTATCGATTGGGAGTTAGGGGAGATACTCTCGTGGGGTCAGGGCTGCCAGGATCGGTGTTTGTGCAAGGTTTCTCCATTAGCTAATATTAACATACAGGAGAATCCTACTCAGTCCACAGAAAGATAAATACCAGACCTTTACCTAGACTTAAGGGCAGTGTTTGACAAGAAGAATGCCGATTCTTTGCCGCCACACAGGTCATTTGACTGTAAAATTAAGCTTCTACCCGGGACTATGCCTCCGAGGGGCCATGTATATCCTTTGTCTGTTCAGGAAAACTCGGTTCTAGAGGAGTATATTCAGGAGAATTTAGAAAAGGGATTCATCAGGAGGTCTTCTTCTCCGGCCGGGGCGGGGTTCTTTTTCATTAAGAAGAAGGATGGCACGCTGAGACCTTGTATCGATTACCGAGGCTTGAATAAAATAACTGTCAGAAATGCCTATCCTATCCCACTGATTACCGAGTTATTTGATCGTCTTAAGGGCTCCAAAATCTTCACCAAGTTAGATCTCAGAGGGGCTTACAATTTGGTGAGAATCCAGCAAGGTCACGAGTGGATGACGGCATTCAATACCCGGTATGGCCATTACGAATACACTGTTATGCCATTTGGACTATGCAATGCTCCTGCAGTATTTCAAGATTTGATTAATGAGGTACTTAGGGAGTTTCAGCATGATTGTGTTATTGTTTACCTAGACGACATACTAATACACTCTAAGGAGATTGAGACTCACCATAGACAGGTCAGAAAGGTGTTACACAAACTTCTGCAACATGGTCTATACTGCAAATTGGAGAAGTGCAGTTTTGATCAGTCTCAGGTAGACTTTCTTGGGTACGTGATTTCTGGGGAAGGTTTTAAAATGGATCCTGGTAAACTCCAATCTATTTTAGACTGGCCTTTGCCCAAAGGACTCAAGGCTATCCAAAGGTTTATTGGTTTTTCCAACTACTATAGGCGCTTCATTAAGGGTTACTCCTCTATCATTGCGCCTATTACCAATATGACCAAACAAGGGGCTGATACTAAGTTCTGCTCTGAGGAAGCTCTTGGTGCTTTTAAGACTCTCAAGGAACTTTTTGCCTCAGCTCCCATTCTAGTTCATCCTGATACGACTCTGCCTTTCTTGCTCGAGGTCGATGCTTCTGAGACAGGAGTTGGGGCTGTTCTGTCTCAAAGGTTAGGGGTGGATAAACCGTTACACCCTTGTGGTTTCTTCTCTAAAAAATTTTCTGGGCCTGAGAGCAGATATGACATCGGGGAGAGGGAACTGTTAGCGGTCATTAAGGCTTTAAAGGAGTGGAGACATTTACTGGAAGGGACACTACACCCTGTTACTATTCTAACGGATCATAAGAACTTGTCTTATATTGGGGAGGCTAAGCGCTTGTCCGCCAGGCAGGCTCGCTGGGCCTTGTTCCTCACTCACTTTAATTATGTACTTACGTATAGACCTGGTTCTAAGAACTCTAAAGCCGATGCTTTGTCTCGTCAATATGAACCATCCACTATAACTGAACCACTTCTGTCCTCCATAGTTCCTAAGGGGAATATCATCGCGAACACGAATCTCAGGATTCACTCTCCATTGCTTTCTGAGATCATGAAGTTTCAGCATTTGGCACCCAAACAGACTCCTGGGGATCGACACTTCGTTCCTGCCGCTCTCCAACTGGAGGTGCTACGCTGTCTCCATAACAGCAAGGTGGCTGGGCATCCTGGCATCCGCAAGACTTATGCGCTGGTCTCTAAAGATTTTTGGTGGCCTGACTTACGCAAGGATATTAAAGAATTCATCGGGGCATGTGAAGTTTGTACCAAGACCAAGCTACCCCATTCGCTTCCATGCGGATTTCTGCACCCTTTAGAGGTTCCTGAAAAGCCTTGGTCCTGCCTGGCAATGGACTTCATTGTTGATTTGCCTATCTCTAAAAAGCAGACTGTCATCCTCACTGTGGTAGACAGATTTACTAAAATGGCTCACTTCATTCCCTTACCTAAACTCCCATCTTCGCCCGAATTAGCGGAGATATTCGCCAGGGAGATTTTCCGTTTGCATGGGATACCTTCCCAAATTGTCTCTGACAGAGGCTCCCAATTTGTTTCCCGTTTTTGGAGATCATTCTGCTCCCAACTAGGCATCAAATTGAATTTCTCCTCTGCCTATCATCCTCAGTCCAATGGAGCTGCTGAACGCACTAACCAAAAAGTTGAACAATATTTACGTTGTTTCGTTTCAGATCACCAGGACGATTGGGTCGGTTTGATTCCTTGGGCGGAGTTTGCTCATAACAATCTCATTTGTGATTCTACGCATTCTAGCCCTTTTTTCTTGAATTATGACTTTCATCCTTCCATCCTTCCTTCGGAGTCTTCTTCTCAAGGGATACCGTCGGTGGATGCTCATGTTGCCAATTTAAGAAAGTTGTGGGATCAAACTCGACAAATCCTTCTGCACAATTCTACGCTGGTTAAAAAACACGCTGACAAACGTAGAGGGGCAGCACCGGTGTTTGTTCCAGGCGATAGAGTATGGTTAAGTACTAGAAACATTCGGTTAAAAGTGCCGTCCGTGAAGTTTGCTCCTCGATATATTGGACCTTACAGGGTACTGTCTCAAATTAACCCAGTTGCGTATCGTTTAGCGTTGCCTAATGCCTTACGCATTCCTAATTCATTTCATGTTTCCTTGCTAAAACCATTAATATGTAACAGGTTCTCCTCCACGATCGCCCCTCCCCGCTCAGTTCAGGTGGAGGGTCAGGAGGAGTATGAGGTCAATTCCATCGTTGATTCTCGAATCTCCCGGGGGAAACTGCAATATCTGGTCGATTGGAAGGGTTATGGTCCTGAGGAGAGAAGTTGGGTACCTCAGGAGGAGGTGCATGCTCCCCGTCTCCGCAGGGCGTTTCACTCTCGATTCCCTTCTCGCCCTGGTGTATTCCGCCCGGTGGGCGTATCTGAGAGGGGGTATACTGTCAGGGTACCTGTGGTCTCTACCTCCGAAAGAGGTAGAGACTTAGCTGTTCCTCCATCCAGACGGCCTGATGGCTCCCTTCCCCACGGTCTATCCGGTCATGCAAGGCCGGCCGTGAGGGAGTGACTGCCTTTTACAGCATCTAGGCAGGAAGTTGTCATCAGGACACTCCTCCGGAACGACCTGTCACTCAATTGCTGCAGGACCAATCAGGACGCCTCGGAGGCGTGGTTACTGCTCTGAACAGGGTATTTAACAGAGCTTCTTTCATTAGCTCATTGCCCTGTCGTGGTTCTAGCTTGTTCTAGTCACTCAGTGCTTGTGTATTCTATTATCCCTTTTGGTTTTGACCCGGCTTGTTTACCTTTCTCTGCTTATCTCTGTTACCCTTGATTCGGCTTGTCTCTCGCTTACCTGTCTTCTGTTACCCTCGACCTCGGCTTGTCTTTGACCATTCTATACTGTACTACTTACGTTAGTCCGGCCATTCTAAGGTCCGGTATACGTATCTGGCTACTGTTTGTACTCTGCGTGTTGGATCCCTGTCCCGATCCTGACACTGCAGCGCCAAACTCCAGCGCAGCAGCCTGGCATTGTCCCCTGCCACCCGGTTCAACCATACTAACGGGTTGCGATCCATGAGCAACGGAAATGGCTGTCCATACAAATAGGGTTGCAATTTCTTCAGGGCCTACACCACGGCCAGGCATTCCTTTTCGATGGCGGAGTAGCTTACTTCCCTCGGTAGCAGTTTTCTACTGATGTAAGCCACAGGATGTTCTCCGCCATCGGCCCCAACTTGGCTCAGTACTGCCCCCAATCCAAACATAGAAGCGTGTGTGAACAAGAAAGCATTTTGTTGAATCAGGGGCTGCCAAGACAGGAGCATTTACAAGTGCGTTATTCAACTGTTGGAATGCCTGCTCACACTCCGGGGTCCAGGTGACCTGACGGGGAAGGTTCTTACGGGTAAGATCAGTAAGGGGTTTGGCCATGGCGCTATAGTTGGGCACAAACTTACTATAATACCCGGCCGTCCCTAGAAACGCTAAGCCCTGAGTTTTGGTTCTGGGGGTTGGCCACTGAGCTACAGCCTCTACCTTTGCGGGCTCTGGTTTCTGCATCCCGCAACCTACTCAGTGGCCAAGGTACTGAACCTCAGCCATTCCAATACTGCACTTAGCTGGTTTCAAAGTTAACCCTGCCTCCCTAATTCTATCTATAATGGCTCCTATATGGGCCAGGTGCTCTTGCCAGATATTGCTGAAGATGGCAATATCATCACGGTAAGCACAAGTATAGTCCTGGAACCCATCTAGGAGTCGGTCTACCATCTGCTGGAAGGTGGCCGGGGCGTTCTTCATCCCAAACGGCATTACCTTAAATTGGTACAAGCTGAATGGGGTGACGAACGCCGAATTAGGGATAGCATCTGGGGCTAAGGGAATCTGCCAATACCCCTTACAAAGATCAATTGTAGTGAGGTATTGGCCCCTGGCCATCCGGTCCAGCAATTCATCTATCCTAGGCATAGGGTATGCGTCAGATACTGTTTTCTCATTTAATCTCCGGTAGTCCACGCAGAAACGGGTGGTACTGTCTCTTTTAGGTACGAGGACTACCGGAGATGCCCAGGGGCTGTCAGAGGGTGCAATCACCCCTAGTTGGAGCATCTCCTTGATCTCCTGGTGCATGTGTTCCCGCACCGCCTCTGGTATGCGGTATGGGGTTTGGCGCATAGGTAACTGACCTGGGGTTTCTACGCGGTGAGTCGCCAGGGGCGTGTAGCCTGGTACATTAGAGAAGGATTCTCGCTTTTCTCTCAACAACTGTTGTACCTCACTACGCTCCTGTGGACTCAGCCGCTCCCCAGCTTAACCTCAGCTAGGTCACCACCTGCTTTTTCGTCTTCTAGCAAGTCTGGAAGGGGAAGGTTGTCAAACTCTTCAGAGGGGGGTGCACAAATGGCGGTCACCTCGTCAGAGCATTCCCGGTAGGGTTTTAGCATGTTCACGTGAATCATGCGTCGCCCCCCTGAGCCAGTACAGGGGCCAATTATATAGGTGGTGTCGCAGCGCTGCTCCACCACCTTATAAGGGCCATGCCAGGCAGCCTGTAGCTTGTCATGCCGGACAGGTTTTAAAATTAAAACTTTTTGTCCTACCTGAAAGCTACGGTCCCTGGCGTTCCGATCATACCATGTGCGCTGACGTGTCTGCGCCGCCTGGAGGTTCTCCCGTACTGCTCGGGTTAGTTCCTCCAGCCGGTTCCGAAACTCCAGTACATAAGGTATGATGGGAGTACCTGTGGCACTGTGCTCTCCCTCCCAGTGCTCCTTAATCAGATCTAGGGGACCTCAAACCCGTCTCCCATATAATAACTCAAACTGAGAAAACCCTGTGGATTCCTGCGGCACCTCCCGATAAGCAAAGAGGAGCTGTGGTAGGAATCTTTCCCAGTCCCGATGGGTTTCTGCGAACATTCGGAGCATCTGCTTCAATGTTCCATTGAACTGTTCGCAGAGCCCATTGGTCTGGGGGTGATATGGGGCACTAACTATTGGCCTCATGTTACAAAATTTCCACAGCTGCTGCGTGACCTCTGCAGTGAACTGAGTGCCCTGATCAGAGAGGATCTCCCGGGGTAATCCTACCCGGGAGAAAATCTTCATGAGGGCCTCAGCCACTGTTTCTGCATGAATATTTGTTAAAGCTACCGCCTCAGGATACCTGGTAGCGTAATCTACTACTGTATATATATATTTTTTGCCCAAGGGACTAGCTTTCCTTAAGGGACCCACTATGTCCACTGCTACGTGCTAAACGGCTCCTCCACTATGGGTAGGGGATGTAACTTGGCCTTCCTGTGATCTCCCCTTTTTCCTACCCTCTGGCAGGTATCGAAGGTACCGCAATACCGCCGGGCATCCTGGCTTATCCCTGGCCAGAAGAAACTCTGTGTTAATCGGTACCGGGTGCGACTAACGCCCAGGTGGCCGGATAGCGGTATATCATGCGCTATCCGGAGTAATTCAGCTCGATACCTCTGGGGTACTACTAACTGCCGTATAATAACCGGGTCTGCTCCCTCTACGCTTTTCTCGGTCTCCCTATATAAGAGCTTACCCTCCCATAGGAATTTCTCTCCATCTGACCACGCCACCCCTGTATTTATCTTATCCCTATATACTTGTAGGGTAGGATCTGTGGCTACCTCAGCTTCAAATTCACTAGGTGGGGCCCAGGGTATACATTCTACATTTGGGGAAGGATCTCTTACCTGAACCTCCGGGTGTGAGTTGTAGTCCTGGGTGCGGGCCTGTTGGCGTGTGACCACGGGGTGAGCCTCTCCAACCGCTGTAGTTTGAGGGTCATATGCCGAAGTCAGTTTCCCCAAATCATTCCCCAATAAAACTTCCGCTGGGAGTTGTGGCATTAATCCCACTTCCACGTTCCCATGCCCCGCTCCCCAATTCAAATGCACTTGGGCGGTGGGTAGACAGTATACTGCTCCCCCGGCTACCCTTACGGCTACAGTCCTGCTGGTTCTGGCTTCTGTGGGTATTAGGTGGCTCTTTACCAACGTGATGGTGGCTCCAGAATCTCGAAGCCCTAGTACTACTTTTCCCTCTAGGTAAACCGTCTGCCGATGGTGTTGGCAGTTGTCTGCGTTTGCCTGTAGGGGATCTGCCTCATGGAGTACTTCCCACTGTTCCACTGTGGTTGCGCGGACTCCAGCGTCAGGGCATTGCAGCCTCTGCTTGATAATAATGGGCTGCTACTCTGGGTGGTGGTGGTGGACCAGGCCGGATCCATGTTGAGCGATCTCTCGGTTGTGGACAGTCCCTTTTATAATGTCCCCAGCGCTGGCATTGATGGCACTTAACGTTGTTAGGCTGTGGGAACCGTGGTGGACCAGTGGTAGGTGCTGGAAACTGTCTTGGTGGGACTGTTGCGCTGGTAGGGTAAGTGGTAGCGCTATTTGGACGGGTTATGATTTTACCCGGTGACGGTTTCAAACCGAATGTGCCCCAAAGGAACTCACTACGCCAGCCGATGAGAGAATCCACCTAATCCAAGGAGCGATCGTAGATGCTGAACAGCCCTAAATGGACATACAAATTAAATCAACAGCTGCCCATGAGCAGAAGGGCGAAAGGACGAGGTACTGGATATATACGTCCGTAGGCAAAAAAGGAGGTGTAGGGGGGCGGAGCCAAGCAACTGACCTGAATGGCTGCACGCCAAGCGAGCTCCGCTGCAAAAGAGTACTTTGGACCAGCTTACACAAACCCAGCCCAACAAAACCGTGGCCAAACTGACCTGCAGGCATCCACCAACGATATGGGCCGCAAAAATAAAAAATCAAAGCCCGACAACCCGCGGCAGCACCACAGCATCGGAGATATGTGGAAGCAGGCACTTAGCGCCCAAGGCCCCAACATGGCCGCTTACAATGACTACGGCTCGGATATCTCCGATGATTTCACCACGGAGACTGAGATGGAGCACCCACACGAGGAAATACCACCTCGCAAGTCACCCCCGAAAACAGACTCCTCACCTGTGACCGTTACGGTCATGAAAGACCTCCTAGCAGATCTCCGACAATACAGGCCGACATGGCCCAACTGCGCAAGGAACTACAAGGCCTAACGGGCCGCCTCGGCACACTGGAGGCTGACTCCCAGTGCACCAAACAACACACTCAAGTCCTACAACAAACGGTCCAGGAAATCAAATTACAGCACTCCACATACGAGCAGCGCATAGCTACCTTAGAGGATCGGAGTCGCTGCCGGAACATAAAAATCCGAGGCATAGGAGAGGAGATACTGAACTCCCACACACATTGCGGAGACTAATGCCGTCACTTTTGCCTCCCAAGCAAGCCAGACAGGTACCCATCGACAGGGTATTTCGCCTACCACGAGCAGCTAAGGCCCTACCAAAGGCCCCACGAGACCTCCTGGCTTGCTTCCAAAATCACGGAGACAAGGTGGCGGTGATGCAGGCCACGCGGAACCAATCTCCGTACCTGTTTGAAAATATGCAGCTATCTTTTTACACGGACTTGTCGAGGCCCACCCTGGCGTGGAGACGCACACTTCAGCCCTTTACAGCCCTCCTATGCCAACATAAAATCACCTACCATTGGAGAGGTTCGCGCACACTGTTGATCCACCACGGGAATGCGACCTCTACCATCCGGAACTTACAAGAGGCAAATGAACTGCTACCGACCTTGGGACTTCCCCCGATCGCTCATCCTCCACCGGAGAACAGAACCACGCCGGCACACAGCACCGTGTGGAACCCCGCAACAGCGGTCCCATTCGTCCCTAGAAGAGCCGAAACGGCGATCACCGCGGCAACCAACACCTGACGCAGCCCTGAAGCTACCCGGTATCCAGACCAGTCTACTTTAAGCAGCATTACACGCTGCACCACATGAACTCATGAACCAATTACAATGTATATATGTTGAAAGGATATTTCCGAAATGTTATGGTAGAACTCACACGAGTGTTGGCAACCAATGGCATTTTAAAGCCACTTATGTAAAGCCATTTGAAATCCCCCCCCCCCTCCCCAGGGGATCTTTAAACAACACCAACGGGGGCACCGACTTAATTGTTATGGACTGACACCACACAAACAGAACACACAACGAGGTCCACACCACACCAAGCTTCACAGAGCAAAAACCGCCTGCCACAGAACACGACACCACTCACACCAGCATAGAAAACTCTTTGGCTAACTTATTCACAGTGAAACATTATAGGTCAAGACAAAACTGTGGTACTTATGCCCAAGTCGACAGTTATCGCCCCCCCCCAACACAACCACCCCAGCTACACTCACACTGTACTACAGCCACCTACCCGAAACATGTCATCCTCATATTGTTTTGATGTTATGTTAAACGTTGGTTATATGCTGAACAACAATCAACCTCATCCATGCCAAGGCTATTTTTCGCTTACTCCAAACAATATAAAATAAAATGCGCAACTAACATGTAATTATATCCTGACCTAATCAGCATGCATACTTCTTGTGTTACTTAACCTTTACACTCCACCAGTTACTTAGCCTGACTAAATCTTAGGAATAATAATGCTGGTGGACCCCATATCATTAATCGTTATAATGTTGTCACTAGGCTTAACTAAATTGTAACTAGCTCACCTGAAAATCGTTTTGACACACACTGTTCCACCATGTCATGTATAAATATAAAAAACAGTGCACTTTTTCCTGATATTGTATGTTACACCATTGCTTTATCTTGTTTTATCCTTTACAATGTTCACCTAAAAATGTAAACATAATCTTGCACTCCAAAAATAAAGAATTAAAAAAAACCAAAACACAAACATCAGAAACGTAATGAAAAGACACAAGACATAACAGTAGAGTCAGCTTTGGAATGGAATTCCCCGTTATCAGGCCATTCCTCAAGAAAACGCAATACAAGCAAGACATCCTAAAATGAGGAATAGTGATAAGTAGGGGGCCGTGAAAGGGGCACACCCCGGCGCAGTATGCAGACCGAGGTGTCCTTACCAACACCAAAACCTTTAGAAGGCACACAAGCCACCCAAATAGCCGATCGGAAAACGTAATAGTGACTTACCCTGAGAAAACAATTCAGCCAAGAAGTTCAGGACAGTCATGATAGGGGCCTTAAAGGGGTCTCTCCAGGCACCAGACATGCAAGAATCGCCAAGTGCGTAGATACTCTCATCTGGCGCCAGCTGTCCAAGAGTCCCAGAGTAACTCTTTAGCCGTTATGTCAATAGGCCTGACACATCCCAGAGACCCAGAGAAACGGTCCAGGCCACCAGCGACATACGGCCCTCTAATACCAACGGATACCCTGTTGGATCCCGAAGGAGAAACTTGAAGACAGGCAGAACTAGTGGGTCTTTGCATGACAAGTCCAGCAGTAGAGGGAACCACAATTGACTCCTCCAAAGCGGCGTAATCAGGAGCTTGATCCAATGTAATGACCGAAGAATGTCATGAAGAAAAGGGGAAAACGCATACGCCCCAGAGGGGACCTCAACGGAAGTCCAGCATCTGGAACGCCAGATGATGTAGTTGCGAAACGCTGGCGTCTCTCCACCATCGAGAAAAAAACTGTCCATCATTAGATTGTCCCGGCCCGAAAGGTATCCCGTTATAAGCGATAAGTTCTTGCCCAGACAATACTGGTAGAGATCCCTTGTTTGATCCGACAGAGGTTTGGAATGGAAACCCCCAACTGGTTTACGTAGCGGACAGCTGAGACATTGTCCATGTGTAGAAACAGCAAGCAATGACTTATCCCTGTGGTGAAACATTCGAATAGCGAATGGCCCCACAAACTGTTCCAGAGTCCAGAGTCTTCCTGTCACCATCTACCAATGCAGGACGGCTGGATCTTGTGCCATCAATAGAATATTGTCCAGAGAGATGATTGACCTGATCCTTCTGGCCCTCAGAGTCTCCCTGACTGACTTCAACACCTAGGTGAAATACCAAAGGGCCGAGCTGAGGCCGAACGGAAGGCAAGTGCACTGCCAGATGCCTCCCTGTCCAGAGAGATGATTGACCTGATCCTTCTGGCCCTCATAGTCTCCCTGACTGACTTCAACACCCAGGTGAAATACCAAAGGGCCGAGCTGAGGCCGAACGGAAGGCAAGTGCACTGCCAGATGCCTCCCTGTCAGAGGAACTGGAGGAAAACACCTGTCCTGGTAGTGGATCGGTACCGTGACATAAGCGTCCTTAGATCCAGTCGGGAGGATCAGTCTCTCTCTCAAAGCAGGTCCCTGAGGAGATGGATGCCCTCCATCTTGACATGTCAGGAGACGATATATGCGCGGAGGGCATGCAGCTTGATCACAGGGCGGAAGCCTCCTGGTTTCTTCCTTATCAGGAAAATATAGCCCAGGAAACAAGACGGGCCATGTCGGAAGTACTCTTGTCCATATGTATCGACCGTGGATCGGAGGCCTTTATCGGAGGTTCAACGAAATCGATCCGGAATCCAGACACTGTCTGTAGAACCCACAGATTTCCAGTGATGGCCTTCCACTAAGGAAAAAAGCGAGACGTAGAAGTGGAAACGTGACGGTCCAATTCCTTCATGATGGAGTCTTCGAAGAGCAGTTCTTTGGCATCTGGACTTGATTCCTTGGAGGCCAAATCTGGCAGCTTGCCAATCAGCTTGTACTGGGTTGCCTTGCGGCGTTCTGAGTTGAGGGCCACATTGGTATTACCCAGGAGACAACTAGCCCTTTGAGCCCACTCCCGAAGGAGATGGGCGTCACCTGGAGCTCCACCATTTAGGGCATTATGCGCCCTAAGGAAAACTTGTGTCAACAGTCCACTGAGATCGAACAGTCTATCCTGGGCTGAGCGTAGGCCCTGTTCCTTCTCAGATCTCGTCATGCAGAACACAGGTCAAAATCAGGGGTAAGGCCACCTTATCCGGCAGTGTCGAACGGGGCATGCAGCCCAAAGCTTTGCCCGGACCTCCTTGTCCAAATTGCAGCAAAGCCAATAACTGAGAAATTCTACGATGCGGTCTGGGGGAGCCCATTCTGCGGCGCAAGGATGTATGAGATGACGTAGATCGGGTGGGTGACCTGAGGGGTCCAAGATTTCTCCTGGGGTGCCGGCAGTAGCCGCAGGAGCCCTCAGCGAACCAGTCAGAGAGGAGCCCAGAATAGTCTCTTTCACGTAGCGTGAGGTTCGTTCAAGGACCCACCTGGGTCATTCAACTGAAATACACGTTACCTTCCAGCTTGTTTCCACTTTAGTGGGCCATTCCAGTGACAGCACCATGACCTGTTCAAGGTCTTACGCGTGGTGCCCATGTCCGCAGAGCGGAGGGAACTGCCTGAGTCAAGTACCTGAGCACCAAAGGTGCCGGGTGTGTGTACTGCAGGGGTAGGAGGGGTGTCCCTGTGCATGGCAAGGGGGCCTTCAACCAGCAAGTCCACCATTGCGGCACATAGCCAGGCTTGTAAGCCCTCAGGTGCATGGGAGTCAGCAGGGGCAGTATAGTGGATACAGCGTACCAGTAGTATGTAAATATAAAAGGGGGTTCACCCCATATATGACTAGGCCTGAGGCCTTGCTCCACTGAAGAGAGCCATAGCCTGAAAGACCACGACATGCTTACATTTGAGTAAGATATAATACATACATAAAATTGGGATGTATCATTGATGCATTTAATGTGAAAACATACACCATAGAATGGATGCTGCCCTAAATAATACAGAAAATATATATATCTCGAAAACATATGCCTTCTGGCTATAAGAAGAAGACATAAGAGTAAAACACACCGAGGTGAAAAAGATATAAACAAGAAGCAAATTACTCTATGACTATCAAGGCAACTTTGTAAGAATGGATTCAGTATTCCATAGCTCATGAAGCAGCTTCTGAAGTTGATACCGACCACACATCAGGCTCCCAGAGATACTGGAACAGTCTGAAGGGTACCCCGTTAGGAACTCTAAGGCCTCTGTGTAATGGAGCTCCCTCTGCCTAGGCAATGCACTCCAAGGTTTAACAGGTACCTGCACAGTGTCTCACATCTCACTGGGCCGCCAGATCTCCTGCTCAAGAGCAGGGTTTAAAGCAGGATAACCACCGCACTCTGGGCCCTCCTTCCAAAACCCAAAAGATGGAGACAGCTCAGACACCCCGGGCAATGTGTCATACCTCCTTGCGGCCTGCGCCGCTCCAGTCCTGCCGTCCCTCCTGTTCTGCTAGAATGTGTGGACCTCTGGCCGGCGTTGCGTGCGCGCACTGTTTCCGTCATGGGTGCGCGTGGCTTGTCCCGAAATACTTAAAGGGATAGTACCAGGTAATTGTTCTCTATTTATATACTACCCTATTCTATCCCTAACCTATCAGATCTCACCTAGCCCTATTTATACCTCCTTCTTACATCACTTCCTTGCCCTGTCGTGGTTTCTTGTAGCCTGAGAGTGTGTTCTGTTAACTTGTGTTTCTTTGGTATCTGACTTCGGCTTGTCTTCTGGTTATACTTATCTTGCTTGACCCTTGGCTTTGTTTACCGCTTACTCTTCCTTCTCTAACCCTGACTTTGGCTCATCTGACGTTCCTATATTGTATTTATCTTCACGTTAAGTCCGGCCATTTTAAGGACCGGTAATACGTCTATCTGGGGTTGCCTCTCTTGTCCTTTAGCTTGCGTGTTGGGGAGTTCAACCTTGACACAATGCTCCAATGATGGAAGAGAGGACAGAGGACATTGTAGCTCCTCCAGGATCAAATTGGGCAATACTAGACCAGTAGTTCACAATATACTCAGACAACGTAGAATAGCATCTGGATGTCCCATTGCCTGCTTCTGAATGAGCATATGGGGCCAGCAGCAGCCGAACATGCCGGGATAACCCTCAACCCAAGGGGTGGGGGCACAAGGATGACAGGCAGACAAAGAAACATAATCAGAAGCGTTAGATTGCTCGCAGCTAACAGAGTCAATCAGGCAGCAGAGAGAAAACATAGCTACACTTGCCTTAGGTGACATTCAACGCAGGAAGAAGCTTTGTGTGGCCTACTAGGCCTCCACATTAAGCCATGTATAATCTCTGCATAATACTCACAAAATAGAGAAAGTCAGCAATAAGTAGCTGAGCCTTACCTTTCTAAATGATGAGTGGACGGGCTGTGCAAACATAGATATTCAATAGATTCAGAGATTCTGTAATGGAGCCGACAAGCGGTGTGTCTACGCAGTTTAGCCATGCCCTAATTTAAAGATATTTTAAAATCTAAAAAATGAAGAACAGAATAGAAATAATAATAATAACAATATAAGCAAAATAAAAGTGTAAAGAAGAAATATGAATAATATTCGGTGTCACTTAACCCCTCTCCCTCTAGCATGCAACCTCATTTGAGCAGAGCCCTCAACCCCCTCTGTTCCTGTGCATCCAACTCATCTGGTTACAAATACGTGCCTGTTTGTCCACCCATTGTTCAGCGCTGTGGAATTTGTTGGTGCTTAAATAATAATAATATGAAAAAAATGGGTTTATAACAGAGGAGAGAAGGGCAGGGGGACAGAGCATTCTTATCTAGAACATTTATAAGTGCATTCCTGTGGCAGGACAATCATTAAATAGAACTGTTTCACAATCCAGCTTGCAGAGTAGCAATAAACTGGTTAGAACTTCCTCTCTCCCAACACATACCTGGGTCTTTCTTCCTGTCTCCAAATCTGTGTTCCCTTCCATCCCCTCCACTAATCCAGTACCTCACCTCTTCTCTACCTGAGACACCACACCTGTACCTTGCCTCCCTCCCTCCTTGAACAGTGGTCTGGACACATACCAATCATTCCAGCCGAATTCTGCATTACCTGCGTGCTTTCTTTGTGGGCTAGGATGTGGGAGGCGGAGAGACAAGGGACACGGAAAAGCTAAAGTCCCAACATTGGAACAGGTAAAGGCAGGGAGGGACTGACTTTACTTTCTTTTCACTGATACCTTATACTCTCTGCATTGCAGAAGCTATGTGTGTAGGGTTAAAACATCATATACTACATGATTCTCACACCGTACAGGTAAAGAGTACTACTGCCTAAAGCACTGAAACACGGGATGTAAGTAGGGTCAAGGTAATACCTGTTAATGGCTACCTGAGTAAAAGTACAATCCCTATACATAGGCTAAGGCCAAACTCGCTCATTTTACTATGTACACAAAGCCAATTTCTATGTACAGAGCAGAATACAGTATGTTCATAGAACAAATATCAATGCATAGATAATATGTAAATTGTAAAAGCGGTAGCACAAAATATTACTATACAGAAAGCAATGTCTTTCTAAATATAAAACAATTGTTATCTAATTTGAGGTATTTTTGTAATGGTAAAAAAATATATAGTACAACATATATTTCAGACAAAAGGATATGTGAAGTGAAAAGGATTTGTTATGATTTATTTTACTGTATTTATTAAATTACCATTAAAACATTAAAGAGGCACTCCAGAGCCCTAATACGGTTTAGCTTGCTGAAGTACTTTATGTGTAAAGAGTGTCTCCTCTTTTTTCATTTTACAAAATGTGCAGATTTCAATAGAAATTGGTGCTTTTATAAATGAATCTTGTTAGACCCCCAATGGCTGTCAGACAACAGGTCCTGTTACTTCCTAATTTGGTTAGCTGAGTGGCGCTAAACTCATGAGGCTGCAATTGCCCAGAGCACCTGCTTTGCAAAAACTTCTCATTGAACTGCATTGGGAAGTCTGCGATTGGACAGTTACAGGAAGTCTTCTCTGGAGAAAAATGGGAGGGCTTGCAAAGGCAGCAGACAAGAGAATTGAAACTTTTGCAAGCTGTTTTTAGATATAACTCCAATAACAAGTATGCATGCATACTTTAATTCGAGTTATGTCTACAGAACAGTGATTTAATTTATTTATCATGTATTTATTTATTTGGGCAATGCAATGTCCCTGTATATATAATACTAAATTTAGATACATTGTGGTTTACATAGAGATTTAAAAATTCTAAGCACAAGACCTCCTTGGTTCTGGTGTTCTGCATTCCACCTTGGATGTCAGTCTCCCACCACCCACCAACCGCATTGTTTCTATTCTGATTCTTTCTTTTCTCTCCCTACAATATTGGGCTTTTGTAAGTGTCTTTGTTAAAAGAGGGTGACTTGTTTTAGTGTGAATGTACAAAAACTGAATTTGAGTGCAAGTCTTCAGAACAACTTAGATCCTAAATTAAAATAATGTCTAGAAAACACAGTACTCTTTAACCCATTAAGGACACATGACATGTGTGACATGTCATGATTCCCTTTTATTCCAGAAGTTTGGTCCTTAAGGGGTTAAAGCTTGTAATTTCAATAGCTAATAAACTAACTGAAGTGAACCTCACTGACTCAATATTTATATTTCTGCAATAATTATTACATTTACAAACATATTATGTTCTGCTTCACCATACTCAGTTTAATATATAAATATTATTGCTTAATATTTTCCCTATTAATTTTTAACAACCATGAACAAAAAAAAAATAATTTAATATATTCTCCCATTCATATTTTCCAAGGCCCTACTAATTCTAGCTTCTAGTTCTTGTAAGGTTAAATGAACACTATAGGTTTAGGAAAACAAACATGTATTCCTGATCCTATAGTGTTAAAAACACCATCTAGCCCCTTGCCCCTCCTCCCTCCTAAATATAGCAACATCTTACCTGTATTCTTCGCCCCTGATCTGCCTTCTTGGCTGACATCATCAGAAGTGATAATCTCAGCCAATCACAATGCTTTCCCAAAGGAAAGGAGGTGGACGCGAGGGTGGAGCCAAATGTTGCCCTGGCCAATCAGCATCTCCTCAAAGAGATGCATCGAATCAATGCATCTCTATGAGAAATGTTCAGTGTCTCCATGCAGAGAGTGGAGATGCTGAAAATCCGTCCTGCCACAGGAAGCACTTCTAGTAAACATCTGAGGAATGGCCACTGGAGCTGTCCCTATGCTGTAATGTAAATACTGCCTTGTCTCTGAAAAAACAGTGTTTACTGCAAAAAGCCTGAAAGGACTGACTATTCTCACCAGAACAAATACAATAAGCTGTAGTTGTTCTGTTGACTATAGTGTCCCTTTAATGTAAGGTGGAACAATACTTTCAAGTTGAAATTCTGTCTTTTACTATAATAAACCATTTCTAGGTTAAATGAAGGGAACATTTTAAACAATTGAAATAACTCACCCCATAGTAAGATACATTTAGAGCACTTCATCCATAATTCCCAAACGTTTGTTCAGTTATGAAAATATATTTTCTATTACTTGTCCAAATTTTTATTCACTTGACTACTTCTGACTATACAGTCACTGTACTTAAATGGACTGAAGTGGTCTGGGTGCCAGGTCCCTCAGGTTTTAACCCTTCAGATGCAAATATAGCAGTTTCAGACATGGGCGTAGGAACCGGGGGGGATGGGGGGGACGCATCCCCCCCAGCAAATCATGCGGGGGGGACAGGTAATGGGGAAATCCCCCCCAGCTCCGCCGGCCCCCCTTCTGCTGCAGCCGCCCGAGCGCTCTGCAGAGAGCCTCAGGCAGCTGCAGCTCTGCCCGGGCTGGTGCGTCCATGAGGGCGCACCGCCCGGGCGCAGCCAGAGGAGAGGGGCTGACAGGAGGGAAGCGCTCAGCGCTCCCTCCTGTCATTCCCTCACTGTAGCATGGCCGAGCCCTGTATAGTCCGCCGGTACAGGGAGAATCTGTCTCCTGTACCCGGCCGGACTAACAGGAAGTGAACACTGAGTGTGCACTTCCTGTTAGTCCGCCGGATACAGGAAACAAAAGCTCCCTGTACCCGCGGACAGTACACAGCTCGGCCACGCTACAACACAGGTAGGGGAGGGGGGAAGAAAGAAACAAGGAGGGGGGGGGGATAAAGAAAGAGGGAGGGAGGGGGGGATAGAGAAACAGGGAGGGAGGGGGGGGATAAAGAAACAGGGAGGGAGGGGGGGATAAAGAAACAGGGAGGGAGGGAGGGGGGAATAAAGAAACAGGGACGGAGGGGGATAAAGAAACAGGGAGGGGGGATAAAGAAACAGGTAGGGGGGATAAAGAAACAGGGAGGGGGGATAAAGAAACAGGGAGGGAGGGGGGGATAAAGAAACAGGGAGGGGGAAAGAAACAGGGAGGGGGAAAGAAACAGGGAGGGGGGAAAGAAACGGGGAGGGGGAGAAAGAAACAGGGAGGGAGGGGGAGAAAAAAACAGGGAGGGAGGGGGAGAAAAAAACAGGGAGGGAGGGGGAGAAAGAAACAGGGAGGGAGGGGGAGAAAGAAACAGGGAGGGAGGGGGGGAGAAAGAAACGGAGGGGGATAAAGAAACAGGGAGGGAGGGGGGGATAAAGAAACAGGGAGGGGGGATAAAGAAACAGGGAGGGAGGGGGGGATAAAGAAACAGGGAGGGGGGATAAAGAAACAGGGAGGGAGGGAGGGGGATAAAGAAACAGGGAGGGGGGATAAAGAAACAGGGAGGGAGGGGGGGAAAGAAACAGGGAGGGAGGGGGGGGAAGAAACAGGGAGGGAGGGGGGGGAAGAAACAGGGAGGGAGGGGGGGAGAAAGAAACAGGGAGGGAGGGGGGAGAAAGAAACAGGGAGGGAGGGGGGGAGAAAGAAACAGGGAGGGAGGGGGGAGAAAGAAACAGGGAGGGAGGGGGGAGAAAGAAACAGGGAGGGAGGGGGGAGAAAGAAACAGGGAGGGAGGGGGGGAGAAAGAAACAGGGAGGGAGGGGGGAGAAAGAAACAGGGAGGGAGAGGGGGAGAAAGAAACAGGGAGGGAGGGGGGGAGAAAGAAACAGGGAGGGAGGGGGGAGAAAGAAACAGGGAGGGAGAGGGGGGAGAAAGAAACAGGGAGGGAGAGGGGGGAGAAAGAAACAGGGAGGGAGAGGGGGGAGAAAGAAACAGGGAGGGAGAGGGGGGAGAAAGAAACAGGGAGGGAGAGGGGGGAGAAAGAAACAGGGAGGGAGAGGGGGGAGAAAGAAACAGGGAGGGAGAGGGGGGAGAAAGAAACAGGGAGGGTGAGGGGGAGAAAGAAACAAGGAGGGAGAGGGGAGAAAGAAACAGGGAGGGAGGGGGGAGAAAGAAACAGGGAGGGGGGAGAAAGAAACAGGGAGGGAGGGGCGGAGAAAGAAACAGGGAGGGGGGAGAAAGAAACAGGGAGGGGGGGATAAAGAAACAGGGAGGGAGGGGGGGAGAAAGAAACAGGGAGGGAGGGGGGGATAAAGAAACAGGGAGGGAGGGGGGGAGAAAGAAACAGGGAGGGAGGGGGGAGAAAGAAACAGGGAGGGAGGGGGGAGAAAGAAACAGGGAGGGGGGGAGAAAGAAACAGGGAGGGAGGGGGGAGAAAGAAACAGGGAGGGGGGGAGAAAGAAACAGGGAGGGAGGGGCGGAGAAAGAAACAGGGAGGGGGGGAGAAAGAAACAGGGAGGGGGGAGAAAGAAACAGGGAGGGAGGGGGAGAAAGAAACAGGGAGGGAGGGGGGGAGAAAGAAACAGGGAGGGAGGGGGGGATAAAGAAACAGGGAGGGAGGGGGGGAGAAAGAAACAGGGAGGGAGGGGGGAGAAAGAAACAGGGAGGGAGGGGGGGAGAAAGAAACAGGGAGGGGGGGAGAAAGAAACAGGGAGGGAGGGGCGGAGAAAGAAACAGGGAGGGGGGGAGAAAGAAACAGGGGGGGGGAGAAAGAAACAGGGAGGGAGGGGGGGATAAAGAAACAGGGAGGGAGGGGGATAAAGAAACAGGGAGGGAGGGAGGGGGGATAAAGAAACAGGGAGGGGGGATAAAGAAACAAGAAGGGAGGGGGATAAAGAAACAGGGAGGGAGGGGGGAGAAAGAAACAGGGAGGGAGGGGGGAGAAAGAAACAGGGAGGGAGGGGGAGAAAGAAACAGGGAGGGAGGGGGGGAGAAAGAAACAGGGAGGGAGGGGGGGAGAAAGAAACAGGGAGGGAGAGGGGGGAGAAAGAAACAGGGAGGGAGAGGGGGGAGAAAGAAGCAGGGAGGGAGAGGGGGAGAAAGAAACAGGGAGGGGGAGGGGGGAGAAAGAAGCAGGGAGGGAGAGGGGGAGAAAGAAGCAGGGAGGGAGAGGGGGAGAAAGAAGCAGGGAGGAGGGGGGGAGAAAGAAACAGGGAGGGAGGGGGGGGAGAAAGAAACAGGGAGGGGGGGAGAAAGAAACAGGGAGGGAGGGGCGGAGAAAGAAACAGGGAGGGAGTAGGGGGAGAAAGAAACAGGGAGGGAGGGGGGGAGACAGAAACAGGGAGGGAGTAGGGGGGGAGAAAGAAACAGGGAGGGGGGGAGAAAGAAACAGGGGGAGAAAGAAACAGGGAGGGAGGGGGAGAGAAACAGGGGGGGGAGAAACAGGGAGGGAGGGGGGACAGGGAGGGAGGGGGGGGAGAAAGAAAGAAACGAGGGGGGGAGAAAGTGAGTGACAAGGGGGGGACGGAGGGAGAGAGGGGGAGAAAGAGTGACAAGGGAGGGGGAGAGAGAGTGACAAGGGAGGGGGAGAGAGAGTGACAAGGGAGGGGGAGAGAGAGAGAGTGACAAGGGAGGGGGAGAGAGAGTGACAAGGGAGGGGGAGAAAGAGAGTGACAAGGGAGGGGGAGAAAGAGAGTGACGAGTGAGAGAGATTGACATCCATCACACACACACACAATCACACAATCATGCCACCCTTACACACACAGAAACACACAATTCATCCTTACACACACTCAATGCACCCCGTGCACACACACACAATCATGCAATCCTTACACACACAGAAACACACAATGCATTCCTTACACACACTCAATGCACCCCGTACACACACTCAATGCACCCCTTACAGACGCACACACTGCATCCCGTACATACACAGAATCACACCTTGCAGCCCTTACACATACAAACACAGATTCACACAATGCATTCCTTACACACATATCAGGACATCCCCTACACACTCCACCCCCTGTGAACAAACTCATTGGTGGAACGTGAAAGTGGACCCTGGGACCCAGACCTTGAGCTGTGTAAAGGGCCCCCAAAAAATGGAGCTGATTCCCGTTCTCACAGAACATTGATTTTTGGGACCACAGTTACAAACAGCCTCCAGAGAGCCTGTTCTACACCAGACCAGTGGAGCCAGACTGCAGCTAGAGTCCAACATCATCCTCATCTGGTTGTAAGTAGGCAATCTAGCATATTATTCGTGGCACTAATCTCTAATTTACCTCACATTAAAGAAACACTATAGTCCCCAGAAGCACTGCAGCTTAATGTAGTGGTTCTGGTGTCTATAGCCTGTCCCTGCAGGCCTTTTAATGTAAACACGGCGGCACTCCAGCACTGGCGTTAGTTAACATGGCAGAAAAATAATTGGAAAGGGTTAGGGGGGCTACTAATAAGGATAGGGGGAGAGGGGTAGGTAGAAAAATAATTGGAAGGGTTTAGGGGGGGCTACTAATATGGATGGGAGGAGGGGGGAGGTAGAAAAATTATTGGAAGGGGTTAGGGGAGTACTAATATGAATGGAAGAGGTAGGGTGGGTTATAATATGCATGGAAGGGGTTAGGGGGTACTAATATGCATGGAAGGGGTAGGGGGTTAAAATGCGTGGAAGGGGTAGGTGGGGTTCTTTTGTGCATGGAAGGGGTATGGGTGGTTTTAATATTCATGGGAAGGGTAGGGGTGGTTCTAATCAGGAGGATCCCGGCGCTGTATACGGGTAAGTAAAACCCCTTCCTTGTAGTGACCCTTTAATGTTATTATTTAATCATTTATATAGCGACTGCAAATTCCGTAGCGCTGTACAATGGGATAAACAACTCCTAGTTTACGGAATAAGAATATACCCGGCGAGTAAAAATGCTATCCCCCCCAGATTTTTTTGGGTTCCTACGCCCATGGTTTCAGAGAAACTGCTATGTTTACATTTGGGGTTAATCCAGCCTCTAGTGGATGTCTTTCAGACAGCCAGTAGAGGCGCATCTGCGACGCTGGAGGCACATTTTGCCTCCATCAATGCTTTCCTATGGACACTTTGAATGCGTGCGCGGCACTTGCCATTCGGCTCCACTGACGTCGGCGGGGGAGGAGAGGTCACCAGCGCCGAGGGAGCCCGGCGCTGGAATAAGGTAAGCTGCTGACGGTTTTAACCCCTTCAGCGCCACGGGAGGGGGTACCCTCAGGGCACTATTGTGTCAGGAAAACTGCTTTGTTTTCCTGACACTATAGCGATCCTTTAAATGTAAGGGACACTACAGTAGCTGAAGTGGTTTAAATGTCCCTTCAGGCTTATTTATTAAAGTGGTGAAATGAGAAATCGGCAGTGTTTATAAACCACCTTAATTTTCTGCCTTACTCACTCAGAAGTTCAATGTGTGGGTGGTTCTCAAAGAGAATCATTGGTTTTAATGCTGTACTATAAGAAACATTGTTCGCAGCTCATGACGATTACCACTCATGTGCCATGTATCCTAATACTTCTCCGTGAAAAGCATCTGATTAAACACAACGCAGCTGAGCTGTATTGAGGAGACTCTCCTGTTCGTGAAATAAAAGGGGGTTTACTTGATTGTAATCATTACAAATTTTGAAATTAGTGGTCTGGTAAACTAAACCGTTTAAAGGTACTCTAGTCACCCAGACCACTTCAGCTACCTGACCAACTTAGCCTTGGAATGTAAATCATTGCAATCTGAAAAAAAAACACTGACCAGGAGAGGTGCTCCTGATAGAGAGTTTACCTGAATTTAGGTCGCTTAATTACGCTGGATGTCCTCATGCTCTGAAATAAATTCCCATAGGAAAGCATTGATTCAATGATTTCCTATGGAGAAGGCCTAATGGGCTCGCCGCACCATAGGCCCCCCATCGGATGACATCAGAGGGGGCGGAGCACCAACCCAGCACAAAGGGGAATCAGTGCTGGAATCAGGTGAGTAAATAAAGGGGTATTTAACCCTTTACATGCTGGAAGGGAGGTAGGAGGGGGAGGGGGGACAGAGGGCATTATAGTTTTTAAAATACAGATTTGTATTCCAACCTAAAAATATATATTTTTATTTTTCATTTGTGCGTTCCTTTAATGGATCTCTATAAGTGAATGATTAGCAATATCAATAAAGGGCAAACAAAGTAATAAAATAATAAACAGAAAAGCAAATCCCCAAACAAAATACCTAGACATTGGAAGTCCCAAGATGTGCCATCTCTCAGGGAAGTTTTTAATTTGATTTTAGAAAACAAGGCAAACTAATTATCACATAGAGCTAATATGCGTGGTTTCCCAATATTAAAATACAATTGGGATAAGTGGGAAGAAAAAATCAAAACAGCATATGGTCTTTGACATATTTGTTATTAACCCCTTAAGTCCGGAGGGCGTACTATTACGTCCTTTTAAAAGCGGCTCTAAACGCCGCCGGACGTAATAGTACGCCCTCCGGTTTTTAGTAACTTACCCGGTCGCCGGTGGTCCCACGCCGGCGATCGCGGTTGGGGGGACTCCCAGGGAGCCCCCCCGCGGCACATCTTCCTCCTCCGGTGCCTCCCGGTCATGTGAGAGTGAGGTCCTTGCGAGGACCTCACAATCACATGGCCGGGATAGCTGGCTCAGGCATTGCCAGCAGGGGGACCAACTGTAATGACAGTTGGTCCCCCTGCTGGCTGAAAATAAAATTTAAATGAGTTAAACAAGTGTAAAAAAAAAATATATACTTAGATCATATATATATATATTATATATATATATGATCTAAGTATATATATACACATATACATACACACACATACACCGTCTAGGTGTATTTTAATATTAATATATATATAATTATATATATATATTAATATCAAATTACACGTAGACTGATACTGATTAAATATATATATATAATTATTGTTATATATATATTTATAAATAATATAAAAAAAATTAATATGTAAATACGTAAAAAAATAAAATAAAATAAATAATTAAAAATAAAATATTAAAAAATATATAGATGTGTTTTATTTCGTTCTAACTGTATTGTGATATTAATATATATATATATTTATATCAAAATACACGTAGAACGAAATAATATATATATCTATATACATAAATATATACGTATATATCACTATATATATACCTATATATAAATAAAAATATTTTAAAAAAAATATATATATATATACGTATATATACACATATGTATATATATACATATATTAATTCTACACATATATTTATGTAATAATTTTACATAATTAGGTATCCTAATTAATTACAATTAGCGGGACCTGCCTGACCACCCATGCCGAAAGTATAGGGAATTTAATTTGCTAGCACTATATTTAACCCTATAACTTTCCAAGACACCATAAAACCTGTACATGGGGGGTACTGTTTTACTCGGGAGACTTCGCTGAACACAAATATTAGTGTTTCAAAACAGTAAAATGTACAACCATGATATCGCCAGTAAAAGTGACGTTTTTTGCATTTTTCACGCACAAACAGCACTTACAGGGACGATATTATTGCTGCAATACTTTTTACTGTTTTGAAACACAAATATTTGTGTTCAGCGAAGTCTCCTGAGTACAACAGTACCCCTCATGTACAGGTTTTATGGTGTTTTCAAAAATTACAGCGTCAAATATAAGGCTTGTGTTTAATTTTTTTCACATTAAAATTCGCCAGATTGCTTACGTTGCCTTTATGACCCTATGGTAGCCCAAGAATGAAAATTACCCCTATGATGGCATACCATTTGCAATAGTAGACAACCAAAGGTATTGCAAATGGGGTATGTCCAGTCTTTTTTAGTAGCCACTTAGTCACAAACACTGGCCAAAATTGGCGTTTTTTGCATTTTTCACACACAAACAAATACGAACGCTAACTTTGGCCAGTGTTTGTGACCAAATGGCTACTAAAAAAGACTGGACATCGCTTATTTGCAATACCTTGGGTCGTCTACTATTGCAAATGGTATGCCATTATGGGTGTAAATTTAATTCCTGGGCTACTATACAGTCTCAAAGGCAACGTAACCAATCTGGCGAATTTAAATTTCAAATGTAACACGCTATATTTGACCCTGTAACTTCCCAAAACACCATAAAACCTGTACATAGGGGGTACTGTTTTACACGTGAGACTTTGCTGAATACAAATATGTGTATTTTATTGCAGTAAAAGCAAACAGTATTATGACATTGACAGTTAAAATGTCATGTAGAACGAAAAAAATAAAAAAAAATCTTATTTTGTCCCATTTTTTTCATATTAAATTATGTTTCATAGCTAAATATTTGATATTAAATGAAAGCCCTGTTTCCCCTGAATAAAATGATATATAATAAGGGGGGGTGCATTTAATATGAAAGAGGTGAATTATGGTTGGACAGACACAGGGCCGGCCTTAGGGGTGTGCGAGCTGTGCGGCCGCACAGGGCGCCATGGAGCAGGGGGCGCTGTGCGGCCGCACAGCCGGCCGGGATTTAAAAAAAAATAAAAAATTCTTTTTTTTAAAATTTGCACCGGGGGCGGAGCTTACCGTGCAGCGGGGGCGGAGCTAAAAGCGCCGGAAAACTGCTGCAGGGGAAGCAGGAAGGAGTCCCTGCTTCCCCACCAAACAGTCACCAGGAGCTGCACTGCCTCCACAATGAACTCCACAGGTAACTGTGTGATTGTCAGGTGAGTGTGACTCTCTGCCTGTGTGTATTACTGTCTGTGTGTGTGTGTATATGACTGTCTGCCTCTGTGTGTCTGTGTGTATAACTGTCTGTGTGTGTGTGTATGACTCTCTGCCTGTGTGTATTACTGTCTGTGTGTATGACTGTCTGCCTCTGTGTGTCTGTGTGTATGACTGTCTGCCTGTGTGTGTGTATTACTGTCTGTGTGTGTGTGTGTGTGTGTGTGTGACTGTCTGCCTCTGTGTGTCTGTGTATATGACTGTCTGCCTCTGTGTGTCTGTGTGTATTACTGTCTGTGTGTGTGTGTATGACTCTCTGCCTGTGTGTATTACTGTCTGTGTGTATGACTGTCTGCCTCTGTGTGTCTGTGTGTATAACTGTCTGCCTGTGTGTGTGTGTTTGTGTGTATTACTGTCTGTGTGTGTGTATCTGTGTGTATGACTGTCTGCGTGTGTCTGTGTGTATGACTGTCTGCGTGTGTGTGTGTATGACTGTCTGCCTCTGTGTGTGTCTGTGTGTATGACTGTGTGTGTCTGTGTGTATTACTGTCTGCCTCTGTGTGTGTCTGTGTGTATTACTGTCTGTGTCTGTGTGTATGACTGACTGTCTGCCTGTGTGTGTCTGTGTGTGTGTGTGTGTGTGTGAGACTGTCTGCCTTTGTGTGTCTGTGTGTGTGTGTATAACTGTCTGCCTGTGTGTGTGTATGGCCGTCTGACTCTGTGTGTGTGTGTGTGTGTGTGTGTGTCACATACAACCAATACACGCATATCACACACTGTTAATACACCCATTACAAATATTACACATAGCATACATATCACACACAGTCATCACACCTACTATCACATACACAGACAACACAAACATTACAGCATACATGGATGACGGGGGGGGGGGGGCGCTGTGAATATTTTTCGCACAGGGCGTCTAAATGCCTAAGGCCGGCCCTGGACAGACATATAGCGCAAATGCCAGGTTTTTTTTACGTTTTGTTTCGTTCACAACTTGTACATTTGGCTGCGGTGTTAAGGGGTTAAAGTGCATTGATGTAAAAACATATTTTTTATTTATTTTTTTTGCCATATACACTGTTATGCCTATTTTAATACTGGATGGTTATTCTCTTCCATTTCCAAGTTCCCCTTTCCTTCCTACCCCCAATACAATGTTTATATTCTTGTTGTTATACAAATATGTAAAACTTTAATAAAAATTATTTGAAAAGAAAAAAAAAATACACTAGTGAACAGTGCTCAACAGAGATAAGACATTTAAAAACAGTTTATATTACTAAAACCCAATTTGATTTAAAAATCCCAATAGAGTTCCTTCAGTTTGACTGTCATTCACTGTTTTTTTTTTGATCTGACGAATGGAATAAGACATGAATAAAATTGAGAATGAACGAAACCGAATAATCCTTAAATTCACTGTGTTATTGGGTCTTACATTGCTAAAATAAGATAGAATGAGACTCTGCAGGTTCTACGCATTATCAGGCAAAATAAGGCTCACTGCTCTTCTTCTAAACCTTGTACTGGGATGCAACTGGCCTTCAGGTTGTGGGAGTAGTGTTCCTGGCTATTTATTATTGGGACAGGGAGCAAACATATGATTCAGGGGGCTTGGCGACTCTTAGCTTCACTGTTATATTATTACACCCTCGCCTTGATCCCACTAGAAGTAAGGGAGCATGAGCATTTGACCGTATATATCTTGATGGCTTTGAGGACCTAGGGACCAATGATAAATCAATCCCTTATGACAATATGGGGCCTCCTTTATTTATGTATCTGTTGTGCTTATTTCAGAGTTGTATCACAGAATGTGAAAAAAACATCCTTTTTGGAGAATTTGGAGCGGAACAAGCTAGCACAGACCTAGATCTTCGTAAGATCAGAAATGTACGGGTGTTTTGCAATCATATTTTCTAATGCTTGACCCTTCCGCAGGTTTGTGATTTTGTTTGTTTGTTTGCTTGTTGTTGTCCTTCTTTTCTTATTACTTTGGGAAAACTTTAGTGGTTGGCATGTATTTTATTTAATCTGCTAAGGTATCTCCGAGGGTAGTTCTGAATAAAAGCTTTATAACTTTTCAAATAGGGTTTTTTGTTGAGGGTACACACTAAATCGACCCCCATGGAAGAGAGACACGTGAGAGAGTCACCCAATACTCAGAGATTGTAAGCTTATTTGAGCAGGACTTTCAAATATCCCAATTTTATAATTGTCAAGCCTTGCAGAATAATATGCTGGTGATACATAAACATACTAATGTATGAAAATATGTAAGAGTGTTTCTGTAACTGTCTGTGAGAGTTATTCTAAAAGTATTTGAACAGTATGTGACAATCATAAAGAGGAACCGTGGTGGACATTTGTTTGATAGCAAAGACAGATCCCTTGATGGTGAAACCCCAGCAGTGAATACAGGTAATTGGAACAGAAAGCCATAGCAGAAACAAAATAGCAATCGCATAGCATGAAGGTAGAGAAAAAATTGAAAGATAAACGGAAAATACTGGGAAGATAGAGCATAAGGAAATGAGAACTAGATAAGATAGATTTGGAAAGGAAAACTGATACAACTAAAAATAGACAAAACAGAAGAGAAAACAACTTGGTAAATAAAAGAGGAAATAGATACTGGGCTATAGAGAAAGTGGCAAACATTAGACAGAGAATATAAAGGAATTGGACAAGAGAATGTTCCACAAAGATAGGTCAGAGTTCGAGAAACTTTGGCTTATTGCTTCTATAGTTCTTCTGGAATTATTATTAATATTATTGATAAAACGCCAACAAATTCGGTAGCACTGTACAACAGGTGGACTGGCAAGTATTTGCAACAAGACGAGTTGGATGCACAGGAACAGAGGGTGTAGAGAGCCATGCTCAAAAGAGCTTACATTCTAGAGCAGGGGTGCCCAAACAAGAGATCCCCAGATGTTGTGGAACTACAAATCCCATTAATGCTTTGCAAGCATTTAGAATATCGTTAGAATGACAAAGCACCATGAGAGCTGTAGTTTTAAAACATCTGGGGATTTATCTTCTGGGCACCCATGTTCTAGAGGGAGAGGGGTAAAGTGGCACAGGAAGGGTAGGATGTAATTCATGAATGGGAAAAAGTAGCTTACTAAAATAGTTTATTGGATTACACAGTTGCAGGAGAGAAAGCATGGTGAGCTACCAAATACGGGGAGGGAAAGCTATAAACACTTTAATTGATATGCTTTCCTAAAGAAGTGAGTTTTAAATTATCTTTTGAAGTAACTGAGAATGGGTGAGAGTCTAACGGAACAGGGAAGAGAGTTCCATAGGAATGGCGCAGCTCTAGAGAAGTCTTGAAGGTGGGCGTCAGAGGTGCGAGTACGAACAGAGAAAAGACGCAAATCTTCGACAGAAGGTGGTGGCTTGGATGGGACATACTTGTGTATTATCGAGGATAGATAGGTAGGAGCAGCGTTATGCAGATGTTTATAAGCTTCTAAAGGATGGATGAATTAAAGCTACAGCTTATGTAAAGGATGGAGGGATATCTGTCCAGCTCTGTCTAGACATCTACGTTCAGGCCACAGGTTCTATGATTCCGAAAACCTCTGCTGTGCTGTTTTTATTTAAGTGGCGACTGAGTGTGAGAAAGCAAGAGACATGCTTTCAATAGCGTAGCTCCATCGTATCTAGTTTACTCAATGCTTTGTTTCATTTTTTACAGTACTGGCTAATTATTTGATTTATATATTTAATTATTATTGTATTTATGTATATAATTATTTTTGATTTACCAAGTAAGATACATTGAGATTTCTCTCGTTTTCAAGTATGTCCTGCAGGGAGCATACAAATACAATGGTACACGTATAATAGATATAATAGATGTATACAACGCAATTATAAATTAACAATGAGTGCAGCTGTTTCTGGTTCAATATCGATGGTTGGGGCTGTTTTCAGGCACTTCAGACTGGTGACAGATTTTATATTGTCTGGCAGGATATTCCATGTATGTGGAGCTCTAAAAGACAAAGCTGCTCAGCCGACCTCTTTATGGAGGTGGAGAATGGTAAATAAGGAGCAAAAAGTGGAACAGAGAATTTATTGCACATAGACTACCCCTTTAAAGGAGATGGTGGGAACCGCACTCAATCCCAGCGGCCAAGGGTGCTCCGGATCAGGACCAGCAATCCCAGAATTATACACGAAAGAAGAAAGGACCACAGGCACTCCAAATTGAAACCGTATGCAGATTTATTAGGAAAAAATGCAACGCCAAGCAACGTTTCGACCAACAAAGGTCTTTTTCCAGCTTGAAAAAGACCTTTGTTGGTCGAAACGTTGCTTGGCGTTGCATTTTTTCCTAATAAATCTGCATACGGTTTCAATTTGGAGTGCCTGTGGTCCTTTCTTCTTTCGTGTACCCCTTTAAAGGGACTCTATGGGCACCCAGGTAATTTAATCTCAAGGTAGTGGCCATGTTACTACTGTCTGTTTAACCCAGCAATGTAAAGCATTGCTGTTCTGCAGGAATGGCAATCTTAACATTGCAGGGTTTAAATGCCTCTAGTGACATCCATCTACAAGAGGCGCTTCCTCTGAAGAAGCCGAGTAAAAGCTGGCTATTTCAGATATCAGATGGACTCATAGAAACCATCTTTCATGTCAGTGTTTCAATAACTTCAAAGAGGAGTACTTTTATTTTTATATTGGCATTTTCTTGTTATGCGCTAACCTTGGTCCATAGTACGTTTCATTTTTTTGCAATGGCCTACTTTAATCCATTGTATTCAGGCCAATAGAACGTGTCACTTAAAGGACCACTCTAGGCACCCAGACCACTTCAGCTTAATGAGGTGGTCTGGGTGCCAGGTCCTTCTAGGGTTAACCCATTTTTTCATAAACATAGCAGTTTCAGAGAAACTGCTATGTTTATGAATGGGTTAAGCCTTCCCCCTATGTCCTCTAGTGGCTGTCTCATTGACAGCCGCTAGAGGCGCTTGCGTGATTCTCTCTGTGAAAATCACAGTGAGAGCACGCAAGCGTCCATAGGAAAGCATTATGAATGCTTTCCTATGTGACCGGCTGAATGCGCGCGCAGCTCTTGCCGCGCGTGCGCATTCAGCCGACGGGGAGGAGAAGAGGAGGATCGGAGGAGGAGAGCAGGAGGAGATCTCTCCGCCCAGCGCTGGAAAAAGGTAAGATTTAACCCCTTTCCCCTTTCCAGAGCCGGGCGGGAGGGGGTCCCTGAGGGTGGGGGCACCCTCAGGGCACTCTAGTGCCAGGAAAACGAGTATGTTTTCCTGGCACTAGAGTGGTCCTTTAAACAGCCCTAGTGCATGTTCAAGGTAATAGGATGTCATTTGGGTTATGACTTTGGTGACAACAAATGACATGGGTTAGGGGAGGATCTGTTACCTTTCTGATCATTACAGTCGCTCTTTCCCATCTAAATCTAATTTAGGTGTGTGCATGTATGAAGTGAGTAACAGATCTGAGCATAAACACATGATTTTGCTGCATTGTAAGTGACCAGTGGTACCATCTGCTCAACATGCCATGTGTGTATTTCCTTGCATGTATTTGAGCATTCCAAGGATATTTTGAATCTGCATATGATGCCAGGCTGTGCCAGTACAGTTTGAATTTAATAAAACTAAAACCTAATTTTTTGTTACTCTATAAATTTTGGCCTTTTAAAGACATCATTCTTTGTTTCCGTAAAAAGCACTCTAAAGTAAAATAAGTGATGATTGCCCGAAATATTGACGGCTTCTGTAAAGTTATTCTGGTTCTGTAGACTGCACGTAGATTCACTGGAATAAAAACACTACTACGTTTTTTATTTTATTTAACACAGTAGTTTATAGCTTGATGTAGCTTAACCCTGGTTTACCTTGCCTACACTATCGGAAGTTGGGCCCCCGGATTAACTGCCGCTGGGCAGTGACAGGTAAGTGCAGCAATGAGTATTTCCCCTGTGCTATTGTCATCTGCAGAAAGGTGTGCAGAGAAATTCAAAAGAGTGTATTTGCACATATTTCTTATAGATACTTACAGTGTCAGAAAAAAAATGCTCTTAAATTGTTTTCATGGGACAGTCTCTCTGGGTGGGGTCACAAAGTTAGTGTCTCTCCCTCTCTTAGGCCCATCCAACTGGTTTTACTGGTTATTTACACCTATTCTGTCTTTAGTCAGGTCCCATCGCACAGGCAAAATCTCCAGGGAGGAGTCTGACGCCTCCTATACCGTCCTGTCCTACAACTCTTCAGATCTCCAGCTGGTCGCTGTCATCTCTTCAGGTGCAACGTACAGAGGGACTTAGGCTTGGGACCCAAAAGAAGCCGCCGAGAAGGGGTAAACGCCAAAATGTTCAAAGGACAAAGCAAATCTCCTACAAAGTCTCCGACAAAGTCTCCTACAAAGTCGCCTTCGAAATACAGCAAGTAAGTGCTGAAGAATGGAGGGTGGGTGACATTGAATGAGATGGATCTATAACTGTCATAGAATGATAGAATGGAACAAGACAATGTATGAAGCTTTTAGAACATGCAACAGCAGCCTCTTAGCTTTATCCATTATCTGAGATACATTTTATCAAAAAAATGTTTAGCTCAAATTTTTTGATCTCTAGTTATGGAATGCAACAGCATAAAAGGCCCCCACCCTTACAGTCCTAGACTTTATTATTATGTCTTACTCCTATAGACACACCGCGTTTGATTTTAATTACCTCAAATACATGATTATCTACAAACATTCCCTAGAAGAATTTGTATTTGACAACTGGAAATAAAGTGATCACTCAGAAATCATCCCTCCAGCTAACCTGGGCATACAGTAGTGCTTGTCTGTAAAGTAACTGTGGTTATATAATAAACTAGTCATTGAAATAATCAACAAAGGAATTCAAAAATTGTTGCCACATTAGCCTAAAATTTGCAATTCTGGCTTAGATCTGTACATTTTCTTGCATTCGTTTCAATATGAGCCAATGAGGCCACTTTATTATTATGATTATGATATTTATAGAGCGCCGTCAAATTCCGCAGCGCTTTACAATGGGTGGACGAACAGACATGTAGTTGTAACTACTTCATTGTTTCTTTTAATTTTCCAACATTTCCCATATTTAAAATACAATTCTTTGCTAAACTGGAGATCGGTCGCAATGAGATACTACAATTGTTTAGCCTGTTCTAAAATCTAGCTGTTACTTTGCTGTCAGGAGAATGACATGAGAGATCTAGGGTTAAATACCTTCTTCAAAGCAGAGTGAGATTTAACCTTTCGTGTGCAAGAAAAAATGTCTTTATACACAGTAGCGCTATGTTTCCCTGCAAGACACAGAGCAAACATTGCTGTAGGCAGAAAAAAAAAACCTGAAAAATGAACTTTCAGAATGTTTTGACTCAAGCCTTTAATCAGTGGTAATATAATGACATGTATGATCTCGATCTGCTGGGTTTAGTGGAATTTGGGCAGTTTGGGTGTTGCCTGTGATAAGGTGAAAAAGTGACAAATTTTAGGCGGTGACCCTGTGCCACTCAAAACCTGATCAGCAGGTAGACAATGATTCAAAGTCAGCAAGTCGCACCCAGCCTGCCATTTTCCCTACCAGCTGTAAAACCTCAGACATTATTTAATCTATGCCTTCTTTTGTATTCAGGATACACCTTTATGTTGCATAAATAGTTTTCATTTCCCTTACTGCCCTTTTCCACCTCAGCTGGGAGGCTATGCCTTGAATCTACTCCTCCTTTTTTTTTTATATTTTTGGATGCTCACATAACTTTAAGGGATGAGCAATGTTTGTGTTGGCTGAGGATCATAGGATGGACATTCCTAGGTACAGTCAACTTGCAGACTGAATTCCATGCAAGTCACAGTTAAAGCAGCAGGGGTTCTAAACACTGGTATTGCTGGATGGCAATGTGATTTAATTGAGAATTACATAAGATTTAATTGCAATTCATGGACATTTAACTTTAAGGAGTTTATTCACTAAACAGAGAATTGTAATAGAGTGAAAGCAGAATTGCAGAATTTAGGCAACACTAGATGATTCGGAAAAATTCTCCAACTCAATTGTAATCACAGCTTGGCTGTTTTTGCCTAAATTTTGCAATTCGGTTTTAAATACAGTAGAATTTGCTGTTTAGTGAATACATCGTAGCAGAAGTGACCACAAGGTTAGGCCAATGCTTGGCGTTCCCTCAACCGTGGGAGGTCAGAAAATGAATATATGTGAGTGACTGTCAGGCCTCTAACAGCAAATACTAGTATTGGTGAACAGACCGTGCACTAAGGTACACACCAACTGGGGCCTTCCAAATGCCACAGTCAGTGCCCCTCAGTGTGCAAGCTGGTTTGTTGCTAACTCACCGAATAGTAACACTGATACCGTGGACAATATGCCAAAGGGGAGCAGGAGAAGAAGGTTGTACTGTGTCTTGCTCAACACATGGACCCATCTCCCTCTGTGAAATAATGTGATTCAAGCGGTGAAGAGGGATGTACAATAAAATTATAACGTATACACATATGTTTATGCATGTGTGAGTGGGTGTTAATATACCTGTGCACTAGACTACTAGTATGTTTATGCATATGTGCTAGCGTGCATCTGTGTGAGAGCATATTTGTATATGTGCTAGTATGTCTCTGCATGCTAGTGTTCATCTGTGTGCTAGTATGTGTCTGCATGCTAATGTGTATCTGCATGCTAGTGTGTGTCTGCGTGCTAATGTGTATCTGCATGCTAGTGTGTGTCTGCGTGCTAATGTGTATCTGCATGCTAATGTGTAACTGCTAGCTAGTGTGTGTCTGCGTGCTAATGTGTAACTGCATGCTAGTGTGTATATTTGTGCTATTGTGTGTCTGCATGCTAGTGTTCATCTCTGTGCTAGTGTGTGTCTGCATGCTAATGTGTAACTGCATGCTAGTGTGTATATTTGTGCTAGTGTGTGTCTGCATGCTTGTGTTCATATGTGTGCTAGTATGTGTCTGGATGCTATTGTGTAACTGTGTGTCTGCATGTTAGTGTGTAACTGTGTCTGCATGCTAGTGTGTACCTGTTTGCTAGTGTGTATATTTGTTATAGTGTGTGCTAGTGTGTATATTTGTTCTAGCACACACTAGAACTGTGTGTCTGTGTATGTGTGCTAGTATGTGTCTGCATGCAAGTGTGTATCTGTGTGCTAGTGTGCGTGTGCTAGTGTGGCGCATGCCAATGTGTAACTGTGTTTCTGTGTATGTGTGCTAGTGTGTGTCTGCCTATGTTTGCACGTGTGTTTCTAATTAGATTGCTGTGTGGAAAGTTATGTATGTGAGTGTGGCTAGTTATGTAAGTACGTGTGTTTGGCTGATTGTATGGATGGATCATTCTGTATGTATGTGTTTGTTGTGTTATTAAAATGTTTGTGAGTGGCTAGTTATGTATGCAATGTTAATCATGTATATGTAGACAAAGGAGAGGGGGCACAACACGGTCCACATAGGGCCTTGCGAACATAAGGGTAGTTTTAGTTTACAATGTAGAACCAGCTACTGTATGCACCAATAAACATATAAATATATTATATATTAGAAGTGATTAAGTGAATTGCCTCTAAGACAGTAGAGGTACACAGTTCAGCTTTTACAATGGGCGGAAGCAGGATGCCCACTGGTAGGGGATTGGAGGCATACATCACATTGTAACAGATGGGATGCATGCTCACAAGCAGCAGTGCTTCCCAAATGTCTCCACCTATTCAAGTCCACTCCAATGAGCTAAGCAAGCTTGTGCACACCACAACTACGTACAGTGTTATTTAGTATGTTGTTGTATCAGAGTCTTCATCAGCAGTAAAACTCACAGTGCTCCACAGCAACAAAACTTAGCGTTGCTTAGTATGTGTGAGTGTAACACAGACTACAACAGGCGTAAAATTCACAATGAACAGCATACCTCCCAACATTTTAAATGGACAAAGAAGAGCCCATCAATTTTAGGGGTGTGAGTGGGGTGGGGCCAGGGATGGAGCTATTTGAGGTGACTTACTAATTACAATTTATGCAACTAAATTGTAACTTAGAACAAGAACAATGTATCTTATTTCTAAACATTACTGTGAGTATTATTGCTGTGGAGCTCTGTTATACACCCAGACACACATACAATATGGAGCTCCTAGAAAATACATATTAAGATAGAAAAGAGGGAAAGATGGATTTGGGCCAAAATAGGGATACTTGGGAATAAATAAAACACAGAGCTCCATAGCATTAGACTGTTTTCCACGTATTCTTTTTGTGCCTAAGATATGAAAAGTTTAGTTTCCAGTTTTTCCAGTCCCCAGTTTAGTGAATAAACATTCGTAATATGTGGCATGAACATTGCACAGCAGTAAAACACATACAGGATTATTAAATAAAGTTAGAACTAAAGTGAACTCAAAGTGATTTTCCAATTTTAGGCCAAAGTAGTCGAGCTGGAAGCATAACTGGCTTAGAGCATTTTTCCAGTTTGGCTGTTTTTACCTTGAATTTCAAAACAGGGAGCTGGGGAAATTCCAAATTCCAGATCTAAATAGTTAGTACATAGAAATAGAATGCACATGTGGTTAAACTACGCTAAATCTGTTTAAAGGGACACTATAGGCACCAAAACAACTTTAGCTTAATGAAGCAGTATTAGTGTATAGATCAGGGGTGCCCAAAAGGTAGATCCCCAGATGATGGAGAACTACAAAAACAGTTGCTTTAGAAGTTTCTACATCCTGCTTTGTAAATTGAACTTTAATTACACAATGGAGGCTCCTGCAAGGTCTAGCAAGCAATTAACAGAGCAGGAGATAAGAAGTTATAAATTAAACAGAATGTGCAACAAAAGAATTTTGAACATTAGATGACTTTACAGAAAGTGTTTAGGAAGGCTGTGTAAGTCACATGCAGGGAGATGTGACTAGGGTTGTATAAGTGATTTAACAGCTAAATTTGTTTTGGTACCTATAGTGTCTTTTTAAGTATGACAGGCTTATGTCACAAAGTCACTTAGTGATGCCCCACCATTGCGATGTTCCCTAAAGGTGTCACATACGAAATATAGGGTGGTATGCAAAGCATGTAAACCATACTTGGAAATCAAATATTCAAACATTTTTATATCCGTTTGAGGTTGCAACAAATACTGCTGCGTCTTGTGTAATATCTGCAACCCCCTCCCACCAATGCTGTATTCTCATTATTAGATCCCTTGCTTAGTTTGTAGCCAGAGTCCTGAAATGCATAACTGTGCCAAAATGCTTGTCTCAGGGATTGGGACTGAATCTCAATAAAAAAGGGTGGGTTTTAGCTGGATTGCATTAACCTATTTTACGAGGGTGTGTTAATATAACACAGATTCCTCAGATGTGATGGTGAAACACAGAGGTTAATATAAATGGGTGTTTGTCTATAAAGGTTTCAGGTCAGAGCTAGCTTGGATCAAAAGACATACTGTGTTACAGGAGAGCAGCACTCACTTCGGCATTTACTTGCATGTTTTTTAGTTTTTAGTTTTAGTGACATACTTATGGGTGAGCTGAGGAGGTGCATAGTGTGAAGTGCACCCAGACCACTTACATATGATTGAAGGTGGATTTACACCGCCTGCAGCTCCTGTGGATTCTTTATATGTAGTAGCCCACCTAACTAGCTTGTCAACAACATAAATGGGTGTAACGTCAACCCACTCTGTCTCTTTCATCAGCCCTCATTTAGTTAAATTGCCCTGTATTGTAACTGTCACATATTGTCATTCAGTCACATACCTCCATACAATCACATGCCTACCTATAGCCAAACCCACCCACACTTGCCCATTCTGCTACCCATACTAACCCCCACCCTGTCACATCTTATCCATCAACCATTTCCCTGTTCACATACCCCTGACCAATCCTCACAGTTGTGGAGCTCCTCACATCCAACAGCCTGTATATATCCACCATCACAGCCAAATTTACATACCCACCAACCATTTCTATATACATTATGCACAAGCTCACATACACACGTTATATACAGGTCCTCGTACACATATATACAGGTGCGCATACACAAATTACATCTGACATCAAATATACACATTTGTAAGAAATCTCTCCTTTAGAATGTGGGTTTCACCAACATCTGCCGAGTTATGGTTTAACATCATTACTAGTGACGATTGTTTCCTTGATTTTTGAGGACTACGGCCTCGATTTAATATTGTTAGATAAGCTTTCCAATTTCCAATATTTTTTGCTAAACTTTTAATGATTTTTGAAAAAAATATTAAAATAACAAAAAATATAACATATAAAAAAATGTATTTATATATATATATATATATAAAAATCAAAATATTACAAAATTAAAATATTTTTCATCATATTAAAATTTTAAAAGTTTACCCAAAAAATATGAAATCATTTGGAAATCTTATCCAACGATATTAAATCGAGATTTATTATACCCTTTATTGTGAAACGAGTAGGTCTTATAAAAGGATCAGACTTATAGACGGACAGAAAAGAGATTTGGTAAGGAAACAGCAATTTAGTTGCATCTATATACGGGACTGAAAAGACTTGCACCTAGGTGACGGGACAGACATTTTTGTTTTACTCCTGGATGTATTATAGAAAGTCTCATACCTATATAACCACAAAAGCAGACACAACTTTTGAATAATTATTTTTATTGTAAAAATTTACAATAATTTAGAATGAAATGTAGAGTAAAACTTCCCTGTGTTCATAATTTCATATAAAGATTGTGCTAGCCAAACAGCTAGCAGGTATATTGATACAGGGTCATTTAACATGACTATAAATATAGATTCCAAGAATTCTGTGTGCGTAACAAGTTTTCTTTATGGTGTACAGCGCCAGCTAATGTCTAGGATAAATGATGCACTTATAGGAACAATATAGTCATCAAAACAACTTTAGCTTAATGTAGCAGCTTTGATGTATAGATCATGACCCTGCAGTCTCACTGCTCAATTCTCTGTCCTATCAATTCTCTATCACTTTTGTTTCTGTCCTTGCAGCCTTAGCCACACCTGCCCTGGTGATGTTATTTTCAATCAGACGTTACTTACTTTAGAAGTGTTTCTCTTCTGCTTTGCAAATTGAACTTTAATTTCAAACAGGGGGCTCCTACAGGATCTAGCAAGCGATTAGCAGAAAAGGAGATAAGAAATTCTAAATGAAGCAGAATTTACAATAATGGAAGTATAAACATTAGATGACTCTCTACAGGAAGTATTTAGGAAGGCTGTGTAAGTCACATGCAGGGAAGTGTGACCAGGACTGCATAAATAAAGTTATTTAACTCCTAAATGGCAATGAATTGAGCAGTGAGACTGCAGGGGCATGATCTATACGCTAAAATTGCTTCATTAAGCTAAAGTTGTTTTGGTGACTATAGTGTCCCTTTAACTAAAGATCTGTTTCCTCCTGCACATGACTTTCTAGTGGAACACTCATTGAGTTGGGTATGGTGAAAAGTTACTGAGGGGGCTTGTTTGTGTTCTACGTATTTGTAGCCTTTATAACTATGCCAATGGCATAGCAATAAAAGCATAAGTGTTGTAAAATGCATATAATAAAACATTTCTATCTATATATTTAATAGGAACTTGGCAAGGACAGTGTATAGATTCAACTGTATTGCTCATTAAATTGACACCAAGTCTTGTTTGGCATGACGAGTGGACTGTAAATAGACTTACTGGCACACAAAAGTCTTCTTCACTTACATATTGTATTCTGCATGTAGTCAAAATGTAAGGAAACATTGGCAGACCTCAAAAGTTAAAATGTATCTGAAATTAATAGGAATGTGTTAAAGGAATGTGTTATTGAGTTGAAAGTGGACATGCCTTTTTTTTAGCTGCCAAGAGATCTTGCTGCTGAATTTAGAAGCAGATTTTAACTTTGTCGTGACTCGGTTCATCTTAGAATTCTGAACTAACCCTTTCTCAGAATTCTGGCACAAATCAGTGCTTTGTGAACTGACTCCATTAGTTTATTTTAGTTGTGCTTTTTTCCATTATTGGTTTTTTTTATTTTATTTTTTTTTTATTTGGGGAGGCAAAGTCTTAATCCTGTACCTGTAAACATAAATAGAAATTAATTTGTGAACCTACAATCTGGCCTCCATCTCAATAGATTGTTTAATGGCTGATAGGGCCCGCCATATCGTCGTGTAGGTTGTTTAATGGGTGATAGGGCCTGCCATATTCACTCCTCGTGTACAGGGATGTGGTGATTAGAGTTTAAACGCGACAGATATAAACTATGGAGGTACAGTGAGTGAGCAGTTTAAAATGGTCCAAGCTACACTCCCCCATAATTACATGGACTGTTCTGAAGGCCATGCATTCATACCATAAACATTTCAAATGGACAAAGACGACACTTTAATTTTAGGGGTGTAAGTGCGGGGTATGTCTAGGGGCAGGGATGATCTGAAACATTTTACATGACTTACTAATAAGAATTTATGCAATTAAAATATAATTTAGAAGAACAATGTTCAGTATCTTGTTCACTGATTGATTTCTACACACATTTCTTGTAGTTTAGAGATATATTACTATGTGTATTATTGCTGTGGATCTCTGTTTTACACTCAGGCACATCAACAATATGGAGCTTCTAGAAAAGAGGGATATTAGGATAGAAGAGAGGGACAGAAGGATTGGGGCCCAAAATAGGGACTGTCCCTCCAAATAGCGACACTTACATCTATGTGTTCATTTTTGTTTCATAATAGTTAAATATAGGAAAAATTAACATTGTAAATGGTTGCTGATTCCCTAATCACCGAATTACAATATCTGAGTCTAAATAGTACATAAAAAAAATAAAGAAATATAAATGTAGGCATGTTGAAGAACCTGGGAAAGCTGAAAGGCAAACGATCAGAAAGATATACTGCAGGGTTTGTTAACTGATCACAGAATTGTTGTGAACTTTAAAGCACAACTTCAAAAATTCATATATATGTTTTAATACATGTAATTAAATTGTTGGAAAAATACATTTCAGGGAGTTGGACAGTTAAATTGCCTGAGACACGGGCAGCAGAATCTTTGACACTGTGTGTGTAACTCACCCTGCCAGATAAATCCCTACTCTGGCGTCCAGAGAATCGGGATGCCGATGGGAAAGGGGTAGAGGGGAAAGGTGTGATGCATCACAGGCTCTGCCCTAAATAGGGTGATCCTGCCCAGAAAATGAGCATGCCCCCCTTTCCTGGAAGCTCAGCCTGGAGTAAAAGCACTGCCTGCTCTTTTAAGGCCAGCCGACTGAAGGCAGACCCATCAGGGAGCACTTGTAGGGTCTTAGAGCCCTGAACAAGTCTAATAGCCCGCGCTATTCTTATTAGGATAGTTCCCTGGTGTCCCCAAACGTAGAACACCAGGGAACTAAGCTGGGGCAGAGGGACAGGAGCCGATAATTGGACCTGTCCCGTTGAAATCGACACGATTGAGACGCCTGAGACATCTGGGAAAAAAATGGCAGAAAACTGATATTGCTAGCCATGACTGCTAGCCAGTTGGCTTATTGACAGCCAGGAACCAACCCCACACACAAAAAAAAGGTATCAAATTTAGATGAATGAATAACTTTGTGACTATCATAAAAACGCTACCAACTTCTAAACAATATTCCAGTGACTAATAGCTGGGATCTTTAATTTTTGATTAGATCACGTAGCCCTTCCAGTATCTACCTAGGTGAGTTATATTTTTACCTGAGCTCTCGTATAAAAGGACCGAGGGTGTTATTGGTGTATGTAATCATGTCACTGCTGATGGTATTACTACTATGTAAAACAGGGCAAGGTGTGGTTTGGTTCCATCATTCAGGCCTGAATTTCAGGGGCTTGAACCAGTTTTACAAATCTCTAAATAGGAACGTTCCATTGTGTCAGTCAGTGACCCAGCCCTGTCTGTTATCACACACCCCTGCTTTGTATGACTCATACTGCCCTCTGAAACTTGGGCTTGCTTTTATTTTGGTACTGAGGAATTTAAATGACGCTCATTTTAAAAAGACTGGGGTACCTCCATTCCTGTTTCTAAGAATATAGTTGAATAATGACCAAATACGTTAGACATTAAAGGAACACTATAGCATTAGGAATGCAAAAACATTTTTTTACTACCTATCTACCTATTTTAGTTCCCCCACGGCCTTGTGAGGGTTTGAAAGGTGAGATTTACACTGGTCTCGGTCCTCCTGTTCTGCCTCTTTGGTGGTGTAGATGATCTCAGCCAATCTAATTTCTCCCCATAGGGAATCATTAGGAGGTTAGTGCGCATGTGCAGCAAAATGAGATGGTCTATGAGACCATCTGTATGAATAGCCAAGTTAAACTTTTTTGGGGTGGAAACGCCTCTAGTGGTTCTAAGTGAGAGTGCCACAATAGGAATGTTCATCCTACAATGTAAACACTGTCGTTACTGCTAAATGAAAATATTGATAGTTGCAGGTTTAAAACTACAGTGACATTGCACCCAGACCACTTCTCTGAGATGAAGTGGTCAGGGAGCCTTCAGGAGTCTCTTTAAGTGAAAGCCAATGGGTGATGGTTAAATTCTAACTTTGAGTCAATCCATTTATACTAATTATTATAACTATTATTATTTATATAGTGCCAAACATATTCCGCAGCACTTTACAATAGAAAACAAGACAGACTTTTGATTCTAACAAAAAACAAGATGAAGGGGTCCCTGCCCAAACAAGTTTACAATCTAAAGGGATGAACGTTGTATGTTGGTGAACTTATTTTTTATAAAAAGATCTGAAACAAACTTTTAGAGCTGAAAAGAAGACACAAATGAGTTAATGTTTAAAGGACCACTATAGGCACCCAGACCACTTCAGCTCAATGAAGTGGTCTGGGGGCCAGGTCCCTCTAGTTTTAACCCTGCAGCTGAAAACATAGCAGTTTCAGAGAAACTGCTATGTTTCACTGAGGGTTTCCAACCTCTAGTGGCTGTCTCACTGACAGCCACTAGAGACGCTTCCGCGATTCTCAGTGTGAAAATCACAGTGAGATGACGCTGGACGTCCATAGGAAAGCATTGAATAATGCTTTCCTATGGGCGGTTTGAATGCGCGCTCGGCTCTTGCCGCGCATGTGCATTTGGATCTGACGTTGGCAGGGGGTGGAGAGTTCATGAGCACAGAGGGAGCCCAGTGCTGAAAGGTAAGTGGCTGAAAGGTTTTAACCCTTTTCCCTTTTATTCCAGAGGTTTGGTCCTTAAGGGGTTAATAAAAGGTGAGAAACACTGAATAGATAGTATTGCTGCCACCCTGTCTTTGACTCCTCTGACAGACTACATTCCTGGGGCTTCCGTAGACTACATGCCTCTGGGGTTTCTTTACAGAACTTAGGCTGCCAACAGTCTTATTTATATAGTGAAATCTACGATGTAACTATAGTATAAATAATTCATATCTGGCTGAGGAATTTCATTGTCTTTGTGCGAATGTGCGGTTGTTATAAACCAACCCATTTGTTGGTGGATGCAGTATGTTGGGCAGGATTGGTTACTGTGCAAATGATCACGTTGGTGATTTCTATGTATCATACAGGGTTACTTACTAAAGTGAGAATTCAAATATATTTCAAATTAAAGGCCAGAGTAGCCAAACCGAAAGCATAGTTGATTTAGATATTTTTTCCAGTTCAGCTATTTAGATCTTAAAGGGACCCCCCACTGTCCAAATACAACATTTTTAAATATTACTGTTTAGTAGATATACCCCAAATGAAAACATGCATGCATTTAATGATGTACTTTTTCATTGGTGTTATATCTAAAATCAGTCTGCAAAACCTGCAGTTCTCTTGTCTGCTGCCTTTGCAAGCCCTCCTATTCTAACCCCACCGAGACTTTCTGTGGCTGTCCAATCACAGACTTCCCAATGCAGCTCAATGAGAAGTTTCTGTAAGTCAGGTTCTCTGGGCAATTGCTGCCTCTTGAGTTCAGCTGCATTGAGCTAATAAAACCAGGAAGTAACATTATCTGTTATCTGCTTGAAAGCCAAGTGGGTGCAACCACGTTACTTTATAAAAGTATTCATTTCTATTGAAATCTGCACTTTTTGCAAAATGAAAAAAGAGGACACACTCTTCACATATAAAGCTTTTCAGCAAGCTAAAGTTGCTTAGGAATCTGGAGTGACCCTTTAAATTTAAAATGTACTCTGGGGGGCGGGGCCTGACCGCCATGCTGACCGGTCGCATGGCCCTGAGGCTTCAACTAATTTTACCTCCAACCTATAAAAAGCATGGGCATGCAGCCGAAAACTGTGAGGAAGAGTCCACAGAAGCGTGCAGGAAAGGGCTGGCACCACCGCAGACTCCGATATCGGGAGTTTCGGGGCCCTAGAGGTACGAGACTTCGGAGCCTGCGGCCTACCTGGGGAAGACGCGGGGCAGACGGCCGCTGACCTACTCAAAAGCCTGGCCGCCATGCCACAACCCTGCAGCGCGACTCATGGGCCCCAATCCCCCCCCCCTTTGGGCCGGGGGGTCATCCCGGCCCCCACTGGAGGGAGCTGAGGCGGCACGACAGGATGCTCTCGCCCGCCACCTGCGTACAAGGCCTGCAACATGGTGACACAAAGGCCCACACCAGGCGCAAGTGCACACATCGCCGGCGTGCAACAAGAGAACCTGAGTCCTGTCTCCTCACTACAAGGGAACACAGCAGCAGAGCCTTGCCACACACCACGGCAAACTCACAGCCTACCTGACTCGTGTACCCAGGATCTGGACCTGGTCTCTGCGACAGCCTTCCTGGGTCTTGAGCCCTCTGAGGACACTTCTCGAACCGCAGCCCCAGGCACACACCATCAGCCAGGCATCCCGTTACCGACCAGAACTGGAACTGGAACCGAAGGCACGAGCGGTCGCTCAAGCAGAGCCTGGGCCTCTCATAAATAGCATTGTCTTTCTGCGGTGTAGGTCTAGATTTTCGACAGCGCTATACTTTGCTTATCAGATCAATGCTAAGTAGGAATTCCATGTGTTATCTTTATTTTATTTTTATTTTTTTCACACTAAGTTTAGGCTTATCAGTTAGACCTCAGAGGCAATATCTCTCTGAATGCCATCTGCATAGTGTACCTACTGTTAACTAACTCTAGCTTCACATAGCTTGTAATCTACCGTGCTTAACAAAAAAAAAATTTGCTGAATACTCAAATGCCTTGTAACTTGGAAATATCTAATTAACTGCCTGATTAGTGCTGTTGGGGCATTGAAAGATGCTATGTAAAACATGTGCACACAAAAATAAAGAATTATAAAAAAAATTAAAAAAAATGTACTCGGAATTCTTACTTTAGTGAAAAAAACAGATAGTGCACTCAATCTCCATCTTCACCATGTGACCAACTGGGTTGGAAATAATCACTGGCTTTATGTATTAAATGTTGTCTCTACAAGTATTATGTTTTATTCTCTTTATAATAACTGCTAGGCTCGCTTGTTCATTTAAGTCAGTGGAATTTTATCTGATAGCTCAATGGGTTTAAAGTGATACAACCAAAACTGTTTTTTTTTTTTTGTCCTTTTTAACTTCAAGTTTAAATGCTAGTGGAATCTTTTTACAGTCACTTAAGTATAAAATTACTTATAATGTAGCTTTCATAACAAGTTGGTTCAGCTTAGATATGCTAATCTCTAGACGACTTCACTTAGAATACATTTAAAGTAAATCTATATGACTTCATGAACAAAGTCATACAGATTTATTTGCATGATGCCAAAATTTTTAATTTTTAAGTCTGTTTTGTGTTTTTTAATGGTATATTTAAGAGAAAGAAGTACTGCTTAGATTGCCCCTTTGAAAAGAAAACTGTTGCTTACCAAGAATATTAATATACTAAGTTCACGTATCCTTATATCTATTTGTGAGGAATGAAAAATAAAATCAAGTGTAGAAATCCACATCTCTTTATGTTGTAGCTGGGCGCCTCCATCTTAGCTTCCTGTCAATAATTTTTTATAAGCTCTGTCTTTTGCATCTGGCAGTCGGCCTAAGCAAAATACACAGAGAAGAGTTTCTCTCAATGTCTCTGTTTGTCCTTTGCCATTTGCAATGATTGCCTTGCCCTGTCTGAACTGTATTATAACGGTGTTTGGATATGGATACCATTTAAAACGAAAATTGCACATCTCATTAAAAAAGGCTAACACGAGTTCTATGTGATTGTTTTTATTTTTATTCAATCATGTATATTCCAAAGAAGTGACAGTTCACCATTAATATTAACATTTGAATGATGGAAACACAGAAAGAATGATAAAATAGTGAGGCTGCAAAAGAGACAGACAGAGAGATAGATAGATCGATAGATAGATAACTAGATAGATAGATAGAAATAGATAGGTTACAGATCAGTAGACAGATAGATAGATAGGTTACAGATCAGTAGACAGATAGATAGAAGATAGGTAGATAGGTTATAGATAGATAGATAACTAGATAGATAGGTTATAGATCAGTAGACAGATAGAAGATAGATAGATAGATAGATAGAAATAGATAGAAAGGTTACAGATCAGTAGACAGATAGAAGATAGATAGATATATATATATATATAGATAGATAGATAGGTTATAGATCAGTTGACAGATATAAGATAGATAGATAGATAGATATATAGGTTACAGATCAGTAGACAGATAGATAGAAGATAGTTAGATAGGTTATAGATCAGTAGATAGATAGACAGATAGGTTATAGATAGATAGGTGATAGATCAGTAGACCGATAGAAGATAGATAGATAAATAGATATATAGATAGATAGATAGATAACTAGATAGATGGATAGAAATAGATAGATAGGTTACAGATCAGTAGACAGATAGAAGATAGATAGATAGATATATAGATAGATAGATAGGTTATAGATCAGTAGATAGATAGATAGATAGATAGATACGGTAGATAGAAATAGATAGGTTACAGGTCAGTAGACAGATAGATAGATAGGTTATAGATCAGTAGATAGATAGAAGATAGATAGATAGAAATAGATAGGTTACAGATCAGTAGACAGATAGAAGATAGATAGATAGATAGGTTACAGATCAGTAGACAGATAGATAGATAGATAGATAGATAGGTTATAGATCAGTAGACAGATAGAAGATAGATAGATATAGAGGAAGGATATTACATCCCATCTGTATATACCCCCCAGACACAGATGGAACACCTGGCTGAGAAGGTACGCCTTGACATGTCAGCTGAATTTTGAGAATGAGGCCAAAAATATCCTGAAATGCTGAGTTTAAGATTTTTTATTTTTTTCGTTTTTATTTTTCAAAATCAGAAGATATTCTGCACTTGTATGGTAGAGGTATGGATGAGGAGAATTCAAAATGTCATATATAGTTATGGAGAATATAGACTTCACATTCTGTAACATTAAGAAATACACATTCTTAACAGTAGGTGAATTATGGGGAGACAAATGTTTTGTACTAAGCTAGTATGGTGCTCAGAGGAGGCGAACATTATTGATATTTTCATTAAGTCTTCTGTATGGACCTGCAATCTGAATATCCAGACATATTGGTTTCCAGTTCTTAGTGGAGCAGTTTAAAGGGTGATGCCATCATTTTATTGAAAGCTACACCATTGAATAAAACAAAGAAAATAAACTATAACTTGGGGTTTATCTTTTTTTTTCTCCACGTGATACTGCATTTCCTTTTAAATGTATATTAAAGATTTAGCAATTGACACCTCAGTTTAGTTCAGTCCTGGCACGGCCAGAGCACACTATGCATTGGAATAAGAAACCGAAACATTGTCTCTGCTACTCTACCTCCACATACTATATTCATTTACAACTGGAGGTACATTGTAGCATTAGGAATACATATCTGTATTCCTAACGCTACAGCCCTTCAGCCCTAAAGCCCCTTATCAATTAGGTGTGTCCCCCTTGCTCCTCCCTTGGCACTCCCGTGACCTCCTCCTCGGGTTGCGTCACCTGGAGGCATGCCCCCAGTATAGTGGACCAACCCAGTGCTCTTCATAGAAAGGAGCATTAGAGAAGAAAGGCACATGCGCAGCTCTATGGCCAATCATGACAGCACTGCGCATGCGGGCATGACATCACTGTATGTTATGGTATGGTATGAGAACTGGGAACTTGGGAAGTAAGATTCCCCGTTCTCAGAGGGCTTGAAGGTGTGTCTTGAAGCTGCACGTCCAAGCCTTCTATTTATTTAAATAGAAAGGTTTTGGTGGGTAGAACAGGGAGGGGCAGGACTGCAGACACTATAACAACTTCAATAAGATGAAATTCTTAAAGTTCCTACAGTGTTCCTTTAAGGCTTATATAAAGGAGTGACGGGGATCCAAGATGCAGCCAATCACTTCCTGAACAGAAGTAAATATAGTGATGATGATTTCTACACTTAATTTTAGTTTTCAGACCTCAGAAACACATACTTATTAAATGTAGAGGATAAGAAAACATTAAAATGCTAAAATGCAACACCCTCTCCATATCCAATATTGGACAGTTCTTTTTGACATCAGAATCTGGCTAAATGGTTTTTTTTTAACGGCAGCAGCTTCTTCAATGTTGAACCACATAAATTGTTTGAAAGTTACTTAAAGGAACCATTCTAAAATAAAGGTATAGGATACTTTTTGGATAGAACTGTTGTAACTTCTGCCATGGATTTCCACAGGGCGACTGCAAATGAACTATCTCTGTTGATTGCTCGCATGCAAAAAAATGCTGACCAAGTGGAAAGAAATATCCTGGAAACGAGTCAAAAACTAAAGCAGGTAGGTACATTGTAATTTCTTCCAAAAAAATAACAAACTGCTTTAATTTAGTCCTGGAGACTTACCAGATTCTCATCCAGTCATACCTGTTATATATAACTTTCCTCTACTTTGGCCTCACTTTCCTAGATCTGTCTAACAGATTTCTCAAAACCACTTTAATGCATTAGGATCCTACTTTCTGTCAATCTTACAAATTTTCCTTTCAATCATGTCCACCTCACTGAGTCCTGAGGAGTACAGCACCCTTATCCCAGTGCAGGGCCGGTGCAAGGATTTTTGCCGCCCTAGGCAAAAAAATTTTGCCGCCCCCCATATGTCCAGCCCACCATGTGACATCACAATGCCCCGCCCATATGCTCTGCCATATGGGCCAACGCCAGTCTTCACAAAGTGTCTTATCTGAAAAGACAGTGTGTTTACATTAGAAAGCCTACAGGCACAGGCTATAGACACCAGAACCACTACATTATGCTGTAGTGCTTCTGGTGACTATAGTATCCATTTAATGTGAGGTAAATTAGAGATTAGTGCCACTAATAATATATTGGATTGCCTACTTACCACCAGATGAGGACAAGAGGCTGATGATGGGCTCAGTCTGGCTCCACAGGTCTGGTGTAGAAGAGGCTCTCTAGAGACTGTTTTTAACAGTGCTCACAACAATTAACGAACAGGAAGCAGCTCCATTTTTTAGGGCCCCTTACACAGCTCAAGGTCTGGGCCCCCAGGGGGCATACGCCTACAATGCCCACCCATAAATCCACCTACATGGCCCATCCGTGAGTTGGGGATGTTTTATGTGTGCAATTTGTGTAAGGGATGTAGTGTGTTTATAGGGGATGTAGTGTGTTTTTGCTTGTAAGGAATGCATTGTATGTTTCTGGGTATGTATGTGTGTGTGTGTGTGTGTGTGTAAGGGGTGCAAGGTTTGTTTCTGTGTATGTAATTGAATGCAGTGTGTGTCTGTAAGGGGTGCATTAATTATGTAAGAGAACGTAAGGGATGAATTGTGTGTTTCGGGTGTGTCTGTGTGTGAGTAGGAATGCATTGTTTGTTTCTGTGTGTGTGGGGGGATGCATTGTGTATGTGTGTAGTGTAAAAGAGAGGGTTTGTGGGGTAGGATAGGGTCCTTATCCCCCCCTCCCTCCTATAGTGCTCCTTATCCCCCCCTCCCATAGTGCTCCTTATCCCCCCCCTCCCATAGTGCTCCTTATCCCCCTCCTCCCATAGTGCTCCTTATCCCCCCCCTCCCACAGTGGTCCTTATCCCAACCATCCCTCCCCTAGTGGTCCTTATACCCCCCCATCCCTCCCCTAGTGGTCCTTATACCCCCCCTACCCTAGTGGTCCTTATACCCCCCCTAGTGGTCCTTATACCCCCCCTCCCCTAGTGGTCCTTATACCCCCCCTCCCCTAGTGGTCCTTATACCCCCCCTCCCTTAGTGGTCCTTATACCCCCCCCTCCCTTAGTGGTCCTTATACCCCCCTCCCTTAGTGGTCCTTATACCCCCCCCCCCTTAGTGGTCCTTATACCCCCCCTCCCTTAGTGGTCCTTATACCCTCCCCCCCTCCCTTAGTGGTCCTTATACCCTCCCCCCCTCCCTTAGTGGTCCTTATACCCTCCCCCCCTCCCTTAGTGGTCCTTATACCCTCCCCCCCTCCCTTAGTGGTCCTTATACCCTCCCCCCCTCCCTTAGTGGTCCTTATACCCTCCCCCCCTCCCTTAGTGGTCCTTATACCCCCTCCCTCCCTTAGTGGTCCTTATACCCTCCCCCAGTGGTCCTTATACCCCCCTCCCCTAGTGGTCCTTATACCCCCCCTCCCTTAGTGGTCCTTATACCCCCCCTCCCTTAGTGGTCCTTATACCCCCCTCCCTTAGTGGTCCTTATACCCCCCCCCCTTAGTGGTCCTTATACCCTCCCCCCCTCCCTTAGTGGTCCTTATACCCCCCCCTCCCTTAGTGGTCCTTATACCCCCCCCCCTTAGTGGTCCTTATACCCCCCCCCTTAGTGGTCCTTATACCCCCCCCCCTTAGTGGTCCTTATACCCTCCCCCCTCCCTTAGTGGTCCTTATACCCCCCCCTCCCTTAGTGGTCCTTATACCCTCCCCCCCTCCCTTAGTGGTCCTTAAACCCTCCCTCCCTCCCTTAGTGGTCCTTAACACCCCCCCCCCTTAGTAGTCCTTAACACCCCCCCCCCCCTTAGTGGTCCTTACCCTACCCTCCTGCCCATGTAGCGTGGCCGGGCGGCGCGGAACGCGGGACAGGAACCATTGTTTCCTGTACCCGGCCGCCGGCGGAATGACAGGAAATGCTCACTGAGTGAGCACTTCCTGTCATTCCGCCGGCGGCCGGGTACAGGAAACAAAGGTTCCTGTCCCCGTTCCGCGCTGCCCGGCCACGCTACATGGAGCTTCCCTCCTGCCGGTCACTCAAACCCGGCCGCCCTCACACAGCAGTGCTGCGCCGCCTGGGGCTTGCTAAAGCGCTCAGGCGGCGCAGCATGAGGAGGCGCACCGGGGACAGGGATCCGGCGCCCCCTAGTAAGTTGCGGCCTAGGCGGCTGCCTAGGTCGCCTTACAGGTGGCGCCGGCCCTGTCCCAGTGTAAGGATAGATTACATTTTCATCTTTCTGCTTATATCTGTTTAAATCCACATCATCTCCTTCAGTTTGTGCCAGTGCTTGGAGTCACCAGTTGCCGTTTCTGAACTCCTTTTTGAGCAATTTAACACTAGATAATGATTTCTGCCTGTTCACAACCTGACCTTGACTGGAGGTATGGCTAAGGCATTAACTGAGAGATTACACACTTCCTTGCAGTCATACCAGTTCATACCAGCAGTGGGCACTGTGATAGGCTGAATGTGGCCAGCTGGCTCTCTCAGCCAATCACAGCTGCCCATTGCTGCTCAGGCTAATGATTCCTCATTAATCCAAGCAGCACAGAAAGATGGGCTGGTGAAGCCTCACTTTTAGCATAAAAACATTAAAATCGATTTAGCACGGAGTAGAAGGATGTTGCAAGTGGACTCCAGACACTATAGCCATTTCAATGAGATAAAGCAGTTACAGTGCCTACAGTGTGCCTTTAGGCAGTGTATTGTGTACAAGGCACTACATACTCTCTGTTTCAAAACACCATGGGATTTCCATAATACAGTGTTCCAATACGTTCATATATGCTTATTTTATTTTTTTATAATTAAATTATATGAGTTGTGATAATAATACTGCTTTTGAAAAAATTCCAAAGTGCTAGACACAACACATAAAAAATGATATTGATAGGAAGATTTTATACGGAGAGTAATTTACACAACAGAGGACGAGTGAGGATCCTGCCTAGAGTTTCAACGACAGAAGTCAAATATGTAAAGTACAAGTGTGGCTATGGGCCTGAGTTACTTCAGTGGCTTTGTGGGTGGGCAAACGTAGGATGCTGCATGTGCAGAACAAGGCAGAAGAAAATCAGCAGAGGGACGTAAGCAAAATGGACAGACCTAACACTTGGGCCTCGATTTTTTCATATAAGTCAATACTGTTGGAAAAACGTAATCTTAATTTTTATTCAAATTATTTACCTTCAGAAGCTACCATTAAAATCTACAGGAATTTTTGTAGATAAAAAATTTGGAAAGTTTCCTAACAGTATTGAATCATTTGGAAAGCTTATTAAACCAAGGCCTTAGTCCCACCACTTACGCAACCTAAAATATTGCCAATTGGGAGAAGTGTCAATGTGCTTTATAGGAAACTTTAACCAGTTTACAGCTAAGGAACTCTTACTAGGGTGGTAGATCCTAAAGCTACCTTGCAACCTCGTAAGATACCTTAGAAAAATGTATTGGCCATTTAATGAGTAAGACGTTTTAATATTTAATATGGATATCTAATAGTTCATTTCTTTTACGTATATCTGATTTTATCAACAAATTTATAAAAATACAAGTTGTAGAAAATAATCTGTAGACAAAGACGGCAAGGTTCTAATTGTGTAGTAGAAGGCGAGGGCTCATCTTTGAGTTCAGGGCTGTATGTGTTGGGTACATCCAGAGGTGTAGACTAGCTCGGTAAGCGTACTGTAAGTGCAAAGAGGACAGTAGAAAGACCCAATTAATAATCCTCTGTGATTTGATTGTAGGATGCTGGAAATTATGCCATGAAGAATGCTTTTCAGCATCAGCAAGAAAATGCTAAAAGTCTGAAGGATTCTGAGATGCTGCTTAAGGATCTGTTCTTGGATGTGGACAAAGCAAAGAAATACGGACATCCGCAGGCAGGCGAAATAGAAAACGAGTGAGTGGCTTTGAAATCCCCAAACTAGTGATCATATAAAGTCAAATAGGGTGAAAGAGAAGCCCTATAGATAGGAGGAAGCGAGTGTGAGATTGAGTGGGGGAAGGGGTGAAAGGGTAGCAAAGATTAATAACATAGATGTGAGTGAATGGTGTGGGAAGTCATTATATGTACAGACAAGGTGGGCAAAGAATGTCCTCCAGTCATTATATGTCTGATGATTACGACTCCTTTTGTCATTTTTCTCAAGCATCCGCCAGCTGCATGAACGAGTGAGCCAGGAGTGTTCCGAATACAGAGATGTGTATGAGAAACTGAACCTTGTCCCTCCAGAGCCCACAGTGAACTGGCCACAGATCTTGGACAGTAAAAAGGTACATTTGGGATTGTCCAAGAAAGATATAAGAATGGATCTGAGCGTATCAAAGCTTTTCAAAGCAATATGGCTATTGAATAAGGCTGATTATTTAAAGAGTTAGTCTAGGTAATATGTAACCCAATATTTATTTAATGTTTTTTAAAAATTACTCACTTTTTAAAGCAGACTGCGGCTCCCTGTGCAGCACTGCTCCAGGAAGCACCTCCAGTGGCCATCTGAGGAGTGGCCAATGAAGGTGTCCCAAGGGGGAAATGTAGACAGTGCCTTTTCTAATAATAATTATACTCACCAAAACAACTACATTAAACTGTAGTTGTTCTGGTGACTATAGTGTTCATTTAACATTGTTACCCCCCCCCCCCCCCCACACCCCCTGACTGTCAGTCAGACAACAGGTCCTGTTACTTCCTGGTTTCCTTAGCTCAGTGAAGCTAAACACAAGAGCTGCATTGGGAAGTCTGTGATTGGACAGCCACATAAAGTCTGGGCGTTGTTAGAAGGGGAGGGCTTGCAAAGACTTCAGACATGAAATATGCAGCTTTTGCAAGTTGGTTTTAGATATATCAATATACACCAATGAAAAAATGCATAATTAATTGAATGCATGTTTTCATTGATGTATATTGATTTTTTTTATTTGGGAAATGGATTTTCCCTTGAATGTTATTCTTATTTCGAATCATAGCAATAACTCTCCAAACCTCTTCATGTGCGACATAAGTCAGAAGAAAAAAACTTCCTACAATAGAGAGCTAAGCAATGTCCTTCTCACCAATTATTGATGAACTAAAGTTTGCAACTTCCCATACTTATAGACAAATACAGCTTAGATACTTTTGCTTAAATAAAGTGAGAGGTTATACCTGCAAGAAGGATACGTTAAAGGAAGGACATTGTTACTCCATACATTCCATTTACCGGTACTTAATATCTCCTACTTATTTTAACCTCTGCAGCAACAAGTAAAGGAAGGTCAGTATGGACCCAGCCTTGCCGACGTGGAGCGTCAAATCGCAGAACATAATCTGTTACAGCACGAGATTGATGAATATGGCGCAGACATACGTAACCAACCCCAGGTAAGGCAATTCTGTCTATTAGACTAAATAATAAAAATACCTCGAACAGATGCACTTTGAAAATAAAAATATAAACAAATACAATTACTAATCCCTTTATAACTCTCATGTCCTAATTACTTTAAATGCCCCTAGTTCCCTCCTCTGTACTTTATGTCTTAACCATCCAATACCCCTTTAGATAGTAATCTTATTAGATGGACTCTCAATACCCACTTCAACACTGTATTGTGTCTGCCAAAAAAAGTTATGTTATTAATCCCTTTACTCAGTATATTTAATTACAGCAGCATTAACTGGCGTAACATCTATAAATGGCAATAGTAATTAAATGTGCACTGGGCAGTAATTATTATAGTTCGAATGTTATGTAGAATGAAACAGAACAAACACACAATGGGAGGGAGGTGTGAATCTGTGTTTTGGAGCACTTACGTAAAAATTTACCCCTTTAACCCCTTAAGGACACATGACGGAAATATTCTGTCATGATTCCATTTTATTTCTGAAGTTGCGTCCTTAAGGCTGAAGGGGTCAATGACCATCACAACCTTCAGTTCTCAAATAAATTAAAATAAAATGACACATTCTGTTTTCGGTGCTGGTTGTGATGACAGAACATTATATTTGGTACCTAAAGAGTTAAAAAAGGTAAAAAATGTTGCAACTGGAAGTAGACACGTGAACATGGTTGCTGGCCTTGGAGCTAAAATAACTCTGATGGAACTAAGCTATGTATGCTTGCAAAACCTCTGCTTATAAACTGGTTATCATTCAATATAAAACGTTAAAATTGTATATTTTTTTCAAATATTTATTTTATAGTGTTTTTATCAGTGGGGTTTGAATATTGTTACTATATTGATTAGTTAATAACACTGGTAGTTCACTGGCTGTATGTAATGCACCTATGCAACTATTTGTTTTCACCAAGCCAATTCTCAAGCTTTGACATGTACACATTTTTACACGTGCATGACTCCACAAGCTCCACACCTCAGCAATGCTGTAGACTTCCTCTTCTAGCCAATGTTCTCAGAACTATTTTAATTACCAGTCTGGGTTGTAGTACTTACTGTATACCTTTTGTAAGATTGTAAGAATAGCGGTGAGCTCTCTGCCACGCTCCCGTCTCTATTCAGGCACATTCAGAGTGATGGTATTGGGCACTAGCAAATGAACATGAAACACATGTATCTTTGTGGTTGTAGTATTTGGAATGTCAGAAGCTGAGTCAGTGGTCTCTTGACGTGCTGGGAAACAGTCATTCTTTCGATCAAACCCATTGAGGTGACCCATTGCTTGTTCTGAGAGTCCTTAATGATGACATTAGGGTTAAAGGGACACTATAAGCTCCAAACAATGTTAACTTAATGTAGTAGTTTTGGTGTATAGATCATGCCACTGCAGTGTCACTGCTCAATTTTCTCCCATTTACAAGCTAAATCACTTTGTTTATACAGCTTAGTCACACCTCCCCAGTGTCTCTACATATTTCCTGTAAAGAGAGATCTAAAGTTGAAACTTTTAAATTTAGAATTTCTTATCTCCAGTTAATTGCATGTTAGAGCCTACTTTGTAATTAAAGTTCAATTAGTAGAGCAGGAGATAAAAGCTTCTAAAATAAACACAAAATGCTGTAAAGAGCTGATTAAAAATTAAACCTTTAATTTTTATTTTCATGCAGGCTGTGTGAGTCTCACCCAGGGGAGATTTGGCTAAGGCTGCATAAAGAGAAATAAAAGGGATTTAACTCCTTAGTGGCAGAGACTGCAGGGGCATGATCTATACACTAAATATAATATGGTGCCTAAAGTATACATTTAAACCAAGGTTTTGCAGCTGTCCTGTTCAATTTGAACATTTCTCTGGAACCCTAAATGTGGGACACAAGAGAAATTACCTGGGAAGGAGAGACACGTGTTCCAAAGTATATGGGATACAAAAAGAGTATTTGTTATTTCCTAAAAGCTCTGGGCAAATTTTAAGGTGTTCATCTTTGAAGCTACCTGTGCTCCAAACATTTAGACAGACCTGCTGTACAGACCTGTTTAGATTGTAACTATATAGACGTCTTCATCAGCAAGGTAGACAGACTGCCATATACAACGTTGGCCAAAAGCATTAATCAGCGTGGGTTCTGGTATTTGTATAACTCTGCGGACGATCTGTTTCTAGCAGTGAATAATGTACTAATAACCTGTTCTGTTTTTATATGTTTTATTTAATAGGGAATTAAGAACCAGTATCAAGATGTTAAGGTAATTGAATCAAATACATAATATATAGCAATAACAAAGTATGTTTTTACTACACAGAGTAGTAAACAACAAGCCCTCAAACGTAACTAGGTAGTAGCTTTTAAATAGCTGTAAAGTAAATAGAATATACGCAGGGCTCAAAATTTCTACTTACTGTTGGCAAGGAGAGAGAGAGAGAGAGAGAGAGAGAGAGAGAGAGAGAGAGAGAGAGAGAGAGGGAGAGGGAGAGGGAGAGGGAGAGGGAGAGGGAGAGGGAGAGGGAGAGAGAGAGAGAGAGGGAGAGGGTGAGGGAGGGAGAGAGGGAGAGAGGGTGAGGGAGGGAGAGAGAGAGAGAGAGAGAGAGAGAGAGAGGGAGAGAGAGAGAGAGGGAGAGGGAGAGAGAGAAGGAGAGGGAGAGGGGGAGGGAGGGAGAGAGGGAGAGAGAGGGAGAGAGAGAGAGAGAGGGAGAGGGAGAGGGGGAGGGAGGGAGAGAGGGAGAGAGGGGGAGGGAGGGAGAGAGAGAGGGAGAGGGAGAGAGAGAGAGAGAGAGAGGGAGAGAGAGAGGGAGAGGGGGAGGGAGGGAGAGAGAGAGGAGAGAGAGAGGGAGAGAGAGAGAGAGAGAGGAGAGAGAGAGAGAGGGAGAGAGGGAGGGAGGGAGAGAGGGAGAGAGAGAGAGAGGGAGGGAGAGGGGGAGAGGGAGAGAGAGAGAGAGAGGGAGAGAGAGAGGGAGAGAGGGAGAGAGGGAGGGAGGGAGGGAGGGAGGGAGAGAGAGAGGGAGAGAGGGAGAGGGAGAGAGGGAGAGAGGGAGAGAGGGAGAGAGGGAGAGAGGGAGAGAGAGAGGGAGGGAGAGAGAGGGAGAGGGAGAGAGAGAGAGAGAGAGAGAGAGAGAGAGAGAGAGAGAGAGAGAGAGAGAGAGAGAGAGAGAGAGAGACTGTTCTTTATTTTAAGAGCAGTATTTAAATGGACACAGCTGCTAGTTGGGCGTGTTACTCCTACTAATCTCAGATCTGATCTCAGACATGTATGAGATGGCTGAGATTTGGGTTCCAAGGATGACAGGGAGGATGGTCTATTTGTTATTATCTGTTAAATACATGGAATAATTGCATGGATAATATCACCATCTTTGCACTGCGGTGTTTTAGTACATGTTCTGCTCTTTGGAATAACGGGCAGATTATGTAACAAATACATGAGTTAAAATATGCTGTAGTTGGAAAAATCTTTACTTAAAACTTACAATTCTCTTGTAAATTCTCGAAAATTCCTAGTTTAGAGAATAACAATTAAGATATTAATCTCAATTATTCCCTTATTTAAGGTAGAATGAAGTGTCTTTTATGCAATAAGTATGTTCTGTTTACATTTTTCCTCTATGGGGGACAAAATAGCCACAATGGAAACATTCTCCAAGTCAGCTATGCTTCAGGTTCAATTATTCTGGCCTTATATTTGAAATTTACTCTGAATTCCAGACAGTACTCACTTTAGTGAATAATCCTGTACGTATTTGCTCTGAAGTTTTAAAAATGCATGATGATATTTTAAACTATCTGCTTTTTTTGCTGTATCCTACTTATTGTAAAAATGGAATAAAAGTCTCAAATGTAAATTAAAAAAAAAAAAAGACTGATCCTTTTGAGCGAATTTCAAATGTAAGGATAGCCATCCAAAACCACATTAGATTGTAATGACTAATATCTAGCATCACCCTCCTGATGCTGTGGAATTTTTAACTCCTTATTACTGAGCATCAAGGGAACCGTAGTCCACAGCGGTGAAGTTCCAAAGAGCACTCATCCCTACTATTGGATGGCAAAATGTGAAAAAATAAAAATACTTTAGGCTGGGTTAGGCAAAATTACACACTCCAGATGTTGTGGACTACATCTCCCCTGATGCTGTGCCAGCATTATGGCTGCAATGGCAATATGGGAGATGTAGTCTACGACATCTTCGGAGTGCCAAAGTTTGCCTACCCCTGTTTTATGCATTGGGTCTGTCCTGCGGTGATTTTTAGACATAATGATTATTTGTCTGTGTTTTCCCCGAGTACAGGAGGCTGTCACGTGGAGGGGTCAGTACCTCAGCAGCCTATATAACCACCTCCATGGCTGCACCAAAGAGCTGCTCTACCTGAACGAAGAACAGAATAGAATCCTAAAACAGGACTGGAGTGACCAGATACCCGACCTTCCCGGCACCCGCAGGCAATATGAGGTGAGTAGCAAGGGAGCCTCTACACGATACATCATTTTTCAGGTACTGTGAAGAGGACATTCAGGGGGCACCTGGGCAAAGTCACCCTCCTCATACTAAGGAGATTTGAGGAGGCAACATGCGCCAATGACCCACGTGTAGCATATGGGTCATTAAGACATTTTATACAAAAGCTAGGTATTACACAAAAGAGTATATTTAGTCCTTGGGAACCGTCATTAATGCCAGCCTCTAGTATTGCTTGCTGCTTACCACAGTCCTATTTAACCTGCACCTTCTCCCCAAACATTAGCCAAGCCTCTACTCACACATAAATACCCACAGACAGTACAGGTTGTTGATTAGGGACATGTCTTCCCTCATAAACTAGTGGGCATGATGATGTGGGTGTGTATCACACATACTTATCATGAGCGAGACATTCAGGGATCAGGTCCACAATAACTTCTAAATAAAATCTTGACATTTTCCAGTATTTTCCAATATTGCCTCAGAATCTGTAGATCAGATTTCAGCCTGTAACTAACCAGCTGAAATTAAAGCAGATTTATTTAGGTTATTAAATTCCCATTATATCCAGGAGGTACAAAATGTAAACTATATTCAATTAGTTACCAATGATTTGTGAATAAGCCCCATGAACGTTCAGCACTGACCCAGGAAGCACCTCTAGTGGCCGTCCGAGTGACCGCCACTAGAGATGTAACTAGGCACCAATGTAAACACTGTCTTTTATTTGAAAATGCAGTGCTTACATTAAAAAACCTGCAGGGGCATGCTATAGATACTAGAACTACATGAAGCTATAGGGTCCCTTTAAGCTCCACCACCTTGACTTTGCATGAAGACAAATTAGAATTCTGTCTTAGATATCTGACTGCAATTGTTTGTTTGTTTTTTTTTACTATTTTTGCAGCGATTTAAATCTGAAGAATTGCTACCCCAGGAGGAAAAAGTGAATGACTTACTGGATGACGGGGATAGGATGGTCGAACTCAAACACCCAGGAAGCAGCTGTATCTTGGTATATAAAAAAAAAACATTGTTACGTGCAATCCAGTAGGATTGGTGTTTGCATACGAAATAAGTCTGCCAGATAGCCCTGTAGCTTTCCGCTGTATGCTTATTTACTTATTTAATCTTTATTAGGTTTTTGTATTCATTGACTATACTAGGGTATGGGTAGGCAACCTTCGCTCTCCAGATGTTGGGGACTACATCTCCCCTGATGCTTTGCCAGCATTATGGATGTAAGAGCATTATGGGAGATGTAGTCCACAACACCTGGAGAACCGAAGGTCGTCTACCCCTGGACTATAGTGTGGGCCAATATTTCCCAAACTGATTCCATGTTATTGTCTGTTACACTTCCTAATGCCACTTACTAAATGTAACTGTGTCGAATCTGCGAGTAGCATTGATTAAATGTGCTTTATGCTTGATTGACATCACTGATGCCAAGGTTACTTCCTAAATGGAACATTGCAAAGCAGATGAAGAGGAAGCATTACACATCTTTAATTTTTGCTTAAAAATTGCACCTTCCTGGTCTCAAATAAATCAGTCAATACTTATCATTTTTACAGTATGTGAAAATAACAATGTGATTATATTTCATTTTGTGCTAAGCCCGTTAACAACATGTGTGAATCCATAATAAATTGGAAAACAACAAGTGTGATCACATGATCTCTATGTTTCAGGCACACAATGAGGCTCTGAAAGGAGAGTGGCAGAATTTTCTAAACCTATGTATCTGTCAGGAGAACCATCTAAAGAATGCCGAGGATTACAAGAAGGTGAGAAAGGTTCTCAGTAAATATGGGCTTCAAATACTTCTATGCATGGAGCTACCACTAATATTGACAGGAGAAAGACAACTGAATTAAAATGGATGCAAAAAATATTATTATATAGGTGAGATGTTGGCAGGGGTGCACTGACAAGTCACTGGGCCTCTGGGAAATAGGAAATTACAGCCCCTCCTGGTTTAAGGATTTTTGGCTACTATAATCCTTCTTTGTGCGTTTCTCACGCAGATATTATGAGTTCGCCACCCAGCACCCAGAATGGCTCTGTAAAAAGTCACAGAGTCATGACTGCCGCAGGGCCCCCAGATAGGGCGAGATTTACTTTTAAGGGGTTAATCTAACCAAAAACAGTGTTTTAGTAAAACACTGGTTTTGGATGGAGTAACCCTTGCTTGCATGCCTCCTCCCCTTAAAATAAAGAAATAAAAACACATATATTACACATATATTAATTCCGCTGTGTGAGATGGTGATATCACAAGCAGAGTCCGTTACATGTGCAAGCCTGCAAATAGGCTCCAAACACATCTGCTCGGAGCAGTGGCGTACACATGACCAATGGGGCCCCGGTGCGAAAATTGATCTGTGTGCCCCCCCTCCCCTCCCCCCCCCCGCACGCTTACTCTGCGCAGGCCGGGGCCGCAACAAATGGCGGCGGGCACCTGGTCGCAGGGGTTGCAGGGCTGCGACCACGGTATGTACACCAGTGCATGCAGATGCACACACACTTAAAGGACCATTACAGACACCCAGATCACATCAGCTCAATGAAGTGGTCTGGGTGTCAGGTCCCTCTAGTTTTAACCCTGCAGCTGAAAGCATAGCAGTTTCAGAGAAACTGCTATGTTTCACTGAGGGTTAATCCAGCCTCTAGTGGCTGTCTCACTGACAGCCGCTAGAGGAGCTTCCGCGATTCTAAGACACTGAACGTCCATAGGAAAGCATTGAGTAATGCTTTCCTATGGGCGGTTTGAATGCGCGCACGGCTCTTGCCGTGCATGCGCATTCGGAGCTGAGCGGCGGAGGGATCCCCAGCGCCAAGGGAGTCCGGCGCTGGAGAAAGGTAAGTGCTGAAGACACACACACACTCTCACGAACAGATGCATACACACTAGCTAACAGACACACACATTTACTGACAGAGACACACTCAGCGACAGACATACATACACATTCACTTACAAAACATACACTCTCACTGACAAACACACACTCACTAACAGACATCAAACAGGCTCAAACACAGTAACACACTCATTGACACTAACTAGCAGACACACACTCAACAGACACACTCAGACACTCACAGTAACACTAACACTCACAGTAACACTAACACACACAGTAAGACACACACTAACACTCACAGTAACACACACAATAACACACACACTAACACACACAGTAACACTAACACTCACAGTAACACTAACACACACACACACTAACACTAACACACACAATAACACACACAGTAACACTAACACTCACAGTAACACTAACACACACACACTAACAGTAACACTAACACACACACACTAACACTAACACACACAGTAACACTAACACACACACTAACACTCACAGTAACACTAACACACACACTAACACTCACAGTAACACTAACACACACAATAACACTCACACTAACACACACAGTAACACACACACTAACAGTCACAGTAACACTAACACACACACACACACTAACACTCACAGTAACACTAACACACACTAACACACACAATAACACTCACACTAACACACACAGTAACACACACACTAACAGTCACAGTAACACTAACACACACACACACACTAACACATTTTTTTTTTACATTTAATCCCCCCTGCCTCCTTACCTTTTGGAGTGCTGAGGGGATTCCCTGGGGTCCAGTGGTGCTCCTGGGGGGGCGGTCACCCGGCGGGCAGTCAGTCAGGCTGGCCGGTGCGCGAGGGAGCACTCTCCCCTGAGTGCTTCCTCTTCAGCTCCCTCGCGCGCTGCGTAATGATACCGGCGCCGGAAGATCACGTCATCTTCCGGCTCCGGTATCAGTGCGGTGCGCGAGGGAGCTGAAGAGGAAGCACTCAGGAGAGAGTGCTCCCTCGCGCACCGGCCAGCCTGACTGACTGCCCGCCGGGTGTAAGCAGGGCCAGCCTCGGGGGGCCCAGAGGTGGCCGGCTCCTGGGCCCCCCAGGAGAAGAGGCTGGCCCAGAGCGTACATACCGGGTCGCAGGGGCAGCCGGGCCACCTGGTGGGCCGGGCCCGGTCACAGCCGCGACCCCTGCGACCCTGGTATGTACGCCACTGGCTCGGAGGCTACTTGTGGGTTTGTGTGTGTGTGGGATGCTGCCTGTTAATTTGTGTTCCTGTACATCAATCGTGTTGCGTTAGAATGAATAGTTTGCCTTGTTTTGCCTATTGTACAGCGCTGCAGAATATATTGCTGCTATATAGATAATTGTAATAACTGTGCGTGTGTGTAAGGATGCAGTATTACATGTGTGGGGATGCCGCTTGTGATGTGTGTGTGTAGGGAAGCTGCATGTTGTATTGCATGTGTGGGGATGCCGCTTGTGATGTGTGTGTAGGGAAGCTGCATGTTGTATTGCATGTGTGGGGATGCCGCTTGTGATGTGTGTGTAGGGAAGCTGCATGTTGTATTGCATGTGTGGGGATGCCGCTTGTGATGTGTGTGTAGGGAAGCTGCATGTTGTATTGCATGTGTGGGGATGCCGCTTGTGATGTGTGTGTAGGGAAGCTGCATGTTGTATTGCATGTGTGGGGATGCTGCTCATAAGATTGTGTGCAAAAAGTGAGGCTCCTCGTGTGTTTGCTTGTGTGAATGGTGCTATTTGCATTGTAGTATGTCAGTGAAGAGGACTGTTTGTGTTGTAGTTTATGTGGATATGGACTGTTGTATGTGAGTGGGTATAGAGGCTGTAGAAGGTACAGTGGGTATAGGGACTGTAGTGTGTGCACAGAGGGATTGGGTAGTGGGTGCTGGGGAGATAGGGCCAGGAGGCATAGGGTCTGTAATGGGTGAAGGAGGGGATAGGGTCTTTAATGAGTGCAGGAGGGGCATAAAGTTGGTAGTGGGTGCAGGGGGGCACAGGGAGATATAGGAGATGTATTGCGTGCAGGGAAGAGAATGGGTGCTGAAAGGGCTATGGGTTCAATTGGGCATAGGGTCTGTGGGTGCAGAGAAAACATGGGAGCTGCCGTGTATGCAGGGTTGTATACGTAATGTAGAGAATGCAGGGGAGAGCATAGGGGCTGGGGTGGGAGGGGGCTCACGTGTTTAGGTGAGTGCTGGGGGGTATAGGAGCTGTAATGGGGGGTAGGAGTCCTATCTAACCCACACATCCTACATGTGCTTCTGTCTTTTTCACCCCCAAACCCTGTCTCTACACCAGCCACCATTTTCACTTTCTAAAAAGGATTAAACCGCGTGTGTGCAGTCTCCAGGCTGCTCCTTATCTTCTACACTCTGCATGAGGAGGGCACAGGAAGTGATGTCACTTCCCATCCCTCAGACCCTGCCTCTTCTTCTCACACAGAGCACCATAGAGGAGTTCATAGAGTAGACCTGGAACAGAAAGAGCAGGATTGCTGCCAGGTCTCTCTAAGAAAGTACATGTGTGTGTGTGCACATTGAGGTGTCCGGGGGCCTGTCTGCCTCAGGCCATGACCGACATGCCCGAGTGGTCAGACGGTCCCTGCAGATTTGCCAGAAAACAAACAGAGTTAACAGTTAAGTGATTATTATTGACAAAGCTGTTTTATTACTGGCCAGACAGGTTAGGCAGATGTTCTAGGTGTGAAAGGTTACAGGCTACTAAATGAATGAAAGAACACAATAAAGTGTAAAAAAAGTTTAAAGGTGGCTGGTCAATGTATGGTTTGTTTAAAGGGATACTATAGTCACCCAGACCACTTCAGCTCAATGAAGTGGTCTGGGTGCCAGGTCCCTCAAGTTTTAACCCTTCAGATGTAAACAGAGCAGTTTCAGAGAAACTGCTATGTTTACATTTGGGGTTAATCCAGCCTCTAGTCCACTCGGGAGCTGACATCGGCGGGGGAGGAGAGGTAAGCTGCTGATGGGCATTTAACCCCTTCAGCGCCACAGGAGGGGGACCCTGAGGGTGGGGGCACCCTCAGGGCACTATAGTGTCAGGAAAACCGCTTTGTAAGGGGTAAGGATGTTAGTCAATAAATAGTTTGGGGGGGGGGAAACTCTGCCTGAAGAGGTTATTTTAACAGATTCTGTACAGACATTTAAACAACATGTGGATGGAACCAGGATAGGCAAGGCTGTAATATTTAGTTAATAAATGTGTTTCTCATTTTACTGTTATTCTGGAGTCAAGAAGGATTCCTACCCTCAATTTGTTGGAAAACTTGAAAATGCTTTGGATGCGAGGTAGAGCCTCCATGGATCAGATTTGTTGTTCCAGCTCAACCCACAGATACTCAATCTGATTGAGATCTGGGAAATTTGTAAGCCATGACAATACCTTGAACTCTATGTCATGTTCCTCAAACCATTCCTGAACAATATTTGCAGTGTGCATTATCTTGCTGAAACAGGACACTGCCATCAGGGATCACCATTGCCATGAAGAGGTGTACATGGTCGGCAGCAATCTCTAGGTACTTGTCAAAGTAACATTCGCATGAATGCCAACACCCAAGGTTTCTCAGCAAGATACTACCCAGAGCATAACACTGCCTCCGCCGGCCTGCCCACTTCCCATAATGCATTCTGTTGTCATCTCTTCCCCATTTAATGAACACACACACCCGACGATCCACCTGATCTAAAAGAACACATGATTCATCAAACCAGGAAACTTTCTTCTATTTCTAACGTCCCCCTTGAAGGCTCTTTCGGTGGTGGACACGGGTCATCATGGGCACTCTGACCAGTCTGCAGCTAGTCAGCCCCACATGCAGCAACATGCAATGTTCTAGGTGTTCTGTGTGTATTCTATCATGACCAGCATTAAAGGAACAATATAGGGTCAGGAACACAAACATGTATTCCTGACATTATAGTGTTAAAAACACAATCTATCCCCTCTGCCCGACCCCCCGTTACCCCCTAAATATAGTAAAATCTTAGTTGTATTACAGTCTGCTGCTGCTGGCTCTGACCTGATCTGTCTGCTTGGCTGACATCATCTAAAGTTATGATCTGAGCCAATCACAATGCTTTTCCATAAGAAAGCATTGGACTGTCTGAAACTGTCAAGTAGGCAGATCAGGGGCAGAGCCAGCACAAACCAAACCCAGCCTTGCCAATCAGCATCTCCTCATAGAGATGTATTGAATCAATGCATCTCTATGAGGAAAGTTCAATGTCTCCATGTAGAGGGTGGAGACACTGAATGGCTGTGCAGCACTGCCCAAGGTAGCATCTCTAGTGGCCATCTGAGGAGTGTCCAGTGGAGGTATCCCTAGGCTGTAATGTAAACACTGCATTTTCTCTGAAAAGACAGTGTTTATTGGGTATGATTATACTCACCAGAACAAATACAATAAGCTGTAGTTGTTCTGGTGACTATAGTGTCTCTTTAAGCTTTTCATCAATTTGAGCTGCAGTAGAACTTCTGTGTGATTGGATCAGATGGGCTAGCCTTCGCTCCCCACGTGCATCAATGAGCCTTGGGTGCCCATGACACTGACGCCGGTTCACCGGTTGTCCTTCCTAACTGTACTAACCAATGTATACCAGGAACCAGGGCCGGACTGGGATAAAAATTCGTCCCGGGGCATTTTTTTATCAGAGCGGCCCACTAAGAAGGGGCGGGGCAGAGAGGGTGTGTTTTGTCATCACTAACGACAAACACGCCCCCTTCTCAAAGTGCAGGCCAGGGCAGACCATGCGCAGAGCTCTGCTAAAGATCTCTAGCATGAGAAAAAAGCCCTGTATTTGTTCTGCACAGTGCAAGCAAATTTAATAACATGCTTGCACTGTGTTTCCTTGCAACTTGTCTCTGGTGTCTCTATAAATGGATACCTGGAGACAAAAATGCCAGGAAAGAGTATTGTGCATGTGTTTGGAGCTTGCTTGTGGGATTGTGTGTGTGTATAGTGTGAGCTGATTGTGGTGTGGTATTGTGTAATAAGGTCGGTTTTAGTCGTGTTGTGTTTGTGGTGTAATGTAATGCATATGTGGCTAGGGGCTGTAGAGAATGTGTGTATAGGGGATGTAGCAAGTGTGTGCATACAGGCTATAGTGTGTGTGTGTGGGTGTGTGTATATATGTGATGTAGTGTTTGTAGAGAGTGTGTGTTTAGGGGTGTAGTATGCGTTTGCTTACAAGGAATCTAGTGTGTGTATAGGGGATCCAGAGTGTGTGTGTGTGTATATATATATATATATATATATATATATATATATATATATATATATATATATGTGTGTGTGTATGTTTGGAAGTATTGTGTATGTGTGTTGGGGAGGTTCTGTGTGTATGTGAGGGGTGCAGTATGTGTGTATGATGGATGCTGAGTGTGATGTGTGTGAGTCCTGAGTGTGATAGTGCTGTGGATGATGTGCGTGAGTGCTGAGTGTGATGTGTGTGAGAGTGCTGTGTATGATGTGTTTTGTGATAGTGCTGAGTGTGATGTGTGTGTGAGTCCTGAGTGTGATGTGTGTGAGAGTGCTGAGTGTGATGTGTGTGAGAGTGCTGAGTGTGATGTGTGTGTGAGTCCTGAGTGTGATGTGTGTGTGAGTCCTGAGTGTGATGTGTGTGTGAGTCCTGAGTGTGATGTGTGTGAGAGTGCTGAGTGTGATAGTGCTGTGTATGATGTGCGTGAGTGCTGAGTGTGATGTGTGTGATAGTGCTGTGTATGATGTGTTTTGTGATAGTGCTGAGTGTGATGTGTTTTGTGATAGTGCTGAGTGTGATGTGTGTGTGAGTCCTGAGAGTGATGTGTGTGAGAGTGATGTGTGTGAGAGTGATGTGTGTGAGAGTGATGTGTGTGAGTGCTGTGTGTGAGTGCTGTGTGTGAGAGTGCTGAGTGTGAGTGCTGAGTGTGTGAGAGTGCTGTGTGTGAAAGTGCTGTGATGGGTTTGAGAGTGCTGTGTGTGATGGGAGTGAGAGTGCTGTGTGTGATGGGAGTGAGAGTGCTGGGAGTGAGAGTGCTGTGTGTGATGGGAGTGAGAGTGCTGGGAGTGAGAGTGCTGGGAGTGAGAGTGCTGGGAGTGAGAGTGCTGTGTGTGAGAGTGCTGTGTGTGATGGGAGTGAGAGTGATGGGAGTGAGAGTGCTGTGTGTGATGGGAGTGAGAGTGATGGGAGTGAGAGTGCTGTGTGTGATGGGAGTGAGAGTTCTGTGTGTGATGGGAGTGAGAGTGCTGTGTGTGCTGTGTGTGAATGTTAGAAGGGATTGAGTGTTGGGGGGGGTAAATTAAAATGTAGCATTATGCCCCCCCTCCCTTCTTACCTGTAGCCTGGGAGGTGGGGGGGTACCGGCACGCTGGTGAGTGAGAGGGGGGGACCGGCACGCTGGTATCTTCCCTGGCGGTCCAGTGGGTGAGTGAACTCTAGCCTGCGAGGCTAGAGTTCACTCTCGCGAGATCCGGTCGTTGCCATGGCAACGCGCCGGATCTCGCAAGAGGAACCCGGCGGAGCTGCAAGATAGAGCTCCGCCGGGTCCTCTCCCTCCCTCCCCAGCCGCATGTCTCTCCAAGTGGGCCGGTGAGGGAGATCTCTGATCTCCTCACCGGCTCTTCATTGAAAACAGCGGGGCCGGCGCTCGGATAGTGCCGGCCCTGCATAGACCGGCAGGGGAGATCCTGGGACTTCCCCTGCCGGCCTCGGCCCCTGGCCACCGCGGCCCACCGGGCATTTGCCCGGTGTACCCGATGGCCAGTCCGGGCCTGCCAGGAACACCCCACAAGACTTGCCGTTTTGGAGATGCTCAGATTGTCTAGCCATCACTATTTGGCTCATCTCAAAGTCACTCAGATCTTTTTACTTGGCCATTTTGCCTGCTTCCAACACTTGAAATTCAAGAACTGACTGTTCACTTGCTGTCTAATATATCCCACCCATTGACAGGTGCCATTGTAACTATATCATCAATGTTATTCACTTCACCGGTCAGGGGTTTTATTGTTGTGGCTGATCAGTGTATATAATATATAGAGATGTTTTTTTTCTCCTCCTTTTTCCCCACTTGTTATGTAAACCCAGTGGCGCACAAATGCACCTATTAGTGTACTGCAAAATATATACATAATATTTATATTATGTGTATACATTGCAGTAAACTGATTTGCCAATTTTTGCTCAATTTCGTTCATCTGAATTATTCGGATGGACAATAGTCAGACCACATGAACGGCTATCCAAACAAAATTTTATTTTCAGACTAAGTGAATTTGCAGAATTTCTCTACTGTGCACAAGTCTAGTGTACTGGACTGTATGTTTTGATGTCTGTTAGTGAGCAGATTTGTATTAGATGGTACTAGGGCAAGGTGGAAGGTGGAAGGTATCCCTCCTCCTATTCCTGGCCGCCAGTAACCGTAAAATATTACAAGTAAAATATTAAAAGTACCACATGATGGGGGGTAGAGCCTAACCTTCAAGCTGTCCAGACGTGAGGCACTTGAGCTCTCTCATATTTGGCTGAATTTCAGGTGTTTTACCTGGCCAGCTCGCTACCATGCTACATTCTGTACACATCTCAGGTCAGGGATTCCCGGGCAAGCTGTATGACACCTCTCCCGAGCCGGAGAAATTCTGCTGCGGCCTGGGGACAGAGCAAGGGAGAAGTGATCGATCTCCTTACCCTCCAGTTCATGGCTAGACCCGCTGCATCCCAAACCCCCCTTCCCTCTGATGGATAACACGGTCCCCTCTGGAAAGTTTTAAGCTGTCTTACTCATCCTTACCGCATACTCAGAGTTGCCACCAAACCGCTCTTCGGAACTCCAAAATGGCAGACACCCCTCTTGCAACCTCACATGGCATGCACTCAACCCAGAGGGTTGTGTACCTCTTGTCGCAGCTTGATGAGGTTATTCAGAGCTTCTGGTTAACACTGTGAAACCAAGATACAACCAACAAACCTACTCTCTGACAGGAACACCATGGAAGCGTGCGGCTGGAGACAGTAAGGCACCCTCGGCCGGAGACAGTAAGGCACCCCCAGCCTCAACAAGGTTCTGTGGAAGCAACCGAGACCCTCTGCTTGCCTACATAGGCTGAGTGCTACCTGAAGCTTACCCTCCTTGTATTGCCTACACGAGCGAAAGAGTACCCGCATCAAGCGGTGACCATTACCTAAATTCTGTGTCCTCCTCCAGAAGGGCATAGACTTGGCCTCAAGAATTGTCTTCCCTAGATATGCAACTGCGTTGCCACTTATGAGAGTCGGCTGAATCTGCTGAAAGGACTGTCGCTTGAGTCACTCTCTCACCAGATGACTGCTGATGCAATTATAAATATCAAAATACCTGCCACCTAGTTTTTTTTTTTGCCAGGTATTTTAACATTTATAATGGTATCTGCAGTCACTGGTAAAGGTTTCATACAAAGCAGTTGCAGCTAGCGTGACATTGGGCAATTGGGCACCTCTATTTGTCAGATACTCACCCGGTCTAAAGCTTGCCTTCTCACTATGTGCCATACCTATGCAACATCAATAGTTATGTTTACCTAGCCTGCCTCATGCCTAGACAATTGCCTTAGGAGTCACAGTTTAACCTTTAATCTATAATTTGATCTGTCATTTTAGCTAGCAAATGTAATCCAGCATGTTTCTAATTTCCAAAAATTAGGCAGATTCTCTTAGGAGTCTATTTTCTTGCATTATTCATCTATGTTCTCTTTTTGTGTGTCACTTACGTTGAATTTAACTATGCATGCGTAATATGCTATGACTCATATGTACTTACCTGTCATTTATTTCAATCTTGCTGCAATTAAAAAAAAAGAGAATGACAAAAAAAAGTGCCACATGATCAACCTTTTAACTCCAAGTGACGGAATTATTTCATCAAGGTTGCCTCGCAGTTTCATGAAGGAATAATCCATAAGGCTGAATTTTTACCAGTAGGAACAGTTTACTTGCTGGTACTAGAGTACAGTACACCAGCTATCACTCGATACCTGGGGGCTCCCCTCTATAAGCTGGGGCCAGAATTAGTAGCCCCATGCTGACAGATGAATGGCAGTGCTTAAAGTGAGAACTACACAATGCCCTTTAAATTACCATGGTGGAACTTTTTGTTTATTGATATGCGATAGTACAATAACAAGTAACAGGCTATCAGCGGTTTAATATGATTTAGCACATTATGATGATCAATCTGTGGTTTGACCAGCATCTCTGAGTGATTATTTGTGTGGGAATGTATAGCCTGACAATGAGCAGAGTGATTGTATGAAGATGACAAGTTGTGAAATGTGACGGCCAATCAAAGTGGCAATTATTTTTGTGAAATGTGAAGGTGCAATAAATGAATACAGACAATAATCCGTTACCCTTTCAACAGTTCCAGGATGAAGCTGATTCTGTTTCCGAGATCATAAAAAACACCAACCACAATCTTGAAACCAAATACAGTCAACCCAACCTTAGCAGCCCAACTGAGCTCCAGCTACAGTTGGGCAAGGATGAGAAACAGCTCATACAAGCTGAGAAAACTTTAGCTGGCCTCAAACAGAAGAGCCCAGAGATTGTGCCTATTAAACAAAGAAGGATCAGGCCAAAACAACCTACGCAAGTGGACACAATATGTGACTGGGACTCGGGAGATGTAAGTTCATGAAATGATGTGACAAGTTACTAGTTTCACTTCAAAGACTGAATGAATGACATACACATTCTAATAAGTGCACACTTGGACCCTTAGGCTTTGATTTAATATTGTTGAATAAGCTTTCCAAATGATATAATATTTTTGGATAAACATTTAGAATGATTTATTTTTAAAAAGTTAAAATATCAAAAAATATATCATATGTAATCAACATATCAATATATAAAAAAAATTACAAATGTAAAATATTTTTTTCAAAATATTAAATAATTTTAATAGCTTATCCGACAATAATAAATCCAGGCCTTTGTTAGCTAGGTTTAAAAAGATGATCTTATAATGTTATAACCAAAGGCTTTATTTTAGGAAATGAAACATGTCTGTTGCACAGGTAGAATAAATAATATTTAGCACAAAAAATGCATATGCTCTCCAGTAATACCTGTTGTTGGTCATCAATATAAGCCTTGAAATGCGATAGTTCCTCATCTCGCGACACTGGTAATCTAATCTCAACTTGTCAATAAAGTTGTGGCAACCATCCACAAAATAACCAACGAGCACTCCCAACAGGTCCAGCTTACGAAAGGTGACACCTACACTCTAAAAGACAACAGCAAGAAAGAAAGCTGGGTTGTGCAGAGTCCTGATGGAAAGACTATAAATGCCCCAGCCACCTGCTTCGTGATTCCACCCCCAGACTTGGAGTCGATTGATAGGTTGAAGAGGTAAGCATTTATGGAAGAGGACAGATGAGATTGACGTATTTACTCTGCTAATTGGGGGATGTTATTCCTCTCTGTATTCTATGTGAGTTTTGGATTATGATGTCTAATATTTTTAATGCTCAGGTTGGAAGGAGATCTGAGTGATGTAAAGAAGAAAACAGCAGCAGTGCAAAATACCCTAAAATCTAGCACTCGCGAGCCTACTAGACCCAACCAGATGGGTAAGATATGAGAGCAAATCTGCAAATTCCTTTTTTGTTAAAACACAAACCTAGGTCGTCTATTTTAAAGAAATTCAGTAAAGGGACCGATATAATGGCAAAAATCACTTGCAATATAGGAGAAAAACAGGTTTACAAGATGGTGTGGTGCTGAAATGATGGGAAACTGGAACATTTTGTGTAATGGTGGGCTAGCAGCACATTACCACATGGAAGATGGTGTTAAGTTCAGGTTTGCTTACATTTATGATCCCTACTTGAGATATATCTGAGAGCTAATTTATTCGCAATGTCCGTACAGCTCCTGTAAGCGCTCCTCCGATACCTCCAGCAAGGACATCTAGCGTACCCACTGACCCTCAAAGTGAACAGATTCTCAAAAAATTGGACAAGATCTATGGAGACCTACAAGATACTGAACAGGATGTACTGTCAAGGTTGCGTTCACCTGTCAGCCGGTCTTCGCCTAGTCAGGACATTACTGGGAGGCTGAAAGACCAAGAGGTGAGATATTCAAATAGGATTTAAAGGAAGTAGAGTGTGGGAAGTAAAAATGTTGGGGTTAATATCGATAAATGCTATCTTTGTGTCTGAGACTTTTCAGGGGTAGCTACTGGTAGCTCTCAGGAAGTTACGGTAGTACATCTACCATGCTGTATTGCTCTTTTTATTCATGGGCAAACCCTGCACATTTTGAATGACTTTCTTGCGGGACTGGTAGACTTTGATAATTTTTTAAAGACAAAACTATGAAAGAAAAAAATAGGAATTCATTTACACATGTCCCCAAATCTGTATATATTTTGAATTGGTTGTCAGCCATGAAATGAAATTTCAGAATTATCATAGAGTTTGTCATTGTAATCTCAAGTAATTTCTTTTTTTTCTTAGGCAACTGCTCGGAAGCTGCAGGGTATTGCATCCGATAAAGATACAGTTCAGAAGGAATGTGAAAGCTTCCTGTCTAAGAAGCCATCGGGCCCGGTAGCCTCTCAGCTCCCAAGCTCCCTGACAAAAGTCAGCAACAAATACAACGATGTCAAGGCTCTGACATCCTTCTATGGAGAAGAGTACGTAAGAGGACAAGAAAAGCTTTGTTATGTTTGCTGTTTCTAGAATGAAGCTGGTAGTCTGTAAACTCAAGAATAAGAAGAATACAGAAACGTGTTATGTTCTGTAAGAATACAGAAACTTGTAGTTCATATGACATGAGCTGACAATCTTGCCATAGGATCATTGGTTCTATAACCAGTGAACATACCCCTTATTGGTTCTATATTTAGTGATTTTCCATTTTTGTTTCAATGGGGAAACCGACTAAATCTGGTCCATTGCGCTTTATAAGGGTCTAGTCAAATGAACCCTGTAAAACTTCTTAGATGATTTCAACTTTCAGAAGATGCCTTTCTGCTCATAATAGGCATTCTTTGTTTATGAGATTTTATAAGTAGATCCTTCACTGTTGGGTGTGTCCAAGGACCAAATGTAAAAAGTATGCTGTATTAAAGCAACAGCCCTCCTAACTATGAACTACAGTTAATACGACCTACAGTCAGCCAAATTATTATTATTTTAATTATTGGCATTTATATATTTTTCCACAGCGCTTTACAATATCATAAACGGGGTAATTTAAACATAAATGAGACAACTACAAAATGTTACAGGAAAAATGGTTTGAAGAGGACCCTGCTCAAACGAGCTTACAATCTAGAGAATAATAATAATAATGAATAGTGATCATTGCTTCAGAATGTTCTCTCACTCTGGCAATAACCCAGGGTTAGGAAATTGTGATTTTCAACCATGATGTGTGTGTACATCTTGTGCATCTACATTGTCAACTTCACATTCAAGGTGGCCTTATCATCCATCATACTCCATTTAAAGATGATTTTATTTTCTTCTACAGAGCTAAGGCATCCCTAAACCTGGAGAATCAGATCAAGAAGACAGATGAAATGATCAGTGGATTTGAAGGAAGGCTGGCAAATGATGGCGTTATTCAATATTCTCCCAGTGCCCTGCAGGACAAAGTCACTGATATCCAGGTAAGAGCCATGAGCAATGTAGACCTCTGTAATGAGCAAACAAGTGCAATTAGTTGAGTTCCAAGTTGAATTTTGGATGAATTTGGAAATTCAGAAGCGTCTGACTTTAAGAATTCCCACAAACCAGAAACAAATTTTTAGATAAGCTTTTCAAATTATTTATTATTTTTGGATACATTTTTAAAATGACTATATCAAAATATTAAAATATTCAAAAATTATTTCAGTTATAAAAAATATTAAATCGAGGTCATAGTTGGTATTTTGACTCCAAGGATGACAAACATATTTAAGGTACTCAAGACGTTTGGTGCAGATGAGCCGTGTATGTTATTGGTATGCACACAGAGTATTTTCATTTTTAATTTTTACATCCATCTGTCTTCATCACATAGAAAACTAAGCGAGAACTTGTGAGCAAACAAGACAATCTCTTGAAGCTGAATCGGAGTTTAAAAGACACAGAGCTAGCATGCAACGCATTACAGAGCAACACGCAAGAGCACAGCCCCGACCTCCCCCGCCAACGAGCAGAAGTCCAAAGATTAAATGATCGCTACCATGCTATTGCTGACCAGCTTGATCAGAGGTGAGATATGGCTGAACAAAAAAAGCCTAATATAAACAGTGGAAGTAATGCCAATTATAATTAAAACCTTAGTTATTACTGACATAGTTTGGTGTAAACAGTAAAACATGTTGGGTTTTTTTGTGAACAGAAGGTAGGGAATTATATTGCTAGTTGGATAGTTGACATTTGTATTCATCAACAGTCTATAGGTTAAGGCACATTATTATTAGCTGAATAACTGTCTTAATTGGTTACTCCAAGCATCATAAAAATTACAGTTCGCTGTAGCGTTTATGATGCAAGGAGTGCCCTGGCCTGGTTTTCTCAGTTTGCCCCCCTTACCTGGCTCTCCGCCGGGCTTTGATGCCTACTGGTGGTCCAGCGACATGCTTCCAGCTTCTGCAGAAGCCATGGTGGTCGACATTCATTGTCTGAGGGTGTCAGCTGACTGCCCTCAGCCAATGACTGTCATTCTGTGCAATAGACGTTGCACAGAATTGACATTAGCCAGCTGGCGGAGAACAGGCTGGCTGAGAACAGCCCTGCGATACTGCTGGAGGTGGAGTTATGCCTCCGGCAGCAGAGGGGTTAATCTAAGCACGTGCAGCGTTACAAAGCAAAATGCAGCACATACAGACTCCAGGCACCATCACCACATCAAATCACTGAACTGGTCATGATGCTAGAAGAAGCCCTTTAATATTCATCATGATGTTGGTAAGAAGCAGCCAAGTCAATGTGATGTAAAACTCAGAATCGGCCTGCATGAATATTTAACGGTTTTTATGTAGTGCTCTTGTCCAGAGATCTTTACAAGTTATGAAAGCAGAACATTGGTGATTATACAGAATTTAGACAGAAACTAATATGAAAGGAACCTGTTGTCTAGACAATGATTAAAGAAATATTATCATTTGTATTCATTGAGTGGAACTGTAAGGTGAGTGACATTACATCTTAATCTATTGCCAGAGAGAAGATTTTGAGAGATGCCAATTTGCCGTACCAGCAATTTAAATCCTCCAGCGACAGCTTGGACACCTGGCTTAAAAGTCTCCCAAGGAATCAAGTGAACTCATCGGATAGTCCCAGCCAGGTCAATTATAAACTCCAGTCCCAAAAGGTGAGCAAATCACGTACGGAAGATGTGTGTAAAGGACTACATTCAAGAACAAAAAAAAATAAAAATAATTCTGCCTTTCTGTATACTATAACAATTTAATCTGGAGTGTGGAGTTCTGATGGAATTGTTCACGCCATTGAAGTAAACTGAAAAGTTCCTTAACGCAGCCTCTTTTCACTGACTTTTGAGAAGTATAGGCTGATGGGCTCCATTTTCTAAACTATGAAATATTGGAGCATAGTTAAACTAGCTAGATATGTCATATCTGTAATTTTTTTTTCTTCATTGAATTTTGCTCCATAATATGACTACAGCATGTGCTTTTATTGATAAAGACCTTTGCAGTTTTTGTATATCACAGAGTTGTTCATTTGTAGCCTCGTTTGTTTCATTGCAGAGGCTGGTGGATGAGATCCATAGAAAAGAGCCAGAGAAAAACAACATAGTGAAATTATCCCAAGGCCTTGTGAATACACTAGAAGTAAGTTAATGCTACTCTTCCATGTCAAATTAATGTCTATTTACTGTTAGGACTTATATAATTTCCACAATAATTGTTACATTATAGAAATTGAATACATATTGTCCTTTAATATTAAAAACATTAGTTCTCCATTGAATTACAATGAGGACCTTTTCAGTTCATCATATATTAAAGGGCGCCAAGGGAGCCTGGCGCTGGATTAAGGTAACTGAAGGGGTTTTAACCCCTTCAGCACCAAGGGAGGATAGCCCTGAGGGTGGGGGGTCCTAAGGATGCTATAGTGTCAGGAAAACGAGTTTGTTTTCCTGACACTATAGTGATCCTTTAACAAACCCCCCAACGGTTCCTATTTAGAAGTGACATATCCTATTTTTGACACAAATCCTTCTGTCTCTCTTTTATATCCTAATGTCTCACTTTTCAAGGGACTCTATATTGTTGGTGTGTCTGAGTGTATAACAGAGCTTCACAGCAATAATACTCACAGTAATGTGTTTTAAACTACAATAAATGTGTTTAGAAATCAGTCTGTGTTAATAAGATACAGTGTCCTTGTTCTAAATTACATTTAGATGCAGAAATTGTTATTAGTAAATCACCTAAAATTTCTCAGAACAACCCGCGTCAGACCACAACCCTAATCATATCCCAATAATTAAGATGTCCATTTAAAAATATATGCGCAATAATAATTTCATTTGGTCCCAGTGTAGCTAATTTACAGTATTTACTATACTAAAATTGCATATAATGGAGCCTAATAAAATTAACATTCAATATTCATACTGCATGACACCTGTTTTTCAGCTGGTGTAATTTGGGTTATAAATATTGGTGTTCCTGTATGCACTTGAATAGGTGAACAAGTTGCAAAATAATCTACTAAACTCATGTTAGTATGTACCAGTACATAAGAACATTGGTAGAAGCGACAGATCTTCCGCCAGTGCGGCTGTACTGGGGCCTGCATGCTGGTTACGCCCATCGGTTGGCCATGCACTTAGGGTCACCCAATGGGTATTGCTGTACAGGGGCCTGGTTGGACACCTTGGTCCATTAAGAGAGCGATCAGGCCCCTGTAATATCGGATGCCTGATCGCTCTCTTGCCAGTGGCGTCTCTGGGATAATTTTTTTTTGGGGGGGGGGAGAGGGGGGGGCGAGGCGACAGCATGGGGTGCAGTGTGTAGGAAGGTGACATTGTGGGGTGGCAGTGTGTTGGAAGGTGACAGTGTGGGGGGCGGGGTGTGGGGTTGACAGTGTGGATGGGCAGACTAACAGACAACATGCCCTCACTGACAGTCATTGCCTCACACACTGTTTAACTAGCACACAGGTTCACTGACAGACACACACTGAAACGAGACACATGCACTCTCAGAGACACATGCACTCACTAACAGACACACACATTCACTGACACACTTACTGACAGACACACCTACTGGTAGATACACGCTGACGGTCACACACACATTCAATGACAAACACGCAGACTCTCACTGATTTGACAAACACACATTCACTGAGACATAGATGCACTCACTGACACACACACATTCACTGACAGGCACAAAAACACTCAATGACAAACACAGACTCTCACTGATGTGGCAGACACTCACAGACAAACACATGCAAATTCACTGACAGAAATACACACACTCACTGGCAGACACACACACATTCTCTCACACACACTCACAAATGACTAATATTATGCTGTAATGCTCCTGCTCTGCTCCCTTTCGGGATGTCTACCAATGCAGGGAGCCAGAATGTGACGTCATATTCCGGCTCCCAGCATCAGTAGATGGCTTGAGAGGGAGCCAGAAGCCAGCTTCCTTGCTGCCTCTGATGTGCTTACAGCCTTTAGGCACCCTGTGCAAAAAAATCACACATACAGGCTTACAGTCACACACAAGCAGAGTGTGATGCACACACAGAGACAGACAGTCACACACAGAGGCAAACACAGTCACACACACACTTACCTATGTCCTATATGGGCTGGAGTGGAGGCAGTGCAGCTCCTGGAGTCTGGATGTTAGGGAAGCAGGGACTCCTTTCGGCTTCCCCCTTCCTGGGCAGCAGTTACCCCGACCGATGTCTTATGGACACATTTAGCCCTGCCGTACGGTAAACCCCAGCCCTGGCACAATGTGTTTGATTTTTTAATAATGCCAGGTGGAGGATTCATTATTCTCCACCAGGGATTATTAGAAAAAATCAAACACATTTCCCTTAAAACAGTGCCTGCATTTGGGGGGGCACATGGGGGGTCATGGCAAGATGTGGGGGGGGGGGGCATGGCCCCCTCTGCCCCCTCCTTAGCGACGCCACTGCCCCTTGCACATGCTGCAGGAAATGATATATAGGACAAAAATAGATGAGAATAATAAAATAAAATAAAAATCATTCATTCTAATATGGGCAATTTGAATCCAAATCCACCCCTTGTAGCTCATCGTTTTAAAAACTGTAATGGAGGTAATATTAATTACCTCCAAATACAGTGCATTAAAAATGCTAAATTTTAAAATAGGGGATGGGATATAAGTAGGACCCTGAAATACCTCGAGTCCTTTTATGTGCAGACTACCTAAAGTGTTTCAGTCTTTGATGTGACTTGTTGTGTAACAATATTTAGATTATGCACATCCATTAATTAATTGTTGTTTTTCACTTACAGTTCCGTTACTAATTTAATTTAGGTTTAAAAGAACTTTAAGTGAATCTGAATACTGGAGCCTTGAATTTATTGCACGTAACCTACTGAAAGTCTACATCCTTTAAATGTTTGGTTTTGACAGTGCAGCTGCATATTAAAGGATCACTATAGTGTCAGGAAAACAAACTCGTTTTCCTGACACTATATAACACTTACCGTATATACTCGAGTATAAGCCGACCCGAATATAAGCCGAGGCCCCTAATTTTACCCCAAAAAACTGGGAAAACTTATTGACTCGAGTATAAGACTAGGGTGGGAAATGCAGCAGCTGCTGGTAAATTTCTAAATAAAATTAGATCCTTAAAAAATTATATTAATTGAATATTTATTTACAGTGTGTGTATATAATGAATGCAGTGTGTGTGTATGAGAATGCAGTGTGTGTGTATGAGAATTCAGTGTGTGTGTATGAGAATGCAGTGTGTGTGTATGAGAATGCAGTGTGTGTATGAGTGCAGTGTGTATATGAGTGCAGTGTGTATATGAATGCAGTGTGTGTATATGAATGCAGTGTGTGTGTATGAGAATGCTGTGTGTATGAGTGCAGTGTGTGTGTATGAGAATGCTGTGTATGAGTGCAGTGTGTGTGTATGAATGCTGTGTGTGTGGATGAATGCTGTGTGTATGAGTGCAGTGTGTGTGTATGAATGCAGTGTGTGTGTATGAATGCAGTGTGTGTGTATGAGTGCAGTGTGTGTGTATGAATGCAGTGTGTGTGTATGAATGCTGTGTGTATGAGTGCAGTGTGTGTGTATGAGAATGCTGTGTGTGTGTGTATGAATGCAGTGTGTGTGTATGAATGCAGTGTGTGTGCATGAATGCAGTGTGTGTGTGCATGAATGCAGTGTGTGTGTGTATGAGTGCAGTGTGTGTGTATGAAAGCAGTGTGTGTGTATGAAAGCAGTGTGTGTGTATGAAAGCAGTGTGTGTATGTGTGTGTGTAATGCAGAGTGTGATGCAGAGCCTTGGTGGGGGGTGGGCATTTTTATTTTTTAATTATTATTTTAATATTTTTTTTGTTTCATTACATTTTTTTATTATTTTTATTTTTTTATTTTATTATTATTTTTTATTTTATTATTATTTTTATTTTATTATTTTTTTTTTTTTTTTTTATTATTATTAATATATATACATTTTTTCGTCCCCCCTCCCTGCTTGCTAGCTGGCCAAGTGGATGGGCACTGTGTAGGAGGGGGCTGTGGGGGCTGCAGAGAGATGTTACTTACCTTTCCTGCAGCTCCTGTCAGCTCTCTCCTCCTCCGCCGGTCCGTTCAGCACCTCGGTCAGCTCCCAGTGTAAATCTCGCGAGAGCCGCGGCTCTTGCGAGATTTACACTGTGAGCTGACAGAAGAGCTGAACGGACCGGCGGAGGAGGAGAGAGCTGACAGGAGCTGCAGGAAAGGTAAGTAACATCTCTCTGCAGCCCCCACAGCCCCCAGATTGTATTATGGCAATGCAAATGCAAATTGCCATAATACAGACAATTGACTCGAGTATAAGCCGAGTTGGGGGTTTTCAGCACAAAAAATGTGCTGAAAAACTCGGCTTATACTCGAAGATATACGGTATGTTCCCCCCGCCACCCTCAGGGCCCCCCTCCCACTGGGCTGAAGGGGCTAAAACCCCTTCAGCTACTACCTTTAATCCATCGCCAGGCTCCCTCGGCGCTGGTGACCTCTCCTCCCACTCCGACGTCAGCTCCTGAGCGGAATGTGCATGCGCATTAAAAACACCCATAGGAAAGCATTTCTCAATGCTTTCCAATGGACGTTCTGCACGCTGAATTCGATTAACCCTGCAAAGTTTCTCTGAAACTGCTATGTTTACATCTGAAGGGTTAAAACCTGGGGGACCTGGCTCCCAGACCACTTCATTGAGCTGAAGTGGTCTGGGTGACTATAGTGGTCCTTTAAGGCGTATTCACCAGTGCAAGAAATCTGTAGAACTGACAAGGAAACTGGAACTGTTAAGGCTAAAATTGTCATATTTGGAAAAAGTGTCAAATGCACTTACTTTTCAAGCCTAGTCTCGTCTTTGGCCTTCAGGTTCCCTTGTCAGTTCTCCACAACTCCTAGTTCAGCAAGTACCGGTAAATTCCAATTTTGGGGTACAGTTAGAAAAAATCCATTATAATTAACATTATTTCTCTTTCCCAGGATTATGGCGCACTTAATGAACGGTATCGCTCAACTCTAGATCCCAACATTGAAGCTACTGATCCTAAAAGGACTCGGATCACAACATTGCAAGATGGGATTTTAAATCAGGTGAAATTCATAGTTGTTAAGGTCAACAGGATGTTCAGTTATTATTTGCGAAGCAACATTTTGCTTTGTATCTTAAAGAGATATTTATGTGTCAACATAAGTATAGCAATAAACACTGCAGAATGCAGAGACGTAAAGGTGATTTGTTAATTTCTTCTGCTTTACAATTTGCCCAGCGTGAGAGTAGGTATATTCAATTGGGGAAGACTAGACTAAAGCTTCCTGCTAACTCTCACCATCCACTAAGTTTTGAGTAGAAATGTTATCCATACATAGTTACGGTAAGAAAAAATATAATATTAGAATTAAGGGGACACCAGAACAAGTCACCAGAACAACTACAGTTTATTGTATGTGTTCTGGTGAGTATAATTTTTCCCTCGAGTGGGCACATTTATCAATTTAAAGAGACATTATGAGCACCATAACCACTTTGGCTTTTTGAAAAGGTTATGAAGCCAGGATACCATGTTTGAATAATTTGTCAAATTGATAAAACTAGGCTTTAAAACAGAGCTTAATTACACTTCATACCAATTCATGCCAGGGCTGCTCTCAGGATCGAGTGCTTGCAAATTCAATGGCTGCCCCTAAATTGATCATTGGTGGCATGTGTACCAAACACCACTCAACACAAAGACATAAGCAGTCTTGCTATGTACCCTGAGACCTAGAAGGTGCAACTACTGGCTCTTTGATTGCCTGGTATTTATAGCCCTAATTGTTAGCTTGACAAGTTAGCAAAAAGTAGATCATGCAAGAATGGTACGAAGGCACCCTAACTATATAGTAATCAAAATAAGCAGATGTGGTCACGCTGCCTATAATCCACAAATCTTGGGAGACATCAAAACAAACCAAGGTCTACAGAAGATGGCATCAGTTTTTATTATTATGCAATTCACTATTTTTGTAATTTTATTTTATATCACATAATTTTTTTAGGGCTTAGCACTAGGGTTTTAATTAGGGCTAGAGCTCTTATCTTAGGGCACCAGGATATCTATGTCCCAATCTGCCTTCATTACACTTCCAGGCAACAGCTACTATTTGAATTTGCTGCCATTAATTCAGTCCCTCATCCCATAGTGATATGCCAGCAGAGGAGCTGTGGAGAAAAAATGGCATTGTTTCTGTCTCCTCAGCTCCTCTTCTCCAATATCAGAATCCGGATTGACAAAGATCTCAGGTGGGATAGAAAAATTACCAGGTATACACTGGTGGAATAACACTTTTTTTGGAATATAATTTGGTGTTGCAGGTCCATCATTTCCATTTACTTAAAGGATCACTATAGGGTCAGGAACACAAACATGTATTCCTGACCCTATAGTGTCAACACCACCATCTACTCCCCCTGGACCCCTCATACCTCCATAAATATAGAAAAATCTTACTGTATTCAAGCCTGAAGATGTAACTCTGCATGCTGTTAGACTCAGAAAAAACAAGCAGTCTGCTGACATCATTAGAAGTGGTGGCCTGATCCAATGACAGTGCTTGCCTATAGGATTGGCTGAGACTGACAAAGAGGCAGATCAGGGGCAGAACCAGGATGATTTAAACAAAGCCCTGGCCAATCAGCATCTCCTCATAGAGATGAATTGAATCAATGAATCTCTATGAGGAAGTTCAGTGTCTGCATGCAGAGGGAGGAGATACTGAATGTTTGGATGCATTTTAGGCAGCCATGACCCAGGAAGGATCTCTAACAGCCATCTGAGGATTGGACAGTCAGTGGAGTTATCACTAGGCTGTAATGTAAACACTGCATTTTCTCTGAAAATACAGTGTTTACAGCAAAAAGCCTGAAGGTAATGATTCTACTCACCAGAACAAATTCAATAAGCTGTAGTTGTTCTGGTGACTATAGTGTCCCTTTAAATAGTGACAATTGTCTAGTAATCTCATTGTCTAGTAATCCCATTGCTCCCCTGAAATTAGTAGATCCTGAACTACACAATTTTGGACAGCAGCTTTAAGAAGGCCCATATACATACACACCCTTTATATTGGTCACAGCTTCATTTGGATATAACATTATTATAATAAAATGGCAGACTCTTATGTATTCTTTTGCGTCCACAGGAAAAGGATTTAGTGAAGCGTTACACAGAGACTGAGGTGGAAAGCAAGCAACAGCTGAACCAGATGACATTTGCAAAGAATATTCTAGACAAGGTAATATATTTCTTCTGGCTCATTTTGTACTGACCACCCAATGCACCTACGAACGGCTTTATTCTGCAATAAATTATCCTTTTAGTTGGTCTGTAACAATATGGGTCATAAACTTTTTAATTCACACATTGCGTGGATGACAGTTCCATATAAACAAGGCTATTCACTAGAGATGAATGAGAATTGAAAGTGAATTTCAATGACTTGGAGAATTTTACTTCTTTAGCATTTTTTGCCTTAAATTTTAAGTTCACTTTGAATTCTCAGTTTATCAATGACACATCTAAGTGTGGCTAGCACTAGGACCATGAAAGATGATGTGTGAGCCCTTCTATGTGAAGGCTTGTCATGGTGATAGAATATTTAAAGTGTAAAGAACGTTCCCATATAGACATATCTCAGAGAAAAATAAATTAAGCATAATTACCTTCTGTAAACTTCAACTTTTAAGAGGTTACAAAAATGCAATTTATGATTTCTAGTTTTGCACTATTAGACAAAACTAATTTAATTTCTTTAAATTTTATTTTTTTAGTCAGATACTCAGGACGGAGTTAAAGTAACAACACAGAACAACCTGCGCTCAGAAAATACACGGAGATCTGTTCAAGAGTCAGAGACCCTTTTGAAACAACTGGAAGAAGAGAAACAAAAAGTGGGTGAAGTGCAACAGTCACTAGAAGAAAACAGAAAGAGGCTTCTGCTATTAAAGACTCAAAGACCTGTAGAAAGACTGGAGGAGAAGGAGGTGGTGCAGTATTACAGAGACCCAAAACTAGAAAGTGAGTTGGTAAAACTAAAAAGCCAAGCAGAACAAGCATATAAAGGCAGAGAAATAACACAAACAGAGATAGAATTGGTTAACAAAAAGGTAGTTACATTGGAGAACCAGAGAAAGAGCATCAAACCTCAGCTTCTCACCAAAGAGGTCACACAGATTGAGCGGGACCCTAGCCTAGAATCTCAGGCAACAACATTAAAGAAAGACATCAAAAGTATGAAAGATGAGAACAACTCAATTACTGTGGAACTAGAAAGTCTAAGGAAAGAGGTCCTGTTGCTAGAGAAGAAACAACCAAATATTGTAGAAAAAGTGGTTGTAAAGGAGGTGGTGAAACTAGAGAGAGACCCTGAGATAGTAAAGGCTACTAGAACTTTACAAATGCAGATTGATGAAGAAAGCTTCCAAAGAAAGTCTCTTCAGGACAATATTTTGAAGCTGAAGAGGAGGACAGAAGAACTGGAGAGAACAATTGGGTTAGTGGAACCTAAGGTCATAGTAAAGGAGGTAAAAAAGGTGGAGCAGGACCCAGAAATACTAAAACAGGCTGCCAGGCTTAAAACTCTCATAGAAGAAGAGCAGAAAAAGAGCGTGACCCTAACTCGTGAAGTGACAGAACTTCAGTCAAAGTATGTAGTGGTGGACAAACAGAAACCCAAGGTGGAAATCAAGGAACGGGTCAATGAAATATTTGTTGTGGAGCCTGAAACTGAGAAAGAGATTGCACGTTTGAAGAATGCCTTGCAAGATATAGCTTCAAAAAAATCTTTCCAAGAGAAAGAGGTGAGCACAATTCGCAATGATGTGATTCTTTTACAGTCACAGAAGCCTGTAGTGGAATATAAAGAAGTGGTTCAAGAGGTAGTGAAGCTTGAGAGGACCCCAGAGGTGTTAAAGGAGAATGAGAGGCTGAGAGGACAACTCGATGAACTTGAAAAAAACAACAATAGATATCTGGAGCAGAAGTCGAAACTTTCTAAAGAAAGAGATGACTGGAAAAAGGAAAGGTCAAAAGTGGAGACGAAAACTGTCAACAAGGAGGTGGTCAAGTATGAAAATGATCCTTTACTGATAAAGGAGGCAGAGCGCTTGCGTCAGGAAGTACGTGATGAGTCACAGAAAAGGAGAGCAAAAGAAGATGTAGTATATGACTTGCAAAGCAAGTATCTGCTTCTGGAAAGGAGGAAACCAGAGGAAAGAGTGGTAGTGCAAGAAGTAGTTAACCTGCAGAAAGATCCCAAAATAGCAGAAGAACACTACAGACTTAGCAGAACTTTGGATGAGGAAGTGAGTAACAGACGCCGACTGGAAAGGGAGGTGCAGCACTTACGTAATCTGGTGGAAGAAAAAGAAAAACGACTAAACTTCCAAGAAGAGAGAGATAAAAAGTTGGCTGCAGAGAAGGAGCTGCGTCAGATAACAATGAGAATCAAGGAGATTGAAGAGCGACCTCCACCTGTGCAAGAGAAGATTGTGATGGAGGAAGTGGTAAAAGTGGAAAAGGATCCTGTGATGGAGCAATCAGCCAATTCACTGCGCAATGAATTAGATACAGAAAGGAGCAAGATTATGAACATAGAAAGAGAATGTAAAAACCTACAGTCAAGAGTAGACATCTTGCAAATAGAAAAATCACTAGAAAAAACCATCTACAAGGATGTTATCAGAGTAGAGAAAGATAAGGTACTTCACAATGAGTGGGCCAAGCTGCGAGAACTTTATAATAAAGAGCGTAACGCCAGGCAACTCAAGGAAGATGAGAACAGAAGACTCAAGGAGAAGATTGAGAAGGTGGACTCAACAAAGAAGACATGGTCGAAGGAGGGAGAAGAGCTTCAAAGAGCTAGATCTATAGCCCAACAGGAAAAAGCAGCAATAGAAAATGAACTGCTTGGACTCAGAAGACAACAGCAGCAGAAGAGTGTTTTCCTGAATAAAGAGTCAGAATTGCTAACACAGAAAGCAGAGAATGTACGTCAGAAGAAGATTCAGATGGAGCATGAGCTTTCTCGCTTAGAAACCAAAATTCTGGGTGAAAAAGACAAAATTTATGAGAAGGAAAGGCACATTCGTGATCTACAATCTCGCGTTAACCGAGAGGAGCGTAATCAGGAAACACAAATGAGAGAAACCAATGTTTCCACAAAAATTTCAATCCTGGATCCAGACACTGGGAAGGAAATGTCACCCTACGAAGCTTATAAGAGAGACATTATAGACAGGAGTCAGTATATCCAGTTGCAGGAATTAGAGTGTGACTGGGAGGAGATATCCACCACAGGATCCAGTGGTGAAATATCTGTTCTTTTGGATAAAAAGAGTGGTAAGCAGTATTCCATTGAAGAAGCACTAAGGACTAAGAATATTACCAAAGAAGAACTGCAGATGTATAGGGATGGAAGGATCCCAATATCAGAATTTGCCCTTCTCGTTGCTGGAGAAAACAGGCCCCAATCAATGTCTATTGGTTCCATTATTGGACCTAAATCGCCACCACCCAATCAAACCCAAACACGCACATTCGTTAGCCATAATGCTCCCAAGACTTTCCATGATGACAGCTTTCCTATTGCTGGAATTTATGACACTACTGTTGACAGCAAATGTCCAATCAGAAGTGCAATAACAAGAAAAATGATTGATCCAGCAACAGCTCAGAAGCTGCTGGAGGCCCAGGCTGCTACTGGAGGTATTATCGACATTATAAATAAAGAACGTTTTTCAGTTCATAAAGCCATAGACAAAGGCATGATTGATGGTAACAACCTACATAGTCTACTGAATGCCCAGAAAGCTTTCACAGGAGTTGAGGACCCAGTAACAAAGAAACGCTTGTCAGTGGGAGAGGCTGTACAGAAAGGATTAATGTCTAAAGAAACAGCGTTACCTTATTTGGTTGTACAGCATCTTACAGGGGGTCTTATTGATACAAAGAAGACAGGCAGAATCCCAGTTTCAGATGCTGTAGAGCAGGGAATGGTGAGCAAAGATTTGGCTGAGCAAATACAGGATGAAGCAAACTATGAGAAGACCATCACAGATCCAATCACTAAAGAAAAACTGAGCTACAAGGAAGCCATGGCTCAATGTCGGAAAGACCCAGGGAGTGGACTTCTGTTGCTCCAAGCAGCTTCAGAAAGCTACCAGCCTGCTGTCTACCGTCCTGTGAACACCATCCCATCATTGAAATCCTACAAGTACTAGGGGAAAGGGGAACGTCCGATATCTATTTTAATGTATTGTAATTGAGCTGTATTGTTGTATCCTGTTTTAGAATGAATACATCTGCTGTTATGGAAATACTGTGTCTATGTTGAATAGCGTGTGTTCCTTTTCTCTTAATAAATGGGAAACTGGCCTTGAGTTTTCTAGTTAATGATTTCAATCTAATCTTAATTTTAAACACTAAATAGTTTGGGTTACATATTAGCAGAGTAATCATACACCAGTCATGAATTATTATAAAGAATACATAAGAACATATATAAGTAACACATGCTGTCCTACGCTTTGTTAAATGTAAGCCAAAAAATTAGCCCTTGAAAAAAACATCTAAAACCTTATATATTGGATATTTTTACTTTGAAACATCTTTATTAATCATAGTCTTCTTAGATTTCAATATATTAAAATATTGTTTAGGGACCAAACTCAAAGCATAAACTACAGAAATGATAGGCATCCCCTTACAAATTAATAGGTAAAACCCAGCTTGGTGGAATTAGGGAATCCAGAAACACCCCATGGAAGGGGGAAGGAAAGGTACTTTGATCACAATTCCAGGAATGCCTCACAATACATGCTACTCAAGTGGCATTTGGTTTGATTGGGTTTATTGTAAAAATTGACACAAGGCAAAATAGAAATCTGGTGCGGTAATTAATGCAAACAAGAAAAAGGTGGAGGTCCTTATGGTACTAGTTCTACTAAAATCATGTATAATATGCTGTCCCAAAAACCTAGGCAGCCCTAAATAGGCACAATATAGCATTTTGATGACTCCTGCATCATAGAACTCCTGGGAGTAATATTTTGTCCTGGGTGAACGGGTCAAAGAGAATGCTAAAGCTCAAGATGAGAAAGAGCTCCACAACCTTCCACATTTGTGTTCATTCTTTGAGCATGATGATATTCCGAGTCATGGCAGATGAACCAAAAAGTTCTACAGCTGAGAGACTACCACCAATAATATCAGTAGGTGACAACAGTTTAGGTCTGTAAGATCGAGCCATGACCATGGGCAAACTTTTATTTACACTGACAAATTAGTTATAATTAAACATCCAATATCCATGTTAAAAACCTTATTGATACTTAAATGAATACTAAAGGCACCAATACAAATGTCATAAAAGGTTTTGGCCTAAGTAATATGGTGTATTTTTTGCATGCTCTGATCTTTATAGTTTTTGCACAAAAATCTAAATGTTATTCGGAATGCTGCACCATAAGCCTACCTACTTAGCCACAACCCCTAACTTTAGAAAAACACTTCCATAACAAATATATGCACACAGCTTAGCCCCAATAGCACTGAGTGAACTGCTTTCAATGTACACCCTGGATGCAAATAGTCAGAGAAACTACAAACAGGTAGCCTTACAACATGTCTCCCTGAGTGTCCTCTCCTTCCAATGTAGATTGCATTAAAGGTGTGCATACATTTGATAAGGAAGTCTTTTTCTGGAGTGAGGTGTGTGGTGGCTAAACAGACAGGCTTGTGGTGCAATTTTCTGCAAAACAATTTTTTTTGAGCAAAAACTATAAAGATCCGCGCATGCAAACCCCCCCCCCCCAAAAAACAACAACAACACAAACAAACAGAATATTAACAAGGACAAAACCAATCAAATAAAGTTGTATTGATAAATACATCTTATCATTTGCTCTCGTGTACCCCCTCAACCAACAACATCAGCCTAACCCCTCTCAACTCAGGAGGGACCTTAATTCTCTTGATCTCCAGCAGTTGTCAGCTGAAATTGATTCACAACTGCTGTCTATCCCTTCCCTCTCCTGTCCTTCACTGGCCATCTCCACATATAACACTACCCTCACCTCTGCCTTGAACGCTGCAGCACTGCTCCAAACAAGCACCTCGAGGAGGACCCGCCCCCAACCATGGCATACTAAATCAACACGCTACCTGCAAAGATGCTCCCGTTGTGCTGAACACTCCTGGAGAAAGTCTCGCACCAAGTCACACTTTCTCTATTATAGATTCATATTGTGTTCATACAGTGCAGCCCTTGCCAAACAGTCCTACTTTTCCTCTCTCATTAGTTCATGCTCCCGCAATCACAGGCATCTATTTGACACCTTTAATTCTCTTCTTCGCCCTGCTGTGGCCACCCCCCCAAACTAACCTTACTGCTGATAACTTTGCATGTTACTTTACTGACAAGATAGAACAGCTAAGGAAATAATTCTCCCCTCCTTGCCATTCTGTTTCTCAACCACACATAGATCATGCCTTTCCTACCCTTCAGACATTCTCCCCGGCTACTAACCAAGAGGTGGCTGCTCTTCTCTTTTCCTCTCGCCCCACCACTTGCCCGCTCGATCCTGTCCCATCTCACCTTATTAGATCTCTCTCCACTTGTCTCGTGCCTTCCTTAACGCACATCTTCAACTGCTCTCTCTCTTCTGGCATTGTCCCTGCTGACCTTAAGCATGTCACTGTAGTACCTATACTAAAAAAAACATCCCTCGACCCGTCCACCCCCTCTAACTATCGTCCCATTTCCCTGCTCCCTTTTTCCTCAAAGCTTCTGGAAAGACTTGTCTTTACCCGTGTGTCTCATTTCCTCAATTCCAACTCTCTCCTTTACCTTCTTCAATCTGGCTTCCACCCTCTCCACTCTACTGAGACTGCGCTTATCAAAGTTACTAACGACCTAATCGCAACTAAATCCAAAGGCCACTACTCCATACTAATTCTTCTTGACCTCTCTGCTGCCTTTGACACCGTTGATTATGCTCTCCTTCTTCAAACTCTTCAATCACTTGGTCTCTGTGACTCTGTCCTCTCGTGGTTTTCCTCTTATCTCTCTCAACACTCATTTAGTGTCTCCTTTTCTAATGATACCTCCTCCCCTCGTCCTGTCTCGGTTGGAGTCCCCCAAGGCTCTGTCCTTGGTCCCCTTCTATTTTCTCTTTATACTGCCTCTCTTGGCAAACTTATTACCTCTTCTGGATTCCACTACCACCTGTACGCTGATGACACCCAGTTATATCTCTCCTCCCCGGACCTCTCCCCTGCCGTCCTGCAACGTGTCACTGCTTGCCTTTCTTCCATCTCTGACTGGATGTCCTCCTGCTTTCTGAAACTCAATCTCTCTAAAACTGAGCTCCTTGTCTTTCCTCCTCCTAATACTGATCCTCCTCTTTCGCTCTCCCTTCAAGTTTGTGGTACCCGCATCAGTCCATCCTTGCCAGCGTGCTGTCTTGGCGTCATACTTGATTCTGGCCTCACCTTTGAGCCTCACATCCAGCATGTTGTCAAATCCTGTAGATTCCATCTTAAAAACATAGCCCGCATCCGCCCCTTTCTTACACAAGATGCTACAGAGGAGCTTGTCCATGCTCTAGTAATTTCCCGCATGGATTATTGTAACCCTCTCCTGATCTGTCTTCCCAAAAGCCGTACTGCACCTCTACAGTCCGTAATGAACGCTGCTGCCAGACTGATTTTCCTCTCTAGTCGGTTCTCTCACACCTCACCCCTCTGCCAGCCTTACATTGGCTTCCTGTATGCTATAGGAGTCAATTCAATGTACTAATTCACACCTATAAAGCACTGAACAACTCTAGCCCCTCTTATATCTCCTCACAGATCCATAGGTATGTCCCTTCTCAGTCTCCCCGCTCTGCCGGTGACCACCTCTTGTCCGTTGTCCGCACCCGTACGGCCAACTCACGCTTGCAGGACTTCTCGCGGGCGGCTCCCTTCCTATGAAATAGCCTGCCTACCGCCATCAGACTCTCCCCTAGTCTTGCCTTAAAACCCATCTCTTTAGGAAAGCTTATGGCTTCCAAGACTAACCTCTACCTCACATACCTCTCTCTTGCTCTCTCCTAAAGGGCAGCCCACCTTATTTGACTGCAAACTCCTGTGTTTTACACCCAACCTCCTATAGAATGTAAGCTCGATTGAGCAGGGTCCTCTTCAACCTATTGTTCCCGTAAGTTTTTTGTAATTGTCCTATTTATAGTTAAATCCCCCTCTCATAATATTGTAAAGCGCTACGGAATCTGTTGGCGCTATATAAATGGCAATAATAATAATAAAAACAAAAATAAAAGAGTTACCTGCAATCCCTATGAATACTTAAATAAATTTAGTTTTTTTTTTTACTCCAATGGCCATTGGGTGTAAGCCCACCTGGCACATCAAAGCAAACCTCTTAGGTGAGTCCTACGCTAACAATTCACGTTGCTTCCTTCAGTTAAGTGGGGAAAAAAATCTCTAATGAGACAGAGAGGGGTATCTTTCTAAACCCCTACATACGTATTAACCCTTAATAGGGAACACATGGGGTGGACGGCAACATTGTAACATGGCTGTGTGATACAAAAGCAAATACACATACACAAAAATAAGTCCTGCACTCAGGCTCCTGGGGGTCAGGAATGACCATAGTACACATCAGCCCCAATACATACAATAAAAACCAAGAAAAGAGTTACCCCAAATCCCTATGCATAATTAAATAAATGGAGGTTTTTTTTTTGTATTGACTCTTGGAGTTTCCCTTAAATAGAAGACGTAATGATGGGCTATGGGCACAGTGCTCATATAGTAATTCAGTATATGTAGATATTACAGTAAAGGGGAACCGGAATTAGCCAAATTGAATTAAATCTTGAAAATTACCTTTGACTTGTGTTAACCTTTTTATGAGATGCATTTCTCTTAAATTTATATTAAAGGGACACTATAGTCACCTGAACAACTTCAGCTTAATGTAGTTGTTGAGGTGAGTACAATAGATCCCTGCAGGACTTTTCATGTAAAACACTGTATTTTCAAAGAAAATACAGTGTTTACATTAGAACCTAGGAACACCTCCAGACGGCCACCAGAGGGACTTCCGAGTTAAGTCCTGCCTGATGCGCAGGACTCATGTTTAACGTCTTCCCACTTAGCTGAAGACATCAAACGTGCTATCAGGACACAGGAGGCACTGTGAACGCTCCTCCTGTGTCCTGTAGTAACCCAGAAGGTTGTCAATAGTAAGAGCCGACAGCGTGGGAGATAAAGATCTCCTGCACACTGCGTCTGCTCGGGATGACAGGCTGAAGACAGAAGGCCAGAGACCCAGCAGGAGGATCCAAACCGTAAGTAAACTTATTTTAAAAATGAGTGAGTGAAAGTGAGTGAGTGACTGAGTGTGTGTCAGGGTTTCTTTGCGGTTTTAAACAGAAACCCTTCCTTTCTCTGTGTCTGATCCTTCAGCTGATTTTAACAATCAGCTCCTTTATTAATGTGGCCATGGTTATTCACCTGAATGTAGTAACCAGCCCTGTTGCTAATCAGTGCAGCGTTTTTAAGCAGAAAGTTCCAGCACCTCCTTGCCCTTGCATGGTTTCCTGTTTCCCAGAAGACTTCCTGTATCCTGTGTATTCCTTGTTCCTGACTTCTGGCCTTGTTCCTGACTCCGCTGCTCTTCGTTCTCCTGATCCTGGCTCGTCTGATTACCTGCTTTGGTGCCTGACTCCTGCTTGCCTCCTGGACTATACTTTTGGTTTATGTCATTATTTGCCATTTATAATAAAGGTGTTTTGCATCTACGTTCTGTCTCTGTCGGGTTCCTGGTCCCTAACATTACGCAAGGGCCATGAATACAGATGGTACAGGCAATCCACCCTATACCTAACCTATTTACTCGTTCGGACCAGCAGAACCACCGTTTGGACCAGTGTGCGCATGCACCCCAGATTCGTACTGCACATCTGGATCCAGCACCCGGCCAGCCTGCGATTGCGGCCGCCTCTGCCTCACTTCCTGTTCTAGCATCGGTTGTAGCCTCCGAACCTGTTGCAGCTAGAGGAATGGCTGGGTCTGTCCCGCTTCCTCAGTATTTTGGGGGCAACCTAGCTCAGTGCAGAGGATTTTTAAACCAGGTTGGAGGATACATTGAAATGGCTCCCCAGGCATTTCCAACTGACAGAAGCAAAGTTGGGTTCATGATTTCTTTGCTGTCTGATAAAGCCCTAGCTTGGGCAAATCCTCTCTGGGAGGCAAGGAGACCCATTGTTTACAATTACCCTGAATTTGTTGCGTCCTTAACCCCTTAAGGACCAAACTTCTGGAATAAAAGGGAATCATAACATGTCACACGTCATGTGTCCTTAAGGGGTATTTGATATTCCAGCTCGTTCCACCTCTGCTGCCAAACAACTGATGTCTGATGCACAGGGCAGGAGAACAATTGTCAAATATGCCAGTGAATTCCGTATCCTGGCAGCAGAGGGTGGCTGGAACAATGAGACTCTCGAGTTACAACAGATACAATTTTTATCTGAGTTTTATTATGTAAAATAAAGGTCCACTTACATATTCCTGAGCAATATGGTATTACTCAATCCTGATGGGGTAGGTCAGGGGTAGGCAACCTTCGGCTCTACAGATGTTGTGGACTACATCTCCCTTGATGCTTTGCCAGCAATATGGCTGTAAAAGCATTATGGGAGATGTAGTCCAAAACATCTGTAGAGCCGAAGGTTGCCTACCCCTGGGGTAGGTGAACAATAATCCCCACCAAGGATATTGGAGATGAAGCGTAATCACAGGCAGATGAAGACTCAGTCGCAGGATAAAAACAAACTTTATTTGTGACAATATAATTTTAAAAAAAAAATATAATAAAATGCAACCTTCTTTCATTACTCCATTATCCAGTTCTCATGCTCCTGTGCCCATTGAAGGCACTTTCAGTGGTGGACAGGGGTCATCATGTGCACTCTGGTCGGTAACTACGCAGTCCCACATGCGATGCACAGTAGCTCTTCTGTGTTATCAGACCAGACGGGCTAGCGTTTGCTCCACACATGCATCAATGAGCCTTGGGCACCCATAACCCTGACACCGGTTCACTGGTTGTCCTTTAGTGCAGTGCTCCCCAACCTTTTTATCGCCGCGGACCGGTAAACGTTTGATAATTTTTCCGTGGCCCGCTTGTTTTGATTTAATAATTTTAATTTAGTGAAGAAGCTTGTCAGATATGAACACACATGATGTACACAGACACATCACAAAACGCAGTCACAGATATACACACATTAACACAGTTAATACATTCAAAGACAAAAAAAAAAACAGTCACATATATTAAAAAAACACACAGACACATACATAGTCAGAAAATCACAAACACAGTCACATAAAGTAAATAGAAAGGGAGGGGAACAGCGCTACAGTACTGATCACAAGGGGGGATAGAGCTGCACACCTGAAAGGAAGGGTAACCCTCAAACCCTTCAAAGAATGGAGAGAACAAAAGACAACAAATACAGGGTGCGCTAAATATAATAAAGGGAGATGAAAAAGTCTTTAGGTACAATGTGGACCTTGAGTGAGTGTTCTTGGGTTCTTTCTTTGGGATCTCAGTAGTCGAATATGGAATACAAAAGCAGAGAAGGGAGACCAATAGTGCAAAACCGTAATGCGGAAAGGATCACGAACAACACAGACGTGGAAAAGTGCCAACTTACAATTTAAAGAGCTAAGCCCAGCTCTAGGTAAAACAGCATACAGTGGTATATAGTACTCCCCACATGTAGGATATTGCTGGACAATTGGAGGTGTCTTCACAAGATTCTTTACACCATCCCAGACAGACGTCAGCATATAAAATATATAAAAGATGGAAAAACCCAATGGTGCAATAACTTTGGTAATACTGGAACAACAGACAACACTGAGGTCCTAAGAGTGCCAACTTACAATTTAAAGAGCTATGACCAGCTCTGAGTAAAACAGCATACAGTGGGGAGTTTAAATACCACTGGATCCGCCAATGCGCACACCCCAAAGGCCGGCCCTGTACCGTTTGATCCACGGACCGGTACCGGTCCGCGGCCCGGGGGGTTGGGGAACACTGCTTTAGTGCACCACTTTTGGTAGTTACTAACCACTGCCTATCAGGAACACCTCACAAGACTTCCCGTTTTGAAGATGCTCTGACCAAGTTGTCTAACCATCACTTTTTGCCCCTTGTCAAAGTCCCTCAGACTCCGGTCAAGACTTTACTTGAATATCCCTAGGGCTTGGCACTTCCGATCCAGTCGCTGTTTGGACATTACACTTGGGGAAAAGAGACCTGTCCATCGACATATGATTCATAATGTAGTATTGCATATATTAAGCTATTGGGGGGGGGCTATGTGAAGAACCTGCTTTAAACTTTAACCTGCTTCAAAACTTTAGCTGAGTGGTGTTTTCACTGAATTGGGCACTCAAGTATGCACTATCTGTGGATTTTATATATGTGTGTGTGTGTGTGGAGGGGGGGGGGGGGTTGTTCATGATTAAACTGATGCTTTGGGCATGTTTTGTGTTGTGAGGCTCTGTGTATGGGAGATAATTCAATTAAGTGGGGTATGTTGGAATCCTCTCCCAGACACAGACTCGCCTGGGAGGGATCACCTATACCTTTGATGGAGACACCATGCTGGGGGACTGTGCATATAAACCCGCATTGTTTTCAGTACAGGTTGTTGTTCTGTCCTACACTATGTATCGTCTGGCATTTGGGGAATTGGGCTATAAACACTAAAACAGCTTTTCTTCCAGGAAATTCAGCTGAGATATCCAGTCTGGATATCGAAACTCTTCTACATCTGGTGACAGCAGTGGGATGGTACCTTTGCAGTGGAAGGGAGCTAGGCCCAGCCTGCTGAGCAATGGAACAACGAATGGGCTGTGAATGGAGACAAACAACGTGTAACGGATCACCTGGCACCCCGACTGGGTACCTCCGTTATTGGATGCTCCTAGCGCTTCCTGAGTGCTGCAAGAACTCCAGCCGACACCATAACCCCCGTAGACTCCTTCCGAGAGCAAAACAGGAACAAGCTCTTAAAAGAGCATAGAAGTGATTATCCAAGGGAGCATGCAGAGCATAGCAATTCCCCCAATAAGAGACAGGACTCTAGATTGAGGGTGAAGAAGAACTGACTGTACTGGCCCATACAGCCTATTTTATTCACAATCCACAAACATAGTACTGCCCACAGGGTTTTAAAATACAACCAATCAATCCGTACAATACACACAGACTCTCCCACACAAAATCCTCCCCTCTGCCTGTGATATGATTACTGAACACAATGGTTAATATAATTATTACAGGCAGAGAAATACAGTATTATAAAACCTATCACAGGGACCCCAAAACATGCAATAACCCCATATATCCTCGGAACCGGGGGATCTGGGTGAACCACATATCCAAAACTCACCCAGATCCGTTCAGTAGTTTGGAAGATACAGTTTAATGCAGAACATATACAGGCGATATGAAAAATAATTACTGTATAATGTGCCCCCTGTTGTATAGTTTAAAACTACTGCACGATGTCTTTGTGCACCAAATACCGGCGAGATGACACCGTGTAGAAAAGTCCAAACAGTGTCTGTGAGTTAAAATGGCCGCTATCCATTGTTCTCACCATGTGCTTCATCCATTGTTCTCACCATGTGCCTCTGATACATGAAATGGTGGCAACCCAGTAACTCCACAGTATGTCTCCAGATGGTTCTTAAAGGGCCAGCAGCATAATAAAATACAATATGCCCAAATTAGTTCCTAGAAGGGCAATACATCCCAGGGCCATAGTCGCAGGGCAGGAGGCTGGCAAACAGGCCCCTCCAAAAACCAGTGGCGAGGTTACTTTCGCCACACTACGCAACACTGAAAAGGAGCACCAATAAGGAACTGTTAGAGGCAAAGGGGAAGATAGCCAGCAACAAGTCAAAGGCTATCCTTGTCAAACTCATGGAGGGTGACAGAGCCAGCAGTGCATCCTTCCACTCATCCACGGACTAGACCGAATTCCAGTGGGAAGTGAGAATCCGACTGGCCCTCTATGAAGCTCATCCATCCTTCCTAAGAAAAGGTCAGAAAAAATATAACAGAGGTCAATGCTTACCTGACCGCACAGGCAGAACAGAACATCCAGCTACAGGGAAATGCAGCACAGATATTCACTTGGAATATCGGAGCTCTTCTGGAATTGGAATGTCTAAGTAGTATGTTTTCTTCCTCCTTTGTCATTTCATGTTATGTAAATGGAGCAGGACAATATCCTGCACTGGAACTTAGGCTTGGGGCTGTGTTCCATTGCTAACCAGGGGTTTATGGGAGAAAAAAAAATACCCTCCTGGGAGGTAGAGTCACTTCCTGCTTTGGGATGGGAATGCATGCTGCTCCTTTTTTTGTGTATTAAACACACATTAAACAATGAGGAATAATTTCCAGTCTAATGACAAAAAAGTGGTAATTACATTTGGCATTGATAAAAGGAACATCTTCTGGGAACAATATTTTAAAAGGAAACACAAATTTCTTGCATAGTGTCTGACCTAAATAAGTAGTCGAGGTTTGTGCACGCTCTATTTTATAAAGTTTTTGCAAAAACAGAAATGTTTTGGAACATTCTGCCTCTTCTGTAGCATCTCCTCCATTCAAAAAACTTCCTTCATGCTGGTAAATGTACCTAGGGACCAAGTGAAAAATAAAGAATAAAAAAAAACAAAAACGCATTTGGAGGTTATTGCGCATAATCAGTGCATCTCTATGAGGAGCATTCAGCGTCAGTGCTGCAACCAGGAATCACCTCTAGTGGCCATCTGAGTGTTACAAGGCAGTAATGTAAACACTGCCTTTTCTCTGAAAAATAAGTATTTACATTAAAAAGCCTGTAGGGACCAGGCTGTAGACACCAGAACAACTGCATTAAGCTCTAGCGACTATAGTGTTCATTAAATGTCACAACTCCATAAACCTAGACTTTGTGTCCCAACCTCGTAACCCACAGCGTTTTGTTAGCTCTTTTAGACTACACTCCCAATTAATACGTACATGAAAATGAGCATGCATGCATTCATTGGAGGTATATCTACTAAACTGTGGTTTGTTTGTTTTGGGGTGCACAGAGTACATCTGGCAGAATGTTAAGTAGGGTTGTATTTTTTTTTTCATTTAAATTTGATTTTAGTAAACGTGAAAATTACCTGTCAGTCTAAAATTCTGTCATTTTCATGAAATAAATTTGTAACTGAATGACAAAATCAAGAGAGTTGTGTTTTGGAAACAACCAAATTAACATCTTGATCATAACCCAACTGAAATGTTAATCATCAGATTTACTTCCCAGCACGGTTGAAGGAACAGACAGACAGTGTAGGATGCATAAAGACAAATGGCAATAATAACTTGCAACAATTTACCAAGTAACACAATTATAGGTTTCAGAAACAGTTTATGAAAGTTATATATAACTCCAATTCCCCCCCCCCCCCCCCCCCTCCTCATTTTAATTGTTATTTAGAGAAAACACAAAATAGTCTACTCCGAATCTGGGTTTATGGCCTCACAAGATAAAGTGCACAGTCTGGAGTATGTATTAGAGGAGGACTGCACATTTATATTTAAGCTGCACATATTTAAAAGCAGCTTCAGTGTATAGACAAGTAATACATAAATGATTTGGGCATTTGTCATCTCCCACCAGTGTCTTCATGTCTTCCTTGAAGATAACTTCTCTGTTCTTCCACTGCTTGCTGGAGAAGAGAAAGGTCAGCACCATCAATGCAAACCAACAAGCGCGCACACAGTATGGGACTGGCATCTGGAAACAGATAAAGTAGCAGCAATTGTTTCAGTATCTGCAAAATAGGTAATTTGTTGAAATCTATGTTTTCAACTTACCGGACTCCAATTCCCCCAATGCCATGTAATATGATCCTAAGTGGGCAGAAAAGGGCTCTACAAGAGTTGTGCGCACTTGTAGCTGGTGCTGGGTAGAAGCGTGTTGTACTGCAAGTATGGCTTCCGAGTTAGCCATATCATAACTGTTAAGTCTGAATAGAAAGAAAAATAAATAAAAATAAAAGATAATCAAGAATGCAGTCTGATGGCACAAAACAGCCAAATATTATTTACTTTAAAAGTTCTATACATGTGAAATAGTTGCCATTCACAATCAGCCTTATTTAAATTTTCCATGAGCAGTCTCATGTTAGATGCCAGCATCATTAAAGCGACACCAAAATGTGATTGGCCAGCGTTGCTGAAATTACGCTGTGCTTGCATAATATTGGCATAAACCGCCTCACTTGATTTTGGAATAAAACACGGTACGGCTTTGGTTGAAGGAGGAGTGGCTTGCGTCAGGAATAACGCACAACATTCCTTTAGTCAACAGAGGAGCGGCTTGTATCACAATTGATGCTGATAGGATGCATGGCATCAAAGCAAGTGCATTTATGGTGTCATGGTGGGTGGGAGGAGGGGCATATGGGAATTTAAATCTCTCTATAGTAAGATTAGGGACACAATGACCGCTATATGCTTTTTTAAAAATCAGTTATTTATATTTTAATGTGGTGGTTAGATACCAAGCACCGGTCCCCTGCTATATAGCAGTTGCACCTCTGAGGGTTTATTTTAACTATTTGCCCACCGGTTGCTTGCAAATAGTGTCTGTTGCTTGCAAAAAGCAAACAATAATTAGCTTATTAATTCTTATGTATACATTTAGTCTTTGTTAATTTTCCACATCCTATACATTCTACAGGATTCAGATGCGTTGATTTAAAACCAGACACAAAAAGTAAAGAAAGTACATACATGTAATCACACCACCAAAAGTGTAATAAAACAATGTATCACCTGGACATGGATACACAGATAACAGTATACAAAATACCTAATGTCAGAGTATCTAGTATATATCAAGAAGATCTGGTAAACATAATAATGAATAAATAAAAAAATTAAATAACCACCTCATAGGAGCATACCTTAAAGCGCTACGGAATCTGTTGGCGCTATATAAATTGCAATAATAATAATAATACCTGACTATTCATATGTAGTGATGTCTCAAACAGTTCGCCAGGAACCGTTCGCCAGCAAACATAGCGTGTTCGTGGTCGCGAACACGCGCGATGTTCGGTCCGCCCCCTATTCGTCATGGGGGTGGGAGGGTCTGGGAGGGAGGGTCTGCTGCTGATTGGCTGGAATGTGTCTGCTGACTGTGAGGTACAGGGTGAAAGTTTACTCAATGATGACGAATAGGGGGCGGACCAAACATTGCGCGTGTTCGGCGAACTGTTCGGGACATCACTATTCATATGTCCAGGTGATACATTGTTTTATCACACTTTTGGTGGTGTGATTACATGTATCTACTTTCTTTACTTTTTGCATAGACTATATTGGGGTTAAGCCCCTGGAGTCTTGGTTTGGTACTCTAGATAGCTGGATACACCTGGACGCTATCCCTTCGTTATAGCGGTACAGGTGTTACCTCCTATCTTCTTTCTTGTTTCTCTAAAACCAGACAGAATACATCTGGCTAAATTGTGCAGAGTTGGTCAGTAGGACCGTATTTAGACTAAATTTGGCTTTAGTAAACATGAGAATTATAAGTCCCTCCAGAATTCTGTCATTGATGAATGTGACGAGTGCCACCAATCTGTGCCAAGTGCCACCAGTTTAACATCCACGCCATTATGTTGTCAGGTATGGTCGTCTGGAAAGTAAACAGCCCAAATGAAAATAAAGGGTAAATCTGTGTATGAAAAAACAAAGTGAAAAAATTAACCCGTTGGTTACATTTGCAATCAGTGAGTTTGTGACCAAGGCCTTTTTGCACTTTTTCTACCAGCAGCATTTGATTACAGGAATGTGTTTCACTGGGTTCTGGAGTAGGAAGCGTCTCCGTCACTGACAACAATGCAGTTTCGACAAAAAGGGTTAAAATGGCAGGACCACTGCACCCAGACCACTTCATCTTAGTGAGGCTCAAGGATGCAAGAACAGAAACCTATTGTATGTTTTAAAAAAAAAAAATGCGAGTTTAACCCTTTCAATGCAGGAGTATCTTGTATTATAATCAGGCCTACTGACCATTTGGTCTTTCAAGCTTTGTATACAGTAATACTTTAGGTACGTAATAAGAGATACAGAAGTAGAGAGCAGGACATGAAAATGACACCCTGTAACATAAAATATATATATAGCTCTGTAGTGTCTAGGGGAATATTCATGCAGCATTGCATAGGTAAAACAATTTGTTTCCATAAATCCCTCTTGTGTTTACAATACAGCCAATACACATGTGAACACACAATACACATTGGGAATGGTACCTAGCCCTCCTCTATAAACCAGGGTATAGTATTACCTTGTCTGCCTGGTAATCTGGGGCCAGGAAAAAACTCACAGTGAAAAAAAAACTCACAAAGGATAAAACCAGTGAGTGAGGACCACAACCGCACAGACATGTCATTCCTAGCGCTGACACCATATGTGATTGTAAAACACTTGCAAATAAATATGTTTGAAGCATGGTTTATAAAATGATGAGTTTTAAAGTTGATTGAAATTAAACTACATGTTTGTGAAGGTTAAGGTTTTATTGGGAATTATCCCCATAAGTATATGTTAAAGGGACTCTCCAGGGCCCGTTTTCCTGGAACTAGAGAACCCTACAGAACCGTCCCTCCTGCTCCCCATCTCATGTTGCTGAGGGGGTAAAACCCCATTCAGACACTTACCTGAATCCAGCACCAATGTCCCTTGGCGCTAGGTCTGGCTCCGCCTCGCTCCTTTCGAGACGTAATGCGCATGCACGGCAATGGCACCGCGCGCGTGGATTAGACCTCCCTATAGGAAAGCATTATTCAATGCTTTCCTATGGGGATTCCGGCGACGGAGGTCCTCGTGCAGAGCGTGAAGAGCGTGAAGAGCGAGCGTGCAGAGCGTGAGGACGTCCAGCGTTGTTTAAGCGACCAAAAAGAACCCGGAACTCCCTCTAGTGGCTGTCTGATAGACAGCCACTAGAGGAGAACTTAACCCTGCAAGGTAATTATTGCAGTTTATTAAAAACTGCAATAACTACACTTGCAGGGTTAAGGGTGATGGGAGTTGGCACCCAGACCACTCCAATGGGCAGAAGTGGTCTGGGTGTCTGGAGAGTCCCTTTAATATTATGTATAGAATTAGTCTGTTAGTCACTTGCTTGAGAATGTGTTTTAGTACTCATCCTGTCCAATCAAGCGTTTATGTATAGTGAATGCTTCTCTAATCAATACAAAAGTGTTCCAAAGGGAAATTATGTAAAAAAAATGTTGTAATAGATGAATTGCATGAAATATTAGCAAAGCTAAGTTAAGTACATGATACACCCATAGGCGTGCGCACGGGGAGTGCCGGGTGTGCCTGGGCACACCATAATCCCGCGGCACGCCTATGGAGTGAGACCGGCAGGGGAGATCTCAGGGTCTCCCCTGTCGGCTAATGCAGAGCCAGCGCTATCAGATCGCCGGCTCTGCTCTAAGCCTCCATGGGCCGGTGGGGAGATCAAAGATCTACCTCACCGGCCCACAGCAGCATGGAGGGAGGCAGGAGAGGACCCGGAGAGCTAAAGCCAGCAGTCCTCCCTCCCTACAAAAGGTAAGAAGGGAAGGGGGATATTTATTAACTAATCTGCCCCCTCCTCCACCCCCACAAATCACCCAAACATACAGCACACACACACATAGAGCACACACAGCACCCACACACATACAGTACACACATACAGCACCCTCACACACACAGTACACTAACAGCACCCTCACAAACACACAGCATCCTCACACACAGCAGACTAACAGCACCCTCGCAAACACACAAATCAGCATCTTCACATCCCTCAACAAGGCTCAGTTATCAGCACGGAAAGTCTTCTGCGGGCTGTGCCACCAGCCGTTTCTGCCCATCGGGCCCCCGCACTACCAGGACACAGCCTTTCTAACTGGAAATGGCTAATTGCCAGAGATTCCACTACTCCAGGGGATCAGACCGTGGTTGAGGAGGCAGAGGATGCTCCAGAGCGAGATAAGTCACCATTTTACCTTTCCACTAACTACTTTCCAGATCGCAGGCCCTATTTCTCATTTCTTTCAGAACTGGGCAGACCTCTCCACGGACGCATGGATCCTACAAACTGTACGAGGCTATCGCATTGCATTTGAGACAACCCCGGTCTGACAGTTTCCACTGCGCGCTGCTCAACGTAACGCACGCGGACCTGATAGATTCCGAAATGCAGGACCTGCGTACCAAGGGCGCTATTCAACCGGCCCCAAATTCGACCGGATTCTTCAGCAACATTTTCCTGGTCAGGAAGAAGACTGGAGAATTTTGCCCATTTATCAACTGGAGGACATCCACCTCCTCCGGGATCTGCTTCGAGACAACGACTGGTTCACCCAACATTGATCTCAAGGACGCTTATCTGACTATCCCGATCCACGAGCAAAGCCGCTCCTTCCTCCGTTTCCACTGGAACGGAACAGCTTGGCAGTTCACTTGCCTCCCGTTCGGCCTCAGCTCGGCCCCTAGGTGCTTCACCAAAATGCTGAAGCCTGCGATGGCGCATCTTCAGGCCCGCGGCATAAGATGTAGCATAATCTCGACGACATACTGATCTTCAACAAAAGAACTCCGAAACCACACTGATTATACAGTACACCTGCTGGAATCACTAGGCTTCGTGATCAATCGCGTCAAGTCAGCACTGGATCCTGCACAATCAGTCCAATTTCTGGGCTTTAAAATAGACTCCAGATCTTGTACTCTTCGTCTTCCAGCCGCAAGGTCACCTCCATCCGCAGGGAAATCTGGAAGGTTCTTCACATGACGTCCATACATCTGCGCCTACTGGCACATATAGTAGGTCTTCTGTCCTCATCCATGCAGGCTATATTCCTGGGTCCCCTACACTACAGGGCCATGCAACGCCTCAAGATCAAATTCCTACGACAAAATCCAACTTACGCTCTACCAGTCCCGATGTCAGATGACGTTCGGGTGGAACTGCACTGGTGGCTGAACTGCATGCAGGCCTGGAATGGCCAAGCCATATTCGGAAGCCAACCGGACTTTGTATTGGAATCGGAGGCCAGCCGGTAAGGGTGGGGAACGACGGACGGCGACACCTCCACGGGAGGAGTCTGGACCTCCAAAGAACTGTCGTTGCACATAAACTGCTTGGAGCTCCTAGCAGGCTCATTCGCCCTCTGCAGTCTGGCAAAAGGAAAATCCAATTGTTGCATCCTGCTTCAGATGGACAATATTTTGGCAATGTGTTATATCAACCACCTTGGAGGCACACGCTCTCAGGCATTAGTAGAACTCCCAGAAGAGATTTTCGACTACTGCCTACCCCGCAACATTACGCTACTAGCGGAATATCTGGCGGGGGAATCCAACCATACAGCAGATTGGTATTCACGCCACTGGCGAGACGCCAGCAAATGGCAGTTTTTGCTTCTCTGAACGAGGTCCCTTCTCCCTCGACTTGTTCGCTTCTCGCAACAACCGACATACACAGGACTTCTACAGTTGGCTACCAGATCCGGAGAGCATAGCAGTGGACGCATTTCTGCAACAATGGCCGAAGTGTGAAGCCTATGCCTTCCCGCCCTTCGCAATGATAACGAGAGTTCTTCAACGGACCCGACTACAGAGAGTGGTGCTGACGCTCCTAACACCTCTATGGCAAGGCCAACCCTTGTTCCCGGAACTATCATGCAGGGATCCACTTCTCCTGCTGTCCGACCCAAGGATCTTCAGGAGCCCGATGGGACAACCCTATCCTCTAGTCGTGGAAGATCGCCTCCCCCTGGTGGCCTGGACACTTTCTGGGGTTCCTGGGGCGTTGGAGACGTATCGCAGGAGGCTAAGGACCTCCTCTGGGACTCCTGGGCACCGGGAACTAGGAGATGTTACCTATCTGCATGGTAATCTTGGGCCAATTGGTGTTTGATCCCTTTACTGCGCCTGTTCCCTCTATCCTAAACTTTCTTGCCTGGAAAAACGTATCGGTCTATTAAAGTGGTACAGTCAGCCATTTCAGCGGCTCATATCCCACTCCAAGGGATTCCAGTTGGACAAGATCCCCTCATTTGTAGACTTCTTCGGGGCATGAGGCTATGCTGCCATCCGGAACCCAAATACAAGAGACTCTGGGACGTCAGTATCGTCCTACAATTTTTGCGAGATTGGCCTCCAAATGATAATTTGTTCCTTCGCCAGCTTATGGCCAAATTCACTTTTCTCCTCTGCTTGGTCTCATTTCGATGGGTCTCGGATGTCCGCACTTTCCGACGCATTTTTTTTTTGCCCGGGGGGGGGGGGGGGTTACCTTTCAGGTCTTATGCCATACCAAATCAAATTCTTCCACTTTTTTTTTTAGCCCTTTTTCCCTTCTGCCAACAACTTTGTGAGGTATTAACCCTACGTTGCTATGAGGAAGCTACTGTGACGTTGCGATCTCCTTCGTCCTGACAACTTCTCATCTCTTACGTCTGCCCTTATGGTTATAGTTTCAGATGGGTTCGTTGGCTGCTCTCTCTCGCTGGGATAGATCAGGCCTTTGGAGCACACTTCGTGCAGGGGGTTGCAGCCTCATCGGCGGGGGCCTCACTTCCTGACATTTTACGGGCTGCGGATTGGACGTTCTATTTCTAGCCTTTTCTCTCTTATCTCAGCGTTAAAATTGCAAAATATGAAGCCTCCTGTCATGTGGTGAAATTGAAGATTATGTAAGCTGTAGTGTACTAATAATATTAATTTTAATAATGAGTATTTTCCCTCCTTTTCTCTTCTCTTACTGTTCTCCGTCCACTTTTTTTTTACTACTTTTGTATATAGTTTTATCATAATATTATATGTCTGTACTATTTATTGCCTACACTAACGGTGTTTTTTCCCCTTGGGACTTTGTAGTTAGGTTTGTACGGGAATTGTTTGTTTTAGTTAGTTACACTACCTGGGGAAGGACTGGATTGTATTATATGTATCATACTTTGAATAGACAGTCAGGGTGAACATTTTTATACAACCCTTTCTGGAGACTAAAACGTTTTATATTCTCTTTTCAGTTTAATTGTAACCTACAGTTAAACCCAAGATGCCTGTTCTATGGGACCTTATTCATCATGTTCGTGTTAGAAGTATATTACATCGTGTTTTTCTATTGTTTTGTTGATTAATGAACTTGTGATGTCGCAGTTTAAAGAGGAAGCCCTTCAGTGAGACATGCCTCTTATAACCTATGCTTGTTTGTGATTGGTTCTCAGTTTTCTCATTACTTTTCTTTGCTGCTATAGAGTTAGTAAAGAAAGATTATGCAAAATACTCACCTCCTGTCATTATTAAAATTAAGATTATTAGTACACTAAAGCTAACATAATCTTAAATTTTTCGTATTCTTCTAAACTCTTCCCACGGTGGCCAACTGTGCTACCAAGCCCCTGCATTCCAGGATTTAGTTGCTGGCACACGCAACACTCTCTGTCAATGCCACCTGTTGATACGCTGGGCTCTGGCCATTTTTAATAAACTCACTTCCACATATGAAATCATCAAACCATACTCATTTGATTCCATGAAGGCGTTCACATATATTTTGCCACCTCAACCTTTATCGAGCTCACAACACCTTAAAGTTACTCGAATACAACCGTTAACATTTTCAGGTCATTCTAAAAGAATATGCGCTGTTCCTACCACCTAATGGCTGGGACAGTAGAGTCATCTGCATATGCCATATATATCCCTGAACCTGAGAGGAATTGAGACATGCATTGAAGTATTGGTTATGTATTGTCAACACGTATTCAGTGTTAAACTGTTAAACTTTTTGCCCTCTTTTACAGGCCTACCCGAATGTCGGTTCCGGCACACCACAACCGACTTACACCACCATTACTATAACTTTTATTGTATCCGACCACAAATGAGAAGGCTGAACCGTTAGGCAAAACCTGTAGTTCATCTTGTGGGGCCCTCTTTAACAGGACTACCCGAACGTTGGTTCCGGCACACCGGACTTACACCATTACTATAACTTGGCTTATTGTATACGACCACAAATAAAGGTATATCACTGAAACTATCCGGATTGTTGGACATTTCACTTCTTTTTGTGATGATATGCAAACTCCTACTGACTTGTATAGATTCGTTCATGGTTTCAGATATCAGTTTACATTTATGAAAAAAACATATTAATAGAGACATTACTGTAAGCTCGTTTGGGCAGGGCCTCCTTCACCTTCTGTTCCCTTAGGTTTTCTTAGAATCAAAAATTTGTCTTCTTTACTTATAGTACAGACTGCAGCATGTGTCGGTGCTATATAAATAATTGTAATCATTCAATAAATACTAATTTATGCCAAACGGTGAGGCATTTTCCAAACTCTGCTATTTCGGTTTAAATGATGCAAATTCATTTTTATTTTAGCACTGGCTTTTTAGTGAATATATCTACAAAGGGTAAACCATTATGGAACTGTTTGTGTATTGTTGAATAAACCTAAACAGATATCTCTATATCAATATGCAAAGACATTTTAGCTTTGGAAAATATTAGGGCACAAACCTGCCAAACGTTCGCACAGTTGCTCCGCCAGACACTTTTCCAGAACTTATTTCCCAAAGGTATTTATATTCTGCAGCTGCTGGAAGCATTTTTTGTCAGGGGGCTCTGAAAAAAAGTTAGAACACAGAGTTTAATTATTTATTGATTATTAGGTTTATTTCCATTGACACCTGTATCCCAAACGAGCCATTTTTCTGAACATGTTATCAGATGGGTTACCCCTTGTTGGAGGTATGTCAGGGAGGGCATCTCATCAGTGGTCACCTGCTACCAGTATGCTGACGTCAGATGTCCAATATGCACATAATTAATATTAGTTACATGGAACTCTTATTACAGGCTGGCTAATGATGCCCTATGCTACCAGGGGTGGTGTCATACTTTATTATTAAAATATTTTTTATTGAAGATTTTTCAAATAACAATGTAAACATTTATACAATAAGATACAATAATAATAATAGTGTTACACTTTTTTGCAGCAGAGGCATGGGCAGCCTTTCATAGTAAAATCCTGAACATACAGACTCCCAACACCATGACCACTTCAAATCACTGCAAGAGTAATGGTGCTTAAAGCAACCTTTTAAATAATTAATATCAAGGAAAAACTGGAGGGTAAGTTTATGCTGGGTAATCCAGTTACATATTTCAATAGATGGTATATAGATTGCTCCAAATCCAGCAATTTGCCCCTGAAATGGTAAAATGTTGTCTTAAGGTGGCTTTGGAACTCCCCCACCCCCAATAAAATGTTATCGTTTCATAAAGATAAAATGTATAGCTTAAATGTAAAGCTCATAACTTTGTTTGAATTTCATTGAGATTCCAATTGAGTCAAAAGCTATCATAAAACATAAGTTTTATTGGCAAAACTTGAGAAATGGCAGAGCTAACACCGCCAAGTTTCGTCACTTCTTACAGCCATCGCTAGCCACAGCTGTTGAAATAAGGTATTGTCACACTCATAAGTTAATATCTACGGAGACTCCCGCGGGATTGCAGGTTCCTCCACGGACATCAGTGTTGTCCTATCACGCATGCGCAAGAGCACAGTACTGATGTCGGCTCCTGGCCGATGAAATGTCAGGAGTTGATGATCAATTTTGGCGGTGCCCATGGAGATCAGCACCTCTACTGCACCCCTGGTGGCAATGTCACCATTGGGGTCTTTGCAATATATGGTCACATTAGTTATTTTAAAAACATTATATAACAATATGGAGGGTAAGTTAGGGATGGAGGACATCCACCTTAATAATGTGCTGCCTTATACACCAGGTAATTAATATTATACACCGGTAAGGTCAGATTTGTTTCAGGCATAGGATTTCCATTGAATGACAGCTGGAGTACAAAGAACAGAAGGACAAAACTTAAATATTGTCAGGATATGCACAGAGAACTAGAGAGATGCAGCAGAAAATCTAAGAAATCCAAAATGGATAAAAGTAGAAGAAAGGGAAATAAATTGCCATAATTTGGCATTCCCAAGAGTAAGGGCATCAAGCAGATACAGTACTCTGCCGCCTTGGCTGACATCATCCGAAATGTTGATCTGAGCCAATCAGAATGCTTTCCCATAGGAAATTAAAGGAACGCATTTTGGAACACCAAAATAACATTCGAAAAAAATTCAATAAACATATAGTCCCAATTAATTGTAATACCTGTAATAAATTTAACTGGCAAAAATTTTATTTCATAGGGATAGAAAAAATAGATAATTATTGGAGAGGTGGCAACCTCATTAAAAAACTGTCTCAACGGGAAACATATTGGATAAATACACTTAAAACCCTACAACCAAGGGGACTAAATCTAGACATTGATTTATGGTGTTTTTTGGATTAGAATTAGCTTATTGTGGGTAGACACGAATTGTCTGCTCCAATTTTGTCTCTTTCATATTCTATTTTTATTTTATTTTTATTTTTTTCATTTTATCTCTATGGTGTGGGGATTTTTTTGTATTGAATGTTTATTTTCATATACTTTTTTCTTGCTTCAGTCCTTCTTTTTAATGTAAAGAGTTCCGCCTTACAATCACACACATATATATATATATATATATATATATATATATACACATGAGAAAAAGAAAACAAAAAAGAATCAACAAACTAATATATAATTCTGGTTATAGATTAAACAACTTTACTGATACAGACAAAAAAATTTATTTACATCATAATAAATTGAATGTCAGAAATATATCAAGTATATCTCTTTAAATAATAAAATAATTGCTCTTTGTAAGTTTATGTGTGGTTACTTGTAGGAACTTTATATTGCATACTTTTATTGCATATTTTTATGTACAGAAAGGGAAATGTGCAAAGTATCTTTTAAAACATGGTTTCATTCTCCCCTCCATGCTTATACTATGCATAAAATATCGATTTCGAACGGTCCCACTGTGACAGACTGATTGTGAAACATAAGTAATAAAGATCCATCGAAAAAAACAAGAAAAACATCTATGGAACGCAATTGGAACGCACAAACGCAACGGAACGTGATGACGTCATATACCCGGAACCAGGAAGTGATCGCATTCCGATTGCGAACAGCTGAACTTCATCGGTGGAACCTATGAATGAACGTTACTTATTGATTGTGGGGTGTATTTAAGAGGGAGGGAGAGGGAATGTTTTTTATTCATTGTTAAACCTGTCACACTGCTGCAAGGTCCCTGAGGAAGTCCCTGAAGTGGGAAGAAACGCGTTGGACACATTGTGGGCAGTTTTTATCCTATGCTGATTGATTCTTACCTATGTGTAAGTAATAAATGCTTTTTGTACTTTACACAAGCCTTTCTACTTTTTCATTCTGGATGTCTTTTCTTCTTGTATTTTTCTCCATTAATGAGATTGAATAATTTTGAAATCAGAGAAATACCTGAGAACAACAAGGAGTTGTGATACGCCCTGTTTTCACAGAAAAAGTGTGAGTGATCCATTTGGCACATATCACTATTATACATATATCAAACAGAGTTGCACTATGCTACTTTTTATTTCCCTATAGTTGGATTGACCCATATTTTGGTTTCATGTTTATATGGAAGATCTGAGGATATCTTCGGGTTAAAATCTACTATTTAGAGGAAAGTCTTTTTATTCATTTACAACACCTGGTGTTATGTCACATTGGTGAAATTGTATTATCACAAAGCTATACAGTGAAAGGATTTTGTATTTTGTTCTACATTTGCTTTCCCATAGCATTGGATTTGCCGAGACTGTCAAGGAGGCAGATCAGGGGCAGAGCTAGCACAAGCCAAACACAGACCTGGGCAATCAGCATCTCCTTATAGAGATGCATTGAATCAATGCATCTCTATGAAGAAAGTTCAGTGTCTCCATGTAGAGGGTGGAGACACAGAATGTCAGTCAAACTGTGCAGAATGGCCCCAGGAGGCACCTCTAGCAGCCATCTGAGGAGTGGCCAGTGGGGGTATCCCTAGGCTGTAATGTAAACACTGCCTTTTCTCTGAAATTACAGTGTTTACTGCAAAAAGCCTGAAGGGACAGATTAAACTCAGAATAAATACAATAAGCTATAGTTGTTATGGTGACTATAGTGCCCCTTTAACTTTACTGTTACCTTTACAAATTAATAAACGAAAAAGTCTATATTAGACAAGTTACAAAAAAGCCTGGTTTGGAAACATCTGCTTTCACTGTTGATTGATAAAGAAAACCCTTGATTTGAGGCATTTCTGATTGTGCTAAAAAATTCAAATGCTAAGTTTTCCTTCTTGACCCAATAATAGCAGAGATGAGAGGGTTGGGATCAAAAATCTGTTCCAATTGCCTTTCTTCAAGACTCGATGGATGACCACTTGTCATTTGCATAGTCCTGTTAAAGACCAGGATATAATACTATAACTTCTGAAACACATTCTTTTTATAGTAACCAAATTCATGTTATCTACACCTCAACTAAACTCTTTTTTTTATTTTTTATAATTCTTTATTTATAGTACAGAAAAAACACTGAAATCGGGTAGTGCCCCTTTAAGGAGTACTCCCAATTAACTGGTATAGATGTTAGTGGACATGCCTAAAACAGACAGGAAAAGGTAATAAAAAGATATACCAATAAGCTTAATATGAGAGAATTAGGAAATAGAGGAAAGGGTTGTAGCAACTATCAAAAACAAGGTACACTGAGTGTATGATAAGCTCCCAAGTATCATGGCCAAACAAATGTTACAATTAAACTTTATTAGCTGTTGCCCAAATGATACAGTTGCCTCAGTGTACTTTTGCAGATATTGCTGCTAATCCCTATAACGTTACTGGGAGACTGCTTCAAGGGCTATAAAACGGTAAAATTAATTGTCCTTGGTATTGGAGCGATTTAACAGCCGAAATGAATATTATGACCCTATTGAAGCAGACATGCCAGTAATGCAGGTGTAGTAAAGTGGGGAGAGAATAAGGTAATGTTTCCTCCCCTGCAGCCACCTATAATGAATATACAGGTAGATAAAGGGAGATAGGGGGGGGGGAACCTGTGTGAGATTGTCCCCTAGTCGATGAGGGCAGCTAAAGGTGCTAACTCAAAAGCCGAGGAATATCTATCTGAGTCCTATAATGGCTGAAAGCACTACTATGCTGGTTCCCTGCAAACTCCTTGTAACACCTTCGTGGGTGTTCTATGCTAACACTAGCGCTAGGAGTAAAGTCCCTATAAAGATGAACTACCTGTTGAAATTCCTATTCTCAATAAAGCATAATATGATCGGCTTACAAAATAATACAAAACATAAGTGCGATAACGGATTCCCTTAAGTGCATAGTGAGTGCACGGTGAGTGCTCTAGTGAGGTGTAGGGATATCCTAAGGCAAAGGCCCTTTGCCTTAGGATATCCCTACACCTCACTAGAGCACTCACCGTGCACTCACTATGCACTTAAGGGACAATCTCACACAGGTTCCCCCCCCCCTATCTCCCTTTATCTACCTGTATATTCATTATAGGTGGCTGCAGGGGAGGAAACATTACCTTATTCTCTCCCCACTTTACTACACCTGCATTACTGGCATGTCTGCTTCAATAGGGTCATAATATTCATTTCGGCTGTTAAATCGCTCCAATACCAAGGACAATTAATTTTACCGTTTTATAGCCCTTGAAGCAGTCTCCCAGTAACGTTATAGGGATTAGCAGCAATATCTGCAAAAGTACACTGAGGCAACTGTATCATTTGGGCAACAGCTAATAAAGTTTAATTGTAACATTTGTTTGGCCATGATACTTGGGAGCTTATCATACACTCAGTGTACCTTGTTTTTGATAGTTGCTACAACCCTTTCCTCTATTTCCTAATTCTCTCATATTAAGCTTATTGGTATATCTTTTTATTACCTTTTCCTGTCTGTTTTAGGCATGTCCACTAACATCTATACCAGTTAATTGGGAGTACTCCTTAAAGGGGTACTACCCGATTTCAGTGTTTTTTCTGTACTCACATTTTCCGGGTTCAAGCCCATATTAGGTGGAACTGGTACCACCACCCTGACCTTTTCCCCTGACTCTAGACCTCCTTTGATGGTTGGGCATAGAATCCAGGGAAATATTTATCTCTTATCATTCTTTATTTATAGTTGTGCATGATATAACAACGAGCTTACGTAGCCATGACAGCTGACGTAGGCGGCAAACATCAAAACAATGTATACATGGCATAGGAAAACATATTGCACAATTTTATATTTTAGTAAAAGAAAAAGCATAGACAGCGGGTGTGTATGACCCTCTGTAGTTGAGTTTTCCTGGCCGACCATCCCCTTTATTTATTTATGCATTCAGTGTTTCTTGTCGGCAGGCCAAGGGCGACTCCCCTAGCATACACAGGTAGCCTTAACCTAACTGCATCTGTAAACATGAGCTATACAGGTGGTCAATGACAACCCACTCTCGTATCAGAGGCTGTTGTAGTGATCCCCCGAGATCTGGATGGTAATGCCAGCAGCCATTTGTCAATTCGCAGAAATAATCAGAACGCTACATGAAGTCTGAGGCATATCATGCATCTTTAGTGCATACGGGCCTAAGAGCAGCAGTAGCGCGTGCCCTCCCCTAGCAAGGAGGCCCCTGTGGTAAGTGGGGCTCCCGATAGGGCCTAGCCCAGGCACAACAGTAGTGACTACGTCTCTCGGGTAGATCCCACCCAGCAGCCTCTGGCAAATATATGCTAACCATAAAAAAACAAGAAAAAGAGGAAAGAGAGAGGTCAAAGAGAGAAGGGTAGGGTGGGGGGCGGGGTGGGGAGGGAGCCATCAGGGGCTCACTGTCGTCTGTCTAAGTAAGTACAGTTTTCGATACCGCTGCTGGTCCTAACACCAGGGGCTATTTTCCCAGGGCGCCCAAATTTTTTGGAATTGTGTCTGTGTTCCTCTAACCCGTGCCGTCAGGTCGTCCATCACGTATACCTCTCTTATTCTATTAATTACCCCCGCTATGGCCGGCGTGGTCTGTTTAAGCCAATCAACCGCCACTGCTCTCCTAGCTGCCAGCGTAAATTTATGAATGAGTTTTTGTTCACGTCTCGTCCACCCTTCTACCGTTCGACTGAGCAGGTAAAGCCACGGGTCCAGGGGAGGGGGTCTGGAAAATACCTGGGCCATCATATCTCTAACCTGTTGCCAAAAGCGTACCATCAGGGGGCATTCCCACCACATGTGGATATAGGTCCCTTTCATCCCGCAACCTCTCCAGCAGAAGTCTGTAGGACACTTTCATGTGGCATAGCTTAACAGGGGTTGTATACCAACGAAACATCGTCTTGACTGCTTGCTCCTGCATTGTTACGCACACAGAAGATCTATGATTGGCTTCCCAGATCTCCTGCCATTCCACCCCCTCTAGGTGCTCCCCTAAGTCCCTCTCCCACTGGTCGATATAGGCCATGTCGCCCTCTACAGTGGACACAGAGCAGAGGTGAGCGTACAACTGGGTTATCAGACCCGTAGGCATATGGTCTCGAAGGCAGATTCGTTCAAAAAAAGTCATGGGTGTTTGGGCCGCAGCTCGGACCCATGGGAGTCTTACGAAATCCCTTACTTGAAGGTATCTGAAGAAATCTGCAGGTGTGAGGTGACCCCTTTGTTGTAGGTCGTCAAATGTTATCACCTCTGAGCCCTGCACTAATTGGTGAATGCGCTGCAGGCCTATGCGTTCTAGATTCCTAAAGTTCCTTGCCAACATACCCGGCGGGAATGCCCTATTTCGCAAATAAGGCATCAACGGAGACGGGGCAGACGCTAGACCATACCTCTGCTGGGTCCTATCCCATACGTGCATAGAATTCAATATAGCTGGGCACGTAGCCCTAATAATTGGTCTTTTATCTTTGGGAACCCAAATTAGTAGCTGCAGTATATCTGCCCCCACCATCAGCGACTCCAGGTCTACCCATTTCCGTTCTCCAGGCGGAGAGTGCCATAAAACTATCTGCGACAATTGTGTTGCCAAGTAGTAGCCATATAAGTTAGGTAGACCCAGGCCTCCTCTATTCTTTGGCCTATATAGGGTGTGTCTCGAGATTCTGTGACGTTTATTTTGCCACACGAAATTCCCTATCGCCTGCTGCAGGGGCGCAAGGTGCGACTTGGAGAGATGTATGGGCAGAGATTGAAAAAGGAATAGAATCCTAGGTAGTATATTCATTTTGACTGCATGTATTCTCCCTATCCAAGATATAGGCTTTTCATTCCATGCCTCCAGTTCCCTAATGAGTTGTTTTATGAGTGGTGTGTAGTTTTGTTGCAGTAGATGGTCCGGGTCTGCTGTCAATTTAATGCCTAGATATTTAATCGACTGTCGCTCTATGTGTATGTGGTGTTCCCTCTGAAGAGCAGCCAACTCTACCTCTGAGATCGCAATAGGAAGGGCGCTAGACTTGGACATGTTGGCTTTGAAGCCTGACACAGCTCCGAAGTCCTCCAGGACCCTTTGCAAGGCCCGCAGCGAGTGGATGGGGTCAGTGAGCGTCAAGAGCACATCATCCGCATATGCCGATACTATGAATTCCCTGCCCCCCACTCGAACCCCCTGAATGTCCAGGTGTTTCCTGAGGGCCTGGAGCAACAGCTCCAAGGAGAGTACAAATAGGAGCGGGGACAAGGGGCAGCCCTGTCTGGTGCCATTATACAGCCTGAAAGGGGTCAGCGGGGCTCCAGAAATTTTTACTTGCGCTCGCGCATTGCTATACATGGCTTTGATCAGGGTCATCGCTTGATCGGGGAAACCAATATGAGATAGTAGTGTGAATAGGTACGTCCATGTGACCCTGTCAAACGCTTTTTCAGCGTCCAAAGATACTAGCATAGTTTTGGTGCGTGCAACTTTCTGCTTCCAAATGATGTCAATGTTCCTGCGGGTGTTCTCGAATAATTGTCTGTTTTGCACGAATCCCACTTGATCCGCGTCCACCAAAGTGGTCAAATAGGGGTTCAGTCTCGTCGCCTGAATTTTTGCTAAAATCTTCATGCCGTGATTAATAAGGGAAATTGGCCTATAGCTACTCGGGAGGCCCGGGTCCTTGTCCGGCTTCGGTATTAGGACAATGGTCGCTAGTGACATATCTAAATCTGGATCGCCTCCCAATCTAAATTAGTTGAAAAGAGCCGTTAAGCGAGGGGTCAGCTCCTCACGGAATTCCTTATAGTAGCTCCCGTCGAACCCGTCAGGTCCCGGAGCTTTCTTCCCCTTTAGGGCGGCTATAGCTTGTGCTACCTCCTCATTTGTGATTTCTGCCGCTAGTACGTCCGCCCCTGCCTGATCTAGTTTGGGCAGCCCTAAGTCTGCCAGGAAACGCCGCGTCCGAGCCTCGTCCCCAGCCTCCCGCGTCTCGGATCCCGGGGAGTGATTGTACAGAGATTTATAATAGTCCGTGAAGACCTCTGCGATATCCCGTGGACTAGTTTTAGTCGAGCCATCGTTGTGTCTTATGGACGTAATGTGTCCCCCGCAGTGTCTAGGTTTCAGGACCCTGGCTAATAGGGTATCCATTTTGTTCGCATGTTCGTAGAAGTTCCTTCTGGACCACGTAAGGGATCTAGCCGTGTCGTCGAGGAGCAGCTGGCGTATTGCCAACCTTACCTCTCGCAAGCGCTCTGCGGTGCGCTCCGTCGGGTTACCCTGGTTTTGTTGTTCCGCCCTCTTAAGGTCTATCAGGAGGCCCTCCAGCTTCTGGAATTTCAATTTCTTTCTGGCTGTCGCTACTTTTATGAGTGTGCCTCTTATCACCGTTTTATGGGCCGCCCACACGGTGGCTAGTGTCACATCTGGGGTTGTGTTGGTCTCGAAAAATTGATCGAGCTCTGCCCTAATCTGGCTTGCTATATCCTGGTCTTTCAGCAAAGATGTGTTGAGACGCCACGTCCACGGGGTCGCTTCGCATAGCCTCCCCAGGGTTAGTGAGATGTCGGCATGATCCGACCAGGAGATAGTCCCAATCAGGGCCGGACTGGGAAAAAAATTAGGCCCGGGCATTTTTCAATCAGAGCGGCCCCCTAAGAAGGGGGCGGGGCCAGAGAGGGTGTGTTTTGTCATCACTAATGACAAGCAAGCCCCCTCTCAAAGTGAGCAAGTTGGTTCAATGCGCAGAGCCCCGCTGAAGAGCTCTGGCATTAGAAAAAGGCCCTGTATTTGTGCTGCGCAGCGCAAGCAAATTTAATAACATGCTTGCGCTGTGTTTGCTTATAAATTGTCTCTGGTGTCTCCGCAAGTGGGATACCAGAGGACAAAAGGGCCAGGAAAGTGTATGGTGCATGCGTTTGGAGCCTGCTTGTGGGATTGCGTGTGTGTAGAGTGTGGTGTGGTATTGTGTAAATAGGTCAATTAAATTTGTGTTTGTGGTGTAATGTGTGGCTAGGGGCTGTAGAGAGAGTACGTATAGGGGGCATAGTGTTATAGGGGATGTAGCGAGTGTGTGCATACGGGCTGTAGTGTGTGTGTATAGGTGACGTAGTGTGTGTAGGGGTTGTAGAGAGGGTGTGTTTAGAGAATGTTGAATGTGTTTGCGGACAAGGAATGTAGTGTGTGTGTATGTGGTGCAGTGTGTGTGTGTGTAGGAGATCTAGTGTGTAAAGGACCCAGAGTGTGTATAGGAGATTGTGTGTGTGTGTGTAGGAGAGGATTAAGAGTGCATATAGGGTAAGGGATCTAGCGTGTATCTGGAGCGTAATGTGTGTAGTGGTGCAGTGTGTGGGGTGCTGTAGTGTGTGTGTGTGTGTGTGTATATATATATATTTGGACGTATTGTATGTGTGAGGGGTGCAGTGTGTGTGTATGTAAGAGGGGTGCTGTGTCTGAGGGTGTTTTTATCTGCCGTCACATTCTAGGTTTCTAATTTTCTTTGTCTGTTAACTCACTGAGGGTTATTTTATATATATATATATATATATATATATATATATATATATATATAATAACCCTCAGTGAGTTAACAGACAAATATATATGTGTGTGTGAGCGAGGGTGCTGTCTGTCTGAGGGTGCTGTCTGTGTCTGGGGGTGATGTGTGTGTCTGGGTGATGTGTGTGTCTGGGGGTGCTGTGTGTGTCTGGGTGCTGTGTGTGTCTGGGGGTGCTGTGTGTGTCTGGGGGTGCTGTGTGTGTCTGGGGGTGCTGTGTGTGTCTGGGGGTGCTGTGTGTGTCTGGGGGTGCTGTGTGTCTGGGGGCAGGGGCGTATTATCCGCGAGGCAAACAAGGCATTTGCCTTGGGGGCATTTTCCAGGGGGCGGCAAAAAACGCCGCCCCCAAATGCCCAGGGCAAATGTCTTGTTAGCCTTGCGGCTAACAGACCTGCTGCTGGGCTGGTTGCTGGGCGGGCGGGCGGGCGGGCGGGCAGGCTGGTTGCTGGTTGCTGGGCGGCCGGCGAGGGAGCTCTTCCCCTGAGCTCTCTGCTCAGCTCCCTCGCGCGCCGCCCGCAGAGTGAGACTGGGAGCCGGAATATGACGTCATATTCCGGTTCCGCCTCCCAGTCTCACTCTGCGGGCGGCGCGCGAGGGAGCTGAGCAGAGAGCTCAGGGGAAGAGCTCCCTCGCCGGCCGCCCAGCCTGCCAGCCAGTGCCGCCCTGCAGCCACTGGACCACCAGGGAATGGGAGAACCCCCCCACCCCCAGCATTCCCAAAGGTAAGGAGGCTGGGGGGGGGGAGTAAATAAAAAAAAAAAAATGTGTTAATGTGTGTGTGTGTGTGTGTGTCTCTGACTGTGTGTGTCTGATAGTGTGTGTGTGTGTCTGTTAGTGTGTGTGTGTGTTTTAGTGTGTGTGTGTGTGTGTGTCTGTTAGTGTGTGTCTGTGACTGTGTGTGTTAGTGTGTGTGTCTGTTAGTGTGTGTGTCTGACTGTGTGTGTGTCTGACTGTGTGTGTGTCTGACTGTGTGTGTCTGACTGTGTGTGTCCGACAGTGTGTGTCTGTTAGTGTGTGTGTCTCACTGTGTGTGTCTGTTAGTGTGTGTGTGTCCGACTGTGTGTGTTTGTTAGTGTGTGTCCGACTGTGTGTGTCTCACTGTGTGTGTCTGTTAGTGTGTGTGTGTGGCCGACTGTGTGTGTTTGTTAGTGTGTGTGTGTCCGACTGTGTGTCTTTGTTAGTATGTGTGTCCGACTGTGTGTGTTTGTTAGTGTGTGTGTGTCTCACTGTGTGTGTCTGTTAGTGTGTGTGTGTCCGACTGTGTGTGTTTGTTAGTGTGTGTGTGTCCGACTGTGTGTGTCTGACTGTGTTTGTCTGTTAGCTAGTGTATGCGTATCTGTCAGTGAATGTGTGTGTATTTAGAAGGCGGGGAAGGGTTGGGTGGGGGTGGCGCGCGCGCGGGGGGGTGTCTGAGTTTTGTCCTGCCTAGGGCAGCACAAAACCAAGATACACCACTGTCTGGGGGTGTTGTGTGTGTCTGGGGGTGCTGTGTGTGTGTGTCTGGGGGTGATGTGTGTGTGTCTGGGGGTGATGTGTGTGTGTGTCTGGGGGTGATGTGTGTGTGTGTCTGGGGGTGATGTGTGTGTCTGGGGGTGCTGTGTGTGTCTGGGGGTGCTGTGTGTGTCTGGGGGTGCTGTGTGTGTCTGGGGGTGCTGTGTGTGTCTGGGGGTGCTGTGTGTGTCTGGGTGCTGTGTGTGTCTGGGGGTGATGTGTGTGTCTGGGTGCTGTGTGTGTCTGGGGGTGATGTGTGTGTGTGTGTGTGTATGTGAGGGGGCTGTTAGTGTGATTTTTTTTTTTAATTCTTTATTTTATTTGAGACGTTATGAACAACAGAAAATAGCAGTAGGAGCAATCAGCACGTTAACATTAAATGCAGTCAAGTAAGATAGGCTCCGTGAACAAACAGCCTCTTTTTTTTTGTCATGAGTAAAGGCAGACATAACAGTGTATATAGAAAAGCTGATATACAAGCTAGACATGTTATCTGGATGCATATTTTTTCAGATAGAACAATAGTTAGGTAGTTATATGAAACAGGAGAGATAATACCACTGGTACTGACTGGAATACTGTTGTTATGCAGAGAGCAGACATAAGCAAACACAAGAGCATAAAAGAAAACATGGGGAAACATAAGGAAACTGCTGCCTCAAGTATGCTAAAGGGTCAGTTTAAGGAAGGATTGAGGGACCCCCTGGCTTAGGGATTTTTTTTTAATTTAAATTTAAATATGTTTGTTATTAATAAGTAAAAAAAAAAAAATTATATCCCCCTCCCTCCTTACCTTAGCCTGGCGCGGTCTGCCTGGGTGTGGGGAGCCGTTCTGCGTGGGAGGGGGACCATGCTGCCTTCCCTGGTGGTCCAGTGGTGAGAGTGAACTCTAGCCCCCTGCAGACTAGAGTTCACTCTTGCGAGATCTGAGCGTTGCCGCAGTAACCGCGGCAACGCTCAGACCTCGCGAGAGGATCCTGCTGGCTAGAGCTCCGCCGGTTCTCTCCTCCCTCCCACACGGCATAGCAGTGTTACAGTGTCTCTGGGCCGGTGAGGGAGATCTTTGATGGAGACACACAGCATTTGCCCGGTGTGCCCGATGGCCAGTCCGGGCCTGGTCCCAATGTCCGTGCCAAGTATCCTCGGTAGGCACCCGGTATTGACCAAGAACATGTCGATCCTGGAGTAGGATCCATGCGGGGCCGAAAAGAAGGTGTAGTCTTTTGTACTTGGATGATGTGCTCTCCACGCGTCCACCAACCCCGAGCCCGCAATGAAAGTTTGTAGCAGTTTGTCCTGGCTCCCCCTGCCCTGGGACCTATGCATGCCACCGTCTGTCTTCCTGTCCACTGCTGGACAAGGTGTCGCGTTCATGTCACCCCCTACAATGATCATCCCATGAGGTAGTGTCTGCAGTTTGGACTGTAGTGACTCCCAGAAGGCTGCCTCTGGGCGGTTTGGAGCGTATACATTAACTAAATGGACATGGTGGGAAAGCATGGTGCCTGAGACTATCACATAACGACCCTCCGTGTCGGATTCAGTGGCTACTACCTTGATGGGGCAGCTATTCCGTATCAGGATCGCCACTGCATTGCGTTTGCATAAAGCCCTGGCTTCATAGGTCGAGCTATATGTGTGGTCTTTAAGTTTAAATTTAGCCTGTCGGGGAAGATGCGTTTCTTGAATAAAAGCTATGTCTGTCCTCATTCTCTTAATTTCTCTAAATAATAGTCTCCGTTTGGTTGGGGAGTTAAGCCCCTTAACGTTCAGGGAAGTTATTTTAACTGCCATTAGTCCGTTCCACTCGGTCTGCTGCAGTGCACGCCCACCTCTGTCTCCTCCACGCCCCCGCCCTCCATCTCCTCCGCGACGCCCCCAGGATAAAACAGGGAAAAAGAGAGAAAATGAAATTCAGGAAAAGGAAGAAAAGAAAGAGAGAATAAGAGGGAAACAAAAAAAAGGAAATTGAATCAAATAAGAGAAAGTGGTGCACATCTGGCGCTCCACCAATATTGCCTGGTCTTACTCTCCGCCAGGCGTCAGTGGGGTCAAGACCCCGCATTCCAACCGCGTCCAGCGTCGGAGGAAGATGCGGGATCACGAGCCCATCCCCCTCAGCACAATGGTGTTTACAGAAATTGTACATAGACATTGTAAAATACACAGCATGGCAACGAAATTGCTCTCCAATAGGAGCAACTAGGGCGCCGTACAGAGTGCTCGCCCGCCCTAAGGCTCTGCGACAGGTAAAACAAAGTGTGTAAGCATGTAACAACTTGACAACATAACATTTCAACAAATATTTCAACAAATATTTCAAAAGAAGGGGGGCTAAAAACAGTGGTATGGCCGTGCGACTTGGGACTTCCTATCCCTAAAAAGGGCTGTAGCCTTGACTCCTCCAATCTGTGTCCCTTTCTACTCTCATCCTCCCCCGACCCCCCAGAATCCTAGTGCCGTTATGCAGCCCCCAGCGGCTATCCACATGGGATAGGCACTGCAACCATGCCCTTACGACCTTTGGGGTGTCTGGGGTCTCCGTCGACGTACCAGGTAGGGTCACATACTAAGTTCTTGCCTTCAATAATTGCCTTCAATAATGGCGGCATGCAATCATCCTACCCTTTGCGATCTTATCTATTTAACAATTCACATATTTTCCTAGGTCCTGCATTATTAATTAGAAATCGATAGTCTTTTTAAAATAGTTCACATTTTTCTGTTTTACTCCTTTTTTCTCCCATGAAATAAACTTTATTTGTAACTAAACTAAATACATAGTGCAAAGAGAATTTTTAACGTACTGGTTGTTTTTCCCATTTTTTGTTTTTCGTTTAGGCATGTAGCAACTTGACAACATAATATTTCAAAGAAATTTTTTTTCAAAAGAAAGGGGACTAAAAACAGTGGTATGGCCGTACGACTTGGGACTTCCTATCCCTAAAAAGGGCTGTAGCCCTCACTCCTCCAATCTGTGTCCCTTTCTACTCTCATCCTCCCCCCTCGACCCCCCAGGATCCTAGTGCCGCTATGCAGCCCCCAGCGGCTATCCACATGGGATAGGCACTGCAACTATGCCCCTACGGCCCTTGGGGTGTCCGGGGTCTCCGTCGACGTCCCAGGCAGGGTCACACACTAAGTTCTCGCCTTCAGGTCTTAATTATACAATAATGGCGGCATGCATTCAACCTGCCCTTTGCGATCTTATCTGTTTAACATTTCACTTATTTTCTTTAGTTCCTGCGTTATTAATTAGAAATCGATATTTTTTTAATATTTTAAATTTTTCTGTTTTTACTCCTTTTTTCCCTCCATGAGATAAACATTACTTGTAACTAATCTACATACATGGTGCAAAGAGAACTTTTAATGTAATGGTGATTTTTCCCTTTTTTTGTTTTTTGTTTTTTGCGTTTTAATTATACCGTCTCCCCCTTTTTTTTTTTTAAGTACATTTTTGTGTTAACGTGTAAAATTCTGTGAATACTTATAGTCGTCGTCGGGAGGCGACTACGGTTATTAGCTATTTCTTGTCACCTTGTCCCATTATCTCCGACGGTACGATTGTACCCCGGCCACCATTATTCCTTCCTAAGACATACCCCCCTCTTTTGATTCGAAACTGAAGAAAAAAATAACAGCAACTTCTGCACAGGTTTGCGTAGAAGACATGGTTCCCGGCAGTATGCCGGGCCCGGTCAACCTGTCGTGCAGATTACCCAGCGTGCCGGCCCCCCTAAAGCGGTAGGAAAATCCCGTACCCCTGCCTTCGTGCATAAAACAAGCAAGAGTGAAACTATAAACAGGGTACATCAGGCTAGGGGGCTGCTTGGGCGATAAAGCTATCAAAGAGCCCATAGAGTTTGTGTCAGTCCTGCAACTGTAAGCCACCCGGGGGCCTGTATGGAAGAGTCCGAGGCTCCCTGCTGCGAAACTTCGCTCCCATTCTCACACACACTGGGAGGCCAAGCGATCATATATGGGAGACAGTCCCCAGCCCCCGCATCAGTTGCCTGGATGGCCGTAACAAATCACCCAGGGCCCCCTCCCCAGTACCGCCAGGAGCCCCCCGCTCACCAATCCAGCACCGAGAGACCAGGGAGGTCCAGGGTTCCGCATGCCCAAAAACCCACCCAAGCACAGTCCCGGTCCCCCCCCCCACAGGGCCTCTGGTTCGAGGAGATTTATCCCAGGGCCAACATACTATACCGGCCTCCGAAGTCATCGCCGACGAGCTCCCACCTCCTGCCATTCAATCGGAAGAGAGTCCAGCCCCTGTTGCGTAGGCCTCATATCTGGCAGGTCCCCTCGTGCAGCTACTCCCAGGGCATCCAAGAAGCTTCTCGGGTCTCCGTTAGGGGTCAGGGTAAGGGTCTTCCCCCCTCTAAAAGCCATCAGGCGAAATGGGAACCCCCAAGCATACTGTATGTTCGCCCCTCGCAGGGCTTCCGTAACGGGCCTCCACTCTCGCCTCCTCTGCAGCGTGCTGGGGGCTAAATCTTGGTATACCTGTAGTTCCTTGCCGTCATGCATTAACTTGGCCTCTCTGGTTTTGCGCATTAGTGCTTCCTTCGTCTGGAAGAACAGAAAGCGGACAATGACATCCCGAGGGGAGTTGATTTCAGCTCTTCTCGTTCGGAGGGCACGATGAGCCCTTTCCATGTGCCATCTATCTTCGGAGAGATCCGGCAAAAGGGGTCTAAACAACGCCATAAGGATGGTCGGCAGCATGCCCTCCTTTTCACCCTCCGGTAGGCCACGAACACGGAGATTGTTTCTCCTCGATCTATTGGACATATCTTCGATAGCCAGCTCTGCGTCAGTCATCCAGGCCGCCAGGCCATTAAGGTGGGTCACCGCCGCATTATGGGCCTTGGCTGTGGCCTCCATCCGCTCCTCGAGTTGGGCGGTGCGTGTACCCAAGGCCGCAATCTCACTTCGGAGGACCGCTGTGGAGTTTACGATTTCGCCTGCCAGGTAAGCCTGGACTTCAGCGAGGCGGTCCAAGATTTGCGACGTTTCGCCCTTGTTTCTTTTTTCACCCAGTGCCTCGTGTGGTGAGGATGGTCGGTGTGAGGGGCTCCGTCCGGCGCCATCTTGGGGATCCGGAGACCCGGTTTTATGGGCCGTCATCAGGTCCAGGACCGACGTACCCCCCTCGGTTCCCTTCCTGGGCTGTTTCTTGAGGTTCCGTTTATCCATGCTTGGCAATAGTATCTAAAATACTGCTAAAGTAAGCTTTAGATTGTGCGTTGGGGCCGGAGCTCTACACAGCCACGTCCAGTTCGATCCCTGGTCAGGCCACGCCCCCAACTAAACTCTTCTATACTAAGTTTGTTTATGTTTTCCTGTAAAATCCTTCTTTAAAACGTGTATCCAAAACTGCACCAAATTACTAAGACAGAGTCTCATCATTGATTTATTGAGAAATAAATTATACTTTTGACAACAGGAAAGCCTCAAGGTGGAGCACCGGGCAGAGATAAAAGAAGTTAGGAGATATTGTGGGCATCTGAGGCATTCTACTATAAGGCCAGCATAATAGTATATTTTAACTGTACTACTACAATAGCCAGTAGTTAATGTGAATAGTGGGCCACAGACTGGATATTTTAGTGTAAAATATTTGCATATTGGAATGATCCCATCCACATGAGCAATATAAACACAAAATATCAGTAAGTGCCGTCTGTACAGGAGATACAGAGATAGTCTTTTTGGTCTTCTATGGGCTTCTTCAGTGAGCTAATACCATCCTGGAGATAGTAAGCAAGGGGTTCACATCTGATTTACCCATTTAACTCATGGTAATCTTGGTGATATGGACATAAGTCAAAACAGAATTCATAAATACTGGCAACTGGCAAAAACTCTGTAGCTTGACCTCTGGTTAGTACCAGCTCAGGTACCACACACGGTTTTAGCTTACTTGTGCCAACAGAGAAGGAAAATATGTAATTTGCATAAAAGCCCAATGCCACTCACGAGGGTAGTCTGGACCTGAAATGCTGGCAAGTCTGCATAAAAGAGCAAACCCAGAGAATCCGTAGTGGTTACAGTGCAAGTTCTCTGTTGCCCTCTCATTATAGTTTGTCAATAAGAACAGTTTGAACACTTACCTGGGTCTTGCTTGGCACCTGCAGCTCCTGCTTCCTGGATTCTCCTTACAGTAAAATCCAGTTAGCTCCACTGAGCAAGGCAAGGCCATGCAGGGTTGTGTTCATTTGCTGAGAGTGCCAGTTGAGCACGGTCCTGGTTTAGATAGGTTTAGCTTTATGAAGACACCCTTCTTCACCTACAAGAGAAGATCGAATGTGTCATTGGCGACCAGAGAACCCAGATACATTTTCAAACTGTTCTAAAACGGTTTGACAAATTACACCGAGAGGCACCACTGTAGCAGTTATGGTGCTTGACATGTTCACTGCAAGCATTCATTGTTCATCAGTAAGGTGCAGCTCAATTGGGCTCAACCCAGTCCTCAAGGCATACTGCTGAATACATCTAATGTAAACCACACTAAAGTCAGTATGTACATTAAAGGAACACTATAGGATTAGGAGTACAAATGTGTATTACTGACCCTATGGTGTTAAAAACACTATTTAAGTTACTGCCCCCTCCCCCCCCCCCTCCCTTGCCTACCTTAAAATGCTGTAAAACTAACCTTTATTCCAGCACCGCGAGGATCCCCCGGCACTGGCTTGGTCCCCATCCCGCCTATTTGGCTAAGAACATCAGTATTGACTATATCAGCCAATCCAATGCTTTCCTTTGGGAAAGCATTGGATTGGATAAAATCGTCAATATTGATGATCTCAGCCAAGGAGGTGGAGGGCGGAGCCTAACACAACCCTTTCCAATCAGCATCTAATCAAATCAATGCATCAATGCACGACCCAGAAAGCACCTTTAGCGGCCGTCTGAGTGACTGCCACCTGAGGTGTCCTTAGGGAGCAATGTTAACACGGTCTTCTCTCTGAAAAGCCAGTGTTTACGTGAAAAGGCCTGCAGGAACTGACTATACTCACCAGAACAACTACATTAAGCTGTAGTTCTGGTGACTATAGTGTCCCTTAAAAGAACACTCCAGACACAAAAATATGTCCGTCATATTTTTGACAGTTTATAAAAAGCGACGATTTCTATGCAATTCTGAACTCTTATAATTGGGGGAAGAAACGCCATCCCTGGCGTGAAATCAGACAGACGGTGAGGTTTTCTTCTGCTTTCGTTAGCTGCGCAGAGTGTAAGGACCACTAGGAATGCGCCTGCCTCCCCCCCTTCTCAATGAGCCTTACAAATGGCAGATACACATGTGAAATGACATTATTTCTTGGAAATTAAGTAAATTGATACCTGTACTTGGAAACACTGACACAGATTGCATATAGACATTGTTTGGACACTGAAATAATATAAAATATAAGTTTTCTGTTTACTGTCTCTGTAAAGAAAAATAATAATAATAATAATTGAGGCAAGTACTACAAGCTGCTTTTTTTTCTGGCCTCCCAGTTCCCTTCTTGTAACTCACCCAGCCATATTCATACAATGTGTGAAAATGAGCGCGCAAGGCATGCCGGGAGTTGTCAGTCCCAGTACCTGGCTGCTAGGCTCGCCGGGAGATGTAGTCCGCAGCTCCCAGGCCTGAACAACCAATCACAGTTCTATGGCAGAAACGGGGGCGTGGCTAATGCTATCACATGTCAAGGCAAAGGTTCCTCTGGCCACTTCCAGGTGACAGTTCAGCCATGAACCCAGATCTGAGCAGAGAGCGGGCTGCAGCCTCATTCAACCCAGAAACCATCACATACATCCTGGATGGGTCCCCAGAGAGAACCAGGAGAAGGAGAGAGATTGGTGAGTGTCAGGGTGGGGAGATACCTTAAATCAGGGATAGTTAACCTTTACCAATTGATGTGGACTAAGATCTATCAGGCTGGCTGAGCATGATGAGATTTGTAGTCTATGCAAAGTTAACCATAAGTGAACCAGATAGAGTTACAGCAAATACTGGGACAAACTTGACTGGGGCATATTCTTAAATAATTTAGAATCTGATGCTAAAACTTTCGAGTTTTAGGTTTTAAATATTAGTTATATGATAAAGTAATAAATATGAAGTTATCTCTGCAAATATATTGTTGATTTTCACAGTGCCAGTGGAAGACAATATTCTGCCCTCCAGATGTTCTGGACTACATGTCCCTTTGATGCTGAGCCAGAATTATGGCTGTAAGAGCATTATGGGGGATGTAGGTCACAACATTTGGAGTGCAGAAGTTTGCTGACCCCTGCCATAGTGATTACTCCAGGTTTAAACTTCACCTTCAGAACTGCATTTCTTGAATATTGTACATTGGGTGTTCAGGATAAGAAAAAAAAATTGAGAAAATGTGTAATTGGTTTATTAAATACCAGGTGACAGTTGTGCCAAAATATAAAAGTGATTTGATTATCGTATAGATTTTTTTTTGTCTGAGGGAATGTACTATGTATTTATATAAACAACGTCACTGCACTTCAATTTGACATTTGAGGTTTTGTGTAATTTTCCCAATTGTCCCACTTAGACCTTCTAAGTAGCTTATATTTCTATCTACTGTAATTTTGGTGTTATTTTAACCGTACAGAAAGTCTGGTGCTCAACGACCCCGATTTTCAACATGAGGACCCCAATTTCCTGTCTCGCAGCGAACGCTACGAAGTGGCCATTAAGAAAAGTGCACAAATGATACAAAAGATGAGGGAGCATGGGATATCGGACCCTGAAGAAATCTACTGGTTCAAGAGGTAACAGGACTCCAAAATGAATATACTGAGTACTTGGATGATATACCCACTTTTTGACTAAAGCATCATAATCAGGGATATAAAGCATCATAATCAGGGATATAAAGAAACTGATTTTGGACAAACAGTGTATTGAAATGCACATCAGTGTTATTGCTTTACCCGTCTTTAATAAACATATTGGGGAAAAATGAATACAGATCAATAGTCCGTGAGCACATTCTAGAGGTAAAAGGTCATACAGTAAGCGTGTCCAACCTTGGACCTCCAGCTTTTGTTAAATTGCAGTTTACACAATAGCTGGATAAACCAAGGTTGAACAGCCTTGCCACACATATATTTGGTCAAATCGTTCAACTAGATTGTCCTCTTACCCTTAAAATGTCACTGCCAATTCTACTTAAAGAGCTGTATGAGTTTCTTAAATGAGAAATCTTGTGTGAAGCCTAGATTTTATTTTTATGCTTTTTGACTTGAATTCCTGTTTTTCTAAAAACCTGTAAAATTACTTCCATACGTTATTCAGAATAAGTGGGACACGTCTCTGAATCTCCACCACATGTGTTATTTCTGTATCCCATGTGACAATAACCAAACATAAAGTGAGAATTGCTAAGAATTCTAAGTGGATTTTAAATTTAAGGCCAAAATAGTTCAATTGTAAGTATGGTTCAACCATATTGGCCTTAAATATAAAAAATCACTTGGAATTTGTGACAATTTAACTTTAAGATTCCTATTTAAATTGTCACATGTGTTAAACTAAAATTATCTTCTACTTACTAAAAAAAATAATTTTTTTTTTAAATGGTTCAGTAAGTTGCCATTGTTTAATCTTAATCTTGTTTTCATGTCTGTGGGCATAGCAAAACCTAAACGCTTTCTTGTTTCTGTCACTATCATCAAATATTAGAAGTCAATGTTGACTTTATGCTGAGAGACATTTATTTCATAAACATCATTATCGTGTCTTGGGTTCTCTGAAATTGGTGTGTTGACAACGGGCTATAGTTGTTGGATCTCATTTATCATCATGTTTTGTGACTTGTTAACATTAGGGTTCTTTAGCAGGGTACACTTCAATTAATACATCAGGTGCCACCTGACAGTGCTGAGTAAGCCCTACATTGAGATGCAGTGGTTATGGTACTTATGGACGCTGGGCTCCAAAATTGCCTCATCTTAATAAACTCATTTTGGGACAATCCTGCTGCACCTTTGCAGATGAAAACGATGCAATTCCTGAGAAATCACACGTTTCAATACCCATGCCCCTAGTGACTGTCAGTCATTGGTTTCATTTTGTGGCTCTTACTGTGCTTGTATGAGGAACATTGCATTGGATTTGAACAGGAATCATCATCTTGATGATGTTGACGAGGGATGTTAGTTATGCAGTCATCAGTCTGTCTCCACACTGATTACAAATTAGGATGTGTTGAGAGCTTAGATTTTTTTTTTTTTCGGTAATCATTTTCTTATGCCGATGAAAGCATGTACATGATAAACAGCCAGTTAATCATTACTGCCAAGGCCTGATGGGAGATACCATGTTTGATATTAACGGAGTGATGGACTGATGAACCTTTGCCAAAGTGAAAAAAATAGCTTTTTCTGTAGTTGCTTTGGAATTTACCCCACAATATATAATAAAGCCCTGCAATCTAATCTGAATGCCATAGATAAAGTAATGTTAGTGATTTTTATCATGGGTTTTTATCCTTGTGAATTACCTGCACTTTGCTCCCATTAAGCAAGATGACACGATACCTCCTAGTTTTTAGTGTCTTGTCTTTTTTTGGGGAGTACTTCTGTGTTTTGTGGAATCTAAGAAATTATTCTATTTGTAAACACCAATATTTTTTATTTTTTTTTAAGTTCTTTTTTTTTTCTTTTGAAAATTACACCATTCTTTGTAAGATGAATTTAATCCCCCCTCCCCCCTTCTACCCCCAAACATTACAAGCAGATAGTAGCTTGCTCACTCTAAAAACATTATGTATCTTTCACAGGTCTTATAGCTAATGGAGCTGTGGGCATGCGTACACTTTGTTCTCCACACTATTATTACCATGTAAAAATACTCCTTTTAGGTAGAAGCCACTAATTCCTGGCCTACTCGCTTAGTGTAAATTTTGCATATTTCTGATAATCATCTTGTGACTTACCGATACCTCTCTTACCTCTCCCAGTCACCGTACGCCATCTGGAAACTCCAGCCAGCAGCCGATGAAGTGTCACCCCTCTGTATTTTCACATATAGGGAACTCAGCTTAAAGGAACACTATAGTCACCTAAATTACTTTAGCTAAATAAAGCAGTTTTAGTGTATAGATCATTCCCCTGCAATTTCACTGCTCAATTCACTGTCATTTAGGAGTTAAATTACTTTGTTTCTGTTTATGCAGCCCTAGCCACACCTCCCCTGGCTATGATTGACAGAGCCTGCATGAAAAAAAAAACTGGTTTCACTTTCAAACAGATGCAATTTACCTTAAATAATTGCATCTCAATCTCTAAATTTAACTTTAATCACATACAGGAGGCTCTTGCAGGGTCTAGCAAGCTATTAACATAGCAGGGGATAAGAAAATCTTAATTAAACAGAACTTGCAATAAAGAAAGCCTAAATAGGGCTCTCTTTACAGGAAGTGTTTATGGAAGGCTGTGCAAGTCACATGCAGGGAGGTGTGACTAGGGTTCATAAACAAAGGTATTTAACTCCTAAATGGCAGAGGATTGAGCAGTGAGGCTGCAGGGGCATGTTCTATACACCAAAACTGCTTCATTAAGCTAAAGTTGTTCAGGTGACTATAGTGTCCCTTTAAGTCAGGGAGATTAATGTACTGGGCTGACTGCCTGAGAGTGATAGGAGTACGATTGATGTCAGAGTGTTCAGTTAATGCCAGATATGGTGTAGAAATTGTGCTGCTTTTTAAAAATTTTAAAAGAACACTATAGTGTCAGGAATACAAACATGCATTCCTGACACTGTAGTTCTGATGTAAATGTTTAGCTGACTGGCCCTGAAAAGGGGAATTGGCCCAGCTTTTCTCCCATGCCGCACTGGTCTCGCCGCAAGTGACCCTGCCTCCATGGCTGACATCCTTAATCTTGATGATTTCAACCAAGCCAATG